>NC_012879.2:27003563-27603563 GCF_000003195.3 Sorghum bicolor
GCACGCCGAGGCGAGCGCGATGCGCGTGCTTGGCGCGTGAGGGAGAGGCCGGGGAGGACGGGCCGCGCGGCGGGGCGGCTCGACGCCGACGGCGAAACTGCGGCGAGCTCGCGTCGGTCCTAGGGAGCGAGAGAGAGGACGGGGATGGGTCGGGCGGATTCCTCACCTTGTGGCGATCGTCACGGTGGTCACCTTGTCGGCCGGGACGCAGCGAGCGCGGGATCGACGGCGGCGGCTCAAAGCTCAACGTCGGCGGCTATGGCGGCCGCGCGCTAGGGCTTAGGGCGGAGGCGGCGGTGCCCTAGGGCTCCAGGGGGGGCGCGGTGCCCTAGGGGAGGGCCTTTATAGCCCGGGGATCTTCGGGAGGCGCGCAGCGCGGAAACCGAGGCGAGGCGGCGGCGGGCTCTCCCGTCCGAATCGGGCGGGAGGTTGGGGACGATGGCCCCGTCTCGCTGACGAGTGGGGCCGGGCCGTCAGTGGCTTGGGCGCGGGCTGGCAGGCGGGCCCGCATGGCAGAGGCTCAAGCGGCGGGGCGTGGGCGCTGGGGTGCAGCAGGCCAATGGCGGGGGCGCGAGATGGGCCGCGGCCCACGCGGGCGATGCGCGTGCGGTGGGGGGGGAAAACTGGGCTGAGAACCAGACCAGGCCAAAAATGAGGGAGGGAAAAGAAAATCCTCTTTTTATTTCTTTCTTTATAAAAAGTGATTTACAAACTATTTTGCAAAATAAACTTGGAACCAAAATTGATTCACTAACTTGAGCTTATTTTGGAATTTGTTTAGACTATTTTGAAATACAAACATATTTTAGTTTAAACACATTTTTCTAAATTGTTTCCAACTCGAATTGGAATTAGTTTTCAAAAGGACTTTTAGTGTTTATTTTTCTCAAAACCAAAAGGACCTAAACGTGGCTCGCTAGAAACTTAATTCATTTTTTTTTCACACAAACCAAACAAAACTAGGGCACAAAGCACACAACATAAAAAAAACACTCAGCACTTATCTTTATAAAAGTTTTAAAATTTCACATTTTTCTCTCTTTTTGAATTCAATAATTAAATAAATCTTGAAATATTTTAGAAAAAAAAATTTAAATTCTTATTTAATTTAGTGTTTTCTAATAACAATCCAAAATTAAAAATTTTGGAGTGTTATACAGCCTATGTTGCTAGGTGTGATACTTGCTGTAGAGTAAAGGCAGTTCACCTCAAACCTGCAGGTTTGTTGCAACCTTTGTCGATTCCAGGTTGGAAGTGGGAAGAAATCAGCATGGATTTCATTGTTGGACTTCCCCTTACTCAAAAAGGACACAATTCCATATGGGTGGTTGTTGACCGTTTGACCAAGTCAGCTCATTTTATTTCTGTACACTCTACATACCGACCATCCGACTATGCTGAGTTGTACTTCTCTCAGATAGTTAAATTGCACGGCGTGCCTCGCACTATTATTTCTGATAGAGGTCCTCAGTTCACTGCTCGCTTTTGGGAGCATCTGCATTCACTCCTTGGTACAAAGTTGGTTTGCAGTTCACCCTATCACCCTCAGACCTCCGGTCAGACTGAGCGTGTGAATCAAATTCTAGATGATATGTTGAGGGCCTGTGTTTTATCTTCCAAGGGTGCATGGGAGAAACGGCTACCCTTAGCCGAATTCTCTTACAATAATAGTTATCAAGAAAGCATCCAAATGGCTCCTTTTGAAGCTTTGTATGGCCGCAATTCTAGAACTCCTCTAAACTGGGTCGAACCTGGTGAAAGGAGGTACTACAGAATTGACTTTGTCAAAGAAGCTGAAAAGCAAGTTCTCATTATCCAGCAACACATGAGAGCCGCCCAGGCTAGATAGAAAAGCTATGCTGATCGAAGAAGAAAACCAATCGAGTTCGAAGTAGGTGACTTTGTGTACCTAAAGGTATCGCCCATGAAGGGAGTAAATCGCTTTGGTGTTAAAAGAAAGCTTGCCCCTAGGTATGTGGGTCCCTACCAAATCATTGAGAAGAGTGGAAAAGTGGCTTACAAAGTGCAACTACCTCCCGAAATGAGAGCTATTTTCCCCGTATTCCATGTGTCTCAACTCAAGAAGTGTCTTCGTGTGCCCGAAGAGAGAGCTGAAACAAGAGATATCAAGTTGCAGTCTGACCTATCCTATGAAGAAAAGCATGTACAAGTTCTTGATGTCAAAGAACGAGTTACTCGTGGGAGGGTGATCAAACTTTTTAGAGTTTTGTGGAACCATCAAAATGAGAGAGATGCCACTTGGGAAAGGGAAGACTATTTACAAGTAACTTATCCCTCATTCTATGAAAAATGGTACGTCTTTCAAATCTCGGGATGAGATTTTTGTAAGGGGGGAGGGCTGTAACACTCCTAGTGTTAGCTTGCATGTTAACCATGAGCATTGCATCAACATAACCATCATCATGATCACTCATGAGCATCATACCATGATCACATGCCATTCACTACATGCACTATGTGATTAAATTGGTTGTGTGATTTGTTTTGAGTGACCTTAGTGTGTGACTAATGCTTACAAATGTTTATTGTCTTCCAAAATACCTTAATCATGTTTATAACATCATTTGGAACAAAGTTCATGTTGAAGGTTTTGGCCAAATATGCCCCTAAGTCATGGTTAACCCTAGAATGACCTTTTTGACCCCCTAAACCTTCTTTCAAATATGCTTTATGAAAGTAATGTTAGAGACCTTGCATGTCTGTGACACCTAAAGCAAAGTTGTAGAGAATTTCATAATCTACAAAAGTTATGTTGATGACTTTTTATGAAAAAGCTTGGAACACCTCCATAAATTGCTCACAAGCCAAAAATCAGGGCTGATTTCACACACAGCCAAATTTGGCCAAGTCTTGTATGACACAGTTTCGACATAGGGTGATTGGGGGCTTTGTAGTTTGAATCCTAGGCCGAATTAGACTTGAATCCTGTAAGCAAACTTATAGATCTCGTGTAGCTCTAACCAAAGGAACAAGTTTGAGCCAAATCCATCGAGTGAGGCGTGAGTAAAACGTTGGCTAATATCGACCTTCAGTCACTGGCCATGGCGACTGAATCGCCCGATTCAGTTTGGACAGAAACCGTCCGCCGCCGCGTGTCCGGCCACCTGTCGGCCGTACGTCGACGGCGACCCCGTCTGTTAGCCCCGACGTCATCCACAAGACGCCACGCACCGAGTGGACGCCTCAGACGCGCCATTCGCCCCTCCAGAGCGCCACATTGCGCCCGCCTTCGTCCATGGCGAGCTCCGCCGCGCTTCGGCGAGCTCCTCCAGCCAAGCCAGCCCGCCCAGAGCTCCACCTCGACATCCTCTACCTCGACGTCCACTCCATTCCCATAGCCGAGCACCGGTGAGGTCACATTGCCAACTCCGCCGCGAGCTCCACCTCGTCGGAGTTCACAGAGATCACCGGCAACGTGGCCAGACCTCTCTGGTTCACCTCTGGCCGTGATTCTTCTTCCTATAGCTTCGCCTTGAGCCGCTCTTGCTCGTCCGCAACCGCAGGCGTAACGCCGCGCAGCGCCGCCGCTCCGCCATTCCCGACGGCGAGCACCCTAGAGTCCAGTAGAGCGCGGGTAAAGTAGGTCAACAGAGTCGCCTTGGTGAGAGGAACACGTAGATGCCCTTGGATCCAGCCGAGACCTCGTCGTCGTTGAGCTTCGCCGGCGACGAGCATCTCCCCTGTCCCTGTCTCTCTGACGCGCGGGTCCCGGGTGTCAGCCTCTCCCTCTCATTCCCCCTGGTTCACTGTTTTGCAGAGCCTGTGCTGTTTTGTAAAATCCATGTCTGAAGTTTTAGAGATCCAAATGACATGGTTGCAATTTTTCTAGGTTCCAGTATGAGTCTAGTTTTTAATAAAAATATGAAACATGTTATATTTTTGTGGAAATAATTAGATATAAATTAATCTTCGATTTATAGGAGGTAATTATATCTTGAAATCTATTGATCTGCTGGCCATGCAAATTTAGGGTGTGGTAGCTAACGTTACGAATAGACTCTGATAAATTTATCATGATTTTTGGAAGCCTGATTGTGAAGTTAAAAATAATTCTTGCTTAAATAGGAGTTTCTTGTGGTATTTTTAATAAATAAGTTATAGCTCCTTTTGTGGTTAAATTTGCTGAGTGTTGTACTCATATGTAGACAAAGCTAGGAAAAAACTGAAATCTGTTGTTTGACACGTTTTGATAGGGTTTCACATTTATGCCTTGCATGCCTTTACTAGCTTGTTATTTTTATACCTCACAATCTGTATGTGCAAATGTTCTGAAAATTTTATAGTGATCTTATGTTAGCATAAGTAGCTTGCTGTAATTTTCGTAGCATTTTTGGAACACTTGGGATACATGTTCATTATATCACCTTAATAATTAAATAAATGAAAAAGGTGATGATAGAAATGGGTTTGGACCTTGCCATGATGTTTTCTAGTGTTTCTTAGTCATGTTCTATCTATTGGTGCAATTGGATTATCCCTGTGATACATTCTCAATATGTGCAAAATATTATTGTGGCTATTTATGCCTTTCCTAGAGCATTTCTGTGTAGCTGATAGCAACTGCTTAAAAACTAAATTAAAGATGTTATTTTCTGGGAAACTCGTCTACAACAAACTTGTAGCTAACTTGCTAATCTACTTCGTGTCCACGTTTCATGACATTTGGTTGAGTAGTTTAAAAGTTATGAATATTTCAAGTAGCTGCTGCAAAGTGCTTGCTCTCTGGATTTTCCAGGACAGCCAGCCAACTTTATATGTTTTAGTATATTTCGGTTGGGGATCAGTCTGGGATGTCTAAAAGTGAATTGTAGACAATTTGCTAAGCTTTCCAGAAAGTGCTTACTTGCTTAGTTTGGTTAACTGATGCTTGAGTTATGGCTGAAACTTGTGACAGGTTGGTTTGTCTACTAAACCAGTGACTGAGTAGGAGTAGCTAGGATTTGTTTAAACTTGTCTAGTAGTCTGTCTGTAACACCCCAGTGTTACAGTTGCCTAAATCACATGCATAACATAAGCATTATCCTCTACTCAAGCATGTCATGATCATCATCTACCTTGAGTCATGTCATTCTATGCAAAAATGTGATTTAAATTGCTTAAATAGGCTCCCTATGCATATGTTTGAGTGAACCATGCTTGTGCTTGGGTGCTTTGCCTTGTTAAATAGTTTATCTATGCTTAACTTAACCTTGGGAACAATGTTCATGTTGATCACTTCTCCAAAATAATCACTTAAGTCATGCTTATGCAAATAGGCCCTAGAAACCTCTTTTGCTTAGGCTTTTAAAAAGTGTTTCATAAAATGTTTGCATGTCAAAACTTTCTACAGCAAAGTAGTAGCAAATTTTATAAGGAACAAAAGTTGTTTTATGGCCATCTCATGAAAATGAGCACAAATAGCTAAAATTGACCCACAAGGCAGATTTGGGGCTGTTTCCAACACTTAGAAAATTTTCTAAGTCTAGAATCACTGCAGTTTGCTCGAGGGGGTGTTGTTCATCTTCCAGTTTGAATTCTAGGCCGAATCAAACTATGATCTTGTAAGCAATGTTGGAGTACTCATGTAGCTCTCCAGCATAGAGCAATTATCCAGCAAAATCATCAAGTGGTTTAGGAGATAATCATCGTGCAAAATCGAGTTTCAGTTGGGTTTGGGAACTGAATGAGGTCGCCGTCAGACAGGGGGAGCTCGCCGGTGACGCCGCGTGTCTAGTCCCGTGGCGTCCGTACGTCGCCGTTGGTCCTGCTCGTCAGTCCTTAGCGCGTCCTACAGCTCGCCACGGCGCCCCCGGTCGTGTGGACAGCATCATTCCACTCCCGGCTCCCTCCCTCTCGCGTGCGTCGTCGTCTCCGTGTCATCGCCGTTGCTTCGGTGAGCTCGCGCGCGCGTGTCTCCGTGTCTCCGGCCAAGCCACTCCGCCCAGCGCTCCGCCAGCCTCTCCACTTCACTGTCGTCAAGTTGGCTGCGGCTGCCGAGCCTCGGTAAGCCCGCATTGCCTTCTCTGTCGCGAGCTTACCTCGCCGGAGCTCCGCCATGGACACCGGCGTCGTGGCCAGGGCTCTGTAGTCCACCATTCTTCCTCATTCTTGTCCGCACTCTCTTCCGCTCTGTCTCCGGCCAGAGACGCCGGCGGTCGGCCGCGCACCACCGCCGTGCCGCCATTCACGAGGGCGAGGTACCTAGAGTCCAGTAGAGTTAGGGTTTCGGGTACCGCTCGATGCGGACTGATGTGGGGAGCACGATGGTGCCCTTGGTTGTCGCCGAGACCTCGCCGTCGACGAGATCTCCGGCGGCCAAGTCGCGCCTCTGCTCTCGGGTCGCTGGCATGTGGGGTCCGTTGACTCGCGGGTCCCCCTGTCAGTCTGTCTTTCTCCTTTGTTTAATTTAGGGTTTGAGCTGTTTTTGCAAAAATCATATCTCCTATTTCTGAGATCCAAAAATTGTGAAACCAATTTTGTGGTATTCCTTGATATGGCTAGTTTTTAATAAAAATATAAAATGAACCATGTTTTCTGGGAAAATATTTATTAAGGATTTAATCTTGTTATTCTTGGATAAATTCATATCTCTGGTTATACTGTTTAGTTTGCCATGAAAATTTTACGGCAGTCTCTTTGTGGTATTAGAGTGCTTTGATAAATATTTCATGATTTTTGGAGTACTGCAGCTTTGTTATGTAAATTATGTTTGAGATTTGGCTTGTTTCTTTAATTAAATCATATAAAATATTATGCTGGTGCTCTACTTTGGTAGTAAACTTGTTTATGGTATTCATAATATATAAATAATCTTAAATCTGTTGTTTGACACAAAATAAGTCATGATTCCCAATTTATGAAATAAACACCTTGTTATATGTTAAATGCATATCTTTAATTTGGTATGTGCAATTGCTCTGACATTTTTATTATGATGCTTTGATGCTATACTTGTGCCTCTGTAGTTTTTGTAGATTTTTCTGAGTACTTTTGCTAGTATCTTGTAATTATGCTCCTCTCTAGAAGTAAATTAATAAATGCCTTGTTAATAAAATTTTGGAGGTTATCATGTGATGTTCTGGTAACCTTATGACATGCTTGTACATATAAGTTATGTGGTTGACACTGTTTATGCTTTGGCTATATCATTAAATAATTAATTGGTGGGTTAAAAGCTGTTCTGGACAGCAAGGGAGTAATTTAACTTTTGCTTAATGATAACTTGGTTTTCTGGGAAACTTGTCTAAATCAAAGTTGTTGTAAACTTATTGAACTAGCTGTGGTTTAAATTTAGGATCATTTAGTACAGTAGTTTTGAAGTTATGATCTTTCCAAGTTAGATTCCAGAAATAGGTGTTCTCTGTTTTTCTGGGACAGAACCTGGAACTTTGTTTAAATGACTTGTTTAATGTATGAATCTTGCTGTGATGTTTAAAGATGATTTGTAGACAATTTCATAAGCTTTCCAGAATGTCCTCACTCATGTTTGTTGGATCTGCCCAGCACTAGTTATGATCTGTTTACTGAGCTAATTCTGTTATATGTTGCTTGCTGTTATAGGTTATCATGATAGGTTTTGGGCTTAGTTAACTTACTAACTCGTGTGAACTTGTTATAACTGTGTTACTCCGTAAATGAGTGTCCAGTGAGTTTATTTATATTATCAAGCATTAATTCTTTTGTATGCACACCTTCTCATTCACCGAGCATGCAATAGGTGCATCGGACGTGGCAGCCTCCTTCGAACTGCAAGTGAACCCCGAAGGCCAGGAGGGCAACCCAGAGGTGGAGGTCCAGCAAGTCGGACTCAAGGAGCCCGAAGAAGAAGTTGAGTGCCCGAGTCACGAGCCAGCCTCGTTCGTGAAAGGCAAGCCCCGGAGCATTCTAAGCCCCCCTTTACTTTCGAAAGTTTACTTAATATGTTATATCTATTGCTGCATTAAGTATAGGAGTTGTGATGGAACCCTTGCTACATTTACTCCATCCTTGTCCAAGATAACTCACCACACCTTGGGTATAGAGTTAGGATCGAGTAGCAGCTTAGCCATGCTTAATCGGTAGAAGTCGGGTGATCTCCTGTCACCTGCGCGATATAGGGTTGTGTCAGATCACGATGGTCTATATGTGCTATCGTGGATGGAACCTGATAAAATTGATTTAAGCCGGGCGGAGTTTTGCAAGGTTGTAGTAACTCCGTCTGTGGCAGCTAAGGACCGACCGTTGTACGTCCTCTTGTCATGTTGAACGCATGCCTAACACTTAGTTGGCCGGATAACTCGTTCCGACCGCGAAGCCGAGTAATATGACTCAGGCCGGAAGGTCGATAAGTATAAAGTGCGCACTACCGGAGGAAGTGCGGTGTGCGAGGGACCATTGGCGTAAGTCCAAAGGCAGGTGAGTTAAAATTCCTGACCTCCCTGGCAGAGTGGTAGCCCTGGGAGTGCGGCGCTTATCGGAACCGCGATTCCGGAGTTGTATCAAAGGTGACCCGTAGGCTCTCCGGCAGGGGAAGCTTGGGTGAGTGATAGGAATACCCCTCCAGCTGGATAGGAATTCGATTCGAATCGACGTCTCTCCCGGTTAGTGAGAACTTGACAGAGCAGCGGCAAACGTAGCATCCACTAAAGAACTTTGGTTCATGATAATGATGGTAGCCAGGAAAAGTACATGATGAACTGGATATGGTTATTATTGTTTGTAATAATCAAGTTAAGTGCTTTAGTATAGTTGCTAATCTAGTAATAGGCTGATAATGAATAAATATGATGCTCTCACAATAACGTAGTTTTAATGCAAGCTTTTGGCAAATGTTGAGTCACCCAGCTCTACTTACTCTTGGCCTTGCATGATCCTTGGTGTCCTTTATGTTTTACTAGACGGGTAAGTCTAGCTGAGTACATTCTCGTACTCAGGGTTTATTCCCACCTGTTGCAGATGACATCTTTTATGACGGCTTCTGCAAGACCTGTCTCCATCCCGCTGGGGATGAGGACTAACCGTTGGGCACGGTTCTCTGACAACCTCGTACCTGTTGAATTTGGAAGGATGATGTAGACTCTGGTAGTAACTCGAACTTATGAACTAAACTTTGGAAAGTGTGTGTGTAACTATTTTGCTTCCGCTACTTCGAACAAGTGTTGTAATAACTTAATACTCCGATGTGGTGCTGTTGATATTTGGGAACGCAATAAGGAATTGATCCGCAAGCGCACGGATATCGGTGAGCACTTCACCCGGGAGGTTATCCAGAGTATCGTATTTATTTTTTTACCACTAGGAGAAAGAGTGCATCTGACTAACCGGTCTATTACTACTAACCTTTAGGCACAAAGAATGTCTTTCGATGTGAGTGATAAATAGAGAAGACTGCAACCGTAGTCTCCTTCTAACCTTGGTAAGGATGATCTACTGTTCTAATGGGGAGGCTAACGGAATCTAGACACCACAAAGGATGTTCAACCCGCACCTATAAACCCTATCCTTCCTGCTAACGAGATGTGATCTACAAAGGTAGCTCGGAATTGTCACGTTCCTCACTACTACCACGGTCCAGCTAGTCAGGGAATATTTATGAGTACCCCAGCCTAAACACCACGTTTACGCCAGCAATGATTACTCTAAACTCTACGCGAAGAGATTAAAGTAAACTCATAAACCATAAGAACAATAAAACAAGAACTTACTAGAATTTAGAATTCGAAATACTGAAGAATCCTTGGAGCAAGCTTCGGGTTAGGAGAACTTGATCCCGCAGGTACAAGCTTGGAGTAGACACTGGCAGGCCGGGCTTCCTCCACTCTACACCTCCACTCTATCTCTCTCAATCTAGTAGAAACTAGAAGATCTATTTCTACCTTACATTGATTGCTAAGCCTAAAAAGAAATATTAATTAGAGAAGAGGTTTTCCTTCGAGGGCACCCCTCAGTCTCTATGATAATTTCTTCATGTCTTCTCTAGGGGCCAAGGGGCCTTGCTTATATAGTCCTCCCCTTCTATGCATTTTTGGGTCGATAGGCGAGGTGGTACTATGTTTTTCTTGATCCAATAGGTCGGTGGAATATCCCGAGCGAAAGAGTCCTGATTTGGCTCCAGCAGGGGGGCGGGCGCCCAGGCTTCCAGGGCGGGCGCCCTGGGCCTGGCCCAGTTTTGCCTCCGCTTCGGTCTCGTGGCTTCTGTAGTCTTCTAGATGAAGTAAAATTGCGCGGTGCGTTGATATCTCTATGTAATCCCGACATGTGGGCCTTTCTTCCTTATTTCCTGATAACCCCCTGCAGAAATAGATAAACCACAAAACTCGTGGAATTCTGTCAGATCAAACCCTAATTCTAGGTGATGGTTGCATATTGGTCCATTCTCTTGTTTATTTGATAATTAAAATTGATACTTAAGAACCGTCAACAGGTGCCGCTTCGACGGCAATGAATGACTATGTAACATTCGCTGTGTTGTGCTGAATTATTACGATCTTGGTTTGTTGCAAGTTGGTTTGAAGTCCTTCGTGATTTCAATTGACTACCGGGATTATATGGGCTCAAGTTTGGAAACTTGATTGCTTGTCGATCGTTTCTACACTTGAACTCTTATAATTTGGTCGGTTCTGTGACACTCTCTACCAGAGAAGAAGTATGCATTTACTTGTTATTCCATGATTCACTTAATCTTAGGAGTTATGCTCATGTTATACCTTGTTTTATGTCCCTTTGGCTCCTCATCATGACATCATGCATCATATGTGCATTCTCTATATTCATCTCCTTGTCATGCATACATAGGTGTACCCAAGGGCGTGACGGTGCTGGAGTTCGAGCTGCCGGAGCCAGAAGGAGAGCAAGGGGAGCTACCTCAAGGAGCTGAGGAGGAGGAGGACTTGTCGGAGTGTCCTGATCACCGTCCCCCCACTTACGTCGAAGGCAAGCCCCGGAGCATTATAAGCCTCCTACTATTTTATTATCATGTTCAGCTATCAAATGACTATGGTTATATATTGTTGCATTAAGTGGTAGGCGTTGATATGACACCCTTGCTGCATAATGACTACCTTGTCCACCTCATACCTCACCAAAGTAGGTCCAGGATCGAAATAATGCTTAGCCATGCTTAGCTCGGTAGAAGCCGGGTGATTTCCTGTCACCTGCGAGAGTTAGGTGGATGATGATCACGGTTGGCTATATTTGCTATCATGGAAATAACCATGTGCTAAAAATGAACTTGAGACCGGGCGGGATGACGATAGTGCAGCAACAAGGCATGGAGGTCTTGAGTGTGAATCTATCCCCGTCTATGTTGTTTAAGGACCGAATCGCTGTACGTCCCCGTGTCATGTTGAACGCATGCCTATCACTTAGTTGGCCAGATAAGTCGTTCCGACCGCGAAGCCTACAAGTGCAACTCAGGCCGGATACCCCGTTCTGTATGAGTGCGCACCCCGGTTGGTAGTAAGGATGTGCGGGGAATCAATGGCGTAAGCCCAGGTGTTAGGTTAGAGTCCTGCCCTGGTAGATTGGCGGTCCCTGGGGGTGCGGCGCTGGACGGACCCGCGACTTGGTCCGGAGTTGTGCTAAAGGTGATCCGAGCTGCCGTCATGAAGTATGCTTGGGTGAGTGTTAGGAATACCCCTCCAGCTGGATAGGAATCGATTTGAATCGTCGTCTCTCCCGGATAGTGAGAACTTGACTTGGGCAGCGGCAACGTAGAATTCACTAAATAAACTTGATGGTTATGATGAGAATGGTGATAACTATGTGAAAATCTGGATATGGTTATTATTGTGATGTTTAAATACTCAAGTGTATGCTTAGATCAGGTGCTAATCTAGTGGATAGTTGTAAGTAATAAACCTCCTGCTGAAATTTGATAATGGGTTACTTACTACAAAAGCTTTTTATGCAAAAAGGTGAGTCAAACCAGTCCATAAAGATCAACCTTGCATACTCCTTGGTGTCACTTTATTTCTGGTTTATGACGGGTAAGTCTAGCTGAGTACATTCTCGTACTCAGGGTTTTATTTACCCCTGTTGCAGATGATGTCGTTTATCACGGCTATTGCGCTAACTGTCATCACCCGGCTGCGGATGATGAATAGATCATGGGCGTGATCACTTCTCTACCTTCAGTTGTGCTTTTGTTGGGACTTGACCATGGAACTGGCATGTAATATAAACTGAGTTGGTGTTGTTTCAAAACTACTTTGTTTCCGCTACTGCTTTGGTTTGTAATAACCACTTCTAAACTCTGATGTGATGTAAAACTATGTTGTGTGATTAATGTTGTAATCTATGATGGTGATGCTTGATCATGTACAATCTTGGTTGTATGTTGGTTGAATCGAGGTCTTTTGAGATTTCATCGGACTACCGGGTTTATATGGGTTCAAGTCTATTGGCTTGACTGCCTCTGTGGTCGCTAATTCACTTGAATTCTTATAAATTGGACAGTTCTGTTACATCCTACTTCATCATCCATCCACTAGAAACTGAAACCTTTGCCCAAAAAGTAGACATTGCATAGATCGGGATCGGTTAGGGTTTCACCTTGCTTTGCTTCCTTAGATTGAGGGGATGAGAGAAGAATGCCCCCTTGGAGAGGGAGCAGCAGATCCCAATGCACCACTGGAGATGGCCGAAGGAGGCCTTCTCCTTCCTCCTTCCTCACGGCAAAGAGAGAGGCGATGGGAAGAAATTCCCTGGAGCCGTGCGTGAGGGAGAGATAGAGGCAGAAAGGGATAGTGGAGGCACAATGAGGAAGAGTTGGGAGAAAGATCACGGGCCAGACTATAGAAAGAAAAGAGAAGTGGGCCCGAGAGAACCTGTCCAAGTGCGTTTAGCTAGAACCGCTTAGGGTGGCACTGCCGGACCTAAAGGGTGGCACTGCCGCCCTCCTTGACAGCAGAGAGATTTTAGACTTTAACTTCTCTATATTGCTTTAGACATGAACACATACAACCCAAACACCATGACTAGACACAAAGAGACAATCAAACTATAGTCATGATATTTGAGACAAAATTTTAAGTGGTTTTGAAAGACATAATTGAACTTTTTCGCAAATTTTGACCTATACATACTACGAAATCAAACATGTTGTGTGCTGGAGTTCAAACCACGTTACGAGAATCAAGTATATTCAGCTCACTACGCAAAGCACAAAACCTTGACTCATTAAGAGGCTTAGTGAAGATATCGGCTAGTTGCTTTTCGGTGCTCACATGGCTAATTTCGATATCTCCTTTGGCTTCATGGTCTCTCAAGAAGTGATGTCGGACGTCTATGTGTTTTGTTCTTGAATGACTTATGGGCTTGTTTGCAAGTTTTATGGCACTTTCATTGTCACACAAGAGTGGGATTTTGGTAAAATGACATCTGAAATCATGAAGGGTTTGCCTCATCCAAAGTAGTTGAGCACAACATGCACCGGCTGCAACATACTCGGCTTCAGCTGTGGAAAGGGCTACACAATTTTGCTTTTTAGCACTCCAAGACACTTGGGATCGTCCAAGGAATTGACATGTTCCCGAAGTGCTTTTTCTATCTACCTTGCAACCGGCATAATCTTAGTCCGAATAGCCAAGTAGATTGAACTTGGAGCCCTTAGGATACCACAAGCCAAGGTTAGGAGTGTATACTAAATATCTCAAGATTCTCTTAACAGCCACTAAGTGACACTCTTTTGGGTTAGCTTGAAATCTAGCACACATGCACACACTAAGCATTATATCGGGCCTAGGTGCACACAAATAAAGTAGAGAGCCTATCATAGAACGATATACCTTGATGTCGATGGCTTTTCCTTTGTCATCAAGATCGAGATGTCCATTTGTTGGCATGGGAGTTTTGATTGGCTTTGCTTTCTCCATGTCAAACTTCTTCAACATGTCCAGGGTGTACTTTGTTTGACTGATGAAAGTTCCTTCCTTCAATTGCTTGATTTGAAATCCAAGGAAGAATTTTAGCTCACCCATCATGGACATCTCAAACCCCTTTGTCATGATCCTTCTAAACTCCTCACAAAAGCTTTGGTTAGTACTACCAAATATTATGTCATCGACATATATTTGGCACACAAATATATCATTACCAACTTTGCGAGTGAAAAGAGTAGAATCAGCTTTGCCTATTTCAAAGCCTTTCTTAAGCAAGAATTCCTTAAGGCATTCATACCATGCTCTTGGTGCTTGTTTGAGCCCATAGAGCACCTTTTGGAGTTTGTAGACATGATTTGGAAACTTGGGATCTTCAAAGCCTGGTGGCTGCTCAACATACACTAATTCTTGTATTGGACCATTAAGAAATGCACTTTTGACATCCATTTGATTCAGCTTGAAGTTATTGTGGGCAGCAAAGGCTAAAAGCATTCGTATAGCTTCAAGCCTTGCCACTGGTGCAAATTTCTCATCAAAGTCCAATCCTTCATCTTGTGTATATCCTTGAGCCACCAATCTCGCCTTGTTTGTTGTCACCACACCATTTTCATCTTGCTTATTGCGGAAGACCCATTTGGTACCAATGACATTTGTATTGGGTCTCTCAACAAGAGTCCATACTTGATTTCTCTCAAAGTTGTTGAGCTCTTCTTGCATAGCCAAGACCCAATCTTCATCAGCCAACGCCTTTTCTATCTTATCTAGTTCAATACAAGAGACAAAAGAAAAATGTTGACGAAAACTTGCTAAATGAGATCTAGTCAACACTCCCTTTCGTAGACTTCCAAGAATGTTATCGGCGGGATGATCTCTTTGAATTGTTTGACGTAGTCTTTGATGCTCCACCTCTTCTTGATCATCTTTTGCCTCCACATCTACTTCAGATTCAAGAATGGGTGAGAGATCACGTCCTTAAACATGTGTTGCTTCTGTTGCTGCAGAGGGAGGGGCGGCACTGCCGCCCTGATGTGCAGTACTGCCGCCCTGCTAGTTGACAGTAGGTGTGGCCTACACATCTGCATCAAGAGTGTCAGCGGAATACTTTGCAGCATCATCTTGGAGATCCTCCTTTCAAGTTTCCCTGTCTTCTTGTGGCCTGATGATGAGGACATCAACACCATCGATATATCCGCACCTACACCAGTTGGTTCTCTTACTCGTGCTCGTGCCCGTCAACTCAACCTTCAAGTAAGTTCAGTTTTAAACTCATGTCAATCATATTTAGACAATGGAGACACGTGCACTTTCGTGTTGCTCAGGAATAATGGACAAGATCAGCAAGGGAAGGTTCAACTGCATTCGGAATTTGAGGCAACACCAACTTTAAGGGCTGATTGCATATGGGAAGAGTGATAACTTAACAAAGGTGGTTGGAGATCAGGTCCAAGCCTCCACAACATCCTCTATCAAGTTATCACGTCGCTTCTAAAGCAAGAAAACAAAGAGTCCAAACCCAACACGTTTTGGGAGTTGGATTCGGACTAGAAAATAACTCTAAGTTGTATGGATCACCACGGCGTCATATGGACTCCAACTGAGATGTTCCTATACTTGTTGGAAAGCTCATGAAGTCTACTTTCCAATGGGTCCAACCACATATCTACGCAGCTTATGAGTCAGGCGCAGTCCTTGTTTTCGTGCCGACACCTTTTTCTGTTTTGGTGCTACGTCACCCTATTGTGGACCAATGGCCCATGTATCAAGTTGAGTCCATTAGGGACGCATCCTAGGGTTGGAGGACGACTCTAGCACCCCTTTGGTCGTCCTCCCCTCTATTTATTTACATCTAGAGTCGCCATGAACAACTGGGTTTTGATTAGATAAAGTTTAGCTTTCGCTACTTGCTTGTAAACGCGCGTGCTGATCCAGCCGCCCGTCTTCTTGTTTTCGAAATCCCACTTCATTAGAGATTGAGTTTGAAACCTTCATTTACATCTAGTAATTTAGTACTTGTCTACTTGTTCTTGCTGGTTCTTCGATTGCTTGCAGGACGAGTGCCCTTGTGGCCAGGTGTTGCGCTCCACAAGATCGTGACAGCCATTGGAGGCGGTGTATCGGTTGCTAAGGCGCGGCCTTGGAAGGCTGTAGTCGGGCCGTGAACGTCATCTCCATTCACTAATCGAGTTATCCAGCGCCTCTCATCGAAAGATCGGGCGAAAACCCTAGTGGGTTCACATCAGTTGGTATCAGAGCAAGGTTTATCGGTGAGAGATTTCCAATTCTTCGTGTTTGTTTTTCCTATAGTCCAAAAAAAGCCAAAAAATATAGCAGATTTGTTTTTCATAATCCTATAAATCCTTTGTGCCATGGCTAGTACTACATAGTTAGGGCGGGTTGAATGAGTGTTTGCTTCGGTCGTGTCCAGTGCTGGTTTTAGTTTAGTCCTTTAGAGTTTTGAGTTCTTGTCACCATCTAGTCACAACTGCGTCCAATCTATTGTGGGTTGGAATTTGAGTAGATCTTGATAATAGGTGCAGCCACTTGTTGGTCTATTCTGCGTTTCCATCAACGTGATCCAAAAGGAAAGATAGCACTTCATACTTGTGCTAGATATATTGAATTTTGAGGTTTAGCCTTACTCTAGTGAGAGGGTGAGAGTGGTGAAGTGATATTTTGTACTATTTTGTTTATATAATCAGGTTTTGAGGTTCCCCAAAAAAAGAAAAGAGAAAGAAAAAAAATAAAGAAAAAAAAAGAAAGAAAAAAAAGAAAAAAAATCAAAAAAAGGGGATTGTTGTTCCTTTTGTTTCCAGTAGGGCTGCTCATTTTGTTTCTAGTGGTATGCTGTGTTTTCCCTTTGTGTCCAGGCTCGCGTCTCTAGCACGGTCTAGGCTAGGACCAGCACAGTACCACCGTTGAGCGTTTATTCAACTTGCTTTTTATAACTAACGTGGTGCTAGTTCGATCCTTGTTTCAGCTCACCTATAGCTCCACATATTCTACAGCTTGATAGGTTTTGTTGCTGCAGCACCGATACACTTCGTCCATTGCTGTACACTTGTTGGCAGACGACCCCTCCTGTCAAGCAAGGTAAGAATTGGTAAGAACTTGTGTTACAGGTTGAGTGTGAGCGACTTGCTGTAGCTACATCCTAGTAGTTGTAGGGCTTTTATTTCTTCACTTGCCTTTTTGTTGTCTTTGTCTTTGAACCATGCCAGGGGCAGATGATGGTAACGAAACACCACATACACCTCGCACTAAGGGCATCATACAATATTTTGAAAGTCAAGTGAAGCTACACACAGAGGGGCTTGATGACGACTTGAAGGTGACGAATGACAAGCTTGGGCAGTTGGAGGACACGCAGATTGCCACAAACAACAAGATTACAAAGATGGAGACATCTATTACTAGTATGGATAAAAGTCTTGCTGCTCTTCTCAAACGCTTTGATGACTTCCACACAATGGACAAAGAGAAGCATAAGGAAGAAAACAAGGAGGACGACCGAGTGGATGGCAATTATGATGATGATTACACTGCTGATACGGAACGAGATGATCAAGACACTAGTGATCGACGTCGCCTTCGTCACAACCGTAGAGGTATGGGTGGCAACCGCCGACGCGAGGTACACAATAATGATGATGCTTTCAGTAAGATTAATTTTAAAATACCTCCTTTTGATGGTAAATATGACCCTGATGCATACATTACTTCGGAGATTGCTGTTGACCAAAAGTTTACATGTCATGAATTCCCTGAGGATACACGTGTTAGGGCTGCTACTAGTGAGTTCACCGATTTTGCTTCCGTTTGGTGGATAGAACATGGCAAGAAAAATCCTAATAACATACCTAGAACTTGGAATGCGTTGAAACAAGTCATGAGGGCTAGATTTGTTCCTTCTTACTATGCACGTGACATGATTAATAAGTTGCAGCAATTGAGACAAGGTGCTAAAAGTGTAGAAGAATATTATCAAGAATTACAAATGGGTATGTTGCGATGTAATTTAGAGGAGGAAGAAGAACCTGCTATGGCTAGATTTTTGGGCGGGTTAAATCATGAAATCCAGGACATTCTTGCTTATAAAGATTATACTAACGTAACCCGTTTATTTCATCTTGCTTGTAAAGCTGAAAGGGAAGTGCAGGGACGATGTTCTAGTGCCAAATCTAACAATTCTGCAGGGAAATCCTGGCAACAACGCACATCTGCTACATTGTCGGGTGGTGTACCTCTTCCATCAAGCCGATCAATAGCTCCACCACCTTCCTACAGTGACAAACCACATGATTCTTCCACAAATACAGCAACTAAATCAGCCCAGAGACCAATCGCTAGTGCCTCCTCGGTTAATTCCACGGGAAGAACAAGAGATGTTCAGTGTCATCGATGCAAGGGCTATGGGCACGTACAGCGAGATTGTCCAAACAAGCGTGTTTTGGTGGTTAACGCTGATGGTGGGTATTCCTCTGCTAGTGATTTTGATGACGATACACGTGCTTTGCTTACTGCTGATGATACAGGTAGGGATGAAGCAATAGAAGAGCAGATAGGTGCAGAGAATGTAGAGCATTATGAGAGTCTTATTGTGCAGCGTGTGCTTAGTGCTCAAGCGGAGAAGGTAGAGCAAAATCAACGGCATACATTGTTCCAAACAAAGTATGTTATTAAAGAGCGTTCTTGTCGTTTGATTATTGATGGAGGTAGCTGCAACAACTTGGCTAGCAGCGACATGGTGGAGAAGCTTGCACTTACCACCAAACCACATCCACATCCATATCACATTCGGTGGCTGAACAACAGTGGTAAGGCCAAGGTAACAAAACTGGTGCGAATTAATTTTACTATTGGTTCATACCATGATGTTGTTGAATGTGATGTTGTACCTATGGAAGCTTGTAATATTCTGCTAGGTAGACCATGGCAATTTGATAAGGAATGTATACATCATGGTAGATCAAATCAGTATTCGTTTATGCACCATGATATGAAAATTGTTTTGCTACCTATGTCTCCCGAAGCTATCGTACGTGATGAAGTTGCTAAAATTACCAAGGCTAAAATTAAGAACAATGCAGATACCAATGGAAATAACAAAGATGAGATAAGATTAAATGGACATTGCATGCTTGCTACTAAATTTGATGTTAATGAACTAATTGCTTCCACATCTATTGCTTATGCTTTGGTATGTAAGGGTGTTTTGATTTCAATTGAAGATATGCTGCATTCTTTGCCCCCTGCTGTTCATAACATTTAGCAGGAGTATGCTGATGTTTTTCCAAGTGAGATACCGGCAGGGCTGCCACCTATACGTGGGATTGAGCACCAAATTGATCTTATTCCTGGTGCATCTTTGCCAAACCGCGTGCCATACAGGACAAATCCAGAGGAAACAAAAGAGATCCAGCGGCAAGTGCAAGAACTCCTCGACAAAGGTTATGGAATTGAGGTTGATCAAGCCAAGGTAGAAGCTATACAGGGATGGCCTGTACCAAAGACAATCACCCAGGTGCGGAGCTTCTTAGGACTTGCTGGATTTTATCGCTGTGTTGTGAAGGATTTCAGCACCATTGCTGCACCATTGAATGAGCTTACAAAGAAGGGAGTGCCTTTTGTTTGGAGCAAAGTACAAGAGAATTCCTTCAACATGTTGAGAGATAAGTTAACACATGCACCTCTCCTACAGCTTCCTGATTTTAATAAGACTTTTGAGCTTGAGTGTGATGCTAGTGGGATTGGTTTGGGAGGTGTTTTGCTACAAGAGGGTAAACCTGTTGCATATTTTAGTGAGAAATTGAGTGGGCCTGTTCTGAACTATTCAACTTATGATAAAGAATTGTATGCTCTTTTCCGAACTTTAGAAACATGGCAACATTATTTGTGGCCCAAAGAGTTTGTTATTCATTCTGATCATGAATCTTTAAAACATATTCGTAGTCAAGGAAAACTAAATCGCAGACATGCTAAGTGGGTAGAATTTATTGAATCCTTTCCTTATGTTATTAAGCACAAGAAAGGGAAGGAGAATATCATTGCTGATGCTTTGTCAAGGAGATATACTTTGCTAAATCAACTTGATTACAAGATTTTTGGATTAGAAACGATCAAAGACCAATATGTTCATGATGCTGATTTTAATGAAGTGTTGCTGCGTTGTAAAGATAGAAAAGGATGGAACAAATTCATCGTTAGTGATGGGTTTGTGTTTAGAGCTAACAAGCTATGCATTCCAGCTAGCTCTGTTCGTTTGTTGTTGTTACAGGAAGCTCATGGAGGAGGTTTGATGGGACATTTTGGAGCAAAGAAGACGGAGGACATACTTGCTGGTCATTTCTTTTGGCCAAGGATGAGGAGAGATGTGGAGAGATTTGTTGCTCGCTGCACAACCTGTCAAAAGGCTAAGTCACGCTTAAATCCACATGGTGAGGAACATGAGCTTGAGTCGAGGACGACTCAAATGCAAGAAAGGGAGGATGATGAGGACATCAACACCATCGATATATCCGCACCTACACCAGTTGGTTCTCTTACTCGTGCTCGTGCCCGTCAACTCAACCTTCAAGTAAGTTCAGTTTTAAACTCATGTCAATCATATTTAGACAATGGAGACACGTGCACTTTCGTGTTGCTCAGGAATAATGGACAAGATCAGCAAGGGAAGGTTCAACTGCATTCGGAATTTGAGGCAACACCAACTTCAAGGGCTGATTGCATATGGGAAGAGTGATAACTTAACAAAGGTGGTTGGAGATCAGGTCCAAGCCTCCACAACATCCTCTATCAAGTTACCACGTCGCTTCTAAAGCAAGAAAACAAAGAGTCCAAACCCAACACGTTTTGGGAGTTGGATTCGGACTGGAAAATAACTCTAACTTGTATGGATCACCACGGCGTCATATGGACTCCAACTGAGACGTTCCTATACTTGTTGGAAAGCTCATGAAGTCTACTTTCCAATGGGTCCAACCACATATCTATGCAGCTTATGAGTCAGGCGCAGTCCTTGTTTTCGTGCCGACACCTTTTTCTGTTTTGGTGCTACGTCACCCTATTGTGGACCAATGGCCCATGTATCAAGTTGAGTCCATTAGGGACGCATCCTAGGGTTGGAGGACGACTCTAGCACCCCTTTGGTCATCCTCCCCTCTATTTATTTACATCTAGAGTCGCCATGAACAACTGGGTTTTGATTAGATAAAGTTTAGCTTTCGCTACTTGCTTGTAAACGCGCGTGCTGATCCAGCCGCCCGTCTTCTTGTTTTCGAAACCCCACTTCATTAGAGATTGAGTTTGAAACCTTCATTTACATCTAGTAATTTAGTACTTGTCTACTTATTCTTGCTGGTTCTTCGATTGCTTGCAGGACGAGTGCCCTAGTGGCCGGGTGTTGCGCTCCACAAGATCGTGACAGCCATTGGAGGCGGTGTATCGGTTGCTAAGGCGCGGCCTTGGAAGGCTGTAGTCGGGCCGTGAACGTCATCTCCATTCACTAATCGAGTTATCCAGCGCCTCTCATCGAAAGATCGGGCGAAAACCCTAGTGGGTTCACATCACCTGATTTCTCCAGTGGCTAAGTGCTTGATTGCATCACACGGTGGATGTTCCTTTCCTACAACACTTTCACCAAGATGCTCTACTTGAGAGCCGTTAGATTCATCAAATGACACATCTACAGCAACTTCAACTCTACCAGAGGTTTTGTTGTAGATGCGGTAGGCATGTTCATTTCATCCATAGCCAAGGAGAATACCCTCATCAACTTTAGGTGCAAATTTAGAGGTTTTGGTTGTTAAGTATGAAACACTTACACCCAAACACTCTAAAATAAGACACCTTGGGCTTGTTACCAGTTAGTAGTTCATAAGATGTCTTCTTGAGCTTCTTGTGTAGGTAGAGATGGTTGATTGCATGGCAAGCGGTGTTGATAGCCTCACACCAAAATATGTCAGAAGTCTTGTATTCATCAAGCATTGTTCTTGCCATATCAATGAGCGTTCTATTCTTTCTCTCTACTACACCATTTTGCTGCGGGGTGTATGGAGTTGAAAACTCATGTTTTATGCCTTCATCATCAAGAAACTCTTCTACTTGAGTATTCTTAAATTCGGTTCCATTGTCACTTCTCATTTTCTTGATAGGGAGACTGAATTCCTTTTGTGCTCTCCTCACAAAAATCTTCACCTTTCCCTGTACCTATGACTTATCATACACAAAGAACACCCAAGTGAAACGTAAATAATCATCAACAATTACTAAGCCATACTTGTTACCCCCGAGACTTAGGTAAGCGACCGGTCCAAAGAGATCCAAGTGAATCAACTCCAAAGGTTGTGTAGTGGTCATGATACTCTTTGGTGGGTGTGGTACGCCTACTTGTTTTCCGGCTTGGCAAGCACTGCATATCCTGTCTTTTTCAAATTCAACATTGGTTAGTCCAAGAATGTGGTTGTCTTTTAGGAGTTTGGCCAAGTTCCTCATCCCAACATGAGCCAGTCGGCGATGCCACAACCAGCCCTTGCTAGATTTTGCCACTAAACAAGTCTCGAGCTTTCCTTTACTTTTGTTGAAATCAACTAGGTAAAGTTTGCCCTTCAAACGACCTGTAAATACAACAGAAGAATCCTCCCACCTAGAGACTTCCAGACCCTTATCCGTAAAGAGTCAATTGTAACCACCTGCACACAATTGTGACACTGATAACAAATTGTATCCTAACGGATTTACATGTAAGACATTTGATATTGAATGATCAAGTGTAATGGCTACCTTACCAAGACCAATCACTTCCCCCTTAGAATTGTCACCAAATATGATTGTCTCATTTGAATTTGTAGTTGGGGAATATGATGAGAACATACTCTTTTCTCCGGTCATGTGATTTGTACAGCCGCTGTCAAGCACCCAACTTGACCCACCGAAGGAGTATGCCTACAAAACGAATTTAGTTTCTTGGTTTAGGTCCCCAAACATTCTTGGGGCCTTGCATGTTAGTTACAAGAAACTTAGGTACCCAAATTGAGGTATTAACACAAATGTTTGTCACTGCCAATGTATTTGGCAACCACTACTCCATTGCTGTTGCTCTTTAACACAAAACAGGAACTCAAACTTTGCCTTTGTGCTGATGCTATTGGTTGATGAGAGAACTTGTTTGGTGTTCCCCAAATGGTTTTCTTTATATCCTGGGATTTCTTCTTTGGCTGATACTCCTTCTTATTTGGTTTTATCTGTTCAGAGATAAAGTTGGTAGCCTTACCCTTTCTGTGGGGGGCGGCACTGCTGCCTTTCACAGCGGCACTGCCGGCCTTGGCTGGCTGTGCTGCTCAAGGAGACTTGTGTGCCACCTTCTGTGCAGGCTATTATGTACCAACTTTACCTTTGCTGATGAATTTAACACATACATAGCCATTGATTATCGTTCTTTCATTGTACTTTCCACCTTTGATATGTCATAGCCCATCTTTGATGTGTGGATGTCTACCATCCTTGTATGATGGCTTCCTTGGTTGATTTTCATTGCCACTTGCTGCATCTTCACACTTTGTCTTCAGTAGATCATTCAATCTAGTGATCTCTTTTCTCATGACCTTCATGTTTGCAAGGTTAGTGAAATACATATTCAAATCAAGATTATAGCATTTACCACAACCTTTAATACTAGAGAAGTTAGAGATATTCTTTGCACTAGAGAGTTATGAGTGGCTCTCTCTCGAAGGTCATATTGCAGCTCCTTTTCTTTGTGCTTTTTATCTAAGACACAATACTTTTCAAAGAGAGCAATATTTTCCTTATTTGTGAGAGCATGGCTTTCCTTTTCTTTTGATAAGGATTTCTTTAGGTCAGCCACCTCACTTCTCTCTACCGCAAGTGCTTCTTTGCAAGACACATAGATCTTTTCTTGTGCATCAAGATCATTATCTCTAGCATCAAGCTCAGCATGAACACCATCTAATTCCTCTAATAGCTTGGTGATAAAGAGTTTAGTCTTAGGATCCAAATTCTTTGTAATATTATCTATTTCTTCATCACTAGAGACATCATCATCACTAGACGAATCAATAAGATCACTACTTGAGACATTATGAGGTAGTGATAGAATGGTAGATTTTGATTTCACCTTCTTGTCTTTTGCCATGAGGCAAGTGGGAGAGGGATTTTCAACATCATCATTGGTCATGTTATTGAAGAGCCTTGGTGAAGAAGACATCTTGAGGACAGCCATGGTAGCAATCTTCTCATCTTCATCACCTGTGGTCTCTTGAGTTGAATCCCACTCATGACCAATGTGTGCCTCTCCACTTCTCTTGTAGTTTTTCTTGCCTTCATATTTTCCTTCCTTCTTGATGTGTTTGTGAGTGCTCTCTTTATTTTCAAGTGGGCAAGCTGCAACGTTCGGTGCTGCCACATCCAAAGCACATTCTCTTTTTCTTGTTGGAGAACCTTCTTGGTACAACTTTATACCCTTGCTTTTTCAATCCCTTGTGGTACTTCCTCATGAAGAAAGCAACATCACTAATCTTCGCATATTCATCACCATCACTTTCATCTTCACTTGAGGAGGAAGAGGTTGGATCAGTTTCTTGCACTTGCTTTGCTTTCTTGGGCTTGATTGTTGGTGATTGCTTGCTGTTTTTGGATTTGCTGCAGCTGCCTTGTTGATTTGATTTCTTTGCCTTGAGAGCTAGATCCTTGACTTTCATGCCTTCCAACTTGGCTTGTAGCTCCCCTAGACTTCTTCTTTCATTTGCTTCTTCTCTTTGCATGTCAAAGGTTAACAATCTACCAAGCACATCATTTGGTGTGAAGTGCTCAAACTTCTTCTTATCTCTAATTAATGTCACTATGGTCTCATTTCTTAGAGAGTATGCTTCTAGCATGACCTTTGTTGACGGTCCTTAATCCTCACAATTAACCATCAACTAATCATGGAAAAGGATCCAAATGCAACCAACACCTAGACTTAGGGTTTTATCTGACAGAATTCCACGAGTTTTGGTGTTTGTCTATTTCTGCAGGGGGTTATCAGGAAATACGGAAGAAAGGCCCACACGTTGGGGTTACATAGAGATATTAACGTGCCGCGCAATTTTCTATCATCTAGAAGACTCTAGAAGCCACGGTACCGAACGGGAGACGTAACGGAGCCGGGCACTGGGCGCCCGCCCTCCCCCCTGGACCAATCAGGGCGAAGTTCGGGGATCATGCTCCACCGACCTAATACTTCAAGGAAAACCACACGATCAATGTCGGTTTGATTCGACGGCCCAGATTCACTTGAAGGGACTATAAAACCAGACCCCCCCTGGCCCCTGGAGATCATACCTCTTCTACAGAATCAAAGCTAGGGTTTCAATTCTTCATCCAAGTAGAGAGGATCCCTCTAGTTCTTCTAGTTCTACCTCTAGTTCATCTAGATCTAGTTCTAGTTCATCTAGATCTAGTTCTAGTTCCTCTAGTTCTAGTTCTAGTTAGTTCTAGTTGTAATCTAGAAAATAGGGAGAGAGAAGAGGAGAGCGGAGGAGGAGCTGGATCTGTCGGATCTTCCTCAACATTATACTTTTGCAGCATCTGGTTCGTTCTTCATCGTTCTCCAGGTTCTTCAATTCATAACTCCTGAGTTCTCTAATTACTTTTATTTACATTCAAGTTATTTATTGGATTTCCGCTTGCATCAAGTGCTCTAGTCTTTATAACGCTAGAGTAGTAATTAATAGATTAGACGTGGTGTTTAGTCTTGCGATTACCTGGAATTGCACCCAATCCTGCGGATTGTTGTGGTAGCCTTAGGGTAGTGACAGCCCTAACGGTCGACGTATTCCACCTCGTTCGGATCGGTGTTTGTAGGACCGTAGTCAGACCTTCCTAGCCCCCTTCTCATCTCTTTCTGTTGTTACTGCTCTGATGTCCCGATATAGATAATCTTGAAGTAATTATTGATTCTTAGATCAACTAGAGAACTCTCAGGAAACTTCCTCTCTTCCCACCAAAAATAATTATATAGTTATCCTTGGGCGATTTTGGATCTTAATTAGTACACTCACGTTCTCTGTGGAAAATCGATACTCTGGAATACTCCCGGGTGAAGGCTACATCGGTATCCGTGCGCTTGTGGATTTTTCTGTTTGCGTTTAAAATACCCAACAAGCTTTCTGGCGCCGTTGCCGGGGAATGGTAGCTGTGCTAGTTTCGAACCAAGTCGTCCATGTATCCTTTTTCTTTTCCTTTTTTTACCACAATCACCTTATCATTTTCACCATACCACATGGATTTCACTCTAAGCATTAATGAGCATGGAATTTATTTCATAGCCACTTCATTTACTCCATGCTCATATGCAACATCTTCACAATCCATTGGTCTCTCCAACATCACCACATTCGAGATCTCCAACCCCCACTTCCTTTCTATTTATAAAAACTTTAAAAGGGCGGTTGTCGATGCATATGTTTATAATAAATTTTGCAGATCTCGTTGAGTTGATCTTGATATAGGTCAGTGTTGGAGGGGAAACCGCTTCGCTGACATAAATTAATGGTTTCCCA
Organism: Sorghum bicolor; assembly: GCF_000003195.3. NCBI lineage: Eukaryota > Viridiplantae > Streptophyta > Magnoliopsida > Poales > Poaceae > Sorghum > Sorghum bicolor. The sequence continues at coordinate 27,029,977 of NC_012879.2, forward strand.
AGGACAAGCTTAGTGTCCTAAAACAAGCACTCATCAGATTGTAACATGAGCTTTTAATTATTTGCAACATTACCTTGTGTGTTGAGCATATCAGGATAATTGTAAAAATATTCCTTCGGGTATTCTTGTCACTAACCTTTCCAGGATTGGAGCAAGAAGATCGGATGAATAACAAGCACAAGGTATGTACAACCAATCATCATACAGCATTGAATTAAATTCATCCAAACTTGAATTTTGCAAAATTCAAGCTTGGGGGAGTACTTTACATAAAAACATCCTTTGCCATGTTGTTATGTTGGTTGTCCCTACCTTTGAGACATGCTCAATTTATTAAATACTAATCACACTACTTCATCTCCACTTGAGTAGATCTCTATAAATGCTCTCATGGTACCTTTATTTGCTTTAGTATATGTCTAGGTTGGAGTAGTTTCATTTATCTCTTAATTAAGCATGGTGCTTAGTTTAGGAATGATGATCTTACTTCCAAAGTATTTTAAATTAAGCATGATGCTTAGGTTAAAATTCCCTCCTAAATCAAATTAGACATGGTGTCTAGGTTGATCTTTGAGCCGATAGTATGCTATAGTAGATATTGGATATTTTGTTGGACTAACCCCTGCAGGAAAACTTTCAATATCGACCTGGGAAGTCCTGAGACAAACTCACATTGGAGATAAAGAGAGAGGCACATGAAGTTTAACAATTTACACAAGGAAGGCATAGCTCACAAGAGATGATCCCTGGAGGGTGCCACAAACACGATGCACAACCGCTAAGAGAGGAAAGCTTCCACAAGGTGATACTGTACCATCACTCTTCAAGTAAGGTAACATCTTAAGGTACTTGACTATCACTTTTATAAGCTTCTCCTTATTTCTGGCATTCACATGAATAAAAGAGACAAACATGTATGATCTACAACTCTAGATTAACCAAACCAATCGATTCAACATGTTTAGTCCTTCCACCTTTGTGATTCCACACTCCTAATCATATAGCTAAAATGTTGCACACTCAATCTTTGGATGATATAAACAAAACATATATATAGATAGATTATCTTTCCATTAGGTTGAGCGATATGGTCTGACAAATGTTTTAAATGTTACACTCATGATCTTATTATCCATTAACTTTGTCTTGCTCACTATGCTTAAGGTTAGAGAGAACAAATACACTTTTGGCTCTGTTGGTGTTTTCCACCAATAGGGCTCATGCACTTGATCTCTGCCTTGTCTCTATGAGCAGATACACTTCGAGCAAAATATGAAGGACTTTTACAACTCCCAGACTCCACCAAGTGAAGAACCTAGATCTACGAGCACAAACACACTGGAGATACTGGACACTCAGGCAATCACTGCCCTAAAATGCTTGAGGATGTAACTACTGGAGTAACCCCGTTGTGGAAGTAATTACTGACCTTCTGCCGGTCAAGAGAGGCGATCCAGGACGCACCATCATCCCGATCTCCATCGGCATGGTGGACTTCCTAGAAGCACTCTGCGACTTTCGCTCCAGCGTCAACATTATGCTCCGGGTACTCTATGAAAAATTCTTTACACATCCTTTCCTAGAAACAACCATGTGTTTGCAGCTTGCAGATCAGACACTAAGTTTCCCAAAGGGAATATTGAAGAACCTCTACGTCCGAGTTGGTACCTTATACGCTCCAGCAGACTTCGTGGTGATAGAGACTGATACTGATGAGAGGGCACCCATCATCCTAGGGAGGCCATTCCTGAACACCTCGGGAGCTGTCATCTACGCTAGTGCTGCCAAGATCAGTTTCTACATCATGGGAAGGACGGAGACGTTTTCCTTCAAGAACAAGACTACACAAATCTTAGAGCAATCCTGACATGAACCAAGGAAGGACCAACAGGAGGAACAGGAACAAGCAAATGTGTACCGAGTCAGCTAGGATGGTCACTGCAGCTCAAGGAGGTCAAGATCGTCAACTCAAGTCATCTTTCTTGATCAAGAAGCACGACCCTGGTGTCCCAATCATCAAGTGCACAATCAACGGATATTATTTTCAGAAGACACTCTACGACACCGGATCTGATGTCAACATAATGGCCGTAGTCACTTATCATCTCCTGCATGGAACCATGCCCCTAAAACCGACATACATTCAGCTTCAGATGGCAGATCAGACATTCCGAAAGGTTGAAGGTTATTGACATGGGAGAAGACAAGTATGATTCACCCATCATCCTTGAGAGACCGTTCCTCAGCACCATTAAAGCAATCATCTATATTGGAACCGGAGAAGTCCACATGCATTTCCCCTCTGATAAGGTACGCCACTATTTTACTGACCCTAACTATATAGTTGAAGACTCTAAGCAGGTCAGGACAAGAAGAAAACGACACAACCGTAACCAGAGGAGGCAAATCATCAAGGACGGATGGGCAGACTATGAAGGAGAAGTCGTAAGGTCTGAAGACATACAGCTTGAACAGAACTGTCCTGAGGAGACCGTAGCACCGAGTCAGGTGTGGAGAGAGAAGATAGTTATACACGAAGAGCAGGCTCTGCCGGAACCACCGACTATGCCATCCAGCAAATCCCCGGACGACTGAGAAAACGGAGGGTCCCGTTCGGAGGACTTAAAAACACCGAACGCCTTGCCAAGAGGTAAACTTGGTAGTTATCTTTTTTCCTTTCAATTATTTTAAAATAGTTTGCTTAGTTAATCAGGTTCACATCATCTTGAAAAGAAAATAAAAATAGTAAGCCCCATGTGATTATGCTCATGGCATAAAACCCATAAGTACATTCACTGTGGTGGCGTAAAAATAAAATAAATATATTCCTGTCCTATAAAAAATAAAATTATAAAAATAGATTTATGATCCCACTAAAAAGAGTAATATTTAGTGAGGAGACTCAACATGATAAAGGCTAGATATTTATGCTAACACTTAACTAGTTCCACAAGCTTTGTTGTCTATTTGAGCTCCACAGAATTCAAGGATCAAAGAAGACTAGCAGACGGAGGACATCCTAGTCGCCGTCAGGGTGCTGCTGACATTCAAATATACCTTCGCCACCTGCTAGCTACATTAGAAGAAATTACGTCAAAATCCAGCTTCGGGGAGAGCACCCCCATTTGTCCAGCTAAGTATTCTACTCACGTTTATACTTTAATCGAATAATAAAAAGATGCATAATCATAAAAACTCAAATAAAGATTTTGTGCTTATATATATATATATATATCTTTGCTTAGTTTGCTAAATAAATAAATAAAGTTTGCTATGAACCCTCATGATAAGCTCTCACATGGAAATGATGAATAGTTTCTCTGCCATGATTAGTTCTAAAAATTGAAATCTCTCTTAAGTTTAGGCATGACTGTTATGAATTAAGATTCGCTCTAAACCTGAACTTGTGGGGAGAGTACTTGATCTAAAGTCTAAGTCGTTAACGGATATGATATGGGAAGGTTGAGCTGCTGTTTATCTGTTCCTAGAGATGCTAGAATTCTGGAGAATTTTATCTTTGAAAATCTTTAAAATAACACATGATGAGTTCCTGTATGATAAGAGTTTAAATTCCTACCACAGCCATATATACATGCTTGCTAGACTATGAGCCACACATTTACTTTTTACTGCTTATGAGCATTGAGTGTGGTCAAGCTTTGTAGACCCTTAGGAGCTTGTCATGTGGTTAAATCAAGATTCACTTGCACGTTCACTCATACATGCTGCTTCTACTCTGGAAGTACGCATCCACATACATCCACTCATTTGCATCTCCAAAACCATCCAAAAATATTCTACTCCTAATCTGAGAGAGAATAGCTAAAAACATTCTCCTATTTCTGTTTTCCCCTGTGAAATAAATGCTCAAGTTATCTTGGTTACTACCACTTGCTATATTATTTCAGGAGATGAGTGCTCAAAAAAAAGAAAGAAAAAAAAAGATACGAGGAAATAAAAAGGGGCAAGTGCCCGGAACCTCGAAAGAAAAGAAAATGGACAAGTGTCCGATAGTAGAATTAGGGGTACAAAATACCCACCTGAGAGAAAAGAAAAAGAAAATATAGAGCATCTCATTCTCCTCAAAAAGTTTCAAAAGAGCAAGAAAGGTATGTATCCCCTCAAAAGAGCGCAAGTAGAATTAGACTTTCACCATTGTTATCACCATCATTACCATGCACCATTCATTCGCCACACATGCACATCTTGATTTGACTTATTGACTTGTTCTTCTGGATCCATGGTTTGACTATGCAATAAATGTCTTGTAAGTATGTATTAGCTGTCTCCCACCTATGAGCTCCAGATATCAAAACCTTATTAGAGTATGGTGAGAGAGAAGGCAATGCCACTATGCCTCATACCAAAAATACTACATACTTTGAAAGAAAGCATACACCATTACTACCTTGGTAAGGATCCAGAAATACCACAAAAGAGAGACTAGAGAGAGTCATACAAGGAATCTCTGAGTTTTATATGAAAATCTGCAAAAACTCCAGAGCTATAGTTGATCAATAATAAGAGACATGGCGCTTGACTAGACTGTTCTATCTTTTAACTACTCAAGACAGAAGTGACGGTTACAAGTCCCATGATGAAAGGTAAATGAGTAAGTTTTAAGTCTTAACAGTTTACTCTAACCAGAGATGAGATCTTGTTTAAACGCATGTGTATCTTTAAGTTATGAAACCACTGCAGAAACTCTTGAGTTCATCTTTGCTCAGGGACGAGCAAAGGTTAAGCTTGGGGGAGCTTGTTGACGGTCCATAATGCTCACAATTAACCATCAACTAATCATGGAAAAGGATCCAAATGCAACCAACACCTAGACTTAGGGTTTTATCTGACAGAATTCCACGAGTTTTGGTGTTTGTCTATTTCTGCAGGGGGTTATCAGGAAATACGGAAGAAAGGCCCACACGTCGGGTTTACATAGAGATATTAACGTGCCGCGCAATTTTCTATCATCTAGAAGACTCCAGAAGCCACGGGACCGAACGGGAGACGTAACGGAGCCAGGCACTGGGCGCCCGCCCTCCCTTACTGGGCGCCCGCCCTCCCCCCTGGACCAATCAGGGCGAAGTTCGGGGATCATGCTCCACCGACCTAATACTTCAAGGAAAACCACACGATCAATGTCGGTTTGATCCGACGGCCCAGATTCACTTGAAGGGACTATAAAACCAGACCCCCTGGCCCCTGGAGATCATACCTCTTCTACAGAATCAAAGCTAGGGTTTCAATTCTTCATCCAAGTTGAGAGGATCCCTCTAGTTCTTCTAGTTCTACCTCTAGTTCATCTAGATCTAGTTCTAGTTCATCTAGTTCTAGTTCTAGTTCCTCTAGTTCTAGTTCTAGTTAGTTCTAGTTGTAATCTAGAAAATAGGGAGAGAGAAGAGGAGAGCGGAGGAGGAGCCGAATCTGTCGGATCTTCCTCAACATTATACTTTTGCAGCATCTGGTTCGTTCTTCATCGTTCTCCAGGTTCTTCAATTCATAACTCCTAAGTTCTCTAATTAATTTTATTTACATTCAAGTTATTTATTGGATTCCCGCTTGCATCAAGTGCTCTAGTCTTTATAACGCTAGAGTAGTAATTAATAGATTAGACATGGTATTTAGTCTTGCGATTACCTGGAATTGCACCCAATCCTGCGGATTGTTGTGGTAGCCTTAGGGTAGTGACAGCCCTAACGGTCGACGTATTCCACCTCGTTCGGATCGGTGTTTGTAGGACCGTAGTCAGACCTTCCTAGCCCCCTTCTCATCTCTTTATGTGGTTACTGCTCTGATGTCCCGATATAGATAATCTTGAAGTAATTCTTGATTCTTAGATCAACTAGAGAACTCTCAGGAAATTTCCTCTCTTCCCACCAAAAATAATTATATAGTTATCCTTGGGCGATTTTGGATCTTAATTAGTACACTCACGTTCTCTGTGGAAAATCGATACTCTGGAATACTCCCGGGTGAAGGCTACATCGGTATCCGTGCGCTTGCGGATTTTTCTGTTTGCGTTTAAAATACCCAACAACCTTCACCACCTTGTGATCATCTAGCTCATCACCACCGTAGCCTCTAATCTTTCCATCTAGTGCCATTGGCCTATCAAACATTTCTTGTGGCCCTCCATCATCAACTATCACAAATCTATTGAGCTTGGCCATCAGCAAATCAATCTTTGCTCTTCTTACTTTGTCAACACCTTCATGTGCAAGATGGAAAGTATCCCAAATCTGTTTTGCCACATCAATATTCATCACTCGGTTGTATTCATTTCCATCCAAGGCACTGAGAAGAATGCTTGTGGCTTGACCATTGAGATGGACAGTAGCTAACTCATCATTGGTTGGATGTTCTGAGTCTTCAGGTGGCTGTAAACCACTGCACACAATCTCCCAAAGTCCAGGGTGAAGAGCAATAAGATAGGCCCTCATCAAATGCTTCCACTTGGCAAAGTTAGTCCCATCAAAATGAGGTAACTTTCCTGCGGGCACATTGATGTAGGACTTCTTATCACGGTTAGTTAAATAAGGATAGTTAAAGGATACAGCTGAAAACTTCTTTTTGCCATTGTCCAAGTCCTTCTTGCTGCCCTTCTGGTCCTTCTTGGAGATATTGTAAGAGGCATCATCATCGCCATCATCCGAACTAGATGATAGTTCACTTGATAATACATCATATGCCTTCTTCTCCTCTTTCTTTGTTCTTGCTGCTCTTCTCTTGGCTCTTTCTTCACGTATACGCCTTCTTTCTTCGTTTCTCTTCATCTTTTCATCAAGCTTTTGCTATTCTTCTTTTGCTTTTCTTTTTGCTTCTCTTCTTGCTCTTCTCTCTTTCTTTCTTTCTACATCAGTGGTCTTGTCATCCTTGAGGGTGGTGTTAATTGTTGTCAAAAGGGACATATCACTACTGCTATTAGCATCTTCAACAAGGACACCAACACCTTTTGGCTCATGAGTAGCTCTAGAACCTCCTCCGACTTCCATACTTCACGCGGTGAAGCGTAACTGAAGTAACCTGCTCCGATACCACTTGTAGGATCTCTGGCAGTCTAGGATGGCCTAGAGGGGGGTGAATAGGCCTATCAACTCAAAAACTTCACTTGCTATTAGATTCATAGGACAGGGCGGCACTGCCGGCCTACCAGGGCGGCACTGTCGGCCTCTTAACAGAAAGCTAAAGAAGTAAACAAGAAAGACTTTGGAAAACTTAGATCAGATAAATTTCCTAGCTCCCTGCAAGTTAGTAAGCACTAGAACCAACACACAAACCTGCAGAAGATATGTTTCACAGTAGATCGAGCTCAAACCCTAGAACAACTCAACAAGCACAAGTAAGTAAGAACATAAACAGCACACAAAGATTTACCCTGTGGTTCAGCGGTCGCCACACAAGGCTGCACTTACTCCACGTTGTTGAGGTGCCCACACTAGGACCGACTCGCCACAAAGGCTTGTCCTTCCCTCGTTCTTCAACAAGAGTGTTACCTCTTGAGGAAGGGGTGATTTCTTAGCTTCAACTCGAGGTTACAGACTTCCCTTGGCTACCACACAAGTTTGGCGAGCTCTAGGGCGACGCCTAGCCGGCTAGGAGCAAGCTCCAAGAGTAACAAACTATAGGGATGCCGACCAAACGTGAACCAAGTGCTCTTAGACTTTGGGAAATAGTGGATCTGCTCTCTAATCGAAGTTTGCAACCTTTTCTCTCAAGAAATGATGGTTGGAATGACGGATTTGCTTGAGAGCTTCAGATGCAACAATGGCAGAGAGAGAAGTCAGCACTGGTGTTCTGTAACGGTTAGGATGAAGGAAGATGAAGTGAGTGGCTCAGATGACCATTGTGGTCTAGTAGGAGGGGTATATATACCCCTGTCTTCCAACGGCCAGAAGGAGGGCGGCACTGCCGCCCTAGTCAAACCAGTCAGGATAACACAGAGAGAGTGCAACTGAGTTGACTGAGGATTGAGAATGAAACAGAAGATTTGAGCATTTGATTCGACATTTGATCAACAAACCTGGAGTCCCTCTTGATAGTACGGCTTTTCCTATACTCAAGGAATAAATATAAACAAAGATAAAACTTCCATTAAACCTCTTCGAAAAGCCTTTTCAAATTGGATTGGGGACCCATCAAACTGTTTAACATCCTCCGTTCTTAGTTCCCTGCTTGTCATCTCACTAAAGATCATTAGTTCCCTAATTCGGTGGACATCAACACCAAAACCCACAACGGGCTTGATTGCACTTGCACTACCACGAACTACCCCGCGATCCGGCATATAGTGTACAATCACAGATAAATATGGTATAGACACCATGCCTACAGAATACTTATCATTTACCCACTGTACACATGGATAAACGCTATACGATCATAAACATGTATATAATTCCAATCTAACTAAGCCATGCATATAACTATGATAAACTAAGAACAATATACTTGCAAATATAAACAAGTAGAGCAAAGTCATAATCAATATATTGAAGTAGAACAAAGTCATATTCATAATATTGAAGAACAATGATGAATAAATGAAGAACAGTAGAGGAATTACCAAGAATCCTCTTGACAGATCCGAAAACCAAACGAAGATTGACTCCTTCTAGTTCTAATCCTATGTAGCTATGCTAAACAAGAGATCTATCCATGTGGTGGCTCTAGGGCTTGATCAGAGGCTTCTTCTCCCGAGATGGATAAATGAATTAGGGTTTCTAGGGTCTTCTCCTCTAGGGGCCAGGGGTTCTGCTTATATAGTCCTTCCAAATGAATGTGGGCCGTCGGATCAAACTGACATTAATCGCACGGTTTTTCTTAATCCCTTAGGTCGGTGGAGCATGATCCGCGAGGCGAAAGCTGATTGGCCCTCAGACCAGGCCGGGCGCACAAGGGGGGAGGGCAGGCGCCCTGCCCTCAAGCCCGTTCGTTCCCGTGGCTTCTGGACTCTTCTAGACATTGGATAATTGCAGTGCACGTTAATATCTCTATGTAAACCAGACATGTGGACCTTTCCTCCATAATTCCTAATAACCCCCTGCAGAAATAGACAAACACCAAAACTCATGGAATTCTGTCAGATAAAACCCTAACTCTGGGTGTTGGTTGCATTTGGATCCTTTTCTCTATTTATTTGTTGATTATATTTGGTACTTATGGACCGTCAACAGTTACCAGCGCAAGCTTGCCCAATGGGAGCAAGAGGATGAAGCGCAGAGGGCTAAGGGTTTGTTGGCGCTCCCTAACCAACTTGGTCGCAGGGGCTCACGGTGGGTTCGTGCTTGGGTACTAGCAAAGAAAGCTAAGTCCGGCTTGTCATTTGCTGACCCAATGGTCGAAGAGGCTGCAAAGAATATTTTCAAGGTGGTATCTAAGCAGCAAGCAGGCGAATTTAAGCCACAAAGGGAGAAGGATGTTCTTACTGTTGCTCTGGGTAAGCCAGAGCATCATGGTCGTGTACGAGGCATCTCATCCAAGGAAGGATGGAAAGAAGGATTCAGACCAGAGTGGGAAGGAATGTATAGGAAACGTGATCACTACAAGGAAGAGTTGTCTAATTTTTGTAAGGAGGAGGCTATGAAAGAAGTCGAACAGGTGATAAATAAAATGCTCTCTGATCCTCCTCCTGAGTTGATGCAGTGATTGGAGTTTGCGATGTCTAGCCAATTGAGTGGTCTGCCTCATCAAATGTAGCTAGTCGTCGCCCCGACGACATTACAACAGGCTCCAGTAGTCCCAAGCAATGTCGCGTCTACTGGAAACAAGGACTGCTATCCAGTTGACGAGACTGAAAGTCATATTCGTTGCTCCCTAATCATAAGGTATGTTCTTAACAATAATCGTACAAGGGAAGTAGCCACATAACTTGCGATCCTAGGGCATCAGTTTCATGGTAGCAAAATTCTAGAGGACTACTGTAGGGTGGAAGTGCTGACAATTGTCCAAGGATATGAGGATGACTTGCTAGACATTCTCGGTGCTGAGGGTATTGAGAAGCTGGGACAAGCTATCAAGAATTTCATTCTTTGGCCTCGATGGGATGTCCTGTTGTCTGAGCTACCACAACCGTCGCCCCGAGAAGTACTGCTAACTCAGGAGTCGTCCCTTCCAGATGTCGATGGTACCACATCTCTTCTGAGTCCACCATCCTCACCGATCTTTGCTCCACCATCCTCACCTATAATGCCTCACCCACCATCCCCGCCACCATCACCTAAACCACAAACTTCACCAGCACCACTAGAATCTTCCACACCACCACCACCCAAAAATGCCGAGACACTACCACAACCAACCAAAGATGATGAGACGACACCACCGCCACCAAAAAAGTTAAAAATTTTTGGTGCCCAAATTGATTTCCCCGTATGAGCCAAAGAAGAGGAAGTCTGCTGGTACGGCCCTATTTTTGTCAGGAATTGCAATGAGCCACACGACAAAACTAGTTGACTTGGCTGGCACGAGAAGGAAGCAAAGAAGTATGAACCAACTTTTGTAAATATCAGGCCACCCACTAAAGATGATTATAAATATGTCCCTAAGAAATATGAGCTGGGCAGGCCTCTACTCACTTGGGATAAACATAGAAAGGTCTCAGCTGGTGTAAAAAGGTTCCATGACTGGTATATGAGAGCATCTTCTGTTGGCATCGACACAATCAGTGCAGATATACCAGCAGAGGCATTTAATAGTAATCGTACAAGAGCAATTGTGACCTTCGAGGACATGTAGTTAAGGATGAACCTCCAAAGACTCGATGTGCAGCTCATAACTGTGTTTGTATTGTAACTGGCACTCATACAATTGTTTCATGTGTTATTATTTGTGAGTTGCATTAAACTTTAATAATAACATACAAGTGCATATTGCAGAATGCAATATGAACTCCAACAGATGATATGTGAGGATGAGCACACATTCAGGATCGGAAAAAATCAAGAGTCCTTAAAAGGTTTGGATCCAAAAGAGCGTGAGGACGAAATATAGAAAAGGGAAAATAACCAAATAGCTCGTTACGGCCTCTACCTAGCCATGACAATGCTAGAGTTTCAAGACAGAGAATTAATATTCGCACCTTACAACTTTTGGTAAGTGTCAGTTTGCATACATCGTATTAATAATTAAAATGTGCACTTTGATCACAAAGTTGATTCTCTCAGGGACCACTGGATCTACTTAATGATTAATCCCAGGCTTGGACATGTGCGTGTCCTAGACTCCACAGACTATGAACCAACAACTTATGCACCATTCATTACTCTCTTAGAAGGGTAAGCCGAGTAAAATATGCATACAAAATTTTACAAGAGTTTGACAATAACTTATAGAATGTTTTTGATATCATAGGGCCTATAGGTATTATAAGATTAAAGGGGGAAGGTGCGAGTTAGGAATACAGGGCCAGCCTTTGAGATTCTTTTATAAGTGGCCGGTACGTATGAAAGTTTACCAAGTTATTCTCGCTATATACATAGAATATGCATAGGACGATTGTGGCGGAACCCCCTAAGTAGTTGGGCCACCGACACCGGTGATTGTCCCGAGGACCTCTGGCGGAGATGCCGGGGATCCTCCTTCCCTAGAAGTCCGATGAGCATCCCAGGACGCCCATTCCACCGTTAGCTGTGGCGTATCGACCAAGCCCGTCCTGACTACTAGCAATGGTCAATTAACGAGAACTTCTTCTTCTCGCCCTTACAGGATAGCAAGTGGCCACCTTAACACCAGGATCATTCGTTGCGAAGACATTGCAGTATCACAAACGATATATAACCAAAATGGCATTTCGGAGTAAAACAACAGAAGCATTAAATAACTTAATTTACAAAAGTAGTTCTTCCAAGTAGTAAAGTGTTATTACAAGCCAGGTCCAGCGGAGCAACTTAAACCTTAGTACACAGATTACAAATTTACAGACCCTGCCCATGGGTCACGCTCGCTCTTCCTCGTCGTCAACCTCGACGACGGTCACACAATAGGGTCCAAAACAAGTAGGCTCCTGAGCTTCACCTGCAACAGGGGTTATAAAACCATGAGTGCGGGAGTACTCAACAAGACTTACCCGGTAGAAAAAGTGGAGAACTTAGGAATGCAGGCTTAGGGTAGACAAGGGTTGGCTAAGCAAGGAGCCAAATTCTTTTGCTAAAAAGCTTACTAATAGTGCGTCTTTACTTTCAAGTTTTACCCACGAATTCCTCACCTCAAGAGGCCGAGGAATTCGAGGACAATCTATCTAGTTGCTTCTCACAGACAAATCTATGAATTCCTAGTCCTTAGTAAAAGTATTTTCCATCCAACGGTCCTAGCTTCATGTCACTCTGAGTCAGGGAATTGGGATCCGAACCTCATGAGACATTTCCCCCTTTCTCATTTTACCACTTAGTTGCATATTTAACTACGATGAGAGTCAGTGGATTGAGTCTCCCAATCTGGCAGCAACGACAATTCGAATCGCTTAGCAATCCAACTGGAGTTCCTAACCACCCGACATATGTAGAACCAATTCTTGCATATATCAACCCAAATCTAGCTCTTCCCAGATCTGACCGGATTCGCGGTACCCGAGAGCACAGTACTCCACCGTCCAGCCCACTTGCCACGAGGGTACACGCTACTCTCGCCATCGCTCCACGCCCAGTGCGTGAGTAGCCGTTCTTTTCGAGGAATCACAAGACCGGGCTTACCCAGGGCAAGTGGCTAGTACTATAAATTCTCAACCCAGCAGGCCATCAACGGACCGGGATCCTTAATCGACACAGTTGGAGACACTACTTTAAGACACCATTCATAAAGCAAGTCCACCGACCGGTCTCGAGTTGAAACATTTGACCATAAAGTATTCCACAACAACCCTTCAAACTTTATCGTTTGAAAACCTATCTAATAAGCAAGACTAAGCATCACTATGCAATTTTAAAATAAACAGGTGCCAAGGACAAGATAACAAATATCACGGTAGTAAATGCAACAAGTAGGTTACGCCCAATTCTTGACTACGTAATGCAGCATTTTCAATTCATAAGTGATAAAAGATTTAAAACATTCAAGGAGGGGTTAATGCATCCGGGGCTTGCCTTGGTTGCAGAGCTGAGAGGGTTCCTCGGAGACTTCCCAAGTCTCGGATCCTACTTCTTCAAACGGAACACCGACCTTGGGGTTCGGTTCAATGGTCGCTCCTTCGGCCACGTGCACTATACGCAAAATGATGGATGGTCATGATATGCGTATGACCAACATATAAGAAGGACCGAATTGAGTACAGCTTTCCTTCTCGGTGCAAGGACACGTTAAACAGTAATTAAAGTTATTTATTATTTTAGTGTTTTACCCAAGAGGTTGCATCAGTAAATTAAGACTTTTCTTAATTCCTAATTATCCTTAACTAACTAATTATTAATCCTTTTTATCTTAATTAATTTTTAATTAAGTATTAGTGACAGTAATTAAGCATGAATACCAAACAATACTTAAATGCCAAAGGTCATTATGGTTAATGACCTTAGGTCTTCATACAATTCCAAAAGCACTCAAATCCTAATTTGAGAGATTAAGCTAATTATTACTTAATTATTTTGGAACAATTACTAAATTACTAATTAAGGGTATAATAATATTTTATTCAAACAATATCCAAATGCCACCAAATTTTGTGTGAAACTAGGGAATAGTATTCAGAGACATCCCACAAATTTTGGTGATTTTTGGACATATCTATAAATTATTAAAATTCATGGAAGTTTTATTTACTAATTAAAGGATACAATTTTTACCTACATAAAAATTACCAGAAAATGAAACCTAGTATTTTTCATGTGTTCTACTCCTTTCACAGAGTCTACACTAAATTTTCATCATTTTTGAATCTGCACATCTTTTTCTATACATATTCAAATATAAATCCAATTTTGCACAAAAAGGAAAAAGAAAACGGCACTGTGCCGTGAGCGGCCTAGGAACTCGGCCCGCTAGCCGGCCCACGCGTGCTCGGCCCACGCACTGGATCCCGCCCTCCTTTCCATCTCTAAAGGTCGCTGACGGGGAGGTCCCACCCGTCAGCTCCTTCTTCCTCACACGTGGCGGCTCTGCCGCGACTCTGGCCGCCGCTAGCGGCGTCTCAGCCCACGCGCGTGTGCGCAGCAGCGTCGCCTCAACCTCGCGACTCCTGTTTGTGCAAAAGCAGATCTGCAAACACAAAGGGCCATCACCCGCTTCAAACGTTAAGACGTGCCAGCCGATTTGACCTTACTATCGGCAAAGGTGATAACTCGAATACTTTGGTCCCGACAACAGCGATGCGCTCGGATGTCACGGCCAAGAGGTATTCACGCGGAACTCGAGAATACGCCGAGCTTAAGTCGACGAATTCCTAAGAACACGTAATAAAATAGGAAATATGACGAAGTCATCGAAAAAGTAGGTACTGGGATATAAGTAAAAACTTGTGTTTAATTGATTGATTGATTTTATTTTTTATTACAAGGCCCTAGGGTCTACATTTATACCCTCCTCAAAGAGCTACAATCAGACACGACTAGAACTCGAATTACAAATTAAACAGAATCCGTATACAAAACGAATTTAAATAACTAAGGAAAACATAAAACTATCCCCTTGTAACCCACTGGGACACCGCCACAAATCAATCGGCAATCTCCACGCTTTCCTTCAGAGTCATCGGCAGTTATGGCCATCGGCAAACACTAATATTGATCATCGGTAAGAACACGTCACCACTTCTGGACTTAGTCACATTCAATCGTCTCTTCATCGGCAACTATCCTCATCAGCACCTCTTCTGCAGACTAGTTACCGTTGCTCCACCTGCCGATCTATACTTCACTGGTCCTTGGGTACGTGTCCAAAAACGGTGTCAACACATGCCCCCAATTTCGGAGTATAAAATCATTAATGCTCTAAAATTCTCTGCAGTAATGATGCCTTTCCGCAATTAATTCTCCCAATTTGGTAACCGACCGTTAAATCTGAACAACCTTGGCCCGATTCTCCTGCAGATTCCTCGAATTCCTCAACCTCTCGAACCGGATCTCTCCACTTTATACGCCCATCGGCAATATTACCGTTAGAGAGAACTGCCAATGAACCGTACATCCCGCACAGTGAAATATCTCCAAAATCGTGACCGCTTGCTGTCAAATCGCCTGCACAATCCCTTGATTACCGTGCAAACAGTTACCATATCTACCTGAACATCCTCGGATTTCATGGATGCAGCAAAGAGATAAGTCAAATTTGTCCCTGCCCATTTTCTCCTATAAATACTTCCTTCTCGGGTACTCCTTCTCCATCTTTTCATTCTACAGCCCAAAATCCACTTTCGCGGCGGCGGCACCACCCGAGGACTCCAAGAACTTCAACGAAGGCCTTCCTCACCAATCTCCCAAGTCTTCGATCTTCTTCTTGCAAGAAAATGGCCATCAACTTCACCGTGCCTGAGGTCAGTTCACTACCCTTCTTTTCTGCACCTTTACCGTACTCCTGTTCATCCGCGATTTCTTTTACTGAATACTCCTTTTTCTTTTTTTTCTTTCTTTTATCCCCACAAACCTTTAGGATCTAGCCGATAAGATCATTATTCCTACTGATCAACCTCACCTCCAATGTCTTGGCCCGCTAGGAAACCCAGATCCCACTGATCTGATAAATGTAGAGACAAACAGAGTCCCTTTTAGAGCCGAAAATTTCTCCCTAGATCTATGGAAAGATGCCTTCCGTTCCTCGCCCAGTCCTACCAAGGGATGGAAGGATTGGTTCTTGAGAGTCAGTCATTCAAATGAGGTTCAATGGGGCGAGCAAAAATTTGACCAGTGCATTAGGTTGTCCCTTGCCGATATGGAGAGGAATGAGTCACTGCTAATCGTCGCTTCATACTTTTGGTCAGACACACTCAATGCTTTTGTGATTGGCCATGGCCCTGCTTATCCTACACTTGCCGATGTACTTATGCTCACCAACTTAGATATATCCACTGCCGATAACACCCACCTGTTCGACACCAAATCCAGTGCTAAGGTGGAAACTCGTGCTATCGGCGGTTTGTCAGGGTACATTCAGAAGTACCGAAAAACAGGTCCTGTCAATGCAAAGAAACAGACCACTTTTCTGAACATGTGGCTGGATAAATTTGTATTCTGTGGCTGATCGGCAGGACCAACTTCTGTTTACTTATCGGCAGCAGAAAGACTAGCTGATGGCGGCCGATTTCCTCTTGGCCGATACTTGCTCGGCTCGGCTTATCACCTCCTCCACCAAGTAGCCAGGAAACTTCTGCTCAGCCAACCCATCGGCAACTTAGGGGGTCCTTGGTGGTTTATCAACATGTGGCTTAATCTCCACATGCACAAGCGCCTCGAATTCGACCTCTTTGCACAGTGCTTTCTGTAATAGAACCGACCAAATTATAAGAGATTAAGCCTAACAGTGACCATTTGCACAGTCAAACCATCAGGCTTAAGCCCATATAATCCCGGTTGTCCATGAAATCTCGAAGGATTTCAAACCACACGTTGCACAACAGCCAAGATTGTAATAAGTTTAGCGGTCGCCATTCACAAATACATCCAGATTACAACATTCATAAAATACATCGCAGTACTTAAAGTTATTACAAACCAAGTTCTTCAAGTAGCGGAAGCTTCATAGTTCGAAAATACAACACACACGCTTAGTCTGATACAGTGCCATAGTTCGGTCATTCCCACAAAAGCAAAAGAGAAGACGGAGTGACCATCGCCCTTGGTCTAGTCATCACCCATGGCTGGGTACAGACAGAGGATGCAATAACCATAGTACATTTGACCATCTGCAAAACAACATGGGAATAGAACCCTGAGTACGAGAAGGTACTCAGCTAGACTTACCCGTCATAAACTTTAATTTAAAGACTCTTCAAGGATCATGAAGGCTATATAGTGGGGTAGCTGACAACCACTTTGCAAAACCGCAGGATTCTATTATCATAACCTACATAAATCTTTCTTCTTTTAATTTGCTCAAGTTGAAAGTGTCATTACCTATTATCTAGGTTTGCACCTGCACTATTACAAGCAAGTATAGGGATATGATAGTACTTCATCATAGCATTCATAAACCCTTTCATTTTAACCCAACTGTTCCATAGTCCTTACTACGAGGACGAAGCTCATGTCAAGTGCTCACTATCCAGGAGCGATGGCAATTCGAATCGATTTCTAACCAGCTGGCGAGTTTATTCCCCACACAAACCACACTCACTGATCAAGTGAACTACAGGTCACCGTATTGCACTATCCAGGACCAATTCGCGGGTTCGACAGGCACCGCCCGTACCCAAGAATCATAAACCACTGCCATGCAAGCATTTAAATTACCATAAATTCATTTATACACCAAATAATGTGTAGCGATGTTTTCCCAGTGAGTAAACATACATGCAGAGCCAACAAATCAAGTTTCACATTTTTCTGAACCATATTTTAATTACTATGCATTTTCCAAGTTTAGCAAAAAGATGGATTGAATATTTTCATACAGAAAAGTTACTCAAACATGACATGCAATTACATCAAACTGTAGATCTGGAAATATAGAGCACACCAAAATTTATTTCATCAAATTTGGAGCTGTAGAACTCAAGATATGAATTTTACAAGTTTTGAATCGATTTCTGGAAAACATTTATTCAAGAAAACCGACGAAAAAGGCTAAACACACCCAGATCTACACCCACTGGGGTCCCCCTGCGACTGACAGTGGGCCTCTGGCCCCACTGTTCAGCGAGACCGAGAGGGAGCTCACCTCCGACGAGCAGATCTCGCCGGCGGTGAGGTTCCCGGTCACGGGGTGAGCACCATCGTGCTCCCCGCAGCGAGGCGCACCCAGCGGTACCCTCGGATTGACCGGAGGATGGCCGGAGCACCTCCGACGAGCGTGCATGGTGGCACGGCGGCGCTGCTCGCCGTGGCCAGGCCGCTCCGGCGCGGTAGAGCGTGCGCAAACGGCTCTCTGAGCTTCCTCACCACCCTACCGACCTAGCGCAACCAAAAACCAGCGAAAAGAGGCCGGGAAACGCAAGATCCATCGCGGCGAAGTACTCCGGCGAGCTCGGGGTAACTCCGGCGAGCTATTCACGGCACTTGACGGACTCTAACCTCGGTAGAACTCTCGCACAAGCTTACCCTAACGATGGCGAAGGCGCTGGTGGCTTCGGTGTCGAGTTTTGGCCACCGGAGTGGCCGGCGGTGAGCAGCGGAGCTGCTCCGGCGATGGCGCTGCGGCAGAGTTCTACGGCTCGGTTGCGCTCACGAGCGGAGGGAGGAAGGAGAAGGGCGCGGGCGACAGGATGGAGGGAATGGCCTGGGAGCCCGAGCCGGCGTCCCGACCAAGGGGTGTTGGAGGCCGGCCGCGGCGCGCTCCTCGCCGGCGTACGGCCGCCACGTGGCCGACGCTGGCTGGGACGAGGCGCGTCCGCGCGCGCGGGAGAGAGTGGGAGGGGGAAGCAGGCCGGGCCGCTCGCTGGGCCAAAAGGGAGGCGGGGTTGGCCCAGCAGCGCCTGCCCCTTTTCTATTTTTTTTGAATTTCTTTTCTCCAAAACGTTTCTAAATTCATTTGGACCAATTTAAAATCATTTTCACCTCTTGCTCCCAAAAACAAAGTTGTTCCAAAACAAAAACCCTACAACTTTGTTTTGGTAAGCAAGACCAAATTCGCAACAGAATTTGAATTACAAATTAAAACTAGTTCTAGGTTTCCAAATAAATTCATTTTGGGAAACTTTGTATAAATTCCATTTCTCAAATTCTATAGCTCCAAAAATTGCACAAAAATATTCTTAATTCTTCTTACACATAAATCACCCTAGTTTGAATATTTCACATTTTTAGAAACAAGCATCATATTTTTAGCATAATTAAATCATATGAAATAAAGCACATAAAATCATGTTTTGGGGATGAATGACATGCTCATGATGCTATGCTTGATGAGAATGCTTATGCATTGCTTTGATAAGGCTAAGTGCAAGCTTAACACCTAGGGTGTTACACTTTCCTAGGGACATAGCCGAAGATTATGAACTGGATGAAGAAGAATCGGCAACTCGCTCTCCTTTGAACTTTGGCGAAGCAGCCATAGTCTTACTTGGCACTGGTGGTAACGAAGACCAGGTTAGCCGATTCTTCCAAACTCTGTACGAGGGTCTGACCTGAGAACAGCAGGCATGGATGCCTTACGAAGACCCAGACACCAGATTCCCCTTGACTTTCCACCCCTTCAATGATGCTCTCAACAAGGATCGTGACGTGATGATGGCAATTATCACTCCAAGAGCCATACCAGTGAACTTCTTTGGCAGTGGGAAAGCCTCCAATCTGACCTATGAGTTTTATAACCCATCGGCACTAGCTCGCCAACTGGCTTTCGGCCAACTGCCGATTCCACTCTGCTATGCCGATGTGATAAAGCTGAGGGAGATCATCACCAGCAATCTGGAATGGATCAGGGTAGCCCAACTTCCACCAAACGCCAATACAAATGTCGATCTATCGGCTTGGATCCTGGCTCTATTCATCACTCAGGCATACAAACAGTGGTGGGAAGAATGGAAAGAACACCTGTTCTGCAGATCGGCTCTCACATACCGTGGCATGATCGACCCCAAGTACAAAGTCCTTGATAATACTATAAGTACTTTAAACCGATGCTTCAATCCTTTCACTTTCACTTTCCATCGGTAACTTACTTTCCTTGTCATATACAGGTCGATGACACGCCACCATTGGCCAGTAGGAGTGGTAGATCGATTGAACTCCTTCCATCGGGCCCAATCTCTCTGATCGGCAACAACGCTCCAACCTTGGCTGCTATAATGCATCGGGGTGTACGTCTCAAGAAAGTTACCACCAAGGAGACGAAGACATCCCCATCGGTAGCTGCCACTGCCTTAGCACAAGCTTTCAAGGTAAATTTTCGAATTCTTCAACTCATACCGATTCCATTCTTATACCTGTTACGCTTGTACTCATAAACTTTTCGTTGTTGTATCAGCATACCGGTACATCGGCAAAGACCAGAAGTACGAGTGCTGATGTCCCCCAGTCCAGTCAACCGAAGCGAAAAGGTTCCAAGAGTACCAGACCACAAGCGAAGCGCCAGAGAGCAGCAACGCCTCCTCCTCCCCCAAGGTCTCCGATCCCAGTAGAGTCATCCCCTTCTTCTCTAGAAGCCCAGACACAGCATGTACCATCTCCTCCCCAGCCACAAGAAAAACCCCAAATAGAAGAATTCCAGCCAGAAGAACCTCAGCCAGAACAAACATCGGCTAATGTACACGAGCAGACCGCCGATCCAGCAAGCCTAATCATAGCATCAGTAGTCTCCTCGATTCAGACAAGTACTACACCCCCTCAAGGTAACATACTTTCCTTCTATTGCTGATGAACCTATTTTTTCACTTTATTAATCACTTCTGTCAATCTTTCAGCTGACATAGTTTCATCGGCAACTCCAGCCGATCAGCCTATGGTTCCATCGGCCTCGTCTAGTCAGAGGCGAGAAATAGCTCTGAAACAAGTAAGTTACCTGATCTCTATTTTTATTGTTATCAGTACTTGATCATAGAATAACTTATTTTGTCTTCCTTTTCAGGAACAGGACTCTCCTGACAGCTTGTTCTCCTTTGCCATCGACATCTCTAAAGATGAAGGCGAGGAAGCAAGTTCTTCTAGAGCGGTTGGAATCTCATCGACAGAGATTAGGGCAAAGTTGGAAGATTTTGTCGGCCCTCATTCATCAAGACACGGCCCAATTGGTTGATGACTCCGACCTAGCCAAGGTCCTGTTCAAGGCTCTCACAGGCCAAATCCCTGCCGATGCTAAGGAGATCCTCTTCAGGGCTGCTCACTTGGAGAGTCAGCAGCTTCAGTATCAAAAGGCTGCTCATCGCCTTGCCGATAGAGCTACTCATGCCCAGCTCTCAGAAGAGATGATGAACGTAAAAATCCTTGCCGATGAAAAGCATAAGGGCATCGGCATCTTAAAATCCGCAGGAGATGTGTTGAAGCAAAAGATTTTTGATCTATCGGCGAGAAGGGAAGCCCTGTTGGTAGAACTCAAACAAGTGGAAGAAGCTTTGTCCCAAGGTCAACAAGAAGAAAGCCTGCTGCCTGAGGCGATCAAGATTCTTGAACAAGAGCGAAACGTCCAAGCCCGCAAAGCACTGCAGATGAAGAAGAAACTGAAGCCAGTGGAGGGCTCTGCCGATGATGACATGAAGGAGATAGAAGAAGCCAATCAGATCCGTCTGCGCGCCATATCAATGATCCATGCTCTGTTAAACATGTGAACTCTTTATCGGCGGCATATTTTGCTCTTTTCTTTTAAACACTCCTGATATTTTGGTCTAGCAGATAGGACTGTTATCGGTGTTGACACTAGCTAACACCACTTAGATACTAGGTTGTCATCCCTAGCATGGTGCCAGAGTGTACAAAGGTATTTATAAATGTAAAGGCTCTTTAGAAAATAATCTATTCTATCCGCAAGCGCACAGATAAAACACCTCATTGTAGCATTTCACCAGGATAAGTATTCCAGGTATCGTTATTTATAATTTTGCTCTAGGGATCTAAAGAAGATGGAATTAAATCAAGGGACAAAATCTATCAAGGCATAGACTAGAGATAAACTTGCAAGAACATGATTACTAATGAGAAACTCGTCACACAGTCACTTACTTTAGCAGGGGGTAAACCATAAAGATAATGATAATAAAGTATAAGTTCATGGGTAGATAACACAGCGATTAGAAAATAGACTACTCCTCATATATGTAGGTGATGTCGGATTAGCTAGAGAATGGATTCTAAGTTATCTACTAACTAGTAAGTCATAATCTACTCTAGTTATCTACAAGATCATATATAGCATAAAAGACTCTTCATTCATGTATAAGGAACATTGATAAAGTAAATCAGAGCATCGCATGACTTACTCCACAATACCGGTTCTGCCTGTCCTATCAACGGAGGGTGGACTATATAAGAATCAACAAAGCTGTCACTATCGCGAACTACCACACGACTCGGCCAATAGGATACATTTGCAGATAAATAACATCTAAGCACCATGCTCACATGTGATCTATCACCTAACTCCCTCGCGTCAAGAGCTAAGCGCTTTGCAAACTTATACATAAACTCATTATCAATTAGAACTATATCAAATATAGAACTAGAGCAAACTAAGAATATAATAATTAGAGACATAATGCAATTAGAACAATAGAATTAGAGAAAGATATGAATAATACCAATCTTTATTACCGAAGATCCGAATCCAGAGCGTAGTGCTCTACTTCTCTAATTGCTATCTAATCAACCTCTAAACTTGAAGGATTAGGGAGTAGCTAATTCTAATTCTCTGTGGGAGAGAGATCTAAACCCTAACTTTGATGGCTACCTCTGAATAATGATTTCTCCTCCTCTCCTCCAGGGGCCAGGGGGTCTGGTTTTATAGTCCCCTCAAGTGAACGTGAGCCATTGGATCAAACCGACATAGATTGTATGGTTTAGATTGATCCTTTAGGTCGGTGGAGTCTTGCCCCGAAGTAGAGTCCTGATTGGCCTCTTGGCCAGGGCGGGCGCCCAAGGGGGGTGGGCGGCCGCCCAGCTCCCGAGCCCGATTCGCGTCCCGTTCGTTCCCGTGGCTTCTGGATCCTTCTAGATTGAGGAAAATTGCGCGGCATGTAATTATCTCGTTGTAAACATGACATGTGGGCCTTCTCTCCCTATTTTCTGAAAAACCCCTACAAAAATAGATAAACACCAAAGCTCGTGGAATTCTGTCAGATAAAACCCTAATTCGAGATGTTTGTTTCATATTGATCCTTTTTTATGTTTATTTGATTATTAATTTTAGTACTTAAGGACCGTCAACAAACTCCCCCAAGCTTACCCTTTGCTCGTCCCTGAGCAAATAGCTAAACTTAGACGGATCAGGAGTTGCTTCGATGTTTTCTTTCCTGACAGGCACACATGCTTTTACATAAAAATTCTTCCAGATTAGAGTGAAGTGTTATAGAGTTTAGTACCTGCACTTAAATCTTAAGTAATCGAAAGACAAAATAGTTAAGTCAAGCACTATCCCTCCTGTCTATACTTCACCTTTGTTCTATAGTTTTTTCATAAGTTTTCAAAATAAAACTCAGAGTTCCCAGCAATGATCTCTCAAGTCTCTCTATATATGGTATTTGTGGATCCTTACCATGATATCACTTACCTATAGCTAATAGAATATTTAAGTGGAGCTCATAGGAGTGGAAAACAGCTCATACATATGTTGTCTAATCGAGCCATGGATCCAAAGGAACTCAGCATATAATTAAATCAAGATGTGCATGTGTGGTGGAGTAAATGATAGTGATGGTGAAAATGCAATAGTGTTAATAAATCTTAGTTCTCATTGCTCCTCATATTGCTATCTCTCCTCTTCTTTTTGATCTTTGCTTTGGGAGAACATGGGCTATCTTTTTCTTTCTGCTTTTTTTTTCAGGTGGGTAGTAGATACCCCTAATTCTACTGTCGGACACTTGTCCATTTTTTTCCGCTCAAGTGGGCATCTTTGTACCCCTAATTCTACTTCGGACACTTGTCCATTTTTACCTCTCGTCTCACTCTTTTTCTTTCTTTTTCGAGGTTCCGGGCACTTGCCCCTTTTTATTTCCTCGTATATTTTTGCATAACCCATACCTCTTCTGCATTGAATCTTTTTAGAGAGAGAGAATAACAATACTCGGGACAGTGAGTGATAATATTTTTAGCAATTTTAATGATTGATGATGAATGCTGTGGTAGATGTGTGCAAGTGAATATCTTAATTTAACCACATGAAAAGCTCCTAAGGGTCTACACAGCTCGATCAAACTCATTGTGAATATAGTAAAAGATGTTATAGCAAGTATGGCTGTGGTAGGTAGTTTGTTATGCTAGGAACTCATCATGTGATTTGTAAGTTTTCAAAATAAATCTCTAGAACTTAGTGTAGTAGGAACAAGATAAACAGTAGCTCAACTTTATATCATGCCTTTCTCTTACCTAGACTTTAGTTTTATGCTTCCCAAAGATAGTAATTTTAGTTTGAGTAATTCCTGGAAGAACTCTAATATAAAAGCTAGGTACTTGTAAGTAAGCAAACAGAGCAACTGTTCATCATTTTCATCATGTATCTTTTTGGTCTTTTTATTTTTTCTAGAGATTAAACTTAGCAGGAAAATAAAGCACACTTATCTACACACTCTTTTTATTTTGTTTTCATGTTTATAAAGTGCAGTGAATTAAAGCAAGAAAATATTTATTTGGTTTTCTAAGTTTTTCTTTTAAGGTAAATTAAATACTAGAATAGAAAATAATAAATAATAAGAGCAAATAAAAACTTACTTGATAAATTAGGGAGGAACTCCCCCAAGCTGGATGTTGACGTGGGTCTTACCCGATGTTCCAGAACCGCATCATGGTTGTGATGTTGTCGTTCATTGTTGTTGTATCTTGTCTCAGCTCTTCTACTGCAGCGGCATGGTCCTGGTTCCATTTTTGTTGTTCTTCCAGGAGTCTTCCATGTTCTGCTTGCGTGTTCTGGATGTCGAGGAGGGTGTTGTCGGTACGAGTGAAGAAAGCACCGGCCTCTTGATAGTAGTCATTCGTGAAAGCGTAGGAGGCGTCGGAGTATCGTCGTGCATCAAATTGGGGCGGAGGTCTGGATCCTGAAGCTCCATATGGATCAGTGGAGTACCTGCCCGTATGAAAAGGCGGGTTTGTCCACTAGTGATCTTGGCTCTCCGGCCATGTCTCCTCTGTTGGCTCTTGTGGTTGCGCATGTCGAGCCCATGGGTCTCGAAGGACTCGTGGATTGTAATCGCAATAATGCACGTGCGCTGCTTCTTCTGGTCCAGGGTCAGCTCCATACCAAGTGCGTTCTCGGTGAGTGGTTATCCTTTCAGATGCCACTCGCTGTGGAGTTCTCTGGTTCACTGGTGTTGCTGCAATCTCAATCAAAAAGTTTTGCACAGAGTAGAGGCAAAGGTTCGGGTTAGGTAACCGAATCTTGCCTTTTATCATCATACAACATGTACATTATATTTCCCTCTTTCTTTAACATCCGAGCTTGTCTAAATGTGTCATAGCCATGATAAATTCTTAATTCTTCTATGAAGTCCAACGATGAGTTTTCTAGTAAGTGAAGATTAGTGGCTAGACGAGTGATAAGTGAAGTACATCCTACTGGTCCCTGAAGACTTGGTATACTAAGCCAATGTGAAACTAATAGTGTAACAGGTGAAGTGGGTACTTTACTAATAGCAGCATATAAAAGTTGTAAATCTCCTACTCTTACTTTCCTAATATCGTCACGATAGAAAAGATTGTACCCAAGCCATTTGTGAAACATCCCAAGAGTGGGGTGTTCCATGTCACTGGTTCGGGCTTGACTGTAAAAATTATCTCTAGATATTTCTCTCCAAAACTGGTGTCTCTCAAAATTGGGTAAATCGGCGTCAATGTTCAGGATGCATCTTGAAGAGAAACCAAGATGGTCGCTCAGCTCTCTCCAAGATAACATAATTTCCTGTTTGAACATCCGAAAAACAATTCCCCCCTCATAGTATTGTAAGGTGCAAAGAAATTCGAGGGTGAGAAGACGAGAACCCAGCTCAGTTATATTCCAAAAGTTTGTCCAACCCATCATTTGAAAAATTAAGTCAAATTCAGTGTCCATACCTGTTTCTCGTAGTAGGATTGGATCGATAGTAGGGGTGTGAATGAAATATTTGTTCTTCAATTGCTGATAGACTTCCTTCTCTCTTCGGGTCTTTAGTCCTAGGTCTCCTATCTTGAGAAGGACCTTAACTTGCTGACCTAATGAAGATGATGGAGCTTGTGTGGGTGTCGGGTCGACGTTCATCTCTGATGGCTGTGAGGAGTGTCGGGATGAACTCCTTGTACCAAGGTTCTTGATAGCCTTCCCTGCATTCTTCACCTTCTTAAACATCCTGCAAAAGTCGGCAAAAACACAACTGGTGGAAAATGTGAGATAAAATGTTAGTGGTTAGTTGTCCGGAGTGTCAGTAGTCCAGGGGTTAATCGTTCAAGACAAGTTTCTATTTTGGTATAGCCTCCCCCTAAACAACTTTTACTTCCGCTTGGACAACGGGATCACTATTTGCTAGGTGACAATCACTCTCTCAAAAGAGCTCCAACCTTCCCTTCCACTCTCCTCTTTCTCTCTACTCTCTATTCTCTTCACTACTTCTCGGGAAACTGAGATTTGTGTGGTTTTCTGAAGTGTTTGTGTGAAGAGAAGGGAAGCTGGAGGTGGCCTTTTATAGGCTAAACAGGGGACAGGGCGGGCGCCCAAGGTAGGTGGGCGGGCGCCCACTCCTGGTGCCCATCCTGGGTGTGCCTCCTCCACTTGCTTCCTTGCTTTGATCTCACGCAGAATAATATTGTGTTGGTGGTGGTTGGACGGTGGAAAGATGTCAGGTGAGTGGAAACATATTGGTGGATGAAATTATGTGATGGCATATATGTGAGGTGAAGTGTATGACATGTGGGACCCATGGAGTGTGGGTCATGCTTCTAGAAGATTAACATAAATAAAATGCAGGAAAATCTATGAGAATTGAAACTTAATTAAAATGATAATGGAAAATATTTTTGTGCCTCCACGGTAATTAATAAATATGTGTTGTTACACACCACGAATATTATTTATCTGGGGCTTTTTTAATTATTATAATTATGCAATGACTAATGCAAGAATTAATTATGCAAGAATTTAAATATGAGAAAATTAATAATGCGGGTAAATACCGATTTACCTCCCGGTGAGGGTTTGGGATTTTTAGGTCCCCCAAGCTGGACCTCCAAATCTTTTAATCTTCTAAGTTTCCTTCCTCCGGAGATGGTGTCTCCAGTGGTTCTTCATGAACTTCCTTCACTGTAGAGTCTCTCTCTGGTCTGGGTTTGAATGTGAAGTGTTCTTCTTGACCGTTTATGTTGAACTTGATTTCTCCCTTCCCGACATCAATGTGGGCATTGGCAGTGCTCAGAAATGGCCTTCCAAGGATGATGGACACTTTCGAGTCAGGACTCATGTCCAGTACTACGAAGTCTACTGGCACCAGGAAATCTCTGATCTTGACTGGAATGTTCTCGGCGATGCCCAACGGGTGTCGAACCGATTGATCCGCTAGTTGCAAGCACATTGATGTTGGTTCTAAAGTTGCATGCTCAAGCTTTTTGTAGACTGACGCTGGCATCACACTGACACTTGCTCTGAGATCACAAAGTGCATTGTTGAAGTGTTGGTTTCCGATCGAGCAATCAATAGTGGGACATCCTAGATCTTCCTTCTTCTTTGGTGGTTTATTGAGGATGGCCGCACTACATTCTTCTGTCAGCTTGATAACCTCAGTGGTGGGCAGTGGTCACTTCTTGTTAAGAATATCTCTGATGTACTTTGCATATGTAGGTACCTGTATG
This sequence comes from Sorghum bicolor, assembly GCF_000003195.3. Lineage (NCBI taxonomy): Eukaryota > Viridiplantae > Streptophyta > Magnoliopsida > Poales > Poaceae > Sorghum > Sorghum bicolor. Next base: position 27,057,507 of record NC_012879.2, read on the forward strand.
GCATCCAGCAGAGGTATGTTAACATATAATTTCTGAATGACCTCTACAAACTTACCAAACTGCTCATCCGAGTACAGTCCTCTGTTTCTTCTGGGAAATGGCAAATGGTGTCGTAAAAATCTTTTCTCATTTCTCCAGTTCTTGGTGGTTGTAGCAGATCTTCTGCTTCATCTAGGCTTTCTTCTTCTATCACTGCTGGTTGCACTGGTGCTGATGTTCTTTGTTTCTCTTTTGGGTATGGTGGATCTCTGGTGGCTTTACCTCCTCTAGTAGTTATATTCTTTACCTGCTCAATGTTAGTAGCAACAGGTAGCGCAGCAGCTAATTTTATTAATTTAAGCTCTACCCTTTTATTAAGAGTGTTTTGCTCATCAAAGGCAGTTAGTAGAAAATCCATTTTATTGTATATATCTTTTAGAGATGATTCATTTGTATCTAGCCTTTGTTTAACTTCATCATTAATTTTGGCTTGTTGAGCAATTACCTCTTTTAATGAAAGTTGCTTGAAAGTATTACCTGAATTCATACCTTTGCTATTGGGTTGACTCGAAGTTGGTTGATATTTGTATGCTGTCTCAATGGCCCTTTGATCTTCTTTGAACTTGGCCCTCTGGTCAATCCAATGGAGCAAATTTTCCATCTTACTTGATAATGCATTGACTTCTTCGGGTATTTCTTCAGTTTGATGACATTGTTGAGCTTTATCTTGGAACCAGCTTTGGTTTTCTGCTATCTTATCCAAAAGTATCTCTGCTTTTCCAGTTGTAAGCTCCAAGAATGATCCTTTAGCAGATGCATCTAGGCACTCACGAGCCTTCTGGGTTAATCCATGGTAGAAGGTCTGCATAAGTAACCATGTGGCCATTCCATGGTGAGGACAATTTGATATGTATCCTTGAAAACGCTCCCATGCTTCTGAAATGGCTTCTGTCTTCTGCTGTTGGAAACTGACAATATTTCCTCTTAAGGCAGTTGTTTTGCCTATAGGGAAAAACTTTGATAGAAAGGCATCTGACAAGTTCGTCCAGTTGTTGATATTATCTTGATGAGTGTAGAACCACTTCCTCGCTTTCCCTTCTAGTGAGAATGGAAAAAGGCGAAGCAGTATGACGTCTTTGTCAACTCCGTTGATGTGGATTGTGCTTCCAATCTCTAAGAAATTCTGCAAGTGTGCACTGGCATCTTCATGTGCCTTTCCACTGAATTGTGTAGCTTGCACCAAATTGATGAGGCTTGACTTGAGCTCAAACTCGGGTATTCCTTCTTCTACTACAAATCTTGGACCGGTTGGAATGTTGTCAAGACTTGGAGCAGAGAATTCTTGCAAGGTCTTTTGTGCCATAGCTTCAGCAATTGGTAGCTAGCTTCTTCTTCTCTTGATTGCTTTGGTTCTGATGATGAAGAGTTGAATGTACCCAAAGTCAATCCTGTTATACCCCATATAAAAATATAAACGTAGAAAAACAACAGGGTGAACCTGCCAAAGCAGAGGTGCCTTGTTATGATTTCTCACTTAGTAGCTATTTTTGATGCAATTATTTCTCTATAGTCTAGTCTAAAATTTTATATGAATAACCTCGATTGATTTTCTGACTTTCCTTAATAATACCCTTTTTTGTTCCCTTTTATGACTTATTCCTGAGGCTCATATAATTCCTATAATGTTCTATAATTCCCCGGCAACGGCGCCAGAAATGCTTGTTGACACTAGCTAACACCACTTAGATACTAGGTTGTCATCCCTAGCATGCCGCCAGAGTGTACAAAGGTATTTATAAATGTAAAGGCTCTTTAGAAAATAATCTATTCTATCCGCAAGCGCACAGATAAAACACCTCATTGTAGCATTTCACCAGGATAAGTATTCCAGGTATCGATATTTATAATTTTGCTCTAGGGATCTAAAGAAGATGGAATTAAATCAAGGGACAAAATCTATCAAGGCATAGACTAGAGATAAACTTGCAAGAACATGATTACTAATGAGAAACTCGTCACACAGTCACTTACTTTAGCAGGGGGTAAACCATAAAGATAATGATAATAAAGTATAAGTTCATGGGTAGATAACACAGCGATTAGAAAATAGACTACTCCTCATATATGTAGGTGATGTCGGATTAGCTAGAGAATGGATTCTAAGTTATCTACTAACTACTAAGTCATAATCTACTCTAGTTATCTACAAGATCATATATAGCATAAAAGACTCTTCATTCATGTATAAGGAACATTGATAAAGTAAATCAGAGCATCGCATGACTTACTCCACAATACCGGTTCTGCCTGTCCTATCAACGGAGGGTGGACTATATAAGAATCAACGAAGCTGTTACTATCGCGAACTACCACACGACTCGGCCAATAGGATACATTTGCAGATAAATAACATCTAAGCACCATGCTCACATGTGATCTATCACCTAACTCCCTCGCGTCAAGAGCTAAGCGCTTTGCAAACTTATACATAAACTCATTATCAATTAGAACTATATCAAATATAGAACTAGAGCAAACTAAGAACATAATAATTAGAGACATAATGCAATTAGAACAATAGAATTAGAGAAAGATATGAATAATACCAATCTTTATTACCGAAGATCCGAATCCAGAGCGTAGTGCTCTACTTCTCTAATTGCTATCTAATCAACCTCTAAACTTGAAGGATTAGGGAGTAGCTAATTCTAATTCTCTGTGGGAGAGTGATCTAAACCCTAACTTTGATGGCTACCTCTGAATAATGATTTCTCCTCCTCTCCTCCAGGGGCCAGGGGGTCTGGTTTTATAGTCCCCTCAAGTGAACGTGAGCCATTGGATCAAACCGACATAGATTGTATGGTTTAGATTGATCCTTTAGGTCGGTGGAGTCTTGCCCCGAAGCAGAGTCCTGATTGGCCTCTTGGCCAGGGCGGGCGCCCAAGGGGGGTGGGCGGCCGCCCAGCTCCCGAGCCCGATTCGCGTCCCGTTCGTTCCCGTGGCTTCTGGATCCTTCTAGATTGAGGAAAATTGCGCGGCACGTAATTATCTCGTTGTAAACATGACATGTGGGCCTTCTCTCCCTATTTTCTGATAAACCCCTGTAGAAATAGATAAACACCAAAGCTCGTGGAATTCTGTCAGATAAAACCCTAATTCTAGATGTTTGTTTCATATTGATCCTTTTTCATGTTTATTTGATTATTAATTTTAGTACTTAAGGACCGTCAACAATCGGCACCTTTTAAAACATTGAATCTGGACCCAGATACACTTTGATCCAGCCGATAGGAATGTTATCGGCACTCTAAACTTTTATGCATCAACCCATATGCTAGGATAATATTTCTTTAGATATTTTCCATTCAATGCTTTGGGAAATTCAACTCCTTCGAGAGTTTCTAAGATATAAGCATTGCCAGGAGCGGATCGATTTATCCCATAAGGACCCTCCCAATTGGGAGACCACTTCCCAAATCTTGAACTTTTAATCCCGATCGGTAAGATTAGTTTCCACACTAAGTCTCCATTGGCAAACTCCTTAACCTTTAACTTTTTATCATACCATCTGGCAACTCTCTGCTTATTTTCTTCTATACTTATCAAAGCCCTTAACCGATGCTCTGCTAAATCATCAAACTCGTCTTTTATCAAAGTAGCATAGTCATCGGCAGCCAATTGATTTTGAAAAGATAGTCGCCTAGATCCAGTCTTAATTTCCCAGGGTAGCACTGCATCATGTCCATACAAATTGATAAGGTGAAACTTTGGTTGACCCATGACAAGCCATCCGATATGACCATAAAGTTTCATTCAACAACGTATGCCACTTCCTAGGATTTTCTTTAATCTTCCGTTTAATAAGTTTGATAATTCCTTTGTTAGATGCCTCGGCCTGCCCATTAGCTTGAGCATAATAAGGAGAAGAATTTAATACTTTAATTCCCATACCGATTGCAAACTCATCAAACTCCCCTGATGTAAACATAGTACCCTAATCGGTAGTAATTGTTTGAGGAATTCCAAATCGGTAAATAATATGCTCTTTCTCAAAATCAATCATATTGGCCGATGTGACTTTCTTCAAAGGAATAGCTTCAACCCACTTAGTGAAATAATCGGTGGCAACCAAGATGAATTTATGTCCATTGCTTGATGGTTGGTAAATTTGGCCGATTAGATCAATAGCCCATCCCCGGAACGGCCAAGGTTTAATAATGGGATTCATGGCCGATGCGGGTGCCCTTTGAATATTGCCAAATTTCTGACATCCTTGACACCCCTTGAAATATTTAAAGCAATCTTCAAGTATGGTTGGCCAATAATACCCATTCCTCCTAATCATCGATTTCATCTTAAAAGCCGACTGATGTGCTCCACATACTCCTTCATGGATTTCTCCCATTAAACTTTTAGCCTCATCATCACCTAAGCATTTAAGAAGAATTCCATCAATTGTTTGATAATATAATTCATCCTCGAGGAGCACATACTTGGTGGCTTGAAACCGAACATGCCTTTCAACTTTCTTAGATGGATCCTTTAAATAATCAACGATTTCTTTTCTCCAATCATCGGCACTGATTGCCGATAACATGTTCAATATGGGTTGATATCTCGAGGCATGCTGAGCCAACCGATTAGCCTCCTCATTATGTAACCGAGGAATATGCTCTAATCGGAAATCTCTGAATTCCCTTAACAGTTGCATACTCTTTTCGTAATAAATTATTAGGACTTCACTGTGGCATTTGTACCTTCCAGCCAATTGATTTATAACCAGCATAGAATCCCCAAAGATTTTGACAGCATCAGCATGGACTTCCTTTAATAATTCCAACCCCTTGATTAAAGCTAGATACTCAGCTTGATTATTTGTTGACGTGGCAACAATCGGCAAAGAGAACTCATACATCCTTCCTCGAGGGGAAATTAACACTATGCCGATTCCTGCCCCACGGTCACACGTGGATCCATCAAAGAAGAGCGTCCAAGGTACAATTTCCAAAGTTTCCACTGCACCGCAATGTTGAGTTACAAAATCAGCCATAATCTGTCCTTTAACCGCTTTAGCCGATTCGTAACGCAGATCGAATTCTGACAGTGCTAAAATCCACTTACCGATCCTGCCACTCATGATCGGCATAGATAGCATATATCGGACCACATCATCTTTGCATATAACAGTGCATTCGGCTGATAGTAAATAGTGCCTCAACTTAATGCAGGAGAAATATAGACATAACCATAATTTTTCAATAGCCGAATACCTGGTCTCAGCATCAATCAATCTTCTGCTTAAATAGTAAATCACACGCTCCTTCCCTTCAAATTCTTGAATTAAAGCCGAACCGATGACCATCCCATCGGTAGATAAATATAATCTGAAGGGTTTTCCTTGCTGAGGGGGAATCAGAACCGGAGGATTTATCAAATAATTCTTGATTTCATCTAAAGCCAACTGTTGCTCTTTCCCCGTACGAACTCTTGATCGGCTTTCAATTTGAGTAAAGGACTGAAAGCACGAATTTTACCAGACAAGTTAGATATAAACCTACTGATAAAATTTACCTTGCCGATCAAGGACTGGAGCTTAGTTTTGTTGGTAGGAGCAACTATTTTGTTGATAGCATCAATGGATCTCCTACTAATTTCAATCCCCTTTGATGCACCATGAAACCAAGGAATTGTCGTGCCGATACACCAAATGCACACTTGTTAGGGTTCATCTTTAAACCATGCTTCCTTGTACATTCCAACACCTTTCGCAAACCGGCAAAATGTTTTGTGAAATCTCCAGACTTAACCACCACATCATCAATATAAATTTCCACCAGCTTGCCGATGAACTCATGAAAGATAAAATTCATAGCCCTCTGATAAGTAGCACCAGCATTTTTCAAACCAAAGGTCATGACTATCCATTTAAACAACCCAACATGACCAGGACACCTAAATGCAGTCTTTGGAATATCTTATTCCGCCATGAATATTTGATTATATCCTGCATTGCCATCCATAAAGCTTATGATCCGATGCCCAGCCACAGCATCAACTAGTAGATCGGCAACTGGCATTGGGTAACCATCCATCGGCGTAGCTTTATTAAGATTCCTGAAATCGATGCAAACCTGAAGCTTCCCATTTTTCTTGTAAACTGGAACAACATTGGAAATCCACTCGGCATACCGACACTACCGAATAAATTTAGCTTCGATAAGTTTGGTTATTTCAGCCTTAATATCAGGAAGAATATTAGGATTACATCGGCGAGCTGGCTGTTGATGTGGATGAAATCCAGACTTGATGGGTAACCGATGTTCAACAATCGATCGGTCTAAACCAGGCATCTCAGTATAATCCCAAGCAAAGCAATCATTATATTCCTTTAACAAATCGGTTAACTGCTGCTTACACTCAGAATTTAACTTAGCACTAATAAAAGTAGGTCTAGGCTTATCACCACTACCTATGTCTACCTCTACCAAATCATCGGCCGATGTGAACCCGTGGCCTAATTTTCCATCATCGGCGAATCTATCCATTAAAACTCCTCATCAGAACCGACTGCTTGGATCGGTGGAATTTCATAATCGGCCACTTTGAGGAAATCCTTCTCCCAAATCTCTCCCGAGATGCACCTGGTCTTTTCATAAGTGTCCGCCTCTGCCGATGCAATGACATAAGAAGAATCTCCTGGAACAATCTCAATCTTGTCACCTATCCACTGAACCAAGCATTGGTGCATTGTCGATGGGATGCAACAATTGGCATGAATCCAATCTCTCCCTAGTAGCAAATTATAAGCACCTTTTCCACTGATCACGAAGAAAGTTGTCGGCAAGGTTTCGCTGCCGATGGTCAACTCGACGCATATTGCCCCCTTAACTGGAGACACATTCCCTTCAAAGTCTTTCAGCATCATATCGGTCTTGGTCAAATCTTGATCTCCTTTTCCAAGCTTCCGATAGACTGCATACGGCATGATGTTAATAGCAGCCCCACCATCAATTAATATCTTGGTCATCGGCTGACCATCAACTCTTCCTTTGACAAACAGAGCTTTAAGATGCTGCCTTTCATTGTCGGCAGGCTTTTCAAAGATAGCTGTCATCGGATCTAGAGCCAACTGAGCTATGTGGTCGGAAAACTCCAACCCCTCATCATCACTGGATGGCGCAAGGAATTCCATCGGCCACATGAATACCATGTTAACATCTGCCGATGGCCCTTTCCCCTTAGGATCTGGTTGTTGCTGATCCCCAGACTGGCCAGAGTTCTCGCCCTTGCTTAGCTCTTCTCGTCTTTCGCGTTGTAGTCTCCTTTTCTGTGTCTTAGTCAACCCCTCTGGACACCATGGGGGAAGTGGTGACTGCCTTGCCGATGGGTGACGACTTTCCCTTGACTCCATCCGATAAGTATTAGCGTCTCTACAAAATATGAATTCATCGGGAACTCGTGCATTGGCCATTTCTTCAAGCTCTTCCTGGTTCCTAGGAAAATATTCAAGACGATCACCAAGCCTATCATGTACACCGAGTCTGCCCCCCAGCCGATCATGAACTGACGCTCTCCCCCTAATCGGCCCATTAAACCGCCGATCTTTATTCTGATGCTACCGATTAGGTCTGTCGTACTGATCATAGCCATTGCATTCAGGGCAATCCCTGACAGTGGGCAACTTGATGATTTGCTCCCAGCAATGGATAAAGAATGTGCAGTTCTAGTGATCTCTGTGCCGATTCCACTCCTGTCGACGTCTTTCTTCTTCCCGATGATAGTCTTCCTGCTGGCGCCGATGTCGATCCTCTCATTGCTACCAAGTCTCCCGAGGCCTTCTATGAGTTATCACAATACCAGATCGGGGAGGCCTTCCCGAGTTAGTTCCCTCTTGGATCAAGCCTTTTCCTTTAGCATCGGCATCAGTAATTTGATGCTGAGGATCTACCGATGCACTTCTTTCAGCTGCTTCCGATGTCAAGACCTTGGTCTTTACCTTAGCATCCAACATATTTGTTGAGAAAGGATGTTGATCGATCTTCATCGGCTTCTGAGCTTTGGAACTATCAAATTTGATTCTCCTAGATTCAATAACCGATTGCAGCTGTTGCCTAAAAACCTTGCACTCATAGGTGCTGTGAGTAGTCGTGTTGTGCCACTTGCAATATTTCATCTTCTTCAATTCCTCAGCCGATGGAATCACATGATTGTGTGACAACTTGATCTGGCCTTCCTGAAGTAGAAAATCAAATATCCTATCGGCTTTGGTAACATCAAATGCGAACTTCTCTAGCTCTTTATGCCCAAAATGGCAAGACATCGGCTTCTTATTTTTCACCCACTCTGCCAAGCCGATGACTGGCTCTTCATCAGAATCCGAGCTTGCTGCTTCATCGACAAATGACACCTTTTTATTCCAAGCTCTCTTGGGTTCAAAAGGTTTAATATCTTGGTCAAAAATTCTCTGCACTAAGTGACTCAGACTTTCGAACTCTTGAGAAGCGTACTTGTCTCTGATATGCGGCAACAAACCCTGAAAAGCCAAATCAGCTAGCTGCCGATCATCCAGAGCCAGACTATAGCACTTGTTCTTAACTTCTCACAACCTCTGCACAAAGCTTTCAACCGATTCATCATTGCGTTGTTTCAATCTGACCAAATCGGTGATCTTCTTCTCATGGACTTCAGAAAAGAAGTATTTGTGGAATTGCTTCTCCAGATCGGCCCAAGTAATAACTGAATTAGGAGGCAATGATATAAACCAAGTGAACGCTGATCCAGACAACGATGACGAGAACAACCGAACCCTTAATTCATCCCTGTTAGCAGCTTCCCCACATTGGATGATGAAGCTGTTGACATGCTCCATAGTCGATGTATCATCCTATCCAGAAAACTTAGTAAAATCTGGTACCTTGTACCGATTTGGAAGTGGAATTAAATCATATGCAGGAGGATACGGTGTCCGATAAGAGTAAGTGTTGACTTTGGGTTTTATCTCAAATTGGTCCCTCATTACTCCAGCAATCTTATCGGCCCAATAAGCATCGGTATCTTGCCGATGGGGTGGTTGTGGATCTGGCGCCTGCTGATATACTTCCACGTGTCGCTGAGGTGCACGATCTGCATGGAACATAGGGTTGATCGTCTGACCACCAAACTGTTGACCAAGATTCATCGGCTGGTTGGCCATCCCTTGATTCTGGAATCCAGGCTGGACCTAGCTTTGTTGAAACCCTGGAGCCTGATGATTCTGTTGAGGCATCTGTGGAAAGACTGGCTACCCTGTCCATCCATTGTTGGCATTCATCGGCATAAACCCTGCCGATGACTGGAAATTGGGCATCATCATTGAGTTGACATACCCTGGCTGTGTCATAAACCTCTGCTGCGTCGGCATTGAATCTGCCGATGCGTTAGGCATCTGGAACGTTGGAGCTTGAGAATTCCCAGTGTAAGGTCTTGCAGTAGTAGTTGTAGTATACTGGGGACTCTGATTCATCGGCAGATTGGGAGGAGCCGATGCCATAGGAGCCTTGCCTGTCACGTCAGCCACTTGAGATGTTCTAGGAGTCTTCAACATCATCTCTAGGGGCATACCATAACCCCACTAGTTGGGAGGAACAGACCCCGACATTGCCGATGTCAATAGATCTGTGGGAAGCTTGATTTTCTCATCTGAATTTGATGGATTAGTTGTCATCGGCGTAGATTGCACATTAGTGAGTCCTAGTGTGCTTGGAGCAGTAGTAGTTTCTGTACCCGCAGCGGCCGTAGTAGCCGATGGAGCTGTGACAACTGGTGATCCTGGCTGATGATAGACAGGGCCCACATAATTCGGTGGCAATTGTCCTTAAATCTTCCAGCCACAGCATTGAAAACTGTGTTGGACAGCACACCAGCTTGGTTGATCAAGGCACGGTTGATAGCATTGTGGACCATGTCTTGAAGTTTATCAGGATTGGCTTCAAAAGTGACCTGTCGAGGCGTCAGCAGTGCTTCCTTCTGGATTACTTCGCCGCTCCTGTTGATACTGAAGGACTTCAAACATTGCTGCTTGTAATCCTCCATAGCTTTAGCAATAGCTTGCTTCTACTCATCTCTGAGATTGGCTTCCGTCACAGGGATGACGTTCTCGAGGTCGAAATCGGTATTCAACATGTTGATCTTGATCTTGAACTTGTCCTACTGGGCGTGCCAAAAGATGTGTTGGTGCAAAAGCGGATCTACAAACATAAAGGGCTAATACCCGATTCAAAGGTGATAACTCGAATACTTTGGTCCCGACAACAGCGATGCGCCCGGATGTCACGGCCAAGAGGTATTCACGCAGAACTCGAGAATACGCCGAGCTTAAGTCGACGAATTCCTAAGAACACGTAATAAAAAGGGAAATATGACGAAGTCCTCGAAAAAGTAGGTACTGGGATATGAGTAAAAACTTGTGTTTGATTGATTGATTGATTTTATTTTTTATTACAAGGCCCTAGGGTCTACATTTATACCCTGTTCAAAGAGCTACAATCAGACACGACTAGGACTCGAATTCTAAATTAAACAGAATCCGTATACAAAACGAATTTAAATAACTAAGGAAAACATAAAACTACCCCCTTGTAACCGACCGGGACACCGCCACAGATCAATCGGCAATCTCCACGCTTTCCTTCAAAGTCATCGGCAGACTTCCTATTATAGCCATCGGCAAACACTGATATTGATCATCGGTAAGAACACGTCACCACTTCTAGACTTAGTCACATTCAATCGTCTCTTCATCGACAACTATCCTCATCAGCACCTCTTCTGCAGACTAGTTACCGTTGCTCCACCTGCCGATCTATACTTTATTGGTCCCTGGGCACGTGTCCAAAAACGGTGTCAACAACTCCATTGCTACCATCCGAACATGTTCTACGCGCTTCTTCTACCTCGGCCACACGAGAGGCGGATGGCCACAGCAGTCGCTCGTAGACCGGCTGCTAGGGCTCGGTAGAGCGTGAACGAATACGATGGGGAGGTTCGGGAAGGAGTAGGGAGCATGGTGCTCACATCACCACGGCGAGAGAAGCAGTTGAGGGCTCTGGCGACGGTGGCGGTGTCGTCGGGCGGGTGCTCTAGCCTCAGTGAGGTCGTTCCGGTGAACCTGTTCGCGTCCAGAGAGAGAGAGAGAGAGAGCAAGCGAATGAGCTTCTGGGGAAGGAGAGGAACTTGAAACAACCGCTAGCAAGGCATGTTACCGACTGGAACAACGTGGCCACGGGAAAAGCTCCACGGCGGCGGTTCTGGCCGGAGTTGGGGGAGAAGATGAAGTTCCGGCGATTGAGCGGGTTAGAGGGCGTGCTAGGGAGTGCACCGAGTTCACAAGAGCGTGGCAAGGGTAGTGGAGGCCTCAAATGAGTGGGAGAGGGAGTGAGCGAGGTGTATTGGATGGCGAAGCTTCACGGGGTGGTTACGGTCGCCGAGGTGGGAAAGTTCGAGGTCGGCCGCGCGGACGCTAAAGAGGGCGAGGCGCAGGGGTCGCGGGCGTCCACGTCGCGCGGTGACGTGGCTGGCAAGTAGTTGTGTGGTGGCGAGAACGCACGCGCGGTGCTGCACGGCCTGCGGCCGCACTGGATAGGGGCTGGCGATCCTCATCTCGACACTGTAGCAACCCCTATCCAACTATTTTTGTTTTTTTGCAAAATGCTCCCAAAATTTGAACTGAGGTAGAAATTCTGTCTAAACAAAAGTTTTGTACAATTTTGAATGCTACAAAATATATTTAAGAGTCCAGAGGTAATTCTAAGTGGAAGAGTGTGAATTTGGCAAAACAAATTGAATTTTAAAGTCCCAATTTGGGGAAAATTCCAATTTGAATTGGGGCAGATTAGAATTTCCAAAATTACTTTTGATTTTTCTCAACAACCTGAAAAATTCCCAAAATAAAGGTTGTTCAACTTGAGGAGCCCTACAACTTTCATGTTGGCCACTTTTCCAGATTCCAAACAGATTTTGAATTAGGGATTCAAATTGGAAAAGGGGACAATTTCTGGAAATCTGTATTTTCAAAATTACTTTGAATTTTGTATTGAAACTTCAAAAACTCAAAACACCAAAGTTGTACATCTTGACAAGATCTACATCTTTGCTGTTGAACTCAACCTCAAATTTGGCTTACTTTTCAAATTGCACAAAAGGGGGCAAAACTAGGGTTTTAAAATCAGGGTTTTTCCCCCCATTTTCTCGGAAACCTTCCACACTAAGGATTTCACAACCACAGTAGCCTCAATTCATGATTTAAGCACATTTTAATTCCCTAAGCACAAGCAACCAAAGTAAACTTGTTTTCATTTGATGCATCAAGTGGTGCTTAATCAATATGCTATGCAATGCTCATGATGACATGGTCCAGTTTTAGTAACCGTAACATCATGGATGTTACAACGATGTTGCAACTCACAAATATGCACTTTTTCTTTATATAGTGCCACAAGCTACCACCCGATGAATCAGTCCATTGTCGATTCTACATCTGTGAGTTCATGAGAGAGGGCAGAAGATATATCACCAACCCTAATAATGTAATTAATGCTCTAAGTAATTAAGGTTGTGTGATTAAGGTTGTTAATTATGTATTATGAACTTTAAATATATGATGTTTTCTACCTATGCAGCAAAAAGACTTTGAAAAGGCGAAGAGCATGAGTGAAGCCACTTTATACAACATAGTTGAGGACGTCTGCAAATTCATCTTGAGAGAAGTCAATCCCAGCGAAGGGAAATATCATGATCGGACCAACACCCTAGCAAAGCCTGAATACGGAGCGCTAAGGGAGATTAGTAGGCTAAAGCTAACTCGATCCGGTTATTAGAGCACAGGTTTTAGAGGTGAAACCTCTGATGCATGTAAACAGAAAAAACTTGATGTGTGATCATGTTTGTAATTAATGTAACATTTTGTATAAAGTAATAGTATATATATATGAATTGCATTTTGCAATGGTTGACATGATCTCTAGGCTTTAGTAGTTTCAATATTATGTGTATATATATGTATGTTATATGTATATATTATAATATAAAATAAAAAATAAGGTCTGGTGGAAAAATTTGAAAATTGGCGGGAGATTTAAATATTTTAACACAGGCGGTCTTGTAATCACAACCGCCTGTAAAAAATACATGTCTATAGGCGGGTGGCATAATTGAACGTTTGTAGAAATAGATTTCTACAGGCGGTTCTAGATTACCTCTCTGTAGAAACCCTTGATTTCCAATGGCACCCTGTGCAGACAGTTCTCCAATCCACCTGTTGACAGGGGTTGGGAACCGCATGTGTAGTGGTTCTGTGTAGTGTTCCTCTATAGTCCACCCTCTGTACGGAGGGCTAGCATAGGGGAGTGTTACAGTCCAGCATTCAGACACAAAACTCCGTCCGATGAATGAATTCCCGCGTCTTCCACCTCCATTTTCCCGCCCACCCCCGAGACCGCGGCCAGCACGGGAGTCTGCGTGCTCAGACAAACAAGTGGTGGTAGTAATTTTTTATTCTATTGATAGATTTGCGTGCATTTCGTTTTCTACAAAATCAAAAAATTATGAATACTAAACCGAATATCCAAATTCAATTTTGATTGCACCATTACATTCTTTACAATAAAACATTCAAAATGAGATCTCACATGAATATATTCAGATAAAATTTAATTAATAAACATTTGTTCTATAAAGATAGAACATTTTCTTTTATTATACTAGAATAATGTTTTGTCTTCACAATAAAAATGTTTCCGCATTCCGGTTTTAAGTTCATGAAATTGTTTTTATAGTAAATATAAAATAAATACATAATATAAATAAATAAAAAAAATCTGAAGCAAAGTATAGGAAAAAAATAAAAACACGTAATAGAGAAAAAATTCAAAGAACATCTCACGGATACTTTTCAAACATTCTAAATATACTTAGCACATCATATATGCACTAAGTGAACATAACTAAATACACCATAAAACATCACCAAATAAATTATATAACATCGCATATATATTACATAAACATCACTAAATACATCATAGAACACCACATGTGTATTAAATGAACATCACTAAATGAACCATAGGACCTCAGTAAAATACATTATAAAACACTATGTATATATGTGTGTGTATTATTTATTTATTTATTTATTTTATTTGAATATCACTAAATACATCATAAAACATTTTATTTGTACTAAGTGAACATCACTAAATATACCATAGAACATCACTAAAATATATTATAAAACCTCGCATATATATTACGTGAACATCACTAAATACATAATAAACTTCACGTATGTATTAAGTGAGCATCACTAAATCTATCATAGTATATCACTAAATACACCATAGAACATCACATATATATTACATGAACAACACTAAATACATCATAGAACATCATATACATAACCACGAGAAACATAAAAAACATCATCTATATAACACGCGAACATATAAAAAATATAAGACATCACCTGTATACTACATGACTATAAAAAAACAACATAGCACATAAAAAACACATTAAAGAACATCACATCTATGCTATACGAACATAGCATATTAGGAACATAGATAATAAAAAAATTAAACATAAAAAATAATAAGTAAAGTAAAAAATAAACAAAACAATTAGTTATAGTAACGGTTTGTTTGTATACTCCATGAACATTATAACATATAATATAGTATAGAAAAAAAGAGAAATGAAAAATAGGTAAATAGCTATGATAAACTAGAAATAATAAAAATCTATAGAGAAAACATAAAGGAAAAAGAAAAGGAACAAAATATAAAAATAAAATGAAACATACAAAATAATTAATTATAGTAAAACCACAAAAGAAATAAAATAAAAACATAAAAATGAAAAAAATAAAGTAAAGCCACATGAAATAAAAATAAAAAAATTGAATCATGGAAAAATAGTAAGAAAAAAGAAAGGAAAGAAAAAATAAAAGAAAGGAGAAAAAAGATAAAATAAAAAATATAAAAACAAAATGAATAATAAAATTCACACATAACATATAGAAAATAAAAATAAAAATAAAAGAAGCATGATAAGAAAAAGAAAAAAGGAAAAACAGAAAAAAAGAAATGAAATGAGAGGAATAATAAAAAAGAATACAGAAAGAGAAACTTACATACCTGGGTCGTTGGCTCGTTGCTTCCCCACCATGGGCCGTCGCATCTGTCTCGCTTTTGCACAGCATGACCTCGGACTTCGCGCGAAACAGGCTAGCGGCCAGAAACTTGAGCGGGAAATCATCGACAGCCGACTCCTATCCGATCGTTCGGACGGGAAGATCCCCCGCTAGCATAGGCACAGTCGTGAAGGAGGTGACCCTTGTGTCTTAATACCCTCATTAGTTGATGCCTCTTTACATGTGATTATGATATAGGGTTAACTTAACAATGATTTCTAGATGTAATTGCACTAATTAGAGTTATTCATTGATGTAGTTATAGAATTACCTTAGATCTAACTCCTTAGTTTATCCAATGGTTAACTATGATTATGACTAGTACATGCTCTGATGATTATCTTAATTATGATACTTGATGATTATGCTATCACCCATATTTATCCATATTTATCTTGTGACCTCTGTCTGTTATGAGTAGATTATATGACATTGGTAATATCATTTATTCATCCTATATAGTTTCTTATCAATATAATAGATTATAGTTCAACACGTAGCCTTCCCGGTGGTATAAATATAAATCGACAACTTGGATGAACTCCCTAGGTAAAATGCTACAACGGTATAATTATTTGTCTGCTTGTAGAACCCATTTAGTTTACAATCATGTTATATTCATATCTTTTATATCTACCTAGTCACATTAGTACATGTGAATCTATAATAATTTCGTAGCAATATAATTAGAGATGACAACCTACTTTATGTTTAGGAATGTTAGTAATTAAGAAGTGGCTAGTTGCTAAATGACAAGTTAATTATATACTGAGCATTTCTGGTGTTGTTGCTAGAGGTAGAGTTTATCTCTGTTTTTAGTAATGATGGTAGTAAATATCAATAAGCATTTTTGGCACAGTTGTCAGGGAAGGCACAATAAACTTAGTATATATTGATAACATATATACACATGGATAAAGTCATATTACCAATCAATTTTTAACTCAATCAGGTACACCCTTCATCGTTATCATTTTCTTATCTTATGTAGGGTGATGAATGAATGGTTTTTCTCTTCCGAGAAACTTTAGTGAATATCGAGAGAAACTCCTTAGAAAGAAGAAGTTTGTAGAAGCAAAGGACAAATTTGAGTCACCATCAAGAACACCCTCTGCTGCTCAAGCTAGCTCTTCAGAGGAGCAAGCTCCAACATTGAAAGAAGAATTCGAAGAACAAATAGAAGAACAAGCAGAAGAGCATTTAGGTGAAAACCTAGCTCCTGTGTTTGAAAACATGGCTGAGAAGACACTGTGAGAGTTCTCTGCCCCAACAACAGCAAATATTTGGACTGGACCAGCAGTCAACACTAGGGAGAATGGATTTGAGCAAAAGCCTACCCTCATTACCATGGTTCAAGCTAGCCAATTCTATGGAAAAGCTCATAATTAAAGATGCAAGTGCACACTTATAACACTTTCTAGAGATCTGCAGCACCTTCACAATCAGAGGAGTATCAAAAGATGCTATCTTACTATGTCTTTTCCCGTTCTCATTATTGGGGAAAGCCAAGTAGTGGCTCTACATCAACAAAGACAAACACAATACATGGGGCCTATGCTCGACTACTTGGGAAGATTGCAATTTTCCAACAACAAAATGATGAATTATTCACTGAAGCATGGGAAAAATTTCAGAATTACATTGAAGACTGTCCTCATCATGGGATAGAGGAGTGGCTATTAATGCAGACTTTCTATCACGGGCTCATCTCTAGTACCCATCAGTCTGTTGATGCTGCAGGTAGGGGAGCTTTCCTGTCACTTAAGCTCTCGGACGCTAAAGCACATATTGAGAAGATGGCCTGAAATTCAACATGCAATGAAGAACGTACTTAGCCTCGAAAGAAAGGAGGAGGAATCCATCATCTCAAGGAAGCTGACATAGTCATTGCCAATCTAGACCTCATCATGAAGAAGCTCGACATAGAGAAGAAGGAAGTCATGCACATCAATGATTCCCATATGACATGTGAAGAATGTGGAGACTATGGGCACTCAGTTTTCAGTTGCCCTACACTACAAGAGGATGTGAACTTCATCAACAACAACACCTACTATCGTCTTCAACAAAATCAAGGGTGGAACCAACAACCCCAACAAGGTAATTACCAAGGTAACAACAAAGGTAACAATTTTAATATCAACCTTCCGCCTTTGAGAGAATTAGTTACTAGTCAATCCAAAGTACTAAATCAAATGACTAGGAAACTAACATCGAATGATAAAACTTTGGAAAACATACATACTAGAATGGATACTTTTGCTTCTGCCATAAAGAATCAGCATAGTTTCAATAAAATGCTAGAATCACATTTAGCTCAATTAGCTATTGTTGTTCCTCCATTAGAAAAAGGCAAGATTCTAGGCCAACCAGAAGATTTAGAAACTGCTAACCTTGTTGATATTCACAATGCAACCCAATATTATATTGAGCCTACAGATGTTTCGTGGATTGGGCACTCTCTAACAGAGAAGATGGGAGACCCTGGAAGACCTGTCATTTCTATCTCTATAGGATGTCACAGCTTTCCAGAGGCTATCTATGATTTCAGCGCAAGTGTCAACATCATGCCCAAGGTAATTTATGAGAAAATATTAAATGATCCCATGTTATACACAAATATGCGTTTATAGCTTGCAGATCAGTCCATTTGCTACCCTGAGGGAGTACTAGAAGAAGTTGTCATTAGAGTAGGGTAATCGTATGTCCTAGTTGACTTTGTGGTAATGGAGACATGAGTAAATGAGGAGGCACCCATCATTTTGGGTAGACCATTCTTGTGCACAACAAAAACCATCATCTATGTGGAGTACGCCAAGATTGTCCTATCCATCAAGGACAAAAAAGAGAGATTCACATTCAAGAACCGTGTCCTGAAAACTCCTACAGCCCCGAAGCAATTTCATCAACAAAAAGAGCAAGAACAACAACCAATGATGAAGAAGAAGAACAACAGAAACAACAGAAGATGGAGGAGGACCAAGCATGCACTTGCGGGGACAACTCAATTGATCACTGCTCTCAACACCGAGAATGATCATATGCTACCCAAGCCATTTCCAATCAAGAGAGGTGATCCAGGAGTTCCAATAATTGAATGCATAATCAAAGACACCACCTTCCCTCACACTGTCTGCGACACTGGATCAGGCTGCAACATAATGTCAAAACAGGGATATGATGAGTTATTTGATTTACCTTTATACCCAACATATATTTAGTTGTAGATGGCGGAAAAATCACTAAGGTTCCCTAAAGGAGTGGTCAACGATGTCATGGTAAGAATTCAAGGACAATATATACCTGTAGATTTTCTAGTTCTTGATATGTAGGGAGACGATGAGTCCCCGATCCTCTTGGGAAGACCGTTCCTCTACACAGCCAACGCCAATATCTACATCAGTTCCAGGCATATCCACTTCAACCTACCTACTGGAAAGGTACGTTGTCAATTTAGAACACTAGTTAACCATGAGCAGATCAGGAAGCAACGCAATAGGAGAAGACACCAAGCCCACTGTCAGGCTGCCCAGCCTCACCGCGGATGGGAAGACTTTCCTGACAAGATTGTGAAATATGAAGATCGCTTCACGGAGCAAGAAGAGAACACGCGAGCACCCCGATGGTTGGGTGGAAGAAGCTAAAAGGATGAACCAAATCGCCAAGAAAGACAAAGAGGAGATCTTAGCCCGATTAGAAGCATGTGAGAAGGAGAACAAAGATGAAGAGTTAGAGCTAGAGAAGAAAGAAGCAAAAGAGACAGAAGCGAGATGGAAGGATGACACACGTAACGCATCACCATGAAGCGGGGAGTTGACTAAGTGTCGAGGGTATCAGTAAGGGGTACCCTAACTAACACACATAACGAGAGCACCCGCACATGAATCGAGGCCGCCAACTCGACGCCCCCCAATCGCATGTACGGTCGTCAAGAGAAGACGGCGCCTATAGCCTCGAACACGGAAAGAGCGTCATGCGAATCAACTAGGGCTCGACCAAACAGCAACCGTCAAATACGGTAACTGGCTCGTACAAATCAACAAGCCTCGAGCGCAAGGACGCCGCCCGCCGCCTGACGCGGGTACAGGAACTAGGGCATTTAATGCACCTGGCGCGTTCTCACCTAACCTGACAATCACGGGAAGCGTGATAGGGAGCAAGCACCCATCCAATCGCCCCTTTTTGCAGCTTTGTCCACCGGATAAGTCAGAGCATGACAGGGCGCAGCAAGGCGAACGGGACGTCTCATCACGACCCCCCTCGAGACGCCCAAAGTCAGCGCTCCAGCCAGCAGATCTTTCCACAGCATCAGACCCTCGAGCAAGCATGTTCCTTCCCTGAGAAGGGTCAGGCGGTGAAGGACAGCAACCCAACCACTCTGACGCGACAGTAACCACACGTATAGGTGTGCCCACGGTTGAGCCAATCCCGGACGACACATGGAAGCTGGATTCAGTGGCACGCGTAATCATCAACCAAGTACTGGGTAACAAGACAGGTCGAGGCCACGCTGGTACGGAAGCCTCGAGTAGGCCAGCACGCCACGCCACGCCCCTATCGATCCCTACTCTGTCACCTACACATGTAACCTAGGTCTCCCCTTGGAACTATAAAAGGGGAGGCTCAGGAAGGGATAGGACACAAGACGTACGTATTAGAACAATGATACTTCATCTCCATCCATCCACACCATACCGACTTGTATTCACCCCTGTACAAACACTTAGGTGCAAGATAATAGAAACATCTCCCACCCCCTGAAAGCCCTAGTTTGGTTTTGGATAATTGATGAAACCCTAGTACTAACCTCTATGCTAAGTATGTGTAGACTTAATGAGGTTGGTACATGCCAAGTGATGAAGCAAGAGATGATCATGGTGATGATGGTGATGACCACAAGATGATCAAGTGCTCAACTTGAAAAGAAGAAAGAGAAAAACAAAACCCTATGGAGATCAAGGCAAAGGTATTGCTTAGGGTTTTGGTTTTGGTGATCAAAACACCATAGAGGGTGTGATTACATTTAGGATAGATAGCCGTACTATAAAGAGGGGAATTCTTTGGCTAAGCGGTTATCAAGTGCCACTAGGTGTCATTGTTCATGTGCATGCATTTAGAACCTAGTGAGCTAACTTAACTCCTTCGAAGAAAATGATTGTGAAAATGCTAACACACGTGCACATGTTGGTTTACACATTGTGGTGTTGGCACACTTTGAGAAGGAGGTGGAGTTTCAAGGGTAGAGAGAGGATGGATTCGGGCGCTTTTCGAGAAAATGAAGTGCATATTTTCTATTGCGCCGGTGAGAAATTTGGAGAAGTCACGGGAGTGTTTTCTCGCTGAGGAACACTCACCGGACGCTGACTCAGAAGCACCGGACGCTGTTCCTGTGCGTCCGGTGAGCAGGCAGCCTGACTCGGTTAGGGTTAGGCACCGGACGATATGCACCGGACGCAGCTTGGAGCGTCCGGTGGTGTGCGTCCGGTGTGAGGAGGCTTTGCAAACCTCTCTGCGCATGAGTCCGGTGAGCACCGGACGCTCAGGGTGCGTCCGGTGGCTCGCGTCCGGTGACCCTGCAAGTTTGCGGAGCTCTCTGCGCATGAGTCCGGTGTGCACCGAACGCGTCCGGTGCTAATTTGCTCAGCGTCCGGTGCTC
The DNA here is from genome assembly GCF_000003195.3 of Sorghum bicolor. Taxonomy (NCBI): domain Eukaryota; kingdom Viridiplantae; phylum Streptophyta; class Magnoliopsida; order Poales; family Poaceae; genus Sorghum; species Sorghum bicolor. The sequence continues at coordinate 27,078,374 of NC_012879.2, forward strand.
TGCAGGTTACCGTTAGACTCTGACACGCGGCTGACATTGGAGCACCGGACGCTGGTGTTGAGCGTCCGGTGCCCCTTTAAGAGCGTCCGGTGACCCCGTGTTTTGCCCAGTGAAAGAGCCAACGGCTCTATTTGTTTGAGGGGCTATAAATACGTGTTTGGCCGGCTTAGGGCTCACTCTCTTGGCATTCTAGCATACTTGACATCCTTGTGAACCTAAGCAAACCCCTCCCACTCATCTCCTTCATAGATTATACATCTTTGTGAGATTGGGAGTGATTCCAAGTGCATTTGCTTGAGTGATTGCATCTAGTGGCACTTGGGGATCGTTCTAGCTACGGTTTTCTTGTTACTCTTGGTGGTTGCCGCCACCTAGACGGCTTGGAGCAGCGGAGGAGGATTGGCACGAGTTGGTGATTGTTCGTGGCCATCTCCCGGTGATTGTGAGGGGTCTTGTACCTTCCCCGGCGGAGAGCCGAAAGGTAACTCTAGTGGATTGCTCGTGTCATTGAGCTACCTCACTTGTAGGTAGGTTCTTGTGGTGTCCTAGTGAGGACGAGGTTCGTGCTACACCTCTTAGCCACCGAACCACCAAGTGTTGATCGACACAACGGGGACGTAGCGTGCCGGCAAGCACGTGAACCTCGGGAGAAAAATCTTGTGTCTCCATTGTGTTTGTTGATTGGATTTCTCCCTGTGATTGGACTTCATATTATTGATTGGTTCATCCCCTCTACGCGGCGGTATAAAGTTCAAACCATCTCTCTTACATTCCCGCAAACTAGAGTAGCTTACTCTCTTGTATAGAAACTTTAGGTTGCTCTCTAGTGTAAGTAGAGACATAGCTCTTGTGTGCCTAGTGATCATATCAACTATATTTGTTGGATAGGTGGCTTGCAAACACCCCTTTAGAGCTAGAGCAAAAAGCTACACTTTGTTATTTACTAACCACTTGCTCTAGTGAGTTTTGTAGAATTTTTAAATAGGCTATTCACCCCCCTCTAGCCATATTAGGACCTTTCACCCCCCTACTAGAAGTAGGGCCTTCTCTTGCCCAAACCAGGATAAATCTTTGTGCCTTTTCTTGCATAACCATTTGGAAAGGGGAGCACGCACTAGTTTCACTCGTTGGTGTGACCCCCCGGGGGGAAACACCGACAGTTGGCGCGCCAGGTAGGGGTCCTGCGTGTTTTTTTGCCGATTTCCCATCTATTTCCTGATGGCCACTCTCATTTCGCTGATTCCGCATTCCACGGTGATTTGGTTCGGGAGCCTCGAGTTCATGTCTACTGGTTTCGGCTGCGACATGATCCTGCTCTCAATCAAAGGACCAGAAGGAGCTCGCATTGCGCCCGCACGACTGAGGGCTCCAAGATGGCCTCGCCACCATGCCTCCCCGCCTAAGAAGAGGCGTGGACAGCGCCGCCACCACTCCTCTGCCTCCTCACGGTCACCAGCTCGTGCTGGGCAGGTGGTGACGCAGGAGCCGACCACCCCGCGCGCCGGAGCCGCGGGTACGACGGCCCGGCGTCACGAGGATCGTGCGACGACGATGGGTGACGACGCGCCTCGCGTGCTCTTGTCCCCCACAATGCTACTTCCGCACGGGCTGTTCGCCCCAAGAAGAGCACTACCGTTCGGTCTGGACAACGCCGTGGCGTCGCTCGCCAGGACAATATGTCCAAACGCCCAGACGTGCATGGAGCGACCAATGGTCCTCCCACGCGACGATGGAGCACAGCAGCAAGCACCTGAGCTGCCGGATTTCTCCCAGGTACGAGGCCTCCGACGCCTAGGACCTGGGTGATACACGATCACCTCACTCAGGCAGCGGCTGCTGGAGGAAAGGCGTGGATGCTTCTACGCCGCCGAGCCGGACCCCAACTCTGAATCCGACAGCTACGACCCTACTAGGGAATGCTTCAACGTCGACGGGGAGGTAGAAACCACCGACGAAACACAAGACGCCGTCGCCGGCGGTCGAGCCCCTGTAGCAAGGGAGGACCGCAGGACGCCTGGGAACGACGGTCAGGTCGACCCCCCGCCGCAGGAAGACAAAGCCGCACAACTTGCGCAGTTACAGGAGCTCAGAGCAAAGCTCGATGAGGATTGTGAGCGTCTTGTCCAACTCGAGATGGTCCTCGAGCAGGACCAACTAAACCCGCATGGCAGAGGTGCCCGCAGACGAGCTCGAGAAGTACATCGACAGATCGTCGAGGACGGGGAACCAGAACAACCCGTCAGCCGCTTCCCCCGAGCGGGCCAGAACGTCGTGGCGGCGACGATGCTGCTACGTAACATGCCTGAAACCTCGAACTCCTAAGCGCGGTGAATTCAAGATAAAGTGCAGACTCTGCTTCAAGTAGAGGCAGTTCAGCAGGCCGAGAGCTTAGCTTCTCGACGTAGAGGAGCAGCCACGGAGAGGCGTGACGAGCTGGCCCAAAATGAAAAAGAGGTATCGGTCCACCAGCAACCACCCCCTCGAGGAAAGAGGACAGCGCCTGTCCAAAACCACCCCATCGATAACCAACGGCGACATGACGCACGACGCGACATCAACGAGTATCGTCGCCGTCGACATGGGGATGCAGAGGAGCGCGGTTACAGCGCCCACCGCGGCGGGCGATACGACAGCGACGAGGACCGGCTGGCCCCGGAACCGCCCGGCCCTCGCGTGTTCAGCAGAGCGATCCACAGCACGCCGCTGCCCAGCCCGTTTCGACCCTCGACTAGCATTGCAAAATACAATGGCGAAACCAAGCCAGAACTGTGGCTGGTGGACTTCCGACTAGCCTGTCAGTTGGGTGGCGCTCGAGGGGACGATCGAGCCATCATCCAACAGTTACCGCTTTTCCTCTCCGACACCGCCCGCAGATGGCTCGAGGAACTCTCAGCCAACCAGATCCATGATTGGACCGATTTGGTCAGGGTATTCGAGGGCAACTTCAAAGGGACCTACATACGGCCTGGCAACATGTGGGACCTCAGCAAGTGCAAGCAGAGATCAGGAGAAACTCTCTAAGAGTACGCTCGACGCTTCTCGAAGCAGCGTACCGAGCTACCGCACATCCCAGACCACGACGTCATCCTGGCCTTTGTCTCGGGCACCACGTGCCGAGATTTAGTGCGGGAATTGGGCCGAAATCGCCCTCAGACCGTCGACGAGCTAATGGACATGGTAGCAAACTATGCTGCAGGGGAGGAAGCAGTCGGTGCTTTCTTCAGCTGCGAAGGAGACAAAGGCAAGTCACCAGCCGATGACAATGAGGGCCCCAGTCGAGGGCCCAAGAAGAAGAAGAAAGCACGGCCGTTCCAATGGGAGGCCCTCGACGACGATCTCGTCGCCGCCATGGAGCGTAAAAAAACCTCGAGGACCCCCTGAGGGAGCCATCTTCGACAAGATGCTAAAGGAGCCCTGCCCTTACCACAAGGGAGGGGCAAACCACAAGCTTGAAGACTGACGTATGCTGAAAAGACCCTTCGATGGCCTGAAGTTTAAGAAGGACGACCAGAAGAAAGAAAAGAGCAGCGACAAGGGGGACGACAAAGAAGATGAGGGTTTCCCAGCCATCCACGACTGCTACATGATCTACGGCAGACCCTCGACGCAGCTAACTGCAAGGCAGCACAAGAGGGAGCGCCGTGAGGTCTTTGCAGCAAGGATGGCAGTGCCCCAGTACCTCAACTAGTCGAACAACCCCATCACCTTCAATCGAGACGACCATCCCGACAAGGTAGTCGCCCCTGGCGTCTACCCACTCGTCGTCGACCCTATCATCGTCAACACTAGACTCTCAAAGGTGCTGATGGATGGCGGCAGCAGCCTAAACATCATCTACCTCGAGACCCTCGACCTCCTCGGCATCGAAACGACGCAGCTCCAACCAAGCGCGGGCAATTTCCATGGTGTTGTACTAGGGAAGAAGGCGTTGCCGGTAGGTCAAATCGACCTACTGCTCTGTTTTGGCACGGCAGCCAACTTCAGGAATGAGGTTCTCACCTTCGAAGTGGTGGGATTTCGAGGCAGGACCACGCCATCATCGGGCGCCCGGGATACGCAAAGCTCATGGCTATCCCAAACTACACTTACCTAAATCTGAAGATGCCCGGGCCCAAGGGGGTCATCACCGTCAGCTCCTCCTACGAACATGCGTACGAATGCGACGTCGAGTGCGTCGAGTATGGAGAAGCCATTGAGAACTCCACCAGCCTCGCTTCGAAGCTCGAGGCCCTCGCTGTAGAAGCTCCAGAACCCAAGCATCACGCGGGCAGCTTCGAGCCGGCAGAAGGCACCAAGAAGATCCCGCTTGACCCCAACGGCTCCGACGGCAAGGTGCTGACGATCAGCGCCGACCTCGACCCCAAATAGGAAGCCGTGCTCGTCGACTTTCTCCGTCCAAACGTTGACATGTTTGCATGGAGTCCTTCGGACATGCCAGGCATACCGAGGGAAGTCGCCGAGCACTCCTTGGAAATTCGAGCTGGTTCCAAGCCAGTGAAGCAGCGGCTGCGTCGCTTCGACGAGGAGAAACGCAAGATCATTGGCGAGGAGATCCACAAGCTTTTGGCGGCTGGATTCATCAAGGAGGTTCACCATCCCGACTGGTTAGCAAACCCTGTACTAGTTAAGAAAAAAAATGGGAAGATGAGGATGTGTGTCGATTACACGAGTTTAAATAAAGCATGTCCAAAAGTTCCTTTCCCTTTACCACGCATCGATCAAATTGTTGACTCTACCACGGGATGTGAAACCCTTTCTTTCCTTGATGCATATTCTAGTCACCATCAAATAAAAATGAAAGAGTCCGACCAGCTCGCGACATCTTTCATTACGCCTTTTGGAATGTGCTGTTATGTGACCATGCCGTTCGGGCTCCGAAACGATGGAGCAACATACCAGCGATGCATGCTCCACGTGTTTGGCAAGCATATAGGGTTGACAGTCGAGGCATACGTCGATGACATTGTCGTCAAATCGAGGAAGCGAGACGAACTGATTCAGGACCTCGAGATCGCTTTCGATTGTCTACGCGCCTACAAAATCAAGATGAACCTCGAGAAGTGTGTCTTTGGCGTGCCTCGAGGCATGCTCTTAGGGTACATAGTCTCCCAACGTGGCATCGAGGCCAATCCCAATAAAGTCTCGGCCATTGCGAGAATGGGGCCGATTTGAGACGTCAAGGGAGTACAAAAAGTCACAGGGTGCCTGGCGGCACTAAGCCATTTTATCTCGAGGCTAGGAGAAAGGGCGTTGCCACTGTATCGGCTCTTGAAAAAAGTTGAACGTTTCTCGTGGACCCCTGAAGCCGAGGAGGCCCTCGATAGCCTGAAGAAAATGTTGACCTCCGCCCCGGTCCTAGTCCCACCTCAGCCCGCAGAACCTCTGCTTTTGTACGTCGCTGCAACGACCCAGGTGGTCCGTGCGGCAGTAGTGGTCGAAAGACAGGAGGAAGGACATGCGCTGCCGGTCCAAAGGCCGGTCTACTTCATCAGTGAGGCACTATCAGAAACCAAGGTACGGTACCCACAGATCCGGAAACTAATCTACGCAGTGATCCTCACTCGACGCAAGCTGCAACACTACTTCCTCGGTCACCCTATCACGGTGGTCTCGTCCTTCCCCTTGGGAGAGATCATCTGAAGTCGGGAGGCCACAGGAAGGATCGCCAAATGGTCGGTCAAGCTCATGAGTAAGACCCTCACTTATGCACCCTGCAAAGCCATCAAATCTCAAGCTCTGGCGGACTTTGTCGTAGAGTGGACGGACTCCCAGCTTCCCCCGGCTCAAGTTCAAGCGGAGCTGTGGACAATGTACTTCGACGGATCTCTCATGAAGACGGGAGCTGGGGCAGGTCTGCTGCTCATCTCACCCCTCGGCGTCCATATGAGGTATATCATCAGAATACATTTCACCGCATCTAACAATGTCATGGAATATGAGGCCCTTGTCAACAGGCTGAAGATCGCCATTGAGCTAGGAGTTCGGCGCCTCGACGTTCGAGGCGACTCTCAGCTTGTCATCGACCAAGTAATGAAGGCCTCGAGCTGCCACGATCCAAAAATGGAGGCATACTATAAGGAGGTACGTCGAATCGAGGATAAATTCCACGGCCTCGAGCTCGTCCACATCGCCCAACGCTACAACGAGGCGGCCGACGAACTTGCCAAGATCGCGTCAACTCGAGGCAGGGTCCCACCCGACGAATTCACGAGAGATCTGCACGAGCCATCCGTCGACTTGAGCTTGGGGGCTGATATCGAAACCACCGCCCCCCATCCAGCCGACGCTATCGAAGCCCTGGTGGCGGCAGCACAAGTAATGGAAGTGGACCGTTCGACTCGCGCACGCCGTTTCTCGATTGCCTGATCCGATGCGAGCTACCAGAAGATCGATCCGAGGCTCGCCGTATCGCTCGACGGGCCAAGTCATACGTAATCTACGGTGAAAGCAATGAACTATATCGACGAAGCCCAACCGGGATCTTGCAGCACTGCATCACTATAGAAGAAGGCCGAAAGCTCCTTGAGGATCTACACTCGGGGGCTTGCGTCCACCACGCTACTCCACGTTCCCTCGTAGGGAACGCTTTCCGACAAGGCTTCTACTGGCCAACGGTCGTAGCCGACGCCATGGAACTCGTGCGCTCGTGCCACGGGTGTCAATTCTATGCCAAGCAGACCCATCTTCCCGCTCATCCTCTCCAGATGATCCCCATCACGTGGTCATTTGCGGTATGGGGTCTCGACCTCGTAGGCCCCTTACAAAAAGCGGCAGGAGGGTACACCCATTTGCTGGTAGCCGTTGACAAATTCTCCAAATGGATCGAGGCTCGACCCATCACGAACATCCACTATGAGCAGGCCGTCCTCTTCTTCACCGACATCATCCACCGGTTTGGGATATCCAACATCATCATCACCGACAATGGCACCCAGTTCACCGGCAAAAAGTTATTGGACTTTTGTGACCGGCATCACATCCGTGTGAACTAGTCTGCAGTAGCTCACTCTCGAACTAACGGCCAGGTCGAGCGTGCCAACGGCATGATATTGCAGAGGCTCAAGCCAAGAATCTACAACCGGTTGAAGAAATTCGGCAAGAATTAGGTCGAAGAGCTCTCTTCGGTTCTATGGAGTTTAAGGACGACGCCTAGCAGGGCCACAAAATATACCCCATTCTTCATGGTCTACGGCTCTGAGGCTGTGCTTCCAACAGACCTAGAATATGGGTCACCCCGACTCAAGGCCTACAACGAGCAAACGAACAAGGAGACTCGAGAGGACGCGGCCGACCAGCTCGAGGAAGCTCGAGACATGGCCCTCCTCAACTCCACCAGGTACCAACAGAAGCTTCGACGGTATCACGACAAGCATGTGCGCAAAAGGGATCTGAACATGGGCGACCTCGTCCTACGGCGGCGGCAAAGCAACCAAGGACGCCACAAGCTGACTCCACCATGGGAAGGCCCATACGTGGTGGCCGAGGTCCTGAAGCTAGGGACATACAAGCTCGCAGACGAAAAAGGGGCGGTCTTCACCAGCGCGTGGAACATCGAACAGCTACGTCGATTCTACCTCTAGAGTTTCGAAGTTTTATGTTCCCATGTACATTCTGTACCAAGATCCCATGAATGAATGCATGAATAAATGAGATCCTTTCCTCATGTAATTTACTTTTTCGCCGGTCAAGGTCTCGACGTTAGAAGGGAGTACCAACAATGGCCCATCATAGTCAATACTCCCTCAGGGGCTAGCAGGGGGACCCCCCCAAGTTCCAAAAAACCGAACGATTTTTTCTTTCCTGTAAGTAAACCCCGCACGGTCGAGTAGTAGAGGCACCTCGAGCCCCTTAAGGGCCGAGAGACGATGACTGTGAGAACTCCTACGCCCTCGGGCTATGGTAACTCTACTCACTCCCTCACCCTTGAGGCAATCAAGGTTGCCTTAAACAAAAGACCAAGTAAGGAATGCTGACGTAGGCAGAAAAGGAAACAAAAGGAATTTCAAGCACAAAAATAAGCAAATATTCACAGATCTTATAAATCAGTTAAAGACACAGTGTTTATTTAAGACAAATACTTTACAATGGGCCTCGGCGCCCAGAACAGGCTCGCAAGCCTCAGTCCGTGTCTCGACCCTCACCACCATCGTTCGCGCCCGGGCTAGTCTCGGGAGGAAGCACTCCTGGATCAAACAGCTTCGCCAGCCTTTCCCCACGGACCTCCGCATCATCGATTAAGGCGTGGAGCCCCTCCTCGTTCTCGGCATCGGTCTTGGAAATGTCGGTGACGAAGCCATGGGACACCACCTCCATATCACAGGAAAAGCCCGAGCAGACAACCGCCATTGCTCGCATCACCCCAGTATGAAGGGCGTCCCACACCCGATCCCTCAGCGTGGCGCCTAAGTAGCTCAGCTGATCGACCAGCGCGTCGCCTCAAGCTGCCTCCCTCGACTCGTCCACAGGCTCGAGCTCCCAGCAGGCCGAGAGATCGCTTATCGCAGTCTGCAGCCGACCGTTCAAAGTGACCTCCCCCTCGAGCTGAGCCCTGGCGGAGCGGGCCTCGACTTGAGCAACCAGAAGCTCATCCTTAAGCCCTACGAAGACCAACACGGAGAAATTAGACAACACGAAAGGCACCCTTGGAAAAGAAACACAATAGTAAAAACATACCACGAATCTTCTTCTCCAGAGCTGTATTCTCGCCAACCAAATCAGTGTTGGCCCTCTCGATCTCCGTGTGAGAGCGGGCTAGGTCGGTGTTGGCGACCCGCAAGTCCTCGATCGCCTTGCCCGCCTGCGCGATAGCTCCCTCTTTCTCCAACAACGCCCTCTTCAGACGGTCGACGTCGTCAGAGAGGCTGCAAGAACGAGCCCGCTCCACCTCGAGATCCTCGAGGGCCTTCATCCTGGCCTCCTCTGCGGCCCTCCGAGCGATTTCGCTCTTCACGCACTCTCCCTTCATCTCTCAGTAGGCCTCTCGGGCGGAGGCGAGGTCAGCCTTGATGAGGCCCTTCTCCTTGTCGAGATCGGCGGCCACGTCCTTGTAAAAAATGGCCTCTTCTCGGGCCCTGGACGCAGCCTCCTCGACCGTCATGGTCCGCTCCCTCAGCTGTGTGGCCTCTTCTACCGCCTTCCTCGAGGCTTCCCGAGCTTCGGCCAAGGCAGCCTCCCTCTCCTTCTTCTCCTCCTCAAGTGCCACAAGCTCTTTGTAGGCCTTGAGGAGCTTCTCTTGCGACTCCAGGAGCTGGTCCTTGAGAAGAGGAAGTTGCTCCCAGCCGCCCCTCGTCGCGTGGATAAAACCTGACTTCAAGCGGGAGGTCTATTTCAGATCCTGCGAAACTGCAGTCGAACAGTAAGAATACAAAACTAAACAACCTAGATAGCTAAGGTCAAACACACTTACGAAGTAAGCCGGACCAAGCCCGTTGTTGACGATGTCGGACAGGAGACCCACCACATGCTTCATCTAGAGGCGAAGCTCCTCGAGATGTTCCCACTTTTCGGCCTCCTTCCGATCATCCATAAAGATATTAGGCTCTGATGGATCGGTGGAGGCCCGAATGTGGATCCGACCGGGGCCCCAGTTCTCCATCTCCTCCTCCGTGCGCGCCTTGACGCCCCGGACGAGCTCTTGGACAGTCTTGAGCGACCCCCATGACATAAAAATAGGTCGATAAGGGAGGGGAATCGCCCGTCATCATCTACCGTCCTCCAAGTCCCGGTCTCGTCGGTATCACCCCCGCCCGACGTCCCGGCTTCATCCTCCTCGGCGGCATTAGGATCCTCCCACGGTCGTCGGTCTCGAAGGAATCCAGGAGCGATCCCCTCGATGTCGTATATCGTGCCCTTGATCTCTGACTGAGGGTCCGCAGGGGTGCGCATGGCGCAGGCAAGCGCCACCACTCCGTCTGCTCGCCCTGGCTGAGCCGGGATAGAAGCAGGCGCTCTCGGACGGAGCCATGCAGGGGTCGGCGGACCATAGACCGGCAGACCCCCCTCTCCAGTCTCAGGCCGTTCCGGCGACGGCAGCACCGGCTGGGGCGGGATTCGTGGTGGCGGGTCGAGCAGCTCTTCTAACTACTGACCCTCTTGTTGTTGCTGCCTCTGGAGTTCCAGCAGCTTTTGTTGCTGGTGTTGCTCTAGCAGCACCTCGAGCCGTTCTCCTTGTTGTCGCCGCCCTTCCTCTTCTTCTTCCTCTCCTTCTCGTCGCGACTGTTGCTGCTCCTCCTGCAGCTGTTGCTGTGGCTCCTGCTCACGTTCTTCTTCTTCCTTCTTCCTCCTCTCCTCGACAGAGTGGAGCCCGATGGGCCAAGGCGTCCGCTTTGCGATGGGAGAAGCCTCGACCTCCTCATCTGCGGTGTGGGCATCCTTCGAGGGCCGAGCACCACCGGACCCATCACTAACGGTAATGGGATCCCCCACGCCCCCAGACGGGGGAGGCTTGGGGGCTCCCCCTGCTCTTGGGTACCAGGCGCCTCGATCCGCCTTGGTGACGGCGGGGCGGTCTCTCCCGCCGATGGACGAGGCGGGGTGCTCTCGATGCCCGTCGATGGCCGAGGTTCAGACGAACCTGTGTGCATTCAAAAATGATACGTCAGCCATCAAAGAACTCAGCACAAAAATCACCCAGCGCCAATACCACTGGAAGGAGAACCAACCACTCACCCGAGTCTTTGGGAGCCGCCCCCACCTTGAGCTTCTTAGCCATCGAGGGTTGGGCCTGTTCGAGCGGCCGCTTTAACCTGAGGAAAGGGAAATAACATAAGAGAGGCTGTAACCTGAGAAAATGCGAAGACATCAGAAGACAAGAGTCACGATGTTAAGATCTTACCCCACAGGAAGAGCTACCCGCCTGCCAGCACCTCGACCGGCTAGCTTCGAGCTGCCCCGCGTCGAGACCCCGGGCCTCTCACGGGCGGGCGTAGGTTTAGGCTCGGTGTCTCCCGTCTGACGTGCGCCAGAACTAGAACTCCCACGACCTACCTCCCCTAGGCTTGAGGCCGTCACGGCAGCACGACCGCGAGTCAGTGGCCCCGTCGCCATGGTCTTAACTCGATGGCCTGTCCCAGACGCGGGAGGAGGTTGCGGGCGGGAGACGGTCCGACCCGGCGCAGGCAAAGGGGGGGTATCGGCGCGAGAGCGGTGCGGGGAGGGCTCCCTCTGTTGACCGTCACGCGACCCGCTTGACGCCCCCTTAGGGGCTCCCATCCGCAGAACGTCGACGTCGGCCTGTGGCGGATCCTCGAGGATTTTGTCAAGGCGAGCCGCCATCCCCTCGGAGTCATCGCTATCACCGTCCCCGTCGTTGCCATCGTCTTCATCAGGAGACTCCTCCTCAGATTCTCCCCTCTGCCTTGACTTTGCGCGGCGTTTCTCGAGCGCTTGTCGCTCGAGATTCTCCTTCTTTTCCTTTTTCTTTCCTAAGTCCTTTGCGGACATTTGTTTCTCCGCGGACTCGTGCCTCCTATCACGATCGGCGTCGTCCTCTTTTACTGGAGGTCTCGAGGACCGGGCATCGATCGAGCCCTAAGAAAACGGAAGTAAGTCCCTGAAAAAGACGAAAAGATCAAAGGTCGAATAACGATGGAGAAAGGCTTACCAGGTCTACCGACCCCTCATCAGGCCTCATGGGGAAGCCGTTGACTCGCTCAGGCTGAAAATCGCCCGCGACGGTCGCTCGGACTCTGGCAGCGACCTCGTCGTCCGCAGGCGCCACATTGGACATCCGGCATATCTCGAGGTCGCGAGATGAAACGCCAGGGCCCATCTCGTCCATCCTCAGCGGCCGAGACATCAACGGGAGTACCCGTCGATGATGGACGGCTGAGAGGACGAGCGCAGCGGTCAGGCCTTCCTCACGTAGTTTCTTCAAGGCGTCGTGGATGGGACGGAGCCACGATTGGAGGGTCTTGATGACGTCGCAGTTCCAGTGGTCCGGGCGCTCTGAGATTGTTGGGTATTCTAAACGCAAATAGAAAAATCCGCAAGCGCACGGATACTGATGTAGCCTTCACCCGGGAGTATTCCAGAGTATCGAGTTTCCACAGGGAACGTGAGTGTACTAATTAAGATTCAAGATCCCCCAAGGATTACTATATAATTATTTTTGGTGGGAAGAGAGGAAGTTTCCTGAGAGTTCTCTAATTGATCTAAGAATCAAGAATTACTTCAAAGATTATTTATTTCGGGACATCAGAGCACTAACCACAGAAAGAGATGAGAAGGGGGCTAGGAAGGTCTGACTACGGTCCTACAAACACCGATCCGAACGAGGTGGAATACGTCGACCGTTAGGGCTGTCACTACCCTAAGGCTACCACAACAATCCACAAGATTGGGTGCAATTCCAGGTAATTGCAAGACTAAACACCATGTCTAATCTATTAATTACTACTCTAATGTTGCAAAGATTAGAGCACTTGATGCAAGCGGGAATCCAATAAATAACTTGAATGTAAATAAAAGTAATTAAAGAACTCAGGATTATGAATTGAAGAACCTAGAGAACGATGAAGAACGAACCAGTTGCTGCAAAAGTACAATGTTGAGGAAGATCCGACAGATCCGGCTCCTCCTCCTCCGCTCTCCTCTTCTCTCTCCCTATTTTCTAGATTAAACTAGAACTAGAACTAGAACTAGAGGAACTAGAACTAGAGGAACTAGAACTAGATGAACTAGAACTAGATCGAGATGAACTAGAGGTAGAACTAGAAGAACTAGAGGGATCCTCTCTACTTGGATGAAGAATTGAAACCCTAGCTTTGATTCTGTAGAAGAGGTATGCCTCCAGGGGCTGGTGGGGGTCTGCTTATATAGTCCAGGAAGAGTAGCCCCCTAGAAATCTAGGAAGAGTAGCCCCCAAGAAATCTAGGAAGAGTAGCTCCCAAGGAATTTCCACGTGATTCTCCACCATCCGATCAAACCGAGCTTCATCGTGTGATTTTCCTCGATCCTTAAAGTCGGTGGGGCATAATCCCCGAGACTCGTGCTGATTGGCCAGCAGAGGAGGGCGGGCGCCTAGGGGGGTAGGGCGGGCGCCCTGCCTCCGGGCCCGCTCGGCCTCCCGTTCGTTCCCGTGGCTTCTGGAGTCTTCTAGATTATAGAAAATTGCGCGGCACGTTAATATCTCTATGTAAACCCGACGTGTGGGCCTTTCCTCCATATTTCCTGATAACCCCCTGTAGAAATAGACAAACACCAAAACTTGTGGAATTCTGTCAGATAAAAACCCTAAGTCTAGGTGTTGGTTGCATATAAGTCCTTTTCCATGATTAGTTGACGGTTAAATGTGAGCATTAAGGACCGTCAACAAGCTCCCCCAAGCATAACCTTTGCTCGTCCCTGAGCAAAACTAAAATCAGCAAGAAAACAGGGGTTACTTTTATGCCTCTTACTATAGGGTTTTAAGGTCTTAAGTGATTGAAAAACAGAACGGTCAAGTCAAGCACTATGTCTTAAGTTCTTCTGTCTTACCTTTGTTCTGGAGTTGTTTGTAAGTTTCCAAAATAAAACTGAGGTATTTGCCTTCTTCTCGAAAGATATATAAGTAGAGCTTTAAAAATTTTAGCATACTTACTTTGCATTTTGCTATGTCAATGCTTGGAACAAGGGAGAGGAATGTCATACTCCTAGATCAAGACCTTTGACCTTTTTGAAAAGTTTGTCATCTCTTACTGGCATATTGCTTATTAGAGGGACCATGGGCTATCATTTTTTCTCTTTTTTCAGTCTTCTTTTTTTTTCAAGCAAGTACCCCTAATTCTACTGTCGGACACATGTCCATTTTTTCCACTCAGGTGGGTATCTTTGTACCCCTAATTCTACTTCGGACACTTGTCCATTTTTATCTCTCGTCTCACTCTTTTTTTTCGAATCAAATTTTTGCATAGTCCCATGCCTCTAACGCAATAATACTTCGGAAGAGTGAATCTTTTATATTTTTAAAACAAAAAGATCTTGATCTTGGGAGCATGATAATTCTCTCAACCAAAACTACAAGAATTAACAATGGCTTGAACAAAGCAAGAGCCCACAGTTTTAATATTTATATCTTATAAGACTCTAGGTATTATGATCTCATATTTTTTTTATGAATTTTTCGATTTTCAAAAGATAAAATCTCCAGAACTCTAGCAAAACTTGGAACAAGTTAAATAGTAGCTCAGACCTTCTCATATTATGTTTGTCAATTACCTAGACTTGAATCAAACTTTCTTTTTATTTTTATTTAAAACTTAGGATTACACAAAACTATTGTATATTACTCAATAGAAAAACTTTGTTTAGTTTCATGGTTATGCATTTTTATTTATTTATTTATTTCCGAATACTAGAAAATAAAACCAAGAAAGAAAAGTAATACTTATCTAGATATACGTGGGGGTGCCTCCCCCAAGCTGGATGTTGACATAGTCGTTCACTCTTGTGTCTTGCATGGTTCGTCTCACTCTTCTTAAGCCTCAAAATCCTACACAACCCAAATAGACAACAAAACTCATGGAGCATGTTAAGGGTTAGGTAATTGTCTCGAGCTTATGAGAGCTTAATATGAGAATTCTATAAACTCAATCACACCAAGTTCCTCTTCCAGGTTGTTTTGTGGCTCAAGATAGATTTTCAAGCGTTGACCATTTACCTTAAAAGTGTTACCTATGTCGTCTTGGATGGTAATGGCTCCATGAGTTGAAGTGTCAATAACTTTGTATGGTCTATCCCACTTACTTCGTAGCTTACCATGCCCAAAGAGTTTAACTCTTGAATTGAATAGTAGAACCTTATCTCCAGGCTTAAACTCCTTGTGCTTGATTCTCTTATCATGCCATCATTTTGTTCTCTCTTTATAAATCCTTGAATTGTGGTAGGCTTTCTCTCTCCATTCTTCTAGCTCAGATAGTTGCATCAGACGATTCTCGCTAGCGAGGTGGAGATCCATGTTCCATTTCTTGAGTGCCCAATGAGCCTTAAACTCTACTTCCACAGGCAAGTGACAAGTTTTTCCATATACAAGTTGATAAGGTGACATGCCTATGGGTGTTTTGAATGCAGTTCTATATGCCCAAAGTGCATCAGGAAGTTTGTCCTTCCACCCCTTACCCATCTCATCTACGGTCTTTTGTAAAATATTTTTGATTTGTTTGTTAGATGTTTCGGCTTGACCGCTAGTCTGAGGATGGTATGGTGTTGCGACGTTGTGTCGAACTCCATGATCGGCTAGGTACTTTCGGAAGATTTTGTCGATGAAGTGGGAACCTCCATCGCTTATAACTATCCGGGGTATACCAAAGCGAGGAAAGATTACTTCATGGAACATTCTCTTGGCATGTTTTGAATCAGCTGATCGACAAGGTAGGGCTTCTACCCATTTGGACACGTAGTCCACAGCTACGAAGATATACTCGCAATTCCCGGACATAGGGAATGGCCCCATGAAATCAATGCCCCAAACATCGAAAAGTTCTACTTGAAGATTATTTGTGAGAGGCATTTGATTTCGTGAGTTAATATTCCCATGTTTTTGACATCGGTGGCATCTCCTGACAAAGTCCTTTGTATCTTCATACATCATTGGCTAGAAAAAACCACTTTGCCAAATTTTAGCATGTGTCCGGAATGCTCCATTGTGTCCTCCATATGGCGAGGCATGGCATCTTTCCATAATTTCAGTAGCCTCAGCCATAGGAACACACCTTGTTAAGAGTCCATCAGCGCAGACTCGGAAAAGATATGGCTCATCCCAAAGGTGGAAACGACTATCGTGAAGCAACTTCCTTTTGTTTGCACCAGGTGGGACATAGCCTTTTACTATAAAGTTTACGATGTCTGCGTACCATGGATCTGCATGTGTTATCTTAAACAGGGTGTCATCCCTTAGGTAGTCATTTATGGGAAGCTCATCATGTGTTTCCTTATATTGAAGCCTAGACAAGTGGTCGGCTACGGAATTCTCTACTCCCTTCCTATCTCGGATTTCTATGTCAAAGTCTTGGAGTAGAAGACTCCATCGAATTAGACGAGGCTTAGCATCTTTCTTAGTGCGGAGGTACTTGAGAGCAGCATGGTCTGAATAGATGATTTTCTTTGCCCCCACTAAGTAAGATCTAAACTTATCTATAGCAAAGACAACAGCCAAAAGCTCTTTTTCAGTTGTAGTGTAACTGAGCTGTGGTCCAGACAAGGTCTTGCTAGCGTAGGATATGGCATAATGCTTTCTATCCTTGGTTTGTCCTAAAACAGCACCAACCGCAAAATCGCTAGCATCACACATGATCTCAAAAGGAAGATTCCAATTAGGTGGTTGGATAATCGGGGCTGAGATGAGTGCTTTCTTAAGAGTTTGAAAAGATTCATGACACTCATCACTAAAGATGAAAGGTGCGTCCTTAGCTAGGAGATTAGTTAGGGGTCTAGCAATTTGAGAGAAATTCTTGATAAAGCGTCCATAGAACCCTGCATGTCCCAAAAAGCTACGGATTCCTTTCACATTCGTGGGAGGTGGAAGTTTTTCAATAACTTCAATCTTTGCTTTGTCCACCTCTATACCACGTTCGGACACTTTATGTCCTAGCACTGTTGACGGTCCTTAATGCTCACATTTAACCATCAACTAATCATAGAAAAGGATCCAAATGCAACCAACACCTAGACTTAGGGTTTTATCTGACAGAATTCCACAAGTTTTGGTGTTTGTCTATTTCTGTAGGGGTTATCAGGAAATAAGGATGAAAGGCCCACACGTCGGGTTTACATAGAGATATTAACGTGCCGCGCAATTTTCTATCATCTAGAAGACTCCAGAAGCCACGGGACCGAAGCGGAAGCCGAGAGGCCTCAGGGACAGGGCGCCCGCCCAAGTCCTGAGGGCGCCCGCCCTCCCCCCTGGACCAATCAGGGTGAAGTTCGGGGATCATGCTCCACCGACCTAATACTTCAAGGAAAACCGTGCGATCAATGTCGGTTTGATCCGACGGCCCAGATTCACTTGAAGGGACTATAAAACCAGACCCCCCTGGCCCCTGGAGATCATACCTCTTCTACAGAATCAAAGCTAGGGTTTCAATTCTTCATCCAAGTAGAGAGGATCCCTCTAGTTCTTCTAGTTCTACCTCTAGTTCATCTAGATCTAGTTCTAGTTCATCTAGTTCTAGTTCTAGTTCCTCTAGTTCTAGTTCTAGTTAGTTCTAGTTGTAATCTAGAAAATAGGGAGAGAGAAGAGGAGAGCAGAGGAGGAGCCGGATCTGTCGGATCTTCCTCAACATTATACTTTTGCAGCATCTGGTTCGTTCTCCAGGTTCTTCAATTCATAATTCCTGAGTTCTTTAATTACTTTTATTTACATTCAAGTTATTTATTGGATTCCCGCTTGCATCAAGTGCTCTAGTCTTTATAATGCTAGAGTAGTAATTAATAGATTAGACGTGGTGATTAGTCTTGCGATTACCTGGAATTGCACCCAATCCTACGGATTGTTGTGGTAGCCCTAGGGTAGTGATAGCCCTAACGGTCGACGTATTCCACCACGTTCGGATCGGTGTTTGTAGGACCGTAGTTAGACCTTCCTAGCCCCCTTCTCATCTCTTTCTGTGGTTAGTGCTCTGATGTCCCGATATAGATAATCTTGAAGTAATTCTTGATTCTTAGATCAACTAGAGAACTCTCAGGAAACTTCCTCTCTTCCCACCAAAAATAATTATATAGTTATCCTTGGGCGATCTTGGATCTTAATTAGTACACTCACGTTCCCTGTGGAAAATCGATACTCTGGAATACTCCCGGGTGAAAGCTACATCGGTATCTGTGCGCTTGCGGATTTTTCTGTTTGCGTTTAAAATACCCAACAAGCTTTCTGGCGCCGTTGCTGGGGAACGGTAGCTGTGCTAGTTTCGAACCAAGTCGTCCGTGTATTCTTTTTCTTTTCCTTTTTTACCACACTCACCTTATCATTTTCACCATACCACATGGATTTCACTCTAAGCATTAATGAGCATGGAATTTATTTCATAGCCACTTCATTTACTCCATGCTCATATGCAACATCTTCACAATCCATTGGTCTTTCCAACATCACCACATTCGAGATCTCCAACCCCCTCATCCTTTCTATTCATAAAAACTTTAAAAGGGCGGTTGTCGATGCATATGTCTATATTAAATATTGCAGATATCGTTGAGTTTATCTTGATATAGGTCAGCGTTGGAGGGGAGACCACTTCGCCGACTTAAATTAATGGTTTCCCAAGGACAAGCTTAGTGTCCTAAAACAAGCACTGATCAGATTGTAACATGAGCTTTTAATTATTTGCAACATTACCTTGTGTATTGAGCATATAAGGATAATTGTAGAAAATTCCTTCGGGTATTCTTGTCACTAACCTTTTCAGGATTGGAGCAAGAAGATCGGATGAATAATAAGCACAAGGTATGTCCAACAAATCATCATACAACATTGAATTAAATTCATCCAAACTTGAATTTTGCAAAATTCAAGCTTGGGGGAGTACTTTACATAAAAACATCCTTTGCCATGTTGCTATGTTGGTTGTCCATACCTTTGAGACATGCTCAATTTGTTAAATACTAATCACACAACTTCATCTCCACTTGAGTAGATCTCTATAAATGCTCTCATGCTACCTTTATTTGCTTTAGTATATGTCTAGGTTTGGAGTAGTTTCATTTATCTCTTAATTAAGCATGGTGCTTAATTAGGAATGTTGATCTTACTTCCAAGGGAGTTTAATTTAAGCATGCTGCTTAGGTTAAAATGCCCTCCTAAATCAAATTAGACATGGTGTCTAGGTTGATCTTTGAGCCGATAGTATGCTATAGTAGATATTGATATTTTGTTAGACTAACCCCTGCAGGAAAACTTTCAATATCGACCTGGGAAGTCCTGAGATAAACTCACATTAGAGACAAAGAGAGAGACACATGAAGTTTAACAATTTACACAAGGAAGGCATAGCTCACAAGAGATGATCCATGGAGAGTGCCACAAACACGATGCACAACCGCTAAGAAAGGAAAGCTTCCACAAGGAGATACCGTACCATCACTCTTCAAGTAAGGTAACATCTTAAGGTACTTGACTATCACTTTTATAAGCTTCTCCTTGGTTCTGGTGTTCACATGAATAAAAGAGACAAACATGTATGATTTACAACTCTAGGTTAACCAACCCAATCGATTCAACATGTTTAGTCCTTCCACCTTTGTGATTCCACACTCCTAATCATATAAGCTAAAATGTTGCACACTCAATCTTTGGAAGATATAAACAAAACATATATATAGATAGATTATCTTTCCATAAGGTTGAGCAATCTAATCTGACAAATGTTTTAAATGCTACACTCATGATCTTATTATCCATTAACTTTGTCTTGCTCACTATGCTTAAGGTTAGAGAGAACAAATACACTTTTGGCTCTGTTGGTGTTTTCCACCAACAGGGCTCATGCACTTGATCTCTGCCTTGTCTCTATGAGCAGATACACTTCGAGCAAAATATGAAGGACTTTTACAACTCCCAGACTCCACCAAGTGAAGAACCTAGATCTACGAGCACAAACACACTGGAGATACTGGACACTCAGGCAATCACTGCCCTAAAATGCTTGAGGATGTAACTACTGGAGTAACCCCATTGTGGAAGTAATTACTGACCTTCTGCCGGTCAAGAGAGGCGATCCAGGACGCACCATCATCCCGATCTCCATCGGCATGGTGGACTTCCTAGAAGCACTCTGCGACTTTGGCTCCAGCGTCAACATTATGCTCCGGGTACTCTATGAAAAATTCTTTACACATCCTTTCCTAGAAACAACCATGTGTTTGCAGCTTGCAGATCAGACACTAAGTTTCCCAAAGGGAATATTGAAGAACCTCTACGTCCGAGTTGGTACCTTATACGCTCCAGCAGACTTCGTGGTGATAGAGACTAATACTGATGAGAGGGCACCCATCATCCTAGGGAGGCCATTCCTGAACACCTCGGGAGCTGTCATCTACGCTAGTGCTGCCAAGATCAGTTTCTACATCATGGGAAGGACGGAGACGTTTTCCTTCAAGAACAAGACTACACAAATCTTAGAGCAATCCTGACATGAACCAAGGAAGGACCAACAGGAGGAACAGGAACAAGCAAATGTGTACCGAGTCAGCTAGGATGGTCACTGCAGCTCAAGGAGGTCAAGATCGTCAACTCAAGTCATCTTTCTTGATCAAGAAGGACGACCCTGGTGTCCCAATCATCAAGTGCACAATCAACGGATATTATTTTCAGAAGACACTCTACGACACCGGATCTGACATCAACATAATGGCCGTAGTCACTTATCATCTCGTGCATGGAACCATGCCCCTAAAACCGACATACATTCAGCTTCAGATGGCAGATCAGACATTCCGAAAGGTTGAAGGTTATTGACATGGGAGAAGACAAGTATGATTCACCCATCATCCTTGAGAGACCATTCCTCAGCACCATTAAAGCAATCATCTATATTGGAACCGGAGAAGTCCACATGCATTTCCCCTCTGATAAGGTACGCCACTATTTTACTAACCCTAACTATATAGTTGAAGACTCTAAGCAGGTCAGGACAAGAAGAAGATGACACAACCGTAACCAGAGGTGGCAAATCATCAAGGACGGATGGGCAGACTATGAAGGAGAAGTCGTAAGGTCTGAAGACATACAGCTTGAACAGAACTGTCCTGAGGAGACCGTAGCACCGAGTCAGGTGTGGAGAGAGAAGATAGTTATACATGAAGACCAGGCACCGCCGGAACCACCGACTACGCCATCCAGCGAATCCCAGGACGACTGAGAAAACGGAGAGTCCTATTCGGAGGACTTAAAAACACCGAATGCCTTGCCAAGAGGTAAACTTGGTAGTTATCTTTTTCCTTTCAATTATTTTAAAATAGTTTGCTTAGTTAATCAGGTTCATATCATCTTGAAAAGAAAATAAAAATGTTAAAAATAGTAAGCCCCATGTGAGTATGCTCATGGCATAAAACCCATAAGTACATTCACTGTGGTGGTATAAAAATAAAATAAATATATTCCTGTCCTATAAAAATGAAAATATAAAAATAAATTTATGATTCTACTAAAGAGAGTAATATTTATTGAGGAGGCTCAACATGATAAAGGCTAGGTATTTATGCTAACACTTAACCAGTTCCACAAAGCTTTGTTGTCTATTTGAGCTCCACAGAATTCAAGGATCAAAGAAGACTAGCAGACGGAGGACATCCTAATCGCTGTCAGGGTGCTGCCGACATTCAAATACACCTCTCCCACCTGCTAGCTACATCAGTAGGAATTACATCAAAATCCAGCTTGGGGGAGAGCACCTCCATTTATCCAGCTAAGTATTCTACTCACGTTTATATTTTACTCAAATAATAAAAAGATGCATAATCATAAAAACCCAAATAAAGATTTTGTGCTTATATATATATCTTTGCTTAGTTTGCTAAATAATTAAATAAATAAAATTTGCTATGAACCCTCATGATAAGCTCTCACATGGAAAGATGAATAGTTGCTCTGCCATGACTAGTTCTCAAAATTGAAATCTCTCTCAAGTTTAGGCATCACTGTTATTTATTAAGATTTGCTCTAAACCTGAACTTGTGGGAAGAGTACTTGATCTGAAGTCTAAGTCGTTAACGGATATGATATGGGAAGGTTGAGCTGCTGTTTAACTGTTCCTAGAGATGCTAGAATTCTGGAGAATTTTATCTTTGAAAATCTTTAAAATATCACATGATGAGTTCCTGTATGATGAGAGTTTAAATTTCTACCACAGCCATATATACATGCTTGCTAAACTTTGAGCCACACATTTACTTTTTACTGCTTATGAGCATTGAGTGTGGTCAAGCTGTGTAGACCCTTAGGAGCTTGTCATGTGGTTAAATCAAGGTTCACTCACACATGCTGCTTCTACTCCGGAAGTACGCATCCACATATATCCATCCATTTCCATCTCCAGAACCACCCAAAAATATTCTACTCCTAATCCGGGAGAGAATAGCCAAAAATATTTTTGTTTTTCCCCTGTGAAATAAATGCTCAAGTTATCTTGGTTACTACCACTTGCTATATTATTTCAGGAAATGAGTGCTCTAATATAAAAAAAAGAGAAAAAAAAATAAATACGAGGAAATAAAAAGGGGCAAGTGCCCGGAACCTCGAAAAAAAAAAGAAGAAAAGAAAAAGTGAGACGAGAGGTAAAAAAATGGACAAGTGTCCGACAGTAGAATTAGGGGTACAAGATACCCACCTGAGAGAAAAGAAAAAAAAGAAAAAGAAAAATATAGAGCATCTCATTCTCCTCAAAAAGTTTCAAAAGAGCAAGGAAGGTATGTATCCCCTCAAAAGAGCATAAGTAGAATTAGACTTCCACCATTGTTATCACCATCATCACCATATACTATTCATTCGCCACACATGCACATCTTGATTTGACTTATTGACTTGTTCTTCTGGATCCATGGTTTGACTATACAATAAATGTCTTGTAAGTATGTATTAGCTGTCTCCCACCTATGAGCTCCAGATATCAAAGCCTTATTAGAGTAGGGTGAGAGAGAAGGCAATGCCACTATGCCTTATACCACAAATACCACATACTTTGAGAGAAGGCATATACCATTACTGCCTTGGTAAGGATCCAGAAATACCACAAAAGAGAGACTAGAGAGAGTCATACAAGGAATCTCTGAGTTTTATTTAAAAATCTGCAAAAACTCCAGAGCTATAGTTAATCGAAGAACAAGAGACATGGTGCTTGACTAGACTGTTCTATCTTTTAACTACTCAAGATAGAAGTGACGGTTACAATTCCCATGGTGAAAGGTAAATGAGTAAGTTTTAAGTCTTAACAGTTTACTCTAACCCGAGATGAGATCTTGTTTAAACGCTGCAGAAACTCTTGAGTTATCTTTAAGTTATGAAACCACTGCAGAAACTCTTGAGTTCATCTTTGCTCAGGGATGAGCAAAGGTTAAGCTTGGGGGAGCTTGTTGACGGTCCTTAATGCTCACATTTAACCATCAACTAATCATAGAAAAGGATCCAAATGCAACCAACACCTAGACTTAGGGTTTTATCTGACAGAATTCCACAAGTTTTGGTGTTTGTCTATTTCTGCAGGGGGTTATCAGGAAATAAGGATGAAAGGCCCACACGTCGGGTTTACATAGAGATATTAACGTGCCGCGCAATTTTCTATCATCTAGAAGACTCCAGAAGCCACGGGACCGAAGCGGAAGCCGAGAGGCCTCAGGGACAGGGCGCCCGCCCTAGTCCTGAGGGCGCCCGCCCTCCCCCTGGACCAATCAGGGTGAAGTTCAGGGATCATGCTCCACCGACCTAATACTTCAAGGAAAACCGTGCGATCAATGTTGGTTTGATCCGACGGCCCAGATTTACTTGAAGGGACTATAAAACCAGACCCCCCTGGCCCCTAGAGATCATACCTCTTCTACAGAATCAAAGCTAGGGTTTCAATTCTTCATCCAAGTAGAGAGGATCCCTCTAGTTCTTCTAGTTCTACCTCTAGTTCATCTAGATCTAGTTCTAGTTCATCTAGTTCTAGTTCTAGTTCCTCTAGTTCTAGTTCTAGTTAGTTCTAGTTGTAATCTAGAAAATAGGGAGAGAGAAGAGGAGAGCAGAGGAGGAGCCGGATCTGTCGGATCTTCCTCAACATTATACTTTTGCAGCATCTGGTTCGTTCTTCATCGTTCTCCAGGTTCTTCAATTCATAATTCCTGAGTTCTTTAATTACTTTTATTTACATTCAAGTTATTTATTGGATTCCCGCTTGCATCAAGTGCTCTAGTCTTTATAATGCTAGAGTAGTAATTAATAGATTAGACGTGGTGATTAGTCTTGCGATTACCTGGAATTGCACCCAATCCTACGGATTGTTGTGGTAGCCCTAGGGTAGTGATAGCCCTAACGGTCGACGTATTCCACCACGTTCGGATCGGTGTTTGTAGGACCGTAGTTAGACCTTCCTAGCCCCCTTCTCATCTCTTTCTGTGGTTAGTGCTCTGATGTCCCGATATAGATAATCTTGAAGTAATTCTTGATTCTTAGATCAACTAGAGAACTCTCAGGAAACTTCCTCTCTTCCCACCAAAAATAATTATATAGTTATCCTTGGGCGATCTTGGATCTTAATTAGTACACTCACGTTCCCTGTGGAAAATCGATACTCTGGAATACTCCCGGGTGAAAGCTACATCGGTATCCGTGCACTTGCGGATTTTTCTGTTTGGGTTTAAAATACCCAACAAGCACTATTCCTTCCTGAACCATAAAATGGCATTTCTCCCAGTTCAGGATTAAGTGCTTTTCTTCACATCACTGCAAGACTCTATCTAAATTCTCCAAACAATGATCAAAGGTTTTGCCATAGACGGTAAAATCATCCATGAAAACCTCCATGATATTCTCAATCATGTCCGAGAAAATAGACATCATGCACCGTTGGAAAGAAGCTGGAGCATTGCACAATCCGAACGACATTCGTCGGTATGCATAAGTTCCATACGGGCATGTAAAGGTAGTCTTTTCTTGGTCATCTGGGTGGATTGGGATTTGGTGATATCCAGAATAACCATCAAGGAAACAAAAGAAAGAGTGGTTTGCAAGCCGTTCCAACATTTCATCAATGAAGGGTAACGGAAAGTGATCTTTCTTTGTAGCCTTGTTGAGTTTTCGATAGTCAATACACATACGCCACCCAGTGACAATTCGTTGAGGGATGAGTTCATTTTTCTCATTCCTAACAACCGTCATTCCTCCTTTCTTTGGCACTACTTGGACAGGGGTAACCCACTCAATATGTGGCACAGGATAAATAATCCCAGCATTATAGAGTTTGAGGACCTCTTTCTTAACAACCTCTCGCATAGCATTGTTAAGCCTCCGTTGTGGTTCCCTTGAAGGTGTAACATTGGGATCGATAGGGATACGATGAGTGCAGATAATGGGACTAATGCCCGTGAGATCCTCGAGAGAGTAGCCAAATGCTGGTCTGTGTCTTTCAAGAACAGTGACAAGTTGTTGTGTTTCATAATCGGAAAGCTTGTCACTGATAATTATTGGAGTTTTTGTGTTATTGTGTAAAAAGACATATCTAAGGCCTGAAGGAAGAGGTTTTAACTCTATTGAAGGGGATGAAGGTTGTTCATTTTTGTCTAGCTCAACGGGTTCTACCAACTCTTCTTCTTCTTGAACAAAGTGTTCATGATTAAAGAATGGTTGGGTCATCTCCTCTTGAGTGTAACATCCCCGATGTTACGGTTACTAAAATTTGGATCATGTCATCATCAGCATTGCACAGCATATTTGTTAAGCACAACTTGTTGCACCCACTTAAAACAAGTTTACTTTGGTTCCTTGTGCTTAGGGATCTAAAGTGTGCGTATATTGTGTTTTGATGCTTGTGTTGGTTGCTAAAACCCTAGAGTGAAAGGTTTCCGAAATATTAGGGGGGGAACCCTGATTTTTGAACCCTAGAATTGCCCCCTTTTGCACAATTTAAAAACCAAGCAAAATTTGAGGTTGAGTTCAAAAGCAAAGTTGTAGATCTTGTCAAGATGTACAAATTTGGTGTTTTGAGTTTTTGAAGTTTCAATGCAAGATCCAAAGTAATTTTGAAAATACAGATTTCCAGAAAGTGTCCCCTTTTCCAATTTGAATCTCCAATTCAAAATCTATTTGGAATTTTGAAAAGTGACCAACATGAAAGTTGTAGAGCTCAAAAAGTTGAACAACTTTCATGTTGGGAATTTTTCAAGTTGTTATGGAAAATCAAATGTAATTTTGGAAATTCTGATCTACCCCAATTCAAAAATTTGAATTTCCCTGGATTGAGTTTTGAATTTCAAACTGTTTTATTAAATTCACCAATTTCCACTCAGAATTAGCCTTGGTCACCAAAAGGAGTTTTGTAGCTTGCAAAATTTTGCACAACTTTCATTTTGGTGAAAATTTGGCTCCAGTTCAAATTTTGGCTGAATTTTGCAAAAAACAGAGAAGAGGGGATAAGGGACAGCTACAGTGATCCGATAGGGATCACGGCGCCCCTGTCCAGCGCGGCCGCCGCGCGTGCAGCGCCGCGTGCGCGCGTGCAAGCACACAGCCTGCTTGCCTGCTAGTGTCGCCAGGCGACGTGGAAGCTGGGCGTCTCCTCCGTTCGCGTTATAAGTCTCTCCACCGGACGACATGCTCCTTTTGTTTCCCTCGCGCCCGACGCCGGTGAGCTTCGTCGCCCACAAAATTCGTCGTGTCCACTCCCGGTCCGAGCCCCCAAAGCACCTCCAAAGCTTCGCCTTGAGCTCAGCTACTCCTTGGACCCTCTGTCGTGCGCTCTAACCCCTTGTAGCCCCCGACCAAGCCGTTTTCCCCGACTCCGGCCGAAGTCGCCGCCGTGGGTGCTTCACCGCGGCCAGAGCTGTTCCCAGCCTTTCCACCGCCGATTTTCGCTCTGTTGAAGTCACGGTGAGCCCCTGGTACTCCCATGCCCTTTCCCTTGCTTTCTCATGGCTCTGGGTGCTCGGAGTTTGGCACCGAGGTGGTTCCGGCCACCGGAGCCGTGGCTGGGTAGCTTAGGAACTCTCTAGGACCACGCTGAGGACGCTAGGCCACTCAAGGGGTCGAGGCGAACCTGCCGGAGTGGTTGGTTAACGCCGGGGAGGTCTCACCGGTGCACTGGGCGATCGTCGGAGCCGCGGCGCAAGGAGGAAGATGGAACTGACGGGCGGGACCCACCCGTCAGTGACCGCATGAGGGGGAGAGCTCGCGCGCAGCGCCCGTGTGGGCTGGGCGTGAGCGGGCCGGCCTGCGGGCCGAGTTACAGGCCGCTCACCACACAGTAGTTTTTCCTTTTTCTTTTTATGCAGTTTTTGCTTTATGTTTGATTTTGTGTAATAAATTATGTACTGATCCAAAAATTATGAAAATTTTTGTATAGGTTCTATGAAATAAGTGGAGCACAGGAAAAATATTAGGTTCTATTTCCTAGTAGTTTGCATGTGTATAAAAATTGCCTCTTTTAATTAGTAAATAAAATTTCTATGAATTATAATAATTTAATTGTATGTCTAAAAATCACCAAAATTTGTGGGATGCCTCTGAATATTCTTCCCTGGCTTCACACAAAATTTGGTGGCATTTAGATAATGTTTGGATAAAATATCATTACACCCTTAATTAGTAATTAAATAAAAATTCTAGAATAACTAGATGATAATTAGTTTAAATTCTCAAATTAGGGTTTGAGTGATTTTGGGATTATGTGATGACCTGAGGTCATTAACCTTAATGACCTTTGGCATTTAATTATTGTTTGGCATTAATGCTTAAGTACTGTCATTAATACTTAATTAAGAATTAATTAAGGTAAAAAGGATTAATAATTAGTTAATTAAGGGTAATTATGAATTGAGAGAAATCTTAATTTGCAAATGCAACCTCTTGGGTAAAGACACTAAGATGATAAACAGCTTTAATTATTGTTTAATCTGTGTTGCACCGAGGAGGGCTAATAATACTCAACTAGGTCCTTCTCAAATATTTGTCATACGCATATCATGAGCATCCATCATTTTGCGTATAGTGTCCGTGACCGAAGGAGCGACCATTGAACCGAACCCCGAGGTCGGTGCTCCGTTCGAGGAAGTAGGATCTGAGAATTGGGAAGTCTCCGAGCGTCCCTCTCAGCTCTGCAACCAAGGCAAGCCCCGGATGCATTAACCCCTCCTTGAATGTTTTAAATCTTTTATCACTTATGAATTGAAAATGCTGCATTATATAGTTGAGAATTGGGATAACCTACTTGCTGCATTTACTACCTTGATTTTGATATCTTGTCCTTTGCACCAGTTGTATTTTAAAATCGCGTAGTAATGCTTAGCCCTGCTACTAGATAGGTTTTCAAACAAGAAAGTTTGAAGGGTTGTTGTGGAATACACTTATGGTCAATGATGTTTCAACTTGAGACCGGTCGGTGGACTTGCTTTAAGAATGGAGGCTTAACGTAGTGTCTCCAACTGTGTCGGTTAAGGACCGGTCCGTTGATGGCCTGCTGGGTTGAGAATTTATAGTACTAGCCACTTGCCCTCGGCAAGCCCGGTCTTGTGATCCCTCGATGCGAACAGCTACTCGTGCACTGGGCGTGGAGCGATGGCGAGAGTAGTGTGTACCCACCTTACGGATCTGAGATGACCGGGAAACATCTAGATCGGCTATAGGATGGTGGAGTACTGTGCTCTCGGGTGCCGCGAACCTAGTCAAATTTGGGGAGAGCTTGATTTGGGTTGACATATGCAAGATTTGGTTCTACATATGTCGGGTGGTTAGGAACTCCAGCTGGATTGCTAAGCGATTGGAATCGTCGTTGCTCCCCGATTGGGAGACTCAATTCCTTCGACCCTCATCGTAGATAATTATGCAACTAAGTGATAAAATGAGAAAGGGGAAAATGTCTCATGAGGTTCGGATCCCAATTCCCGGACTCAGAGTGACATGAAGCTATGGCCGTTGGATAGATAATACTTTGATTAAGGACTAGGGACTTACAGACTCGTCTGTGAGAAGCAACTAGATAGACTGTCATCGAACGCCTCGGCCTCTTGAGGAGAGGAATTCGCGGGTAAAACTTGAAAGTAAGGATGCACTATTAGTAAGCTTTTTGGCAAAACAATTTGGCTCCTTGCTCAGCCACCCCTTGTCTACCCTAAGCCTGCATTCCTACTTTCTCCTCTTTTTCCACCAGGTAAGTTTTGTTGAGTACTCCCGTACTCAGGGTTTTATAACCCCTGTTGCAGGTGAAGCTCAGGAGCCGACATGTTTCGGACCCTGTTGTGTGACCGTCATCGAGGTTGACGACGAGGAAGAGTGAGCGTGACCCATGGGCAAGGTCTGTAAATTTGTAATCTGTGTACTAAAGTTTAAGTTGCTCCGCTGGACCTAGTTTGTAATAACACTCTACTATTTGGAAGAACTCCTTTTGTAAATTAAGTTATGTAATACTTCCGTCGCTTTACTCTGAAATATTATTTTGGTCTTATGTCGTCTGTGATACTGCAATGTCTTCGCAACGAGTGATCCTGGTGTTAAGGTGGCCACTTGCTATCCTGTAAAGGAGAGAAGAAGAAGTTCTCGTTAATTGACCATCGCTAGTGGTCAGGACGAGTTCGCTTGATACTCCACAGGTAGCGGTGGAATGAGCGTCCTGAGATGCTCATCGGACTTCTAGAGTGGGAGGATCCCCGGCATCACCGTCAGAGGTCCTTTGGACAATGACAGGTGTCGGTGGGCCCAAACACTTAAGAGGTTCTACCACAGCTGGTATCAGAGCATTCGTTGCTAAGATGACTACGGTATCCTTTGAAAAACATCAAAACCATTTGGATGCAATACTATAAATTTGCCTATTTTGAGTCCAAGTGCTTTAGTCCTGACTTACCCCTGTCTGTAGGCTTTGCTAGAATTTTTGAAGTGGTGTGGAGGAGCAATATAAAGTATTGCCCTAGGTTGTAAAGTTTTTAAGTAATATTGTTACGAATTTCTAGTACGACTCGTAAGTCCGTGCATGTGTTGGGTATTCTTAACATCATTACCAAAAGTAAACTAAGTTCTCTAAATCTAGCAACGGTGTCAAAAATGCCAAACCTATCCCTCACACCACTTAAGCCAAGTTGTCATCCCCAGCATGATATAAGAGACGCGGTATTGAAATATGCAATTGCTCTTCTAAATAAATAATGAATGGGATTTGCAAGCGCACAGATTAATAACGATGTAGCATTTTAACTGGGAAGTATTCCAGGTATCGTTATTTATATTTTTACCACTGGGAAGGGATTAGAAATCATCACTAATGATTACAGAATAGAATATGAGATTGAGCATCTATCATTGCATGTATAATTGAGAACATTATATCTAACTCATCATACAGGGATAAGTGTCACATAAAAGATATTTGAAATAATAATAGTGACAAGGATAACTA
This sequence comes from Sorghum bicolor, assembly GCF_000003195.3. Lineage (NCBI taxonomy): Eukaryota > Viridiplantae > Streptophyta > Magnoliopsida > Poales > Poaceae > Sorghum > Sorghum bicolor. The sequence continues at coordinate 27,108,421 of NC_012879.2, forward strand.
ATCTGATCTAGCCACATAATAAATATGATAAGCACCTCAATTAGATACTCTAGAAAGTCATTAGCATGGTATTAGAACGAACTACAAGAATATTCCCTAAGTTATTCTCAATTATATAGTCTAGCATATCATAGTTAGTGCAATCATACTTAGCAATCATTGTGAGACAAGACTACGCCCATGCATAGTGATATTAGCAAGGAATATGAGAAACATAGCAATCACTCCCCTGTAATAATGTTGCTCTGCCAGCCCAATACACGAGAGGGGGACTATATAAGAATCAATGAAGCTGTCACTATCACGAACCACCCCACGATCTGGCATATTGGGTACAATCGCAGATAAATACGGTATAAGCACCACGCTTACACAATATCTAACATTTACCCATGGATCCGATGGATAAACGCTATACGATCCTAAGCATGTATATAGATCTAATCTAACTAAGCCAAGTACATAACTATGATAAACTAAGAACAATATAATCTTGAATATAAACAAGTAGAGCAAAGTCATAAGCAATATATTGAAGTAGAACAAAGTCATATTCATAATATTGAAGAACAAAGATAATTAGAAAGCAATTAGAAGCACAATTAGAGAATTACCAAGAGTCCTCTTGACAGATCCGGAAACCAATCGAAGATTGACTCCTTCTAGTTCTAATCTTATGTAGCTATGCTAATCTAGATGTCTAATTGATGTGGTGGCTCTAATCTTGATCAGAGGCTTCTTCTCCCTTGATGGAACAATGAATTCGGGTTGAGAGGCTCCCTCCTCCAGGGGCCAGGGGGTCTGGTTTTATAGTCCCTCCAAGTGAATATGGGCCCTTGGATCAAACCGACATAGATTGTATGGTTTAGATTCATCCTTTAGGTCGGTGGAGATCTCCCGCAAAGCAGAGTCCTGATTGGACTTAGGGGCAGGGCGGGCGCCCAGTAGGACAGGGCGGGCGCCCTGTCTCTGGCCCCGTTTTGCCTCCGCTTCAGTCTCGTGGCTTCTGGAGTCTTCTAGATGTAAGATAATTGCGCGGCACGTTAATATCTTTACGTAATCCTGACATGTGGGCCTTTCTTCCATATTTCCTGATAACCCCCTACAGAAATAGACAAACACCAAAACTCGAGGAATTCTGTCAGATAAAACCCTAAGTCTAGATCTTGATTTCATTTGGATCCTTTTCTTTATTTATTTGATAATTAAATTTGATACTTAAGGACCGTCAACAAACTCCCCCAAGCTTACCTCTTGCTCGTCCCTGAGCAAGGATAGACTCAGCTATGGATCATAAGTTGTTGCAATATCTTAAAAAATTTGACGGTACACATGCTTTTAAATAAGATCTCATCTCTGAGTTAGAGTAAACTGCCAAGACTTAAAACTTACTTACTTTACCTTCACCATGGGACTTGTAACCGTAACTTCTGTCTTGAGTGGTTAAAAGATAGAACAGTCTAGCCAAGTGCCATGTCTCTTATTCTTGATCAGCTATAGCTCTGGGGTTTTTGCAGATTTTCAAATAAAACTCAGAGATTCCTTGTATGATTCTCTCAGATCTCTCTTTTGTGGTATTTCTGGATCCTTACCAAGGCAGTGATGGTATATGCCTTCACTCAAAATATGTAGTATTTGTGGTATGAGGCATAGTGACATTGCCTTCTCTCTCACCCTACTCTAATAAGGCTTTAATATCTGGAGCTCATCGGTGGGAAATAAAGTATACATACTTACAAGACATTTATTGCATAGTCAAACCATGGATCCAAAGAAACAAATCAATAAGCCAAATCAAGATGTGTATGTGTGGCGAATGAATGATGTATGGTGATGATGGCGATAACAATGGTGGAAACAATGGTGGTGGAAGTCTAATTCTACTTTTGCTCTTTGAGGGGATACATACCTTCCTTGCTTTTGAAACTTTATGATGAGAATGAGATGCTCTTCTTTTTCTTTTCTCTCAGGTGGGTATCTTGCACCCCTAATTCTACTGTCGGACACTTGTCCATTTTTACCTCTCGTCTCACTTTTTCTTTCCTTTCGAGGTTCCGAGCACTTGCTCCTTTTTATTTCCTCGTATCTCTCTTCTTTTTTTTTCAGAGCATTCATCTCTTGAGATAATATAGCAAGTGGTAGTAACAAGATAACTTGAGCATTTATTTCACAAGGGGAAAATAGAAATATTTTTGGTTATTCTCTCCCGGATTAGGAGCAGAATATTTTTGGGTGATTCTGGAGATGGAATGGGTGGATATATGTGGATGGTACTTCCGGAGTAGAAGTAGCATATATGAGTGAACGTGCAAGTGAAATCGTGATTTAACCACATGACAAGTTCCTAAGGGTCTACACAGCTTGACCACACTCAATGCTCATAAGCAGTAATTAATAAATGTGTGGCTCAAAGTCTAACAAGCATGTATATATGGCTGTGGTAGGAATTTAAACTCTCATCATACAGGAACTCATGATGCAACATTTTAAAGTTTTTCAAATATAAAATTCTCCAGAATTCTAGCATCTCTAGGAACAGATAAACAGCAGCTCAACCTTCCCATATCGTATCCGTTAACAACTTAGACTTCAGATCAAGTTTTCATCCCACAAGTTTAGGTCTAGAGCAAGCTTTAAATTATAACAGTTATATCTAAACTTGAGAGAGAACTTAAAATGTGTAAATTAGGCAGAGCAACTATTTATCATATCCATGCTTAAGTTTTATTTAGATACAGATTAGCATAGCCACTTTATTTATTTATTAAACACACTAAGCAACAGATATATAAGCATAAAATCTTTATTTGGTTTTCCATAGTTTATGTGTATTTATATTCTAAAATAAGATAAGTATAAATATAGATAGAAATACTTATCGAGATAAATGGGGGTGCTCTCCCCCAAGCTGAATTTTGACGTAATTTCTCTTGACGTAGCTAGCAGGTGGCAAAGGTGTATTTAAAAGTTAGCAGCATTCTGACAGCGATTAGAATGTCCTCCGTCTGCTAGTCTTCTTGATTCTTAAATTCTGTGGAGCTCAAATAGACAACAAAGCTTGTGGAACTGATTAAGTGTTAGCATAAATATCTAGCCTTTATTATCTTGAGACTCCTTAATAAATATTACTCCCTATTTTTATATTTTTATTTTATAAAGCAGAAAAATATTTATTTTATTTTTATGCCACCACAGTGAATGAACTTATGGGTTTTATGCCACTCGTATACTCACATGGGGCTTACAGTTTTTTCACATTTTTATTTTCTTTTTAGAATAGCACGAACATGATTAACTAAGTAAACTCTTTGAAATAATTGAAAGGGAAAGGATAACTACCAAGTTTACCTCTTGGCAAGGCGTTCGGTGTTTTTAAGTCCTCCGAACAGGACTCTCCATTTTCTTTAATCGTCCTGAGGTTCGTTGGGTGGCGAAGTCGGTACTTCCGGCAGCGCCTCCTCTTCATGTATAGTTATCTTCATTTTCCACACCTGACTCGGTGCTTCAATCTCCTCTAGATAATTTTGTTTAAACTCTACGTCTTCTGACCTTATCACTTCTCCTTCGTAGTCTGCCCATCCGTCCTTGATAATCTGCCTCCTCTGGTTGCGGTTGCGTCTTTTTCTTACCTGCTTAGATTCTTCAACGATATAGTTAGGGTCAGTACAATAACGGCGTACCTTCTCTGAGGGGAAGTGCATATGGACTTCTCCGGTTCCAATGTAGATAATTGCTTTAACGGTGCTGACGAACGGTCTTCCAAGGATGATGGGTGGATCATACTCGTCTTCTCCCATGTCAACAACTTGAAAGTCTGTGTAGACAAAGTGATCGTCTATTTTGACTGAGACATCAGATACTATTCCTTGAACTTCTCGAAATGTCTGATCTGCCATCTGGAGCTGAATGTATGTTGGTCTTAGTGGCATGGTTCCGAACAAGAGTCGATAGGTGACTGCGGCCATTATGTTGATGCCCGATCCGGTGTCGCAAATCGTCTTGTAGAAGTTATATCCATTTATGGAGCAGTAGATGCTTGGCATTCCTGGGTAGCCCTTCTTGGTCAAAAACGGTGACTTAAGTTGATGATCTTGACCTCCATGGACTACAGTGACCATCTTAGCTGACTCGGTCCACACTTGCTTGTTCCTGTTTCTCCTGTTGGTCCTCTTCCTTGATTTACGTCTGGATTGATCTGGAATTTGTGTAGTCTTGTTCTTGAAGAAAAATGTCTCCTTCTTCCCTTTGACATAGAAACTGATCTTGGCAGCACTGGCGTAGATGATAGCTCCCGTGGTGTTCAAGAATGGCCTCCCTAGGATGATAGGTGCTCTCTCATCATTTCCGGTCTCTACCACTATGAAGTCTGCTGGGGCATATAAGGTACCAACTCGGACACAAAGGTTGTTCACTATTCCTTTTGGAAAAGTTATCGTCTGATCTGCAAACTGCAAACACATGGTTGTTTCTAATAAAGGATATGTAAAGAATTTCTCATAGAGTACCCTGGGTATAATGTTGACACTGGAGCCAAAGTCGCAGAGTGCTTCTGGAACTTCCACCATGCCGATGGAGATCGGGATGACGGGGCGTCCTGGATCGCCTCTCTTGACCGGCAGAAGGTCAGTAGAGAATTCAGTGACGGGGTTACTCCAATTACCTGCATCAAACATGTCTACAAGATTTGCAGATTCTAATCCTTCCGGTTGTGATGGTATACCGGGGTTAGTAGTCGGAACAGCAGCAGCTATTTGATTTAACTGTGATTCAATCATTTTATTAAAGCTAATTATCCATTCTATTATTTATATTTTCTAGCATTTTAACATTAGATGCCAATTTCTTAGATAGATTATCCATTACCTTTCCTTGATTAGACACTAACTCTCTCAAAGGTGGAAAATTATTAGTATTGTTATAAGAATTGTTACCTTGATAATTACCTGAGTAGTTAGGCCTCTGTTGATTCCAACCTTGATTTTGTTGAGGACGGTTGTAGTAGTAGTTGTTGTTGTGGATGTAGTTCACATCCTCAAGTATCTCAGGGCAGTGGTTGCCTGAGTGTCCAGTGTCTCCACACTCCTCACAAGTCATGTGAGAGTCGTAGATGTGCATAACTTCTTTCTTGTCTCCAGCTCTATCATCGAGCTTCTTCATGAGCAGGTCTAGCTTTGCAGACAGCATGTCTACCTCCTTCAGCTGATGCATACCTCCACCTCTCTTGCATGTCTGGGTCCTCTCTTCATTCCAGCTTTGATTGGACGCCATCTTCTCCACAAGAGCTGTGGCTTGTGGTATAGTAAGTGATAAGAATGCTCCTCCAGCTGCAGCATCCATGGTCTCTCGGGCACTGTTGCTGAGCCCATGATAAAACGTCTACATCAATAGCCAACTCTCCATTCCATGATGGGGACATTCTAGGATGTAGTCTTGAAAGCGCTCCCATGCTTCTGGAACAGATTCATCATTTTGTTGCTGAAAACTAGTAATCTTCCCACGGAGAGCATTAGTCTTGCCCATGGGAAAGAACTTAGCCAGGAAGTTTGTTGAGCAGAGTGCCCACGTAGTATTCTTCTCCTTTGTAGCGTAGAACCACTGCTTCGCTCTTCCTAACAGTGAGAATGGGAAGAGGCAAAGTAGTATAGCGTCTTTGGAAACTCCTGCTATGGTGAATGTGTTGCAAATCTCCAGGAAGTGTTGTAAATGAGCACTAGCGTCTTCGTGTGCCTTCCCACAGAACTGGTTGGATTGCACCATGTTGATAAGTCCAGGCTTGAGCTCAAAGTTGCCATCGATCTCTGCAGTAGGTCCAGTGCGGATGTTGTCCGTAGTGGGAGCTGAGAACTCGCGGATTGATTTGTTCGCCATGGCTTCGAACTCTGAAGACAGGTTCCGGTGATCTTCTTGATTGGATGAAGCTTCTTGCTGAAGTGTTGATGATTTCTTTAGCTTGGGTCTTGTCTTCTTGAATAATGCTTCAGGATTGTCAACAAAATTTCCTGGAAGATGTCTTCTATTCATACAATCCCCTGCATAAGATAAAATAGAAAAATATCGGGGTAAAACTGTATGAGAGAATAGATAAGCTCAATCATATTAGTGATGCGAATGATAACTCAAAATCTTTTATTCCATTCCTGATTAGTAATCAACCTTCCCCGGCAACGGCGCCAAAAAATGCTTGTTGGGTATTCTTAACATCATTACCAAAAGTAGACTATGTTCTCTAAATCTAGCAACGGTGCCAAAAATGCCAAACCTATCCCTCACACCACTTAAGCCAAGTTGTCATCCCCAGCATGATATAAGAGATGCGGTATTGAAATATGCAATTGCTCTTCTAAATAAATAATGAATGGGATTTGCAAGTGCACAGATTAATAACGATGTAGCATTTTAACTGGAAAGTATTCCAGGTATCGTTATTTATATTTTTACCACTGGGAAGGGATTAGAAATCATCACTAATGATTACAGAATAGAATATAAGATTGAGCATCTATCATTGCATGTATAATTGAGAACATTATATCTAACTCATCATACAGGGATAAGTGTCACATAAAAGATATATGAAATAATAATAGTGACAAGGATAACTAATCTGATCTAGCCACATAATAAATATGATAAGCACCTCAATTAGATACTCTAGAAAGTCATTAGCATGGTATTAGAACGAACTACAAGAATATTCCCTAAGTTATTCTCAATTATATAGTCTAGCATATCATAGTTAGTGCAATCATACTTAGCAATCATTGTGTGACAAGACTACGCCCATGCATAGTGATATTAGCAAGGAATATGAGAAACATAGCAATCACTCCCCTGTAATAATGTTGCTCTGCCAGCCCAATACACGAGAGGGGGACTATATAAGAATCAATGAAGCTCTCACTATCACGAACCACCCCACGATCTGGCATATTGGGTACAATCGCAGATAAATACGGTATAAGCACCACGCTTACACAATATCTATCATTTACCCATGGATCCGATGGATAAACGCTATACGATCCTAAGCATGTATATAGATCTAATCTAACTAAGCCAAGTACATAACTATGATAAACTAAGAACAATATAATCTTGAATATAAACAAGTAGAGCAAAGTCATAAGCAATATATTGAAGTAGAACAAAGTCATATTCATAATATTGAAGAACAAAGATAATTAGAAAGCAATTAGAAGCACAATTAGAGAATTACTAAGAATCCTCTTGACAGATCCGGAAACCAATCGAAGATTGACTCCTTCTAGTTCTAATGCTATGTAGCTATGCTAATCTAGATGTCTAATTGATGTGGTGGCTCTAATCTTGATCAGAGGCTTCTTCTCCCTTGATGGAACAATGAATTAGGGTTGAGAGGCTCCCTCCTCCAGGGGCCAGGGGGTCTGGTTTTATAGTCCCTCCAAGTGAATATGGGCCCTTGGATCAAACCGACATAGATTGTATGGTTTAGATTCATCCTTTAGGTCGGTGGAGATCTCCCGCAAAGCAGAGTCCTGATTGGACTTGGGGGCAGGGCGGGCGCCCAGTAGGACAGGGCGGGCGCCCTGTCTCTGGCCCCGTTTTGCCTCCGCTTTGGTCTCATGGCTTCTGGAGTCTTCTAGATGTAAGATAATTGCGCAGCACGTTAATATCTTTACGTAATCCTGACATGTGGGCCTTTCTTCCATATTTCCTGATAACCCCCTACAGAAATAGACAAACACCAAAACTCGTGGAATTTTGTCAGATAAAACCCTAAGTCTAGATCTTGATTTCATTTGGATCCTTTTCTTTATTTATTTGATAATTAAATTTGATACTTAAGGACCGTCAACAGCATGCATCATGATTTATCACTTGGTTAAGTTCCTTCCTCCTTGTTTGGGTTGGGTTGTATAGAATCAATCCCATTCTTGCTAACCTTTAAGGTCTCCCTTACTAATCCAAACTTACCCTCTACAGGATGGGCCGTTGGAAGCAGACCCCGCGCAAGAGAACCGGTCCAAAAGGGGTCCCCAGACACCAGTTGGCCCCGCGAAGCGATCAAGCAAGCTGTAGCCGTTCACCGCCTCAGCAGGAAGTGGAAAGGTTGTCTGCCGAGCTGACCGAAGTGACGAGAGAAAGGATGTACAACGTCATGGAGATTGGCGAACTTAAAGCTCAACTATCAAAACAAAAACAAGCCACCGAGAACTACGAGGCGATTCTGTCCCGTATGGTGGAAGAAAGGAATGCCGCTGTTGCCCGAGAAGAGGAGGCCAGGAGCGCACTGTTGGGTACTTTAAACGCAAACAGAAAAATCCGCAAGCGCACGGATACCGATGTAGCCTTCACCCGGGAGTATTCCAGAGTATCGATTTTCCACAGAGAACGTGAGTGTACTAACTAAGATCCAAGATTGCCCAAGGATAACTATATAATTATTTTTGGTGGGAAGAGAGGAAGTTTCCTGAGAGTTCTCTAGTTGATCTAAGAATCAAGAATTACTTCAAGATTATCTATTTCGGGACATCAGAACACTAACCACAAAAAGAGATGAGAAGGGGGTTAGGAAGCTCCGACTACGGTCCTACAAACACCGATCCGAACGAGGTGGAATACGTCGACCGTTAGGGCTGTCACTACCCTAAGGCTACCACAACAATCCGCAGGATTGGGTGCAATTCCAGGTAATTGCAAGACTAAACACCACGTCTAATCTATTAATTACTACTCTAATGTTGCAAAGATTAGAGCACTTGATGCAAGCGGAAATCCAATAAATAACTTGAATGTAAATAAAAGTAATTAAAGAACTCAGGATTATGAATTGAAGAACCTGGAGAACGATGAAGAACGAACCAGTTGCTGCAAAAGTACAATGTTGAGGAAGATCCGACAGATCCGGCTCCTCCTCCGCTCTCCTCTTCTCTCTCCCTATTTTCTTGATTACAACTAGAACTAACTAGAACTAGAACTAGAGGAACTAGAACTAGAACTAGATGAACTAGAACAAGATCTAGATGAACTAGAGGTAGAACTAGAAGAACTAGAGGGATCCTCTCTACTTGGATGAAGAATTGAAACCCTAGCTTTGATTCTGTAGAAGAGGTATGATCTCTAGGGGCCAGGGGGTCTGGTTTTATAGTCCCTTCAAGTGAATCTGGGCCGTCGGATCAAACCGACATTGATCGCATGGTTTTCCTTGATCCTTTAGGTCGGTGGAGCATAATCCGCGAAACGTGTCCTGATTGGGCACTGCAGCTGGGCGGGCGCCCAGAAGAGTTGGGCGGGCGCCCTGCCTCCGAGCCCGATTTCCTTCCCGTTCGTTCCCGTGGCTTCTGGAGTCTTCTAGATGATAGAAAATTGCGCGACACGTTAATATCTCTATGTAAACCTGACGTGTGGGCCTTTCTTCCGTATTTCCTGATAACCCCCTCCAGAAATAGACAAACACCAAAACTCGTGGAATTCTGTCAGATAAAACCCTAAGTCTAGGTGTTGGTTGCATTTGGATCCTTTTCCATGATTAGTTGATGGTTAAATGTGAGCATTAAGGACCGTCAACAAGCTCCCCCAAGCTTAACCTTTGCTCGTCCCTGAGCAAAGCTAAAATCAGTAAGAAAATAGGGGTTACTTTTATGCCTCTTACTACAGGGTTTTTAAGTTATCACTAAGGTCTTAATTGATTGAAAAACAGAACGATCAAGTCAAGCACTATGTCTCAAGTTCTTCTGTCTTACCTTTGTTCTGGAGTTGTTTGTAAGTTTCCAAAATAAAACTGAGGCATTTGCCTTGTTCTCGAAAGATATATAAGTAGAGCTTTAAAAGTTTTAGCATACTTACTTTGCATTTTGCTATGTCAATGCTCGAAGCAAGGGAGAGAAATGTCATACTCCTAGATCAAGACCTTTGACCTTTTTGAAAAGTTTGTCATCTCTTACTGGCATATTGCTTATTAGAGGGACCATGGGCTATCATTTTTTTCTTTTTTTCAGTCTTTTTTTTCAAGTGGGCAGCAAGTACCCCTAATTCTAATGTCGGACACATGTCCATTTTTTCCACTCAGGTGGGTATCTTTGTACCCCTAATTCTACTTCGGACACTTGTCCATTTTTACCTCTCGTCTCACTCTTTTTTTCGAATCAAATTTTTGCATAGTCCCATGCCTCTAACACAATAATACTTCGGAAGAGTGAATCTTTTATATTTTTAAAATAAAAAGATCTTGATCTTGGGAGCATGATAATTCTCTCAACCAAAACTACAAGAATTAACAATGGCTTGAACAAAGCAAGTGCCCACAGTTTTAATAGTTATATCTTATAAGACTCTAGGTATTATGTCAAATAGGATCTCATCATTTTTTTAGATTTTCAAAAGATAAAATCTCCAGAACTCTAGCAAAACCTGGAACAAGTTAAATAGTAGCTCAGACCTTCTCATATCATGTTTGCCAATTACCTAGACTTGGATAACACTTTCTTTTTATTTTATTTAAAACTTAGGATTACACAAAACTATTGTATATTACTCAAAAGAAAAACTTTGTTTGGTTTCATGGTTATGCATTTTTTTATTTCTGAATACTAGTAAATAAAACCAAGAAAGAAAAGTAATACTTATCTAGATACACGTGGGGGTGCCTCCCCCAAGCTGGATGTTGACATAGTCGTTCACTCTTGTGGCCTGCATGTTCGGTCTCACTCTTCTTATGCCTCAAAATCCTGCACAACCCAAATAGACAACAAAACTTGTGGAACATGTTAAGGGTTAGGTAATTGTCTAGAGCTTATGAGAGCTTAATGTGAGAATTCTATGAACTCAATCACATCAAGTTCCTCTACCAGGCTGTTTTGTGGCTCAAGATAGATTTTCAAGCGTTGACCATTTACCTTAAATGTGTTACCTATGTCGTCTTGGATGGTAATGGCTCCATGTGTTGAAGTGTCAATAACCTTGTATGGTCCCACTTACTTCGTAGCTTACCATGCCCAAAGAGCTTAACTCTTGAATTGAATAGTAGAACCTTATCTCCAGGCTTAAACTCCTTGTGCTTGATTCTCTTATCATGCCATCGTTTTGTTCTCTCTTTATAGATCCTTGAATTGTGGTAGGCTTTCTCTCTCCATTCTTCTAGCTCAGATAGTTGCATCAGACGATTCTCGCTAGCGAGGTGGAGATCCATGTTCCATTTCTTGAGTGCCCAATGAGCCTTAAACTCTACTTCCACAGGCAAGTGACAAGTTTTTCCATATACAAGTTGATAAGGTGACATGCCTATGGGTGTTTTGAATGCAGTTCTATATGCCCAAAGTGCATCAGGAAGTTTGTCCTTCCACCCCTTACCCATCTCATCTACGGTCTTTTGTAAAATATTTTTGAGGATGGTATGGTGTTGCGACGTTGTGTCGAACTCCATGATCGGCTAGGTACTTCCGGAAGATTTTATCGATGAAGTGGGCACCTCCATCGCTTATAACTATCCGGGGTATACCAAAGCGAGGAAAGATTACTTCATGGAACATTCTCTTGGCATGTTTTGAATCAGCTGATCGACAAGGTAGGGCTTCTACCCATTTGGACACATAGTCCACCGCTACTAAGATATACTCGCAATTCCCGGACATAGGGAATGGCCCCATGAAATCAATGCCCCAAACATCGAAAAGTTCTACTTGAAGATTATTTGTGAGAGGCATTTCATTTCGTGAGTTAATATTCCCATGTTTTTGACACCGATGGCATCTCCTGACAAAGTCCTTTGTATCTTCATACATCGTTGGCCAGAAAAAACCACTTTGCCAAATTTTAGCATGTGTCCGAAATGCTCCATAGTGTCCTCCATATGGCGAGGCATGGCATCTTTCCATAATTTGAGTAGCCTCAGCCATAGGAACACACCTTCTCAAGAGTCCATCAGCGGAGACTCGGAATAGATATGGCTCATCCCAAAGGTGGAAACGACTATCGTGAAGCAACTTCCTTTTGTTTGCACCAGGCGGGACATAGCCTTTTACTATAAAGTTTACGATGTTTGCATACCATGGATCTGCATGTGTTATCTTAAGCAGGGTGTCATCCCTTAGGTAGTCATTTATGGGAAGCTCATCATGTGTTTCCTTATATTGTAGCCTAGACAAGTGGTCGGCTACGGAATTCTCAACTCCCTTCCTATCTCGGATTTCTATGTCAAAGTCTTGGAGAAGAAGAATCCATCGAATTAGACGAGGCTTAGCATCTTTCTTAGTGAGGAGGTACTTGAGAGCAGCATGGTCTGAATAGATGATTATCCTTGCCCCCACTAAGTAAGATCTAAATTTGTCTATAGCAAAGACAACAGCCAAAGATTCCGACTACGGTCCTACAAACACCGATCCGAACGAGGTGGAATACGTCGACCGTTAGGGCTGTCACTACCCTAAGGCTACCACAACAATCCACAGGATTGGGTGCAATTCTAGGTAATTGCAAGACTAAACACCACGTCTAATCTATTAATTACTACTCTAATGTTGCAAAGATTAGAGCACTTGATGCAAGCGGGAATCCAGTAAATAACTTGAATGTAAATAAAAGTAATTAAAGAACTCAGGATTATGAATTGAAGAACCTGGAGAACGATGAAGAACGAACCAGTTGCTGCAAAAGTACAATGTTGAGGAAGATCCAACAGATCCGGCTCCTCCTCCACTCTCCTCTTCTCTCTCCCTATTTTCTTGATTACAACTAGAACTAACTAGAACTAGAACTAGAGGAACTAGAACTAGAACTAGATGAACTAGAACTAGATCTAGATGAACTAGAGGTAGAACTAGAAGAACTAGAGGGATCCTCTCTACTTGGATGAAGAATTGAACCCTAGCTTTGATTCTGTAGAAGAGGTATGATCTCCAGGGGCCGGGGGGTCTGGTTTTATAGTCCCTTCAAGTGAATCTGGGCCGTCGGATCAAACCGACATTGATCGCATGGTTTTCCTTGATCCTTTAGGTCGGTGGAGCATAATCCGCGAAACGTGTCCTGATTGGGCACTTTAGCTGGGCGGGCGCCCAGGAGAGTTGGGCGAGCGCCCTGCCTCCGAGCCCGATTTCCTTCCCGTTCGTTCTCGTGGCTTCTGGAGTCTTCTAGATGATAGAAAATTGCGCGACACGTAAATATCTCTATGTAAACCCGACGTGTGGGCCTTTCTTCCGTATATCCTGATAACCCCCTGCAGAAATAGACAAACACCAAAACTCGTGGAATTCTGTCAGATAAAACCCTAAGTCTAGGTGTTGGTTGCATTTGGATCCTTTTCCATGATTAGTTGATGGTTAAATGTGAGCATTAAGGACCGTCAACACGCACACAGGCACGAGCTGACCATGATGAAGGCAAAGCTGGACAAAACCAAGTACCTTAAAGATCTGTACGTGAAGATGACGGCCACTGTCACCGCGTAGAGAGATGTCGCGTGGCAGCGGGAGGACCAGCTACAACTGGAGAAGCTTGAGCTGGCACATCATTTAGACACCGTCAATGACTTGGCAATGTAGTACCGTGATAGTGCATTCGACCTGTACCATCAGCTCCATCCACCTCCAGGTGAAGGGGAGATGGATACGGACGGAGAGTTGGCGGATGATGGGGAACCTGACCAAGGCCTCAGTGATGAGGAGGAGTCCGACTCCGGTGACGACAACCCGGGGGGTAATCAGGATGATGGCAATGATGACCCGGGCTACAGTTCTGGCCACACCCACTAGTTCGGTGAAGTCGCGGACAACATCGTTGTAGGATTCCTAGTCGACCGTAGTGGGGTCGGGTTTGTAGTATAGTATCTTTTCTTTTAAAAGTTGTACTCGTTTATTTCCAGTGTGTTGAACTGATGTTTAAAAAATAAATGGAAGTATGTAAGTTATGTTTTAAGTTATGGATTCCATGTGGTAACAAGTACATATGACTCTTGTAGCAGATGCCGATGCGCACCCATGGATCTGACGGAGCCGGGTCCTCTCAGGGAGGGGATGATATCCCCAACCCTCCACCTGCTCCACCTTCTCTGGCTGATGCCACAGTGCCACTACTGACAACGCTCGCTTGTTGCGCGAGTTAGCACAACGTCAACTACACCCCGCCCCAAACTTCAGAGCACAGCACAATGGGGACGGAGAAACTCGGTACGTGGACTTTACCGACACAAGGCCTCCAGTATTCACTAAGGCTGATGAGCCTTTAGAAGCTGATGAATGGCTCCGAACAATGGAGCACAAGTTCAGTCTGATCCGATGTTCGGAAATTCAGAAGCCCTTGTTCGCAGCTCAACAGCTTCGGGGAGCTGCGGGTGCCTGGTGGGAGAATTTTCTAGCTATCCAAGCTCCAGGACACCACATCACCTGGACAGAGTTTAAGGACGCGTTCCGCGCCTATTACATCCCTGAAGGGCTTTTGGCCATGAAGGCCGAAGAATTTCTCGCCTTGTAGCAAGGCGATAAAAGTGTCATGGAGTACGTGGCAAAATTTAATCATCTTTCTCAATATGCCACAGACCATGTGAACACGGACAGAAAGAAGAAGGCCTGTTTCATGCGTGGTCTTAATACCAAACTTCAGACAATGATGACCACGTGTCAAAATGCTACTTTCTACGAGGCGATAAATATTGCCATCGCCTCGGAAGAAAAGAATAGGAAGCACAAAGAAGCCAAGAAGAAGGCTGCTTCTTCCTCCTTCTCTGGTCGCGGTCAAAAGCGCCAGAGAATCATTTATCATCCACAGAGCCACGGACGCTTTCAAGCGCCGTCACCTTATCATGGTCCCTTTCCCCCTCCACAATATAGACCAGGGCAGCAGGTATATCCTCGACCTACTGCCATTGCCACTGCACCACGCCAGCCGAACGCCCTAGGTGTTCGTCTCATTGCTCCGCCCAACCACAATTATCCTTGTTTCAATTGTGGTAAGCCTGGGCATTTTTTCAAAGAATGCCCCTACCCCCGCCAAACCAACCCCACTTTCCAAAGGCCACCCATTGGCCAACCCCAGCCGAGCCAATTTAGGACTGGGGCTCAGAAAGGACAACATGCGCAAAGGGGTAAACCCGTGAAGAAAGCGGGACAAGTCTTCCATATAGAGGTGGAGACGATACCGGAAGGAGAACCGGTAATGATGGGTACGTTTCCTGTTGTGAACCATCCTGCTTTAATGCTTTTCAATTCTGGTGCATCTCATACATTGATCAACCGCACCTTTGTGATAAAGCATGGCATACCCATTGGGGAAACACAAGATCATTTTTATATACAGTCGCCACGAGGACGGCTGAGTTCTAAAGAAATGGTTCACCAGATACCCATCGAATTTGGTGGGCATAGTTTTCCCACTAGCATGATTGTTCTTAAAGATCAGGAGATTGATGTCATACTAGGCATGAACTGGATGGCACAATGAGGAGTTGTGCTAGACACTTTGCATCGAACCATTAAAATACCATTGCCCAATGAGAATTCTTATCTTCTAGTCCAATTAGTTACTCCCAAACGGACAATTGGGCAAGTTCATGCCACTAATGTGTCTGCAGTCAAAAATATCCTGGTAGTTCGAGATTTTCCGGATGTATTCCCTGAAGACCTACCAGGTCTGCCACCGGACCGGGATGTCCAGTTCAGTATAGAATTGAAACCAGGGACAGCCCCAATATCTCGAAGGGCCTACCGAATGGCACCGAAAGAACTGGCCGAATTGAAAACCCAACTACAAGAATTGTTGCAGAAAGGTTTTATTCAGCCCAGTTCCTCTCCATGGGGTTGCCCAACCTTATTTGTGAAAAAGAAAGATCAAACATTAAGGCTGTGTGTCGATTATCGTCCCCTGAATGAGGTGACGATTAAAAACAAGTACCCATTGCCCGTATTGACTTACTATTTGACCAGTTAGCCAGGGCCAAAGTATTCTCAAAAATTGATTTGAGATCAGGGTACCATCAAATTAAAATTAGGCCGGAAGATGTACCCAAGACAGCTTTTACAACCCGTTATGGGCTGTATGAATACTTGGTAATGTCTTTTGGGTTGACCAATGCACCGGCCCATTTCATGTACTTGATGAACTCTGTCTTCATGCCAGAGCTGGACAAATTCGTGGTCGTCTTCATTGATGACATTCTGATCTATTCCAAAACTAAGAAAGAACATCCTGAACATCTGAGAATTGTGCTGACCCGCCTCAGGGAGCATCAGCTATATGCCAAGTTCAGGAAATGTGAGTTCTGGCTGGACAAAGTTCATTTCCTAGGTCATGTATTATCAGCGGAGGGAGTCGCTGTAGACCCAGGTAAAGTAGAAGATGTGTTGAATTGGAAGCCTCCGACTACAGTACATGAGGTCCGTAGTTTTCTGGGTATGGCGGGATATTACCGTCGCTTTATCCCAGACTTTTCAAGAGTCGCCAAACCAATCACGACCTTGCTCAAGAATCAAACAAAATTTATTTGGTCACCTCAATGTGAGCAAGCCTTTCAGACTCTGAAAAGGTTATTGACAACTGCACCTGTCTTAGCCCAGCCAGATATTGAAAAGCCCTTTGATGTGTATTGTGACGCATCAGGGATAGGGATAGGCTGTGTGCTAATGCAGGAGGGTCGAGTAATTGCATATGCTTCCAGACAGCTTAAACCACATGAAGAGAATTACCCGACCCATGATCTTGAACTAGCCGCCGTAGTACATGCACTGAAGATCTGGCGCCATTATTTGTTGGGGAACACTTGTCATCTATACACGGATCACAAGAGCTTGAAATACATCTTCACTCAAGCTGAACTGAATATGCGCCAGCGAAGGTGGCTAGAATTGATCAAGGATTACGACCTTGAGGTGCATTATCACCCTGGCAAGGCGAATGTAGTAGCTGATGCCCTCAGTCGTAAGGCTCACTGTAATTGCTTAACAGTGACGCCTAAAGACATAACTTTATGCCAAGATCTAGAGAACCTAGGGATAGAAATGATTTCCCAAGGAAGCCTGGCCAATCTAACGGTTGATTTCAATGTCGAAGCTCAAATCATAAAGGCATAAAAAGAGGACAAAGGAATGAAATATCTTAAAGAGAAAATTTCTAATAGAGCACCCACAGACTTTAAAGTGGATGATGCAGGAGTAATCTAGTTTAAGAACCGGTTAGTGGTTCCAAAGGTACCTGAGCTACGTCAGCAAATCCTGGATGAAGCTCATACCACGAGGTATTCTATTCATCCCGGGAGCAATAAGATGTATCAGGACCTAAAGCAAAGGTTTTGGTGGACGAAAATGAAAATAGAAATAGCCCGCTATCTGGCCCAATGCGATACCTGCCGAAAGGTCAAAGCTATTCATCTCAAATCCGCTGGAGAGTTGCAACCTTTGCCTATCCCAGCATGGAAATGGGATGACATAAGTATGGATTTCATAGTAGGATTGCCCAAGACGGCCAAAGGCTTTGATTCAATTTGGGTCATTGTGGATCGTCTCACCAAAACAGCACACTTGCCTGTAAAGACGTTATATCCTACCTCCACCTATGCTAAGATCTATTTTGATCGTATACTAAGTCTGCATGGGGTGCCAAAGACAATAGTGTCAGATAGAGGCACACAATTTGTCTCCCAGATCTGGAAATGCTTACATGAATCTTTGGGCACCAAGCTTTTATACAGTACCGCCTACCACCCCCAAACAGGTGGGCAAACAGAAAGGGTGAATCAAACCCTAGAAGATCTATTGAGATCTTGTGCCCTAAATTTTCCAGATAAGTGGGATGACTGCTTACCTTTAGCAGAGTTTTCCTACAACAATAGCTACCAGGAAAGTATTAAGATGGCTCCCTTTGAGGCACTATATGGCCGACGATGTCGAACTCCACTACATTGGTCAGAACCTGGAGAAAGGTGGTTCTTTGCGGTTGACTTAGTAAAAGAAACTGAGAACAAGGTTAGACAAATTCAAAATAACTTGAAGGTTGCTCAGTCCCGACAGAAAAGCTATGCCGATAAAAGACGTCGACCCTTAAGATTCGCCAAAGGTGACCATGTGTATCTGAAAGTATCTCCAATGAAAGGAGTAAATCATTTTGGCATTAAAGGCAAATTAGCACCTCGTTACATTGGTCCATTTCCAATTCTTGACCGATGTGGACAGGTAGCTTACCGCCTTAAACTGCCCGAACGATTATTCGGGATACACAATGTATTCCATGTATCTCAACTGAAAAAGTGTCTTCGGGTACCAGACCAAGTTCAAGATATCGAAGATGTGGAACTTGAACCGGATCTGACTTATGCGGAATATCCTATCCGAGTATTGGACCAAAGAGATAGAGTTACTCGAAGAACAACTACCAAGTGGTACAAGGTGCAATGGAGCCAGCACTCTGAAGAGGAAGCCACATGGGAATCTGAAGATTATCTGATGGAGAATTTTCCGGAGTTCCATGCTTCTCTTCAAGACAACATCCAATAAATAAGAAGTGTACTCTAGTGAAAGAAAAGGGTAGCCAAGGCCATGTCCTTAATGTACATAAGTATTTATGATTAAGTAGTCTTTCCCAGCTTCTTGTATTATGAAAAAGTTGAAGATGAAATAGTTTGACAAATTTCCATTTCCATTACGTACCCTAAGTCTTTAAATCTCGGGGACGAGATTTCTTTAAGGGGGAAGGGCTGTAACATCCCCGATGTTACGGTTATTAAAATTTGGATCATGTCATCATCAGCATTGCACAGCATATTTGTTAAGCACAACTTGTTGCACCAACTTAAAACAAGTTTACTTTGGTTGCTTGTGCTTAGGGATCTAAAGTGTGCGTATATTGTGTTTTGATGCTTGTGTTGGTTGCTAAAACCCTAGGGTGAAAGGTTTCCGAAAGATTAGGGGGGAAACCCTGATTTTTGAACCCTAGAATTGCCCCCTTTTGCACAATTTAAAAACCAAGCAAAATTTGAGGTTGAGTTCAAAAGCAAAGTTGTAGATCTTGTCAAGATGTACAACTTTGGTGTTTTGAGTTTTTGAAGTTTCAATGCAAAATCCAAAGTAATTTTGAAAATACAGATTTCCAAAAAGTGTCCCCTTTTCCAATTTGAATCTCCAATTCAAAATCTATTTGGAATTTTGAAAAGTGACCAACATGAAAGTTGTAGAGCTCAAAAAGTTGAACAACTTTCATGTCGAGAATTTTTCAAGTTGCTATGGAAAATCAAAAGCAATTTTGGAAATTCTGATCTGCCCCAATTCAAAAATTTGAATTTCCCTGGACTGAGTTTTGAATTTCAAACTATTTTATTAAATTCACCAATTTCCACTCAGAATTAGCCTTGGTCACCAAAAGGAGTTTTGTTGCTTGCAAAATTTTCCACAACTTTCATTTTGGTGAAAATTTGGCTCCAGTTCAAATTTTGGCTGAATTTTGCAAAAAATAGAGAAGAGGGGATAAGGGACAGCTACAGTGATCCGATAGGGATCACGGCGCCCCTGTCCAGCGCGGCCGCCGCGCGTGCAGCGCCGCGTGCGCGCGTGCAAGCACGCAGCCTGCTTGCCTGCTAGTGTCGCCAGGCGACGTGGAAGCTGGGCGTCTCCTCCGTTCGCGTTATAAGTCTCTCCACCGGCCGACATGCTCCTTTTGTTTCCCTCGCGCCCGACGCCGGTGAACTTTGTTGCCCACAAAATTCGTCGTGTCCACTCCCGGTCCGAGCCCCCAAAGCACCTCCAAAGCTTCGCCTTGAGCTCAGCTACTCCTTGGACCCTCTGTCGTGCGCTCTAACCCCTTGTAGCCCCCGACCGAGCCGTTTTCCCCGACTCCGGCTGAAGTCGCCGCCGTGGGTGCTTCACCGCGGCCAGAGCTGTTCCTAGCCTTTCCACCACCGATTTTCGCTCTGTTGAAGTCAGGGTGAGCCCCTGGTACTCCCACGCCCTTTCCCTTGCTTTCTCATGGCTCTGGGTGCTCGGAGTTTGGCACCGAGGTGGTTCCGGCCGCCGGAGCCGTGGCCGGGTAGCTTAGGAACTCTCTAGGACCACGCTGAGCATGCTAGGCCACTCAAGGGGTCGAGGCGAACCTGCCGGAGTGGTTGGTTAACGCCAGGGAGGTCTCACTGGCGCACTAGGCGATCGCCGGAGCCGTGGCCAAGGAGGAAGACGGAACTGACGGGCGGGACCCGCCCGTCAGTGACCGCGTGAGGGAGAGAGCTCGCGCGCAGCGCCCGTGTGGGCTGGGCGTGAGCGGGCCGGCCTGCGGTCCGAGTTACAGGCCGCTCACCACACAGTAGTTTTTCCTTTTTGTTTTTATGCTGTTTTTGCTTTATGTTTGATTTTGTGTAATAAATTATGTGTTGATCCAAAAATTATGAAAATTTTTGTATAGGTTCTATGAAATAAGTGGAGCATAGGAAAAATATTAGGTTCTATTTCCTAGTAGTTTGCATGTGTATAAAAATTGCCTCTTTTAATTAGCAAATAAAATTTCTATGAATTATAATAATTTAATTGTATGTCTAAAAATCACCAAAATTTGTGGGATGCCTCTGAATATTCTTCCCTGGCTTCACACAAAATTTGGTGGCATTTAAATAATGTTTGGATAAAATATCATTACACCCTTAATTAGTAATTAAATAATAATTCTAGAATAACTAGATGATAATTAGTTTAAATTCTCAAATTAGGGTTTGAGTGATTTTGGGATTATGTGATGACCTGAGGTCATTAACCTTAATGACCTTTGGCATTTAATTATTGTTTGGCATTAATGCTTAATTACTGTCATTAATACTTAATTAAGAATTAATTAAGGTAAAAAGAATTAATAATTAGTTAATTAAGGGTAATTATGAATTGAGAGAAATCTTAATTTGCAAATGCAACCTCTTGGGTAAAGACACTAAGATGATAAACAGCTTTAATTATTGTTTAATCTGTGTTGCACCGAGGAGGGCCAGCAATACTCAACTCGGTCCTTCTCAAATATTTGTCATACGCATATCATGAGCATCCATCATTTTGCGTATAGTGTCCGTGACCGAAGGAGCGACCGTTGAACCGAACCCCGAGGTCGGTGCTCCGTTCGAGGAAGTAGGATCCGAGACTTGGGAAGTCTCCGAGGGTCCCTCTCAGCTCTACAACCAAGGCAAGCCCCGGATGCATTAACCCCTCCTTGAATGTTTTAAATCTTTTATCACTTATGAATTGAAAATGCTGCATTAGATAGTTGAGAATTGGGATAACCTACTTGCTGCATTTACTACCTTGATTTTGTTTTCTTGTCCTTTGCACCAGTTGTATTTTAAAATCACGTAGTAACGCTTAGCCCTGCTATTAGATAGGTTTTCAAACAAGAAAGTTTGAAGGGTTGTTGTGGAATACACTTATGGTCAATGATGTTTCAACTTGAGACCGGTCGGTGGACTTGCTTTAAGAATGGAGTCTTAAAGTAGTGTCTCCAACTGTGTCGGTTAAGGACCGGTCCGTTGATGGCCTGCTGGGTTGAGAATTTATAGTACTAGCCACTTGCCCTCGGCAAGCCCGGTCTTGTGGTCCCTCGATGCGAACAGCTACTCGCGCACTGGGCGTGGAGCGATGGCGAGAGTAGTGTGTACCCACCTTACGGATCTGAGATGACCGGGAAACATCTAGATCGGCTGTAGGATGGTGGAGTACTATGCTCTCGGGTGCCGCGAACCTAGTCAAATTTGGGGAGAGCTTGATTTGGGTTGACATATGCAAGATTTGGTTCTACATATGTCGGGTGGTTAGGAACTCCAGCTGGATTGCTAAGCGATTCGAATCATCGTTGCTCCCCGATTGGGAGACTCAATTCCTTCGACCCTCATCGTAGATAATTATGCAACTAAGTGATAAAATGAGAAAGGGGAAAATGTCTCATGAGGTTCGGATCCCAATTCCTAGACTCAGAGTGACATGAAGCTATGGCCGTTGGATAGATAATACTTTGATTAAGGACTAGGGACTTACAGACTCGTCTGTGAGAAGCAACTAGATAGACTGTCATCGAACTCCTCGGCCTCTTGAGGAGAGGAATTCGCGGGTAAAACTTGAAAGTAAGGATGCACTATTAGTAAGCTTTTTGGCAAAACAATTTGGCTCCTTGCTCAGCCACCCCTTGTCTACCCTAAGCCTGCATTCCTACTTTCTCCTCTTTTTCCACCGGGTAAGTCTTGTTGAGTACTCCCGTACTCAGGGTTTTATAACCACTGTTGCAGGTGAAGCTCAGGAGCCGACATGTTTCGGACCCTGTTGTGTGACCGTCGTCGAGGTTGACGGCGAGGAAGAGTGAGCGCGACCCATGGGCAGGGTCTGTAAATTTGTAATCTGTGTACTAAAGTTTAAGTTGCTCCACTAGACCTGGTTTGTAATAACACTCTACTATTTGGAAGAACTCCTTTTGTAAATTAAGTTACGTAATACTTCCGCCGCTTTACTCTGAAATATTATTTTGGTCTTATGTCGTCTGTGATACTGCAATGTCTTCGCAACGAGTGATCCTGGTGTTAAGGTGGCCACTTCCTATCCTGTAAAGGAGAGAAGAAGAAGTTCTCGTTAATTGACCATCGCTAGTGGTCAGGACGAGTTCGCTTGATACTCCACAGGTAGCGGTGGAATGAGCGTCCTGAGATGCTCATCGGACTTCTAGAGTGGGAGGATCCCCGGCATCACCGTCAGAGGTCCTTTGGACAATGACAGGTGTCGGTGGGCCCAAACACTTAAGAGGTTCTGCCACATTGAGTCACCATTAAGACCTCCTCAATAGGATCTGGGTCAAGTTTGGGTTCCACTATCGTGTTAATTGATCTAGCAAGAGGAATAACAATAGTGGAATTCCCAACCTTGAAGTCTAAATGACCTCGTTGTGGTTGTTCCTGTAGAAGTTTCATGATTGGTCTGCCAATCAAGAGAGGAATCTCCGGTATGTCAAAAATGTGAAAATCTAGACATATTCCAAAGTCCTTGATTCTAACAGGAACTGCCCTTAATACCCCATGGCTTTCTAGAATTAATCTAGATGGACTTTGTAAAACTTTTTGAGATGGGGTTATGGACTCGTTGGGATAAAGAGTGTCAGCTAACTCCTTGGAAATAACATTTATCCCAACATATGGATTGTAGTGGACCTTCCTAGTGGACCGTCTAATTTGGCACAGAAGAATGGTTGAAGGAGTGATGATTCGAGCTACCTCAAGAGACAACTTTGCTTCTGTTAGCCATTCATAACTCAGAATAGCCGATAGGCTTTTGATGTGTTCTATGTCAACAGATTCTACTCTTAGAATGGATTGAGTGGTCCCTACTAGAGGTCGTGTTTGGATTGGAAAATTCGAGGTGTTTCCATAATCTTCAAAAAGATCTTCCTCGAATTCAAAGGGATCCTCTAAAGGTGGTGGTTCATCATCCCTTAGTTGGTTTTGCATTCCTTTATCAGGAGGTTTCTCTACAACCAAATTAATAGGTGGGTCAGGTGGAATTTCTAACTCGGTTGCAAGTTCCTCATCTTTTGGTTTAGGATCAGGCTCGACTTCTTTTTCTTCTTCAGGAAACTCATCATAAATGCCTGTGTAAGGGGTATTTTCAAGGATTCTTTCTAGGATAGCTCTCCCCTCATCTGTGAGTTTGTGTGTGAATGAGCCTCCTGAAGCAATGTCGAGGTGAAGAGCAGCCTCCTTGCTTAGACCACGATAAAAGTGGTAGTACAGTACATGGTCAGGCAGGGAAAGGTTTGGACCGGAATTGGTAAGGCTTATGAACCTAGCCCAAGCTGCTCCTAAAGTTTCCTTCTCTCTTTGTTTGAATGTAAGAATTTTGATTCTAAGGTCAGCGATTCGAAAGAGTGGGAAGAAAGCGAGACAAAAGTTGTCCCAAAGTTCGTCCCAATTTCCATTAACACCTCCTACAGAATGAGCATACCACTTCTTTGCTCTTCCCAAAAGGGAGAACGGAAATAATTTCCATGTAAGGGTTTCTTGTGTCATGCCAGAAATAGATCGGCAAGAGCACAACTGCTCGAATTCTCTAAGGTGGGTGTATGGATCTTCATCTACTTGCCCAGAGAAGGGTTGCTCCTAAATCATGGCTATTAGATGAGGGCTGAGGTCGTAGCCATTTGTAAGAATTGGATGTGATGATGGTGGTGGCTCTAATAACTCGCCCTTTGGAGCAAAGAATTTATAGATAGGAGTGAAATCCATGTGGTGTGGTGAAAATGGTAAGGTGAGTGTGGTAAAAGGGAAAAGAAAAGAAAAAGGATACACGGATGACTTGGTTCGAAACTAGCACAGCTACCGTTCCCCGGCAACGGCGCTAGAAAGCTTGTTGGGTATTTTAAACGCAAACAGAAAAATCCGCAAGCGCACAGATACCGATGTAGCCTTCACCCGGGAGTATTCCAGAGTATCGATTTTCCACAGGGAACGTGAGTGTACTAATTAAGATTCAAGATCGCCCAAGGATAACTATATAATTATTTTTGGTGGGAAGAGAGGAAGTTTCCTGAGAGTTCTCTAATTGATCTAAGAATCAAGAATTACTTCAAAGATTATTTATTTCGGGACATCAGAGCACTAACCACAGAAAGAGATGAGAAGGGGGCTAGGAAGGTCTGACTACGGTCCTACAAACACCGATCCGAACGAGGTGGAATACGTCGACCGTTAGGGCTGTCACTACCCTAAGGCTACCACAACAATCCATTGGATTGGGTGCAATTCCAGGTAATTGCAAGACTAAACACCACGTCTAATCTATTAATTACTACTCTAATGTTGCAAAGATTAGAGCACTTGATGCAAGCGGGAATCCAGTAAATAACTTGAATGTAAATAAAAGTAATTAAAGAACTCAGGATTATGAATTGAAGAACCTGGAGAACGATGAAGAACGAACCAGTTGCTGCAAAAGTACAATGTTGAGGAAGATCCGACAGATCCGGCTCCTCCTCCGCTCTCCTCTTCTCTCTCCCTATTTTCTAGATTACAACTAGAACTAACTAGAACTAGAACTAGAGGAACTAGAACTAGAACTAGATGAACTAGAACTAGATCTAGATGAACTAGAGGTAGAACTAGAAGAACTAGAGGGATCCTCTCTACTTGGATGAAGAATTGAAACCCTATCTTTGATTCTGTAGAAGAGGTATGCCTCCAGGTGCTGGTGGGGGTCTGCTTATATAGTCCAGGAAGAGTAGCCCCCAAGAAATCTAGGAAGAGTAGCCCCCAAGAAATCTAGGAAGAGTAGCTCCCAAGGAATTTCCACGTGATTCTCCACCATCCGATCAAACCGACCTTCATCGTGTGATTTTCCTCGATCCTTAAAGTCGGTGGGGCATAATCCCCGAGACTCATGCTGATTGGCCAGTAGAGGAGGGCGGGCACCCAGGGGGGTAGGGCGGGCGCCCTGCCTCCGGGCCCGCTCGGCCTCCCGTTCGTTCCCGTGGCTTCTGGAGTCTTCTAGATGATAGAAAATTGCGCGGCACGTTAATATCTCTATGTAAACCTGACGTGTGGGCCTTTCCTCCATATTTCCTGATAACCCCCTGCAGAAATAGACAAACACCAAAACTTATGGAATTCTGTCAGATAAAAACCCTAAGTCTAGGTGTTGGTTGCATATAAGTCCTTTTCCATGATTAGTTGACGGTTAAATATGAGCATTAAGGACCGTCAGCAGAGATCAAGCGCCCGGTGAAGTCGGGGAAGAGGTCGTTGTTGTTCCGCAGGTAGAACCACTGGGAGTCCCACCCATCGTGGTTCGACGTAAGCCCCACCGGGATGTACTCTAGAGGCTCCTCTGCCTTGCCGGTCTTTAGCACCAGGTTGAGGCAGCTGGCCCACACCGGCTTCCACACCCCTGTGGTCCCACTAGGGGTGTTGAATAGCTCACCCCGATACAAGTGGAGCCACAGGTCCCAGTGCGGCATCATCCCGATGTAGCCCTCACACACCGTGGCAAAAACGGCCGCGGCAGTGATGGCGTTCTGCGAGAAATGTTGGAGCTCCACACCGTACTGGTGGCAGAGCGCCCGCATAAAGCGGCTCAGAGGGGAACCCAAGCCGTGGCGATGAAATTTGGCGAAGGAGACGACATACCCCTTGGGCGGCCTCGGTTCCCGGTGATCCGCCGCCGGCGCGATCCACTCTAGCCGCGACGACGAAACGCGAGGACACAGAAGCCCTTCCTTCTCGAGCTCTAGCAGCCGGTGCTCCGTCATCGACGACGGGCGCCAGTCATCGGCGGCAATGAGTCTCACCGGCATCTTGAGGAGGAAGGAGAACGACTCTGCTACTGCTCGAGGGCGCATGCGCGCGTAAGATGGCAAGGAGGCAGAGGCAAGAGCAAATGCTGAAGGCAGGAGGCGGAAGGAGTAATGGCTGGGAGATCCCGCGATATATATAGGTGGCTAGCCCCCAACGGACAGATCCGGCGGATACGGTAACTTCCCTAATAAATGCGCCGCCTAACGGTCCTTGCTCCTCTCACTGACAGGGCGCTACGAATTCCATGACGGTACAGTGCCGCAACGGCTCCCGCCTGAAAAACGCACCCAACGGGCACAAAGGAAAACCACCGCGGTCCTTTCCTTCCCCTGTAAGCTAAGGCACGCATTCGTCACGATGATAATCTCGAGAGGTCGTAGGCTGACCCACTGAACGGGTTCAACAGCCGATCTCGAGTACCAGAGCCAGGGATGCCCAGCGAGTGGTCGAAAAGTGAGGTCCACCTCGAGAGCTCGCTGGGGATGTCCAAGGTGAGGACGAGACGGTCGAAAGGGATCCCCACAAAGGGAGGCGTCGAGCCGCTGGGCTCTATCGAACGAGACCAGTAACCCCGACCACGTCGACCCCGCTTTATGAGAATGCCTCTAGGCTACAGCTGACCCCCCCAAACGGGGCACAAGTTCTCACTTGGACTACCCGATAGGAGCTCAATCTGGGGTAGATGACGCTCGCTCCACCAGCGGTACGTCGCAACCCCAACGCTAAACCAACCAATCAAAGCCCCTAGCTCCTCTTCCATGACGAACATCAAGAGCGCTTCCATCAGATAAGACAACATAACCCTCGAAGGAGTCAAAGACTCCTCCAAGGGCTCGGGGGCAGAACCTCCTAAGTGTTTGGGCCCGCCGACACGTGTCATTGTCCTACGGACCTCTGACGGTGATGCTGGAGATCCTCCCACTCTAGAAGTCCGATGAGCATCGCTAGATGCTCATTCCACCGCAACCTGTGGCGTGTCAAGCAAGATCGTCCTGACCACCCGTGTTGGTCAATTAACGAGAACTTCTTCTCCTCGCCCTTACAGGATAGCAAGTGGCCACCTTAACACCAGGATCACTTGTTGCAAAGACATTGCAGTATCACAAACGACATAAGACCAAAATAATATTTCAGAGTAAAACAGCGAAAGGATTACATAACTTAATTTACAAGAGTAGTTCTTCCAAATCAAAGAGTGTTATTACAAGCCAGGTCCAGCGGAGCAACTTAAACTTTAGTACACAGATTACAAATTTACAGACCCTGCCCATGGGTCACGCTCACTCTTCCTCGTCGTCAACCTCGACGACGGTCACACAACAGGGTCCAAAACATGTCGGCTCCTGGGCTTCACCGGCAACAGGGGTTGTAAAACCCTGAGTACGGGAGTACTCCACAAGACTTACCCAGCGGAAAAAGAGGAGAAGTTAGGGATGCAGGCTTAGGGTAGACAAGGGGTGGCTGAGCAAGGAGCCAAAGTGTTTTGCTGAAAAGCTTACTAATAGTGCATCCTTACTTACATGTTTTACCCGCGAATTCCTCTCCTCAAGAGGCCGAGGAGTTCGAGGACAGTCTATCTAGTTGCTTCTCACAAACAAGTCTGTAAGTCCCTAGTCCTTAACCAAAGTATTATCTATCCAACGGCCATAGCTTCATGTCACTCTGAGTCCGGGAATTGGGATCCGAACCTCATGAGACATTTCCCCCCTTCTCATTTTACCACTTAGTTGCATATTTATCTACGATGAGTGTCGAAGGAATTGAGTCTCCCAATTGGGGAGCAACGACGATTCGAATCGCTTAGCAATCCAGCTGGAGTTCCTAACCACCCGACATATGTAGAACCAAATCTTGCATATGTCAACCCAAATCAAGCTCTCCCCAAATTTGACTAGATTCGCGGCACCCGAGAGCACAGTACTCCACCATCCTACAGCCGATCTAGATGTTTCCCGGTCATCTCAGATCCGTAAGGTGGGTACACACTACTCTCGCCATCGCTCCACGCCCAGTGTGCGAGTAGCTATTCGCATCGAGGGATCACAAGACCGGGCTTGCCAAGGGCAAGTGGCTAGTACTATAAATTCTCAACCCAGCAGGCCATCAACGGACCGGTCCTTAACCGACACAGTTGGAGACACTACTTTAAGACTCCATTCTTAAAGCAAGTCCACCGACCGGTCTCAAGTTGAAACATCATTGACCATAAGTGTATTCCACAACAACCCTTCAAACTTTCTTGTTTGAAAACCTATCTAGT
Source organism: Sorghum bicolor (assembly GCF_000003195.3). NCBI lineage: Eukaryota > Viridiplantae > Streptophyta > Magnoliopsida > Poales > Poaceae > Sorghum > Sorghum bicolor. The sequence continues at coordinate 27,136,926 of NC_012879.2, forward strand.
AGCAGGGCTAAGCATTACTACGCGATTTTAAAAAAAATACAACTGGTGCAAATTTCAAGATAACAAAAATCAAGGTAGTAAATGCAGCAAGTAGGTTATCCCAATTCTCAACTACCTAATGCAGCATTTTCAATTCATAAGTGATAAAAGATTTAAAACATTCAGGGGGGTTAATGCATCCGGGGCTTGCCTTGGTTGCAGAGCTGAGATGGACCCTCGGAGACTTCCCAAGTCTCGGATCCTACTTCCTCGAACGGAGCACCGACCTCGGGGTTCGGTTCAACGGTCGCTCCTTCGGTCACGGACACTATACGCAAAATGATGGATGCTCATGATATGTGTATGACAAATATTTGAGAAGGACCGAGTTGAGTATTACTGGCCCTCCTCGGTGCACACAGATTAAACAATAATTAAAGCTGTTTATCATCTTAGTGTCTTTACCCAAGAGGTTGCATTTGCAAATTAAGATTTCTCTCAATTCATAATTACCCTTAATTAACTAATCCTTTTTACCATAATTAATTCTTAATTAAGTATTAATGACAGTAATTAAGCATTAATGCCAAACAATAATTAAATGCCAAAGGTCATTAAGGTTAATGACCTCAGGTCATCACATAATCCCAAAATCACTCAAACCCTAATTTGAGAATTTAAACTAATTATCATCTAGTTATTCTAGAATTATTATTTAATTACTAATTAAGGGTGTAATGATATTTTATCCAAACATTATTTAAATGCCACCAAATTTTGTGTGAAGCCAGGGAAGAATATTCAGAGGCATCCCACAAATTTTGGTGATTTTTAGACATACAATTAAATTATTATAATTCATAGAAATTTTATTTGCTAATTAAAAGAGGCAATTTTTATACACATGCAAACTACTAGGAAATAGAACCTAATATTTTTCCTATGCTCCACTTATTTCATAGAACCTATACAAAAATTTTCATAATTTTTGGATCAACACATAATTTATTACACAAAATCAAACATAAAGCAAAAACAGCATAAAAACAAAAAGGAAAAACTACTGTGTGGTGAGCGGCCTGTAACTCGGACCGCAGGCCGGCCCGCTCACGCCCAGCCCACACGGGCGCTGCGCGCGAGCTCTCCCCCTCACGCGGTCACTGACGGGCGGGTCCCGCCCGTCAGTTCCGTCTTCCTCCTTGGCCACGGCTCCGGCGATCGCCTAGTGCGCCAGTGAGACCTCCCTGGCGTTAACCAACCACTCCGGCAGGTTCGCCTCGACCCCTTGAGTGGCCTAGCATGCTCAGCGTGGTCCTAGAGAGTTCCTAAGCTACCCGGCCACGGCTCCGGCGGCCGGAACCACCTCGGTGCCAAACTCCGAGCACCCAGAGCCATGAGAAAGCAAGGGAAAGGGCGTGGGAGTACCAGGGGCTCACCGTGACTTCAACAGAGCCAAAATCGGCGGTGGAAAGGCTGGGAACAGCTCTGGCCGCGGTGAAGCACCCACGGCGGCGACTTCGGCCGGAGTCAGGGAAAACGGCTCGGTCGGGGGCTACAAGGGGTTAGAGCGCACGACAGAGGGTCCAAGGAGTAGCTGAGCTCAAGGCGAAGCTTTGGAGGTGCTTTGGGGGCTCGGACCGGGAGTGGACACGACGAATTTTGTGGGCGATGAAGTTCACCGGCGTCGGGCGCGAGGGAAACAAAAGGAGCATGTCGGCCGGTGGAGAGACTTATAACACGAACGGAGGAGACGCCCAGCTTCCATGTCGCCTGGCGACACTAGCAGGTAAGCAGGCTGCGTGCTTGCACGCGCACACGCGGCGCTGCACGCGCGGTGGCCGCGCTGGACAGGGGCGCCGTGATCCCTATCGGATCACTGTAGCTGTCCCTTATCCCCTCTTCTCTGTTTTTTGCAAAATTCAACCAAAATTTGAAATGGAGCCAAATTTTCACCAAAATGAAAGTTGTGCAAAATTTTGCAAGCTACAAAACTCCTTTTGGTGACCAAGGCTAACTCTAAGTGGAAATTGGTGAATTTAATAAAACAGTTTGAAATTCAAAACTCAATCCAGGGAAATTCAAATTTTTGAATTGGGGCAGATCAGAATTTCCAAAATTACTTTTGATTTTCCATAACAACTTGAAAAATTCCCAACATGAAAGTTGTTCAACTTTTTGAGCTCTACAACTTTCATGTTGGTCACTTTTCAAAATTCCAAATAGATTTTGAATTGGAGATTCAAATTGGAAAAGGGGACACTTTCTGGAAATCTGTATTTTCAAAATTACTTTGGATTTTGCATTGAAACTTCAAAAACTCAAAACACCAAAGTTGTACATCTTGACAAGATCTACAACTTTGATTTTGAACTCAACCTCAAATGTTGCTTGGTTTTTAAATTGTGCAAAAGGGCGCAATTCTAGGGTTCAAAAATCAGGGTTTCCCCCCCTAATCTTTCGGAAACCTTTCACCCTAGGGTTTTAGCAACCAACACAAGCATCAAAACACAATATAAGCACACTTTAGATCCCTAAGCACAAGCAACCAAAGTAAACTTGTGTTAAGTTGGTGCAACAAGTTGTGCTTAACAAATATGCTGTGCAATGCTGATGATGACATGATCCAAATTTTAGTAACCGTAACATCGGGGATGTTACAGGGGCTACCCCCGCGGGGGTCGCTCACGCGACCCCACGAAAACTCGACCAAGAGCCTCTACTCGAGCGCAAAGCGCTCGACTAGAGACTCGGGGGCTACTGTCGAGGGTATCAGTAAGGGGTACCCTAACTAACGCACATAACGAGAGCACCCACACATGAATCGAGGCCCCCGACTCGACGCCCCCCGATCGCATGTACGGTCGTTAAGACAAGACGGCGCCCATATCCTCGAACACGGAAAGAGCGTCGTGCGAATCAACTAGGGCTCGACCAAACAGCAACCGTCAAATACGGTAACTGGCTCGTACGAATCGACAAGCCTCGAGCGCAAGGACGCCGCCCGCCGCCTGACGCGGGTACAGGAACCAGGGCATCTAATGCGCCTAGCGCGTTCTCACCTATCCTGACAATCACGGGAAGCGTGATAGGGAGCAAGCACCCATCCAATCGCCCCTTTTTGCAGCTTTGTCCACCGGATAAGTCAAAGCATGACAGGGCGCACCAAGGCGGACGGGACGTCTCATCACCACCCCCCTCGAGACGCCCAAAGTCAGCGCTCCAGCCAACAGAGCTTTCCACAACATTAGACCCTCGAGCAAGCGTGTTCCTTCCCTTAGAAGGGTCAGGCGGTGAAGGACAGCACCCCAACCACTCTGACACGACAGTAACCACGACGTACAGGCGTGCCCACGGTTGAGCCAATCCAGGACGACACACGGAAGCCGGATTCAGTGGCACGCGTAATCATCAACCAAGTACTGGGTAACAAGACAGCTCGAGGCCACGCCGGTACGGAAGCCTCGAGTAGGTCAGTGCGCCACGCCCATATAGACCCCTACTCTGTCACCTACGCATGTAACCTAGGTCTCCCCTTGGAACTATAAAAGGGGAGGCTCAGGAAGGGATAGGACACAAGACATACGTATTAGAACAACGATACTTCATCTCCATCCATCCACACCATACCGACTTGTATTGACCCCTATACAAGAACTTAGGTGCAAGATAATATAAACATCTCCCCCCCCCCCCCCCGCTAGACGTAGGGACTTCTCTTGCCCGAACCAGGATAAATCTTTGTGTCTTTTCTTGCATCACCATCTGGAAAGGGGAGCACGCACTAGTTTTACTCGTTGGTGTGACCCCCCGGGGGGAAAACACTGACACTAAGGTTACCTCAGACAATGAACCCACTGAGTAAGTGCTCCTCTCTATCTAAGTCATGTCGGTAGACTTTAAATTCCGTACCCTAGCCATAAGGTCAGAATGGTAGTTATCTAGTTAAGTTAGCATGTATTAGTAATTTCGCTTTAATACACCTAGTAGCATATTTATTTCTCTTGCACACTAATACAAAATACAAACAAATATCTACTGCTTCAATTACTGCATCATAAATACTAAAGCCCCATGTGAAAAAACTTATGGTAACCCCTCAGGAATATTTACTGTGGTGGCATAAAAAAATTAAACAGCATTCATATTTATTTCATTCATTATAAAACAGAAAATACAAAACAGATAGAAACATGAAATTCTGCAAAATTAGCTCATAAGAATAATCAATTGCTCATTGGCTAACCGCTAACCCATTATTAAATTCCAGCCTCAAGTTTTGGTTTTCTTGTTGGAGTATGACTATGCAGGAACAACACCAAGTATTGCAAACATCTAGCTTGGGGGAGGAGCATCCCCTAGTTATCAGGTAATTATACCTAAGTGATTTTCGAGTCTACATAGTTATAAAAATACCAAAAATATGTGAGCACATGAAGGTTCACCATAGTATCATAGAAAAACATAAAAATACAAAAAATATGTGGGCACATGAAGGTCCACAAGTCATAGAGTATTTTTGTGAGTTTAAAATTAGTTAAGTGTTAGAGTCTGTTTAGAGTCAATTCAAACTAGAGCTAAACGGTGATATGGTTGAGCTCGAGGCCGTGAAACTTGTCCTCCAACTTGCATACCTCATTGCAGTAGGCTTCCATCTTGGGGCTGTGGCAGCTTGAGGCTTTCATGACCTGATCGATGACGAGCTACGAATCACCTCGAACGTTGACGCATCGTACCCTGAGCTCAATGGCGATGCGCAAACCATTGATGAGGGCCTCGTGCTCTGCAATGTTGTTAGAGGCTGCAAAGTGAATGCGAATGGCATACCGCATGTGGACGCCAAGGGGTAAGATGAAGGGCAAGCCTGCGCCCGCCCCTATCTTCATGAGCGACCTATCGAAATACATTGTTGAGAGCTTGGCTTGGACTTGCACCGCTGGAAGCTGGGTGTCGGTCCATTCTACGATGAAATTCACCAACATCTAGGACTTGATGGCTTTGCATGGCACATAGGTGAGAGCTTCACCCATGAGCTCGACCGACCACTTGGCGATCCTCTCTGTGGCATCCTGGTTCTGGATGATCTCACCTAAGGGAAAAGACAAGACTACCGTAATCGGGTGGCCAAGAAAGTAGTGCTGGAGTTTGCGGCGTGTGAGGATGATTGCATAGACGAGCTTCTGTATCTGCGGATAGCATACCTTGGTCTCCAAGAGCACCTCACTAACTAAATAGACCGGTCATTGCACTGGTAGTGTGTGCCCTTCTTCTTGCCTCTCGACCACTATAGTTGCGCTGACTACCTGAGTGGTCGCCAGTCTCGCCACAACGTAGAGGAGGAGGGGCTCTGTAGGTTGAGGTGGTACAAGAACCGGAGGGGAGGTTAGCATAACTTGAGCCTGTCAAGGGCATCCTCAGCCTCGGAAGTCCATGCAAAGTGCTCGGCCTTCTTGAGGAGGCGGTATAGTGGCAAGCCTTTCTCCCCTAGCTGTGAGATGAAGCGGCTGAGAGCGGATAGGTAGCCTGTGACTTTCTATACGCCCTTGATGTCTCAATCATTCCCATTTTTGTGATCACCATAACCTTTTAAGGGTTAGCATTGATACCGCACTGAGAGATGATGTATCCTAGAAGCATGCCTTGAGGTATGCCAAAAACACATTTCTGAGGGTTAAGTTTAACGTTATTGGCTCGGAGGCATCCAAACGCGATCTTGAGGTCATCGATGAGGTTCCCTACTTTCTAGGACTTGCCCTCGATATCATCGACATATGCCTCAACCGTCGACCCTATGTGTCTACCAAAAACATGGAGCATGCACCACTGATACGTCGCTCTGGTGTTTTGAAGGATGAATGGCATGATAACGTAGAAGTACATACCAAAAGGGGTGATGAAGGAAGCCACAAGCTGATCAGACTCCTTCATTTTGATTTGATGATAACCGGAATAAGCATCAAGAAAGGAAAGTGTTTCGCATCCCATGGTAGAGTCAACTATTTGATCAATACATGGTAAGGGAAATGGAACTTTAGGACATGCTTTGTTTAAACTAGTGTAATCGACACACATCCACATTTTTTCGTTCTTTTTCTTAACTAGTATAGGATTAGCTAACCACTTGGGATGACGAACCTCCTCGATGAATCCTGCCACCAAAAGCTTGTGAACTTCCTCACCTATGATCATGCGCTTCTTGTCGAAGTGGCGCAGGCGTTGTTTACCAGCTTGGACCTGGCTTGGACCTCCAAGGTGTACTCGGCAACTTCCCTCGGTATTGTTGGGTATTCTTAACATCATTACTAAAAGTAGTCTAAGTTCTAAATCTAGCAACGGTGCCAAAAATGCCAAACCTATCCCTCACACCACTTAAGCCAAGTTGTCATCCCCAGCATGATATAAGAGACGCGGTATTGAAATATGCAATTGCTCTTCTAAATAAATAATAAATTGGATCTGCAAGCGCACAGATTAATACCGATGTAGCATTTTAACCGGGAAGTATTCCAGGTATCGTTATTTATATTTTTACCACTGGGAAGGGATTAGCAATCATCACTAATGATTACAGAATAGAATATGAGATTGAGTATCTATCATAGCATGTATAATTGAGAACATTATATCTAACTCTTCATACAGGGATAAGTGTCACATAAAAGATATATGAAGTAATAATAGTGACAAGGATAACTAATCTGATCTAGCCACATAATAAATATGATAAGCACCTCAATTAGATACTCTAGAAAGTCATTAGCATGGTATTAGAACGAACTACAAGAATATTCCCTAAGTTATTCTCAACTATATAGTCTAGCATATCATAGTTAGTGCAAGCATACTTAGCAATCATTGCGAGACAAGACTACGCCCATGCATAGTGATATTAGCAAGGAATATGAGAAACATAGCAATCACTCCCCTGTAATAATGTTGCTCTGCCAGCCCAATACACGAGAGGGGGACTATATAAGAATCAATGAAGCTGTCACTATCACGAACCACCCCACGATCTGGCATATTGGGTACAATCGCAGATAAATACGGTATAAGCACCACGCCTACACAATATCTATCATTTACCCATGGATCCGATGGATAAACGCTATACGATCCTAAGCATGTATATAGATCCAATCTAACTAAGCCAAGTACATAACTATGATAAACTAAGAACAATATAATCTTGAATATAAGCAAGTAGAGCAAAGTCATAAGCAATATATTGAAGTAGAACAAAGTCATATTCATAATATTGAAGAACAAAGATAATTAGAAAGCAATTAGAAGCACAATTAGAGAATTACCAAGAATCCTCTTGACAGATCCGGAAACCAATCGAAGATTGACTCCTTCTAGTTCTAATCCTATGTAGCTATGCTAATCTAGATATCTAATTGATGTGGTGGCTCTAATCTTGATCAGAGGCTTCTTCTCCCTTGATGGAACAATGAATTAGGGTTGAGAGGCTCTCTCCTCCAGGGGCCAGGGGGTCTGGTTTTATAGTCCCTTCAAGTGAATATGGGCCCTTGGATCAAACCGACATAGATTGTATGGTTTAGATTCATCCTTTAGGTCGGTGGAGATCTCCCGCAAAGCAGAGTCCTGATTGGACTCAGGAGGTGGGCGGGCGCCCTGACCAACTGGGCGGTCGCCCAGGGTCTGGCCCCGTTTTGCCTCCGCTTCGGTCTCGTGGCTTCTGGAGTCTTCTAGATGTAAGATAATTGCACAGCACGTTAATATCTTTACGTAATCCCGACATGTGGGCCTTTCTTCCGTATTTCCTGATAACCCCCTGCAGAAATAGACAAACACCAAAACTCGTGGAATTCGGTCACATAAAACCCTAAGTCTAGATCTTAATTTCATTTGGATCCTTTTCTTTATTTATTTGATAAATTAATTTGATACTTAAGGACCGTCAACAAACTCCCCCAAGCTTACCTCTTGCTCGTCCCTGAGCAAGGATAGACTCAGCTATGGATCATAAGTTGTTGCAATATTTTTAAAAAATAGACGGTACACATGCTTTTAAATAAGATCTCATATCTGAGTTAGAGTAAACTATCAAGACTTAAAACTTACTTACTTTACCTCCACCATGGGACTTGTAACTGTCACTTCTGTCTTGAGTGGTTAAAAGATAGAACAGTCTAGCCAAGTGCCATGTCTCTTATTCTTGATCAGCTATAGCTCTGGGGTTTTTGCAGATTTTCAAATAAAACTCATAGCCAAGTGCCATGTCTCTTATTCTTGATCAGCTTAGCTCTGGGGTTTTTGCAGATTTTCAAATAAAACTCAGAGATTCCTTGTATGATTCTCTCAGATCTCTCTTTTGTGGTATTTTTGGATCCTTACCAAGGCATTGATGGTATATGCCTTCTCTCAAGATATGTAGTATTTGTGGTATAAGGCATAGTGACATTGCCTTCTCTCTCACCCTACTCTAATAAGGCTTAATATCTGGAGCTCATAGGTGGGAGATAAAATATACATACTTACAAGACATTTATTGCATAGTCAAACCATGGATCCAAAGAAACAAATCAATAAGCCAAATCAAGATGTGCATGTGTGGCGAATGAATGGTGTATGGTGATGATGGTGATAACAATGGTGAAAACAATGGTGGTGGAAGTCTAATTCTACTTTGCTCTTTTGAGGGGACACATACCTTCCTTGCTTTTGAAACTTTATGAGGAGAATGAGATGCTCTTCTTTTTCTTGTCTCTCAGGTGGGTATCTTGCACCCCTAATTCTACTGTCGGACACTTGTCCATTTTTACCTCTCGTCTCACTCTTTCTTTTCTTTCGAGGTTCCGAGCACTTGCTCCTTTTTATTTTCTCGTATATTTTTTTTATTTTCTTTTTTTTAGAGCACTCATCTCTTGAGATAATATAGCAAGTGGTAGTAACAAGATAACTTGAGCATTTATTTCACAAGGGGAAACAGAAATATTTTTGGTTATTCTCTCCCGGATTAGGAGCAGAATATTTTTGGGTGATTCTGGAGATGGAAATGGATGGATATATGTGGATGGTACTTCTGGAGTAGAAGTAGCATATATGAGTGAACGTGCAAGTGAAATCTTGATTTAACCACATGACAAGCTCCTAAGGGTCTACACAGCTTGACCACACTCAATGCTCATAAGCAGTAAATAGTAAATGTGTGGCTCAAAGTCTAGCAAGCATGTATATATGGCTGCGGTAGGAATTTAAGCTCTCATCATACAGGAACTCATCATGCAACATTTTAAAGATTTTCAAAGATAAAATTCTCCAGAATTCTAGCATCTCTAGGAATAGATAAACAGCAGCTCAACCTTCCCATATCGTATCCGTTAACAACTTAGACTTCAGATCAAGTTTTCATCCCACAAGTTCAGGTGTAGGGCAAGCTTTAAATTATAACAGTTATCTCTAAACATGAGAGAGAACTTAGAATGTGCAAATTAGGCAGAGCAACTATTCATCATATCCATGCTTAAGTTTTTGTTTAGATACAGATTAGCATAGCCACTTTATTTATTTATTAAACACACTAAGCAAAAGACATATATAAGCATAAAATCTTTATTTGGTTTTCCCATAGTTTATGTGTATTTTAATATTCTAAAATAATATAAGTATAAAAATAGATAGAAATACTTATCGAGGTAAATGGGGGTGCTCTCCCCCAAGCTGAATTTTGACGTAATTTCTCTTGATGCAGCTAGCAGGTGGCAGAGGTGTATTTGAAAGTCAGCAGCATTCTGACAGCGATTAGAATGTCCTCCGTCTGCGAGTCTTCTTGATTCTTAAATTCTGTGGAGCTCAAATAGACAACATAGCTTGTGGAACTGATTAAGTGTTAGCATAAATATCTAGCCTTTATCATGTTGAGACTCCTTAATAATTGTTACTCCCTGTTTTTATATTTTTGTTTTTATAAAGCAGAAATGAAATATTTATTTTATTTTTATGCCACCACAGTGAATGTACTTATGGGTTTTATGCCACTCGTATACTCACATGGGGCTTACTGTTTTTTCACATTTTTATTTTCTTTTTAGGATAGTGCGAACATGATTAACTAAGTAAACTAGTTGAAATAATTAAAAGGGAAAGGATAACTACTAAGTTTACCTCTTGGCAGGGCGTTCGGTGTTTTTAAGTCCTCTGAACGGGACTCTCCAATTTCTTAATCGTCCTGAGATTCGTTGGGTGGCGAAGTCGGTACTTCTGGCAGCACCTCCTCTTCTTGTATAGTTATCTTCATTTTCCATACCTGACTCGGTGCTACGGTCTCCTCTGGATAATTCTGTTTAAACTCCACGTCTTCTGACCTTACAACTTCTCCTTCATAGTCTGCCCATCCGTCCTTGATGATCTGCCTCCTCTGGTTGCGGTTGCGTCTCTTTCTGACCTGCTTAGATTCTTCAATGATATAGTTAGGGTCAGTAAAATAACGGCGTACCTTCTCTGAGGGGAAGTGCATATGGACTTCTCCGGTTCCAATGTAGATAATTGCTTTAACGGTGCTGAGGAACGGTCTTCCAAGGATGATGGGTGGATCGTACTCGTCTTCTCCCATGTCAATAACTTGAAAGTCTGTGTAGACAAAGTGATCGTCTATTTTGACTGGGACATCAGATATTATTCCTTGAACTTCTCGAAATGTCTGATCTGCCATCTGGAGCTGAATGTATGTTGGTCTTAGTGGCATGGTCCCGAACAAGAGCCGATAAGTGACTGCGGCCATTATGTTGACGCCCGATCCGGTGTCGCAAATCGTCTTGTAGAAGTTATATCCATTTATGGAGCAGTAGATGCTTGGCATTCCTGGGTCGTCCTTCTTGGTCAAAAACGGTGACTTAAGTTGGTGATCTTGGCCTCCATGGACTACAGTGACCATCTTAGCTGACTCGGTCCACACTTGCTTGTTCCTGTTTCTCCTGTTGGTCCTCTTCCTTGATTCACGTCTGGATTGATCTGGAATTTGTGTAGTCTTGTTCTTGAAGAAAAATGTCTCCTTCTTCCCTTTGACGTAGAAACTGATATTGGCAGCACTGGCGTAGATGATAGCTCCCGTGGTGTTCAAAAATGGCCTTCCTAGGATGATAGGTGCTCTCTCATCATTTCCGGTCTCTACCACTACGAAGTCTGCTGGGGCATACAAGGTACCAACTCGGACACAAAGGTTCCTCACTATTCCTTTTGGAAAAGTTATCGTCTGATCTGCATACTGCAAACACATGGTTGTCTCTAATAAAGGATATGTAAAGAATTTCTCATAGAGTACCTTGGGTATAATGTTGACGCTAGAGCCAAAGTCACAGAGTGCTTCTGGAACGTCCACCATGCCGATGGAGATCGGGATGACGGGGCGTCCTGGATCGCCTCTCTTGACCGGCAGATGGTCAGTAGAAAATTCAGTGACGGGGTTACTCCAATTACCTGCATCAAACACGTCTACAAGATTTGCAGATTCTAATCCTTCCGGTTGTGATGGTATACCGGGGTTAGTAGTAGGAACAACAACAGCTATTTGATTTAACTGAGATTCAATCATTTTATTAAAGCTAATTTGATTCTTGATGGCAGTAGAGAAATTATCCATTCTATTATTTATATTTTCTAGCATTTTATCATTAGACGCCAATTTCTTAGATAGATTATCCATTAGCTTTCCTTGATTAGACACTAACTCTCTCAAAGGTGGAAAATTATTATTATTGTTGTAAGAATTGTTACCTTGATAATTACCTGAGTAGTTAGGCCTCTGTTGATTCCAACCTTGATTTTGTTGAGGACGGTTGTAGTAGTAGTAGTAGTTGTTGTTGTTGATGTAGTTCACATCCTCAAGCATCTCAGGGCAGTGGTTGCCTGAGTGTCCAGTGTCTCCACACTCCTCACAAGTCATGTGAGAGTCGTAGATGTGCATAACTTCTTTCTTGTCTCCAGCTCTATCGTCGAGCTTCTTCATGAGCAGGTTTAGCTTTGCAGACAGCATGTCTACCTCCTTCAGCTGATGCATACCTTCACCTCTCTTGCGTGTCTGGGTCCTCTCTTCATTCCAGCTTTGGTTGGACGCCATCTTCTCCACAAGAGCTGTGGCTTGTGGTATAGTAAGTGATAAGAATGCTCCTCCAGCTGCAGCATCCATGGTCTCTCGGGCACTGTTGCTGAGCCCATGATAGAATGTCTGCATCAGTAGCCAACTCTCCATTCCATGATGGGGGCATTCTAGGATGTAGTCTTGAAAGCGCTCCCATGCTTCTGGAACAGATTCATCATTTTGTTGCTGAAAACTTGTAATCTTCCCACGGAGAGCATTGGTCTTGCCCATGGGAAAGAACTTAGCCAGGAAGTTTGTTGAGCAGAGTGCCCACGTAGTATTCTTCTCCTTTGTAGCGTAGAACCACTGCTTCGCTCTTCCTAACAGTGAGAATGGGAAGAGGCGAAGTAGTATAGCGTCTTTGGAAACTCCTGCTATGGTGAATGTGTTGCAAATCTCCAGGAAGTGTTGTAAATGAACACTAGCGTCTTCGTGTGCCTTCCCACAGAACTGGTTGGATTGCACCATGTTGATAAGTCCAGGCTTGAGCTCAAAGTTGCCATCGATCTCTGCAGCAGGTCCAGTGCGGATGTTGTCCGTAGTGGGAGCTGAGAACTCGCGGATTGATTTGTTCGCCATGGCTTCGAACTCTGAAGACAAGTTCCGGTGATCTTCTTGATTGGATGAAGCTTCTTCGTGAAGTGTTGATGATTTCTTTAGCTTGGCTCTCGTCTTCATGAATAATGCTTCAGGATTGTCAACAAAATTTCCTAGAAGATGTCTTCTATTCATACATTCCCCTACATAAGATGAAATAGAAAAATATCGGGGTAAAACTGTATGAGAGAATAGATAAGCTCAATCATATTAGTGATGCGAATGATAACTCAAAATCTTTTATTCCATTCCTGATTAGTAATCAACCTTCCCCGGCAACGGCGCCAAAAATGCTTGTTGGGTATTCTTAACATCATTACTAAAAGCAGACTAAGTTCTAAATCTAGCAACGGTGCCAAAAATGCCAAACCTATCCCTCACACCACTTAAGCCAAGTTGTCATCCCCAGCATGATATAAGAGACGCGGTATTGAAATATGCAATTGCTCTTCTAAATAAATAATAAATTGGATCTGCAAGCGCACAGATTAATACTGATGTAGCATTTTAACCGGGAAGTATTCCAGGTATCGTTATTTATATTTTTACCACTGGGAAGGGATTAGCAATCATCACTAATGATTACAGAATAGAATATGAGATTGAGTATCTATCATAGCATGTATAATTGAGAACATTATATCTAACTCTTCATACAGGGATAAGTGTCACATAAAAGATATATGAAGTAATAATAGTGACAAGGATAACTAATCTGATCTAGCCACATAATAAATATGATAAGCACCTCAATTAGATACTCTAGAAAGTCATTAGCATGGTATTAGAACGAACTACAAGAATATTCCCTAAGTTATTCTCAACTATATAGTCTAGCATATCATAGTTAGTGCAAGCATACTTAGCAATCATTGCGAGACAAGACTACGCCCATGCATAGTGATATTAGCAAGGAATATGAGAAACATAGTAATCACTCCCCTGTAATAATGTTGCTCTGCCAGCCCAATACACGAGAGGGGGACTATATAAGAATCAATGAAGCTGTCACTATCACGAACCACCCCACGATCTGGCATATTGGGTACAATCGCAGATAAATACGGTATAAGCACCACGCCTACACAATATCTATCATTTACCCATGGATCCGATGGATAAACGCTATACGATCCTAAGCATGTATATAGATCCAATCTAACTAAGCCAAGTACATAACTATGATAAACTAAGAACAATATAATCTTGAATATAAGCAAGTAGAGCAAAGTCATAAGCAATATATTGAAGTAGAACAAAGTCATATTCATAATATTGAAGAACAAAGATAATTAGAAAGCAATTAGAAGCACAATTAGAGAATTACCAAGAATCCTCTTGACAGATCCGGAAACCAATCGAAGATTGACTCCTTCTAGTTCTAATCCTATGTAGCTATGCTAATCTAGATATCTAATTGATGTGGTGGCTCTAATCTTGATCAGAGGCTTCTTCTCCCTTGATGGAACAATGAATTAGGGTTGAGAGGCTCTCTCCTCCAAGGGCCAGGGGGTCTGGTTTTATAGTCCCTTCAAGTGAATATGGGCCCTTGGATCAAACCGACATAGATTGTATGGTTTAGATTCATCCTTTAGGTCGGTGGAGATCTCCCGCAAAGCAGAGTCCTGATTGGACTCAGGAGGTGGGCGGGCGCCCTGACCAACTGGGCGGCCGCCCAGGGTCTGGCCCCGTTTCGCCTCCGCTTCGGTCTCGTGGCTTCTGGAGTCTTCTAGATGTAAGATAATTGCGCAGCACGTTAATATCTTTACGTAATCCCGACATGTGGGCCTTTCTTCCGTATTTCCTGATAACCCCCTGCAGAAATAGACAAACACCAAAACTCGTGGAATTCTGTCAGATAAAACCCTAAGTCTAGATCTTAATTTCATTTGGATCCTTTTCTTTATTTATTTGATAATTAAATTTGATACTTAAGGACCGTCAACAGGTATGCCAGGCATATCCAACGGATTCCACATGAACATGTCGGCATTTACGCGGAGAAAGTCGACGAGCACAACTTCCTACTTGGCGTCGAGGGTGGCGCTGATCGTCAGCGCCTTGTCGTCAGAGCTGTTGGGGTCAAGGGCGATCTTCTTCGTGTCTTCTACTAGCTCGAAACTCCCTACATGTCACTTGGGCTTTGGGGTCTCAGCGGCGAGAGCCTCGAGCATTGAGGCCAGATGTGCAAAACCCTCAACTGCTACTCCATGCTCGACGCACTCAACATCGCACTCGTATGCATGCTCGTAGGGGCCGTGGTGATGATTTCCTTAGGTCCGGGCATCTTGAGCATGAGGTAGGTGTAGTTGGAGATTGTTACAGAATCGACTAAATTATAAGAGCTCAAGTATCGAAATGATCGCCAGAGCAATCAAATTTCCAAACTTGATCCCATATAATTCTGGTAGTCAACCAAAATCTTAAAGGATTTCAAACTAACTGAGCAACGTACCAAGATCAAGAAAGTTCAGCACAATACATCAATTGTTACATCATTTCATACAAGTCCGCCAAAACGGCACATATCGGAGTTCACTTTAGTTATTACAACCTAGTAGAAGCAGGCTTTATTATTAAACTTGCTAAGAGGTCGAAAGTCGAGAGTGAATCAGGTTTTTTGCGCCGGCACTGTGGTGGCATCTTTTCTCAAGTGGCGGAGGACGAGAGGGCGACTTCCACGGGAACTTTTCTGAATGATTAATGCAGCTTAGCATGGGCGGCCCGGCATCTGCACTTGCGCACTTGAGCATTTGGAGCTTCCACTCCCTTTCTCAGCGCTTTAACTCCACTCCATTCCATTACCCCACTGACCCTGTCTGTCTAACCAAGCGAGAGAGAGAGAGAAGCTTCCAGTTTTCGTCTACACAGTGCAGCAGTTGACTGCAGGAGCAGCCATCGTTACTGACCTTTGCACTTCCCGATGCGCGGTGCTCTTGCCTCCCATCTTGCTGTTTCCTTTCTGAAATCCAGAGAAAAAGAGGACCGAACGAGGAATCTGCAAGCTTCTTCCTTTGTCCAGAGGTGGGCTTCTTTTTATTTGTTTCTTTTTGAAAAATATTATTGGTGTGTGCTTGGAGTGACGAGCTTTCCTTCCTCTTTTTTCCTTTCTTTGTCCCCAATTTCGTTAGTTCATAGGACAATCGCATGCTTAGGATTGTTTACTGTCACCTGGCGGAACCAGGGGTGGCCAACAGGGGCCGTGGCCTCCCCCAACACTGCAGAAAAAATTTGAGTACCCTTGAAAAATTTTCTATTTATAGCACATCAAACTACCCATTCATCCTTTTTTTCATCGTAGTATTATGACTTTTGGTCATAAATACTAACTACATGTACAAAAAGATCAAAATATTATTAGGATTACACTTATATTTATATTTATCACGCTTAAAGATTCTATTATATTTGTCTAGCTCCCTTAATCAAAATTGCTAGTTCCGCCACTGTTTAATGTTCTCTTGAAGCACGGTAATAGAGCCTCTGCCTTGGTTTTTTGTCGTGTGCTCCAGTAATCATTGTGGAATAATAACAATTAACTTGGAGGGTGTGCTTTCTTAGAAATCAGAAAGATTCCCAGTGGAAACTGGCTCAATCACCCTACTGTTTTGCTCGCCAATTATTCAGTCATGGCAAGGAAATTGGAGTGCTCCAAAAAAAAGGTTTAAGAAATGATAGAGAAATTTTATTTGCGTGTAGTATATATCTATTAAAAAGAGCATTACTTCGTGATAGTTTTAGCATCAGTCGAACTTTCATGAAAATTTGATTTTGAGGAAAGTTCAGTGGACTTTTGCCTTTTGGAATGTGTTTGAGGAGATCCATCTCATTCCACAAGTTTTGGGTGGATTTTGGTGTTTTTTTGAAAGTTTGATTGAGGTGAACAACTCAACTTAGTTCTACACATATGGATTCAGATAGATAGGGTCCTACTTTGGCATCCTCCCTTGACTTCTAAGTTCTAATTATGCACAGTTATTTGCAAATTAATCCTTTCACACTTTTTTTTGAGGAAAGCTTTTCTCTGGAAACAAACATTGAATAAAACCTGAAGGAGTTTAGTTAACTCTATCTTTTTTTGTCCACTGATACCATTGTTTATCCTATGGCTTCCTGACAGTTTGAGAATCCCGTGGTTGCTTCTTCCCTTTGTGAATGGAGAAAAATAATGATGAAGCAAAGGGAACATCTCGGCACAACTCTCATCCAAAGGTATAAATTGGATTTCAATTACATAGATTTACATAATATATGAGCTTAAAACAATTTTCTCGTTGTGTTCCATAGACGCAATATTACAGCCCATATGATTATAGTTCTTGTTCCTATGGACATAAGAAAGTAGACATAAGTTGTTGTTTGACACCTGGTGCAAAATTAAAACTACTGGCTCGGTAAGGACTAAGGAGACATTTGGTTTGTGCCATGGTGTGGTCCACAACATGTGATCCGAAATCAAGCCTATGTCACTGTTTGGTTTGAGTTTTCAGACTGCGTCGTCCTGCATTTTTTTTGAAAGAAATGGCAGGAGCTCTGCATTTCAATTAAGGTAACTGGAAGCTTGTGTCACACAGCAGAGTAACTGGAAGCCCCCAATAAGATAGACGAGCAACCCCTATGAAACAGTTCTTTTTCTAAGGTCTATGTCTTCCTTGATTCTGATGGCCACCTGCAGCGCTGTCTCTGTGGCATTGTTAAAACTTCTCCTATTCCTTCTCTTTCCATAAATTCCAGAAGGTGTAAATCACCAAGCCGTTGAAACTTCTCCGCCCGCTCTAGCCACTGTGCCTGTTGCGTCCTTCCACCAAGAAATGATCTGAGAGGGGGCATGTTGTAGTTGGCTCAGGATGTCTTCAAAGTGCTCCCATGCTAAGATGTGATTCCAAACCGCCATGGCAAAGGAGCATTGTAAGGCCTTGTCTAGTTCGCGAAAAGAAAAGTTTTTGGGTACTGTAGCGCATTTGTAACTATAGCAATTAGTGTCCAATCATGGACTAATTAGGCTTAAAAGATTCGCCTTGCAAAATACATACAAATTGTGCAATTAGTTACTTTTTAATCTATATTTAATGCTCCATGCATGTGTTCAAACATTTAATGTGATGGGGCGAAAAGTTTTTGGGTGGGAACTAAACAGGGCCTAAGCACAGGTGTAGGCCAATTTCCACGGGTCCATTACAGAGTGCGCAGTGGTCTTGATGTGGCCACCCTCTTCTCTGCAAGTTGTCCGCTGTTAGCACTTTCCCATGCATAAGTATCCAGGTAGATACCTTGCACTTGTTCTTAGCATGTGCTTTCCAAATTTGGATGCCCTGGAAGGCAAGGCACCGAAGGATCCAGTGAACTGCATACTGTAAGCTGAGCGGGTGGAGAAAGTGCCATCCGGAGTACATTTTCATGTGATCGAATCCGGAACATCCTGAAGCAAATGCACATCTTGTATCCTGATCCACAGGGAGACAAACTCTTCGACATGGGTGGCTGAGGTGATGCGGCCTATTAGTGAGGGAATCCAATTGTTGTTTCTGAGCTCTTGATCTACCTTTCTGTTCTTGTTGCAATTCTGAAGAGATTGGGTGCCAGATACCTGGGGCCCTCTCCTTCGAGCTAGTTGTTGTGCCAGAAGCATGCCATAGTGCCATCGCCCAAGGTGATTATCGTCGATGCATGAAGGCAGTCAATGTCATTGCAAGGGATGTCCATCCCTAACCAAGGTCTGGAGTCTTTTGTCCATTCCTGCCATAACCATCGGAGACGGCGGGCCCGGCCAAACCTCACAATATCAGGTACTCCAAGGCCCCCAAGGTCCTTTGGCTGCGTGACCGTTGGCCAATTTACCAAGCAGTGACCGCCATTTGTGTTGTCCTCCCATTTCCACAGAAATGCTCTCCTGATTTTGTCAAATTTCCTCCTTGCCCAAGCTGCTAGGGGAAATACTGTAAGGTGGTAGGTTGGTATGACCGATAGAACTGAGGAGATGAACAGAAGACAACCTGCTCTATTTAACCATCTCCCTTTCTAGCCACGCAATCGCTGTCCAATTCGTTCGATGAGCAGTTGGATGTGAACCTTCTGTAACAATCTTATGTGTAGCTGCAGCCCAAGGTATTTGCAAAGGAAAGTACCCCTAGTACCTATGAACGATGATAGCACCATGTCGAGGTCTACATCCTCACACCTGATCAGATGAATTGAACTCTTTTGCAGATTTATTTGGAGGCCTTATAAATTGCCAAATGCCTCTAGGATTGTCTTGATAGCAATGACGTCCTCTTTGATCAGATTAATGAAGATTGCTGCATCATCTACGTATAGGGAAGTTCTCCAATTGGCTGCTGCCAAGGGTAAAGGGGTTATGATCCCTTGTCGGGTTGCCATGTCAAGTAGATGCTGAAGCGGATCCATAACTAGGAGGAAAAGCATGGGAGAGAGAGGATCACCCTGACTGACACCTCTAGCATGGTTGAAGCTGTTATCCTGCTCTCCGTTTAGGATGGTGGAGGAGGCCATTCGGAAAAAGGATAGAGATACATTCCCACCAGCGAGGGCCAAAACCCAGGGCCTGCATAACTTCCAATAAGTATCCCCAATTTACCATGTCAAAGGCTTTATGGATATCAAGCTTCATGAATAGAGCCAGACGTAAGGAAATAGTCGTGTATGCTTCTACTTTTAATGAACACACTTTGGTAGCTTTATACAAGGGAGTCAAGTGGGGGCTAATCTATTGGCAAGCATCTTTGTGAAGATCTTTGTGATGCGGTGGATTTGACTGATGGGTCTGAAGTCAGTGACTCTCAAGGCGTCTGCTTTTTTTAGGAGAAGTATGATGTTTGCCGAGTTCATCAACCCCTCGGCGTTCATGGTGCGCTTTTAGGGCCAATGGTCAGTTAGCCGACTTGGAGGCCGTTGACTTGTTGGCGCTAGAGATCACCACTAGGGGTGGTTCGTACGCCCAATCCGTCACCACCTTGTCCTGTGTGAGGCACATGTACCAATATTTGGTGCTTCCTGTCAGATGATAAGATGCACACCAGAGGTTTTTGATGTAGCCGAAGGTGACTGTAGCCACTGTTGATGCTAGTGTTGCGGCTTCCTTGGTGCAAGTATTTCTAATGTAGATTTGGTCGCTATGGAGATTTTCCCCGAAGGCAGATTGAGATCTGCTATCGGTTGAGGAAACCGTGCGGAGGGTGCTGTTGTTGGTGGTGATCCTCCTTTGTGCACAATCTCTGGAGTGGTGTTGATCTCATGCGTGGAGTTGGTGTCATGCTTGGTGGCCGAGGAGTTTCCATTTGAAGACTCCTTAGATGCATAGATCATCATGTTTAGGCTGTTGTTGCTGTCCTTGGTGTTGTAGTTGTCGACAGCCATGATGTTAAAGGGGTTCTTGCATTTGTGGTTGGTTGTGAAGGGGTCGTCACAGTTGAAGTAGAGGCCCGCTTGGCGTTCCGTCATCTCCATGGAGATGAGGCGCCTGAGAGGGCGTTGTAGATTGATCGGTGGCGATCATAGTGTTGTCATCATAGTTGGTGCTGAGGTAGTCCCTGCCGAAAGCAGTGTTGGATCTGCTATTGGTTGAGGATTGTCGAGGCATTTGAAGAGGTGGCCACACTCCTTCCACTGGTTGGTGATGTCGCGGATGTTGTGGTACTTCTTGGGGCGTGCTGGCTCGCTATTGTTGTGGGGTGCAGCAGGCAGCGAGGGCGCAGTGGCGCTCGGCCACGGCGGGCTGATACTCATGTTGCTGGCGGTGGGAGCCCCATGGTTGTTGATTGGAGCATAGCCATAGTCGACGATGTGGTAAAAGTCGTTCCCCTAGGGAGCGAACCTGTTGTAGTAGATGTTCTTGTTGAAGTTCTCCATGAGTGTGGTTAGGATCAGTTTGGTCTCAGGATACCAAATGTAACACATCTATTGTGAGGGGCTGCTGGGTGTTGACACTTGCTAACACCACTTGAATACTAGGTTGTCATCCCCAGCATGGCACTAGAGTGTACTATGGTATTTATAAGCACACAGATAATCCGCAAGCGCACGGATACAGTTATAGCTTTTACCCGGTTAAAGGTTTTATCGTATCCACAGGGAAACAGGAGAACTGATCTACGCTCTAACTTAACCTAGATAGATAGGTAGGTGTAAATAGGAAAGATGGTTGAATTGAATAAGAACAATATTAAAGGTAAGATAACAATGGGTGATAATATGGGAATAGAGTGTAGAGCAATCTAATATATGGGCGATGGTAGCAGAATAGAGAGGATAACTATGGTTTCTCTACTTCAAAGGGGTATGTCTATGTCTGGGACGAACCACGTGATAAGAATACACCACAAAGGATGCTTATCCATAGGCTGATAAACCCTATCCGTCTTGCTAACAAGAATCGACTATTTCCTCCAATCCTCCCTCGCTCTCCATCTTGCTACTATCTAGATCTACTCTAGTATAGAGATGAGAGGAGAGCTCTCATCTCTAAACCCTAGCTTTTGCTCTGTCTATGAATAATGAATAATGATCAAGGGGTGCCTCCTTCAGGGGCCAGGGGGTCTGGTTATATAGTCCCCTCAAGTGAACCTGGGCCGTCGGATCAAAGCGACATTGATTGAACGATTATTCTTGATTCTTTAGGTCGGTGGAGCATAATCCGCGAAGTTGAACGTGATTGGCCGAAATAGGTGGGCGGGCGCCCTAAGGACTTGGGCGGGCGCCCTGTCCCTGAGCCCTCTCGACTTCTGCTTTATTCCTGTGGCTTCTGGAGTCTTCTAGATGATAGAAAATTGCGCGGCACGTTAATATCTCTATGTAAACCCGACGTGTGGGCCTTTCTTCCATAATTCCTGATAACCCCCTGTAGAAATAAACAAACACCAAAACTCGTAGAATTCTGTCAGATAAAACCCTAAGTCTGGATGTTGGTTGCATTTGGATCCTTTTTTTTATTTATTTGATGATTATATTTGGTACTTAAGGACCGTCAACAACTCCCCCAAGCTTACCTCTTGCTCGTCCCTGAGCAAGGTTGGACTCAAGAGTTTCTGCAGTGGTTTTATGCCTTAAATGTACACTTACGTTTAAACAAGATCTCATCTCTAAGTTAAGGTAAACTGTTAAGATTTAAACTTACTCATATTACCTTCCACCATGGGGCTTGCAACCGTCACTTGTGTCTTGAGCAGTTAAAAGATAGAACGGTCAAGTCAAGCACCATGTCTCTTATTCTTTGATCAACTATAGCTCTGGAGTTTTTGTAGATTTTCAAAATAAAACTCAGAGATTCCTTGTATGACTCTCTCAAATCTCTCTTTTGTGGTATTTCTGGATCCTTACCAAGGTAGTGATGATATACGCCTTCTCTCAAAGTATGTAGTATTTGTGGTATGAGGTATAGTGATATTGCCTTCTCTCTCACCCTACTCTAATAAGGTTTGATACCTGGAGCTCATAGGTGGGAGACAGCTAATACATACTTACAAGACATTTACTGCATAGTCAAACCATGGATCCAAGTCAATAAGTCAAATCAAGATGTCCATGTGTGGCGAATGAATGGTGTATGGTGGTAACAATGGTGGAAGTCTAATTCTACTTTTGCTCTTTTGAGGGGATACATACCTTTCTTGCACTTTGAAGATTTTTTTTGAAGGGAATGAGATGCTCTATATTTTTTTTTCTTTTCTCTCAGGTGGGTATCTTGTACCCCTAATTCTACTGTCGGACACTTGTCCATTTTTACCTCTCGTCTCACTTTTTCTTTTCTTCGAGGTTTCGGACACTTGCCCCTTTTTATTTTCTCGTATTTTTTTCTTTTTTTTTCAGAGCACTCACCCTCCTAGAATAATGTAGCAAGTGGTAGTAACCAAAATATCAAGAGCATTGATTTCACGGGGAATAACAGGGATAGGATAATATTTTTGGCTATTCTCTCCTGGATAGGAGTAGAATAATTTTGGGTGAATCTGGAGATGGAAATGAATGGACGTATGTGGATGCGTACTTCCGGAGTAGAAGCAGCATGTATGAGTGAACGTGTAAGTGGATCTTGTTTTTAACCACATGACAAGCTCCTAAGGGTCTACACAGCTTGACCACACTCAATGCTCATAAGTAGTAAAAAGTAAATGTATGGTTCATAGTCTAATAAGCATGTATATATGGTTGTGGTAGGATTTTAAACTCTCATCATACAGGAACTCATCATGCAACATTTTAAAGATTTTCAAAGATAAAATTCTCCAGAATTCTAGCATCTCTAGGAACAGATAAACAGCAGCTCAACCTTCCCATATCATATCCGTTAACGACTTAGACTTTAGATCAAGTACTCTTCCCACAAGTTTAGGTTTAGAGTAAATCTTAATTCATAACAGTCATGCCTAAACTTGAGAGAGAATTTAATTTTGAGAACTAGTCATGGCAGAGCAACTATTCATCATTTCTATGTGAGAGCTTATCATGAGGGTTCATAGCAAACTTTATTTATTTATTTATTTAGCAAACTAAGCAAATATATATATATATATATGTATATGTATAAGCATAAAATCTTTATTTGGGTTTTTATAATTATACATCTTTTTATTATTTGAGTAAAGTATAAACGCGAGTAAAAACACTTAGCTGGATAAATGGGGGTGCTCTCCCCCAAGCTGGATTTTGACGTAATTTCTTCTGATGTAGCTAGCAGGTGGCGAAGGTGTATTTGAATGTCGGCAACACCCTGACAGCGATTAGGATGTCCTCCGTCTGCTAGTCTTTTTTGATCCTTGAATTCTGTGGAGCTCAAATAGACAACAAAGCTTTGTGGAACTGGTTAAGTGTTAGCATAATAAAATCTCTTAGCCATTATCATGTTGAGCTTTCTCTAATAAATATTACTCTCTTTGGTAGGATCATAAATTTATTTTTATATTTTCATTTCTATAGAACAGGAATATATTTATTTTATTTTTACGCCACCACAGTGAATGTACTTATGGGTTTTATGCCATGAGCATACTCACATGGGGCTTAGTATTTTAAACATTTTTATTTTCTTTTCAAAATAGCATGATTAACTAATAAGTTATTTAAGGAAAGTAAGTAATTAAAGAGAAAAGGGAATGCAGAAAGGATAAATATGGATAACTACCGATTTTACCTTTCGGCGAGGGTTCAATGTTTTAAGTCTTCTGAACAAGACTTCTCACCGTGTTCATTCTTTAGGTGCGTCATTTGATTCAGGTGTGGACCTTGACGTCTGCACCTCTTGATACGGTGTCACCCGTGTTCTTCGTTTGCCCAGCAGTTCGAAGTGCGGCGTTGGCAGTATCTTACTCAGTGTGTTTGTACTCGTAGATGTAGGTCCTTCACTTAGTAGAGTCTGAGAGTTATAAAACTCCTCCATGTTTTGCTCGAAGTGTACCTGCTCATAGAGACAAGGCAAAGATCAAGTGCATGGGTCCTGTTGGTGGAAAACACCAACAGAACCAAAAGTGTAGTTGTTCTTCTCTAACCTTAAGCATAGTGAGCAAGACAAAGTTGATGGATGATAAGTTCATGAGTGTAGTACTTATAACATTTGTCAGATCAGATCGCTCAACCTTATGGAAAGATAATCTATCTATGTATATGTCTTTTTCTTTATATCTCTCAAAGATTGAATATGTAACCTTTTAGCTCATATGATTAGAAGTGTGGGATCATGGAGGTAGTACTAGGAACAAAGATTAAAGGACTAAACATGCCGAATCAGTTGGATTGATTAATTTGGAGTTATAAATCATACATGTTTGTCTCTTTATTTATGTGAACGCTAGAACCAAGGAGAAGCTTATAAAAGTGATAGTCACATATATTAAGATATTACCTTAATTGAAGAGTGATGGTACCATCTTACCTTGTGGAAGCTTCCCATTCGTAGTGGTTGTGTATCGTGTTTGTGGCCCCTCCATGGATCATCTCTTATGAGCTAAGTCTTCCTTGTGTAAATTGTTAAACTTGATGTGTCTCTCTCTTTGTCTCCAATGTGAGTTTATCTCAGGACTTCCCAAGTTGATATTGGAAGTTTTTCTGCTGGGGTTAGTCCGACAGAATATACCAATATCTACTCAAGCAGTTTTTAGTTCAGTAACCAAACTAGACTCTATGTCTAATCAGATTAAGGAAGGCTATTAAACCTAAGCACCATGCTTAATTTAAAAGCCAATGGAAGTATGTCGAGTACTTCCAAACCAACACTTGCTAGTAAATAGACAAAGGTAGCATGACAGCATTTATAGAGATCTACTCAAGTGGAGATGAAGTAGTGTGATTAGTATTTAACAAATTGAGCATGTCTCAAAGGTAGGGACAACCAGCATAGCAACATGGCAAAAGATGTTTTTATGTAAAGTACTCCCCCAAGCTTAAATTTTGCAAAATTCAAGTTTGGATGAATTTAATTCAATGTTGTATGATGATCGGTTGGACATACCTTGTGCTTGTCGTTCATCCGATCTTCTTGCTCCAATCCTAGAAAGGTTAGTGACAAGAATATCCAAATGAATATTTTTACAATTATCCTTATATGCTCAATACACAAGGTAATGTTGTAAATAATTAAAAGCTCATGTTATGATCTGATCAGTGCTTATTTTAGAACACTAAGCTTGTCCTTGGGAAACCATCAATTTATGTCGGCGAAGTGGTTTCCCTTCTAACGCTGACCTATATTAAGATCAACTTAACGAGATCTGCAATATTTATTATAGACATATGCATCGACAACCACCCTTTTAAAGTTTTTATAAATAGAAAGGAAGAGGGGGTTGGAGATTTCAAATGTGGTGATGTTGGAGAGACCAATAGATTGGGAAGATGTTGCATATGAGCATGGAGTAAACAAAGTGGCTATGAAATAAATTGCATGCTCATTAATGTTATCTTCGTCTCCAATCTGAATGTTCAGAGTTTCTCCTGGATTGGTCTCATCTATGTCCTTTTCTGTAGTTGGATGAATCCCATTTTCAAAGGGAGTCAAGAACTCGCCATTTGAAATTGAGCCAAAGTCAGAATCCATTAAGGCTTCTTCCTTATCCATCCATTCTACACATTCTAGCCATTTAGAACTTGTGATCAGGAAAGGGGAGGTGTTAGAATTTTCTATATGGCTTAGCTCTCCTTCACTTGATATGTCATCCTCGACTTCTTCATAAAAGGAACCACGACATTCTCTAAGAGAAACATTATTGCAAGGATTTGAATTATCCCTGCTTGAAGGTCTCTTATGGAACCAGAAGTCTAAACCATCAGTATTTGAAAGATTTAAGGTCGGAATTCCTTCCTCCCTTGGAGAATTTTGGGATATTGATGGTTTATGATCGATAGCTAAAGTTTGGGATTGAAGAGGTTGTGATCTGGCTATCGAAACTTCATTTTCTTGTCTAGGAATTGGTTTTTTCTCTTTCTCAGGTATATAAATGCTAGGAAACTTTCCACTCAATGAATCAATTAAATCCCTAGCTTCACTAGCAGGTAGGTGATAGAAGGATCCTCTAGAGGCTGTATTCAAGGTTTGCTTATTTTCCCTACTAAGGCCCTCAAAAAAGTGAATTAGAAGAACTTCTTCTGGAATAGAAAGCTTTGGGCCAGTGAGAGTAAGGTTAATAAAGCGGTCCCATGATTTGCCAAGAGATTCTACTGTCTAAAAGAAATAATCTCACGCCAAAGTTCCGCCACTTTGGAGATTGGAAAATATTTAAAAAGAAAACTATTATATAACTCCTTCCAATCTCCATGAACACTCCCTACTTTGAGTTTGTACCAATGTCTAGCTTTTTCCGTTAAAGAGAACGGAAAGAGCTTCCATTTAAGAGTCTCATCGGACATGCCTTCTATGCGAAGGAGGTCACAGACTCGATAAAACTCTCTTAGGTGTGTATGGGTTTTCTTCACCTTCTCCTGAGAAAGGTTGTTTTTGAACAAATTCTATGTATTTGGGGTCTATCTCAATACTAGATGCTATGATAGGCTTTGAAGATTTTGGTGGTTCGAGATGTCTGCCCGTAGGTCTATAAAATTCATAGATAGACATGTTTGAATTCATGATAGACCAGAAATCAAGGATTAGATAAGAAGAAAGAATAGCAGAGATAAGGCAAAAGATAAAAGGAAAAGTATATATATATATATGTATATATATATATATTATTTTTTTTAGAAAATGATTAAGCTAGTTCGTAGTCAACTCAGCAACCGTCTCCCCGGCAACGGCGCCAAAAATGCTTGTTGACACTTGCTAACACAACTTGAATACTAGATTGTCATCCCCAGCATGGCACTAGAGTGTACTATGGTATTTATATGCACACAGATAATCCGCAAGCGCACGGATACCGTTGAAGCTTTTACCCGATTAAAGGTTTTATCGTATCCACAGGGAAACGGGAGAACCAACTACGCTCTAACTTAACCAAGATAGATAGATAAGTGTAAATAGGAAAGATGGTAGAATTGAATAAGAACAATATTAAAGATAAGATAACAATGAGTGATAATATGGGAATAGAGAGTAGAGCAATTCTAGTATATGGGCGATGGTAGCAGAATAGAGAGGATAACTATGGTAACTCTACTTCAAAGGGGCATGTCTATGTCTGGGATGAACCACGTGATAAGAATACACCACAAAGGATGCTTATCCATAGGCCGATAAACCCAACCCGTCCTGCTAACAAGAGGTGGACTACAAGGGACCAACGTAACTGTCACCTACGCGGCCTACCACACGATCCAGCTAGACAGGGGATATCCACAAGTAATCTAGGTCTAAGCACCTCGCTTACACCTATACTACAACTCTCACCTATAGCGTCCTATAGATTAAAGTACTCAAAAGAGTTGTGAACCAGAACATACATGATTAGTAATTGCATAATGAATTAGAAGTAGATTACCAGAGTCATCCCATGAGCACGCTTGATTAGAGCTTGATCATGACAAAGTACAACCGGAGGAAGAACCGACAGGCCGGCCTCTCCTCCAATCCTCCCTCGCTCTCCATCTTGCTACTATCTAGATCTACTCTAGTTTAGAGATGAGAGGAGAGCTCTATCTCTAAACCCTAGCTTTTGCTCTGTCTATGCATAATGAATAATGATCAAGGAGTGCCTCCTCCAGGGGCCAGTGGGTCTGGTTATATAGTCCCCTCAAGTGAACCTGGGCCGTCGGATCAAACCGACATTGATTGAACGGTTATTCTTGATCCTTTAGCTCGGTGGAGCATAATCCGCGAAGTTGAATGTGATTGGCCGAAATGGGTGGGCGGGCGCCCTAAGGACTTGGGCGGGCGCCCTGTCCGTGAGCCCTCTCGGCTTCTGCTTTGTTCCCATGGCTTCTGGAGTCTTCTAGATGATTGAAAATTGCACGGCACGTTAATATCTCTATGTAAACCCGACGTGTGGGCCTTTCTTCCATAATTCCTGATAACCCCCTGCAGAAATAAACAAACACCAAAACTCATGGAATTCTGTCAGATAAAACCCTAAGTCTGGGTGTTGGTTGCATTTAGATCATTTTCTTTATTTATTTGATGATTATATTTGGTACTTAAGGACCGTCAACACTAACCAGTCGGGATGATGAACCTCCTTGATGAATCCGGCCGTCAAAAGCTTGTGGATCTCCTTGCATTTCTCCTCGTCGAAGCGACGCAACTGTTGTTTCACTGGCTTGGAACCGACTCGAATTTCCAAGGAGTACTCGGCGACTTCCGTCGGTATGCCTGGCATGTCCGAGGGACTCCATGCAAACATGTCGGCGTTTGCACGGAGAAAGTCGACGAGCACGGCTTCCTATTTGGGGTCGAGGTCAGCGCTGATCGTCAGCACCTTGCCGTCGGAGTTGTCGGGGTCGAGCGGGATCTTCTTCGTTCCTTCTGCCGGTTCGAAGCTGCCCGCGTGTCGTTTGGGCTCTAGAGCTTCTGCGGCCAAGGCCTTGAGCTTCAAGGCAAGCTCGGTGGAGTTCTCAACAGCTTCCCCGTATTCGACGCACTCGACGTCACACTCGTACGCGTGCTCGTAGGAGGAGCTGACGGTGATGACGCCCTTGGGTCCGGGCATCTTCAGCTTCAAGTAGGTGTAGTTGGGGATAGCCATAAACTTGGCGTAACCCGGGCGCCTGATGATGGCGTGGTACGTGCCTCAGAATCCCACCACCTCAAAGGTGAGGGTCTCCTTTCTGAAATTGGCCGCCGTGCCAAAGCAGACCGGCAGGACGATTCGACCTACCGGCAACGCCTTCTTTCCAAGTACGACACCATGGAAGCCGCCAGCGCTTGGTTGGAGCTGCGCCCTGTTGATGCCGAGAAGGTCGAGGGTCTCATGGTAGATGATGTTCAGGCTGCTGCCGCCGTCCATCAACACCTTTGAGAGTCTGGTGTGGACGATGATGGGGTCGATGACGAGCGGGTAGACGCCAGGGGCGACTACCTCGTCGGGGTGGTCGTCTCGATCGAAGGTGATGGGGGTGTTTGACCAATTGAGGTACTGGGGCACTGCCATCCTTGCTGTAAAGACCTCGCGGCGCTCCCTCTTGCGCTGCCTTGCGGTTAGCTGCGTCGAGGGTCCACCGTAGATCATGTAGCAGTCGTGGACGGCTGGGAAACCTTCGTCGTCTTTGTCGTCCCCCTTGTCGCCGTTCTTCTCTTTCTTCTGGTCGTCCCTTTTGAACCCCAGGCCATCGAAGTGCTTCTTCAGCATACGGCAGTCTTCGAGCTTGTGGTTTGCCCCTCCCTTATGGTAAGGGCAGGGCTCCTTTAGCATCTTGTCGAAGATGACTCCTTCAGAGGGGCCTCGAGGTCGTTTACGATCCATGGCGGTGACGAGGTCGTCGTCGAGGGCTTCCCTTTGGAAAGGCTGTGCTTTCTTCTTCTTCTTGTTCTTCTTGGGTCCTTGATTGGGGCCCTCATCGTCATCGGCGGACGACTTGCCTTTGCCCCCTTCGCAGCTGAAGAAAGCTCCGACCGCTTCCTCCCCTGCAGCGTAGTTCGCCACTACGTCCATCAGCTCGTCGACGGTTTGAGAGCGATTCCGGCCTAGCTCCCGCACCAAATCTCGGCTGGTGGTGCCCGAGACAAAGGCTAGGATGACGTCGTGGTCTGGGATGTGCGGTAGCTCGGTGCGCTGCTTTGAGAAGCGTCGAGCATACTCTCGGAGAGTTTCTCCTGACTTCTGCTTGCACTTGCTGAGGTCCCATGAGTTGCCGGGCCGTATGTAGGTGCCTTTGAAGTTAGCTTCGAATACCCTGACCAAATCGACCCAATCGTGGATCTGGTTGGCCGGGAGCTCCTCGAGCCATCTGCGGGCGGTGTCGGAGAGGAAAAGTGGTAGCTGTCGGATGATGGCTCGATCGTCCCCTCGAGCGCCTCCCAGCTGACAGGCTAGTCTGAAGTCTACCAGCCACAACTTTGGCTTGGTCTCGCCGTTGTATTTAGCAATGCTGGTCGGGGGTCGGAACGGGCTGGGCAGCGGCGTGCTGCGGATTGCTCTGCTGAACACCTGAGGGCCCGGCGGTTCCGGGGCCATCCGGTCCTCGTCGCTGTCGTACCGCCCGCCGCGGTGAGCGCTGTAACCGCGCTCTTCTGCGTCCCCATATCGACGGCAACGATTCTCGTCGATGTCGCGTCATGCGTCGTGTCGCCGTTGATGGTCGACAGGGTGGTCGAGAACAAGTGCCGTCTTCTTCCCTCGAGGGGGTGGCTGCTGATGGACCGATACCTCCTTTTCGTTCCGGGCCGGCTCGTCACGCTTCTCCGTGGCCGCTCCTCGACCTCGAGAGGCCGAGCTTTCGGCCTGCTGAACTGCCGCTACCTAGAGTAGAGTCTGCACCTCGTCTCGAATGCGTCGCGCTTGGGAGTTCGATGGTTCGGGCATATTGCATAGCAGCATTGTCGCCGCCACGACGTTCTGGCCCGCTCGAGGGAAACGGCTGACGGGCTGCTCAGGTTCTCCGTCTCCGACGATCTACCGATGTACCTCTTGAGCCCGTCTGCGGACACTTCTGCCAGGCGGGTAAGGCTGATCCTACTCGAGGATCTGTTCAAGCAGAACAAGGCGCTTGCGATCTTCGTCGAGCTTCGCTTTGAGCTCTCGTAGCTACGCAAGTTACGCGGCTCTGTCTTCTTGAGGAGGGGGGTCGACCTGACCGTCGTTCCCAGGCGTCCTGGGGTCCTCTCTTGTTGCAGGGGCTCGACCGCCAGCAATGGCGTCTTGTGTCTCGTCGGTAGTTTCTACTGCCCCATCGATATGGAAGCATTCCCTAGTAGGGTCGTAGCTGTCGGACTCAGAGTCGGAGTCCGGCTTGGCGGCGTAGAAGCATCCACGTCCCTCCTCCAGCAGCCGTTGCCTGAGTGAGGTGATCGTGTATCGCCCAGGCCCTAGGCGACGGAGGCCTCGTACCTGAGAGAAGTTCGGCAGCTCGGACGTCCGTTGCTGTGCTCCAGTGTCGCGTGGGAGGACCATTGGTCTCTCCACGTATGTCTGGGCGTTCGGACAAATCGCCCTGGCGAGCGATGCCGCGACGTGGTCCAAACCGAACGGCAACGCTCTTCTTGGGGCGAATAGCCCGTGTGGAAGTAGCGTTGCGGCGGGCGAGAGTGCGCAGGGCACGCTATCTCCCATCGTCGTCGTGCGATCCTCGTGGCGTTGGGCCGTCATACCCGCGGTTTCGGCGTGCGGGGCTGTCGGCTCCTGTGTCACCTCCTGCCTGGCACGAACTGTCGGTTGTGACGAGGCAGAGGGGTGATGGTGGCGCTGTCCACGCCTCTTCTTGGGCGGGGAGGCGTGGTGGTGAGGACGTCTTGGAGCCCTCAATCGTGCTGGCGCAACGCGAGCTCCTCCTGGTCCTTTGACCGAGAGCAGGATCATGTCATAGCCAAAACCGGTGGACATGAACTCGAGGCTCCCGAACCAAATCACCGTGGAGCGCGGAATCGGCGAAACGAGAGTGGCCATCTGGAAAGGAATGGGAAATCGGCGGAAAACACGTAGGACCCCTACCTGGCGCGCCAACTGTCGATGTTTTCCCCCGGGGGGTCACACCAACGAGTGAAACTTGTATGCGTGCTCCCCTTTCTAGATGGTGATGCAAGAAAAGACACTAAGATTTATCCTGGTTCGGGCAAGAGAAGGCCCTGCGTCCAGCGGGGGGGAGTGTTTGTATTATCTTGCACCTAAGTGCTTGTACAGTGGTGAATACAGGCGTGGTATGAACTGGGATGGAGTAAGGTTGCACTACTACGTATGTCTTGTGTCGTGTTTTTTTTATCCGCTCCCGGACCTCCCTTTTTATAGTTCCAAGGAGAGGTCTAGGGTACATGTATAGGCGACAGAGTAGGGGTCGATAGAGGTATGGCGTGCTGACCTACTCGAGGCCTCCGTACCGGCATGGCCTCGAGCCGTCTTGTCTTGGTACTTTGATGATGATTACGCGTGCCCCTGAATCCCGCTCCTGTGCGCCGTCCTGGACTGGTTTATCTGTTGCACGCTTATACGTCGTGGTAGCAGCTACGTCGGAGTGGTTGAGGTGCTGTCACTCGTCGCCCGATCCTTCCCCAGGAAGGAAACGTGCCTACTCGAGGGTCAGGTGCCGTGTAACGCCTTGCTGGCCAGAGCGCTGACTTTGGGCGTCTCGAGGGGGGTCTTGACTGGACGTTCCGACCCACTCTCTGCGCCCTGCCACGTTCTGGCTTGTTTGGTGGGGAAGGCTGCAAAAAGAACGACAGGATGGGTGCTTGTTCCCTATCACGCTTCCTGTGACTGACGGGTTAGGTGAGAACGCAGCAGGCGCATTAACTGCCCTGGTTCCCGTGCCTGTGTCAGGCGGCGGGCGGCGTCCTTGCGCTCGAGGCCTCCCGATTCGTACGAGCCTATTTCCGTATTCGACGGTAGCCGGCGCTCGAGCCCTAGTCGATTCGCAGGACGCTCTTTCCGTGTTCGTGGCTACGGCCGTCGAGGACCGTGCGTACAACTGGGCGTCGAGTTGGAGGCCTCGACTTTCGTACGGATGCTCTCGATATGCACATTAGTTAGGGTACCCCTTACTGATATCCTCGACATCTACCTCCTTTGTAAATGTGCTAACACCACCAAGTGTCCACCACCAATGTACATGTGTGTTAGCATTTCACTAACATTTTCACCAAAGGAGTTAAGTTAGCACTTTACTAGATCCTAATGCATATGCTCAAGAAATGGACCTAGTAGCACTTGATTCGAGAGATGACCGTGATTTCCCCTCTTGATAGTCGGCTATCTATCCTAAACCCGGTCAAACAATTATCTACTCAACTTAGACCGGTAAAAGCACTATACCTTTGCCTTGATCACTTTACTCCTTGTCTATCACCATGTTCTCTACTTCATGCGTCATCTCTTTATAATCATGTGGCCACCTTTCCATGCCACCTTGCACCTTCATCACATGCGTTGCTATGCCTAACTCAAATTGCATAAACACAAGACATTAGTAACTTGGTGTCATTAATTACCAAAACCAAACTTGGGCTTTCAGCGGCGCGCCATGGCGCGTTGTGGACGGGTTAGTTCTCTGTGGCGCTCAAGTCTTCATGCCAGCATCATCATCACTGGTGCCCATAGTGCTGGAGCTGGCTCACTCTATGGGTCATGGGGGGCATCCAGAAAACCCTCCAGCGGCTGCGTTAACAATTCGCCATCGATCATGATCGCCAGTTAGTGCAGGATTACGTCTGTTCCCATGCAACCTGTCTACGCAACAAGACTGAAACGTTGCACCTAGCAGGCCTCCTGCACCCGCTTGAAGTCCCTTCTCAAGTGTGGTCTGACATCGACATGGATTTCGTCGAAGGTTTTCGGTGCATCCATAGCAAGAGTGTTATTTTGATGGTGGTCGATTGTTTTTCCAAGCACGCTCACTTCATAGCGCTCAGCCACCCATACAATGCTGCTTCTGTTGCTAAGGCCTTCTTCGAAGCGATCGTTCGACTCCATGGTTTTCCTACTTCAATCGTAAGTGATCGTGACCTGGTGTTCACTGGACATGTTTGGTGGGACCTGTTCAATCTGGCTGGAGTCAAGCTGCGCATGAGTATTACATTTCACCCACAGACGAACGACCAATCGGAGATTGTCAACAAGAGCATCATGATGTATTTACGTTGCCTCAATAGGGATTGGCCGCGTGCGTGGCTTGACTGGCTTCCGTGGGCTGAGTATTGCTACAATACGTCGTATCGTCCGGCCTTGAAGGCTACGCCATTTGAGGTGGTGTTTGGTCGTTCACCGTAGACACGGTGGACATTTGCTTCGGGACCAGGATGAGTTTCTACAGGATGTTCGAGAACGCCTTCTTCAAGCACAGGAATATGCCTGACGCCACTATGACAACAAGCACCGTGCGCTCAAGTTCTAGGTTGACGACTGGGTGCTCCTGCGTATTCTTCATCGCCCAGCTCAAACCCTCGTCCTAGGGCCGCGCTGCAAGCTCAGTCCTCGGTACGCGGGTCCCTTCCAGGTGATCGAGCGCATCGGCGAGGTGGCATATTGGCTTCGTCTTCCTAAGGGTGCCCGCATCCATGATGTTTTTCATGTGGGTGTTCTGAAGCCTTTCCATTGTACTCCGCCGATGTTGCTGCCGACTCTTCCACCCCTTCGGCATGGCTGACTGTTGCTCCAGCCTACACGTGCTCTCCAGGCCCAACTGCGTCGCGGCACTTGGGTTGTCCTTGTCCTGTGGGCTGGTCTGGATCAGTCTGAAGCGACATGGGAGCCAGTGGAAGACTTCAAGCTCTTCTTCCCTGACTTTCAGCATGAGGATGAGCTGTTTGTCGAGGCGGGGAGGGATGTTATGGTCGGCAAGAAGTAAGAGCACAGGAGTCGTGGCTGATCAGACCCATGCACAAGTGCGTGGACACGCCTGGCTTGGCCAGCCTAAAAGTCTAGTTGGTTATCAAGTCCTAAATGCTAAGATTTATTTATCTATTTAGTTATTATTATTTACCATGTGTTTCTTAGGATTGCTTGTATAAGTATTGGACTTTGTTAATGAGAAGGATTAGCTTGGGATTGAGATCTTCTATCTCCCTTGGGCACCCAACCCTGTTACCCTCTCTCTATCGCCATCCTCCCTGTTCCACGGCCTAAACCCTAGGCGCCGAGCACGACGCCACCAATTCGTCATCGTGCATTCAAGCCTAGACCACCCATCCACCATCAGTACAATCTTCGGAGCTTAAGCGCTAACAGGAGGGCACTGTTGTGATGGCGGAGGTGCTTTAGTCGCTGCTCAGTGTGGTGGGCTTGCTGCCCTGCACGCATAGGCTTTATGGACAAGGCAACGGTGCGCAGGCACCTGATTGGGTCTCTGTAGATTGCCGCTTGGTGGCTGCCAGTGAGGCAGTGCAGGCACTTCCCCTTTAGGAGCTTGGAGAGGGGAGGATGAGCTGCAGGCGCGTGGGATGGTTGGCATGTTGAATCTTCCGGAGGCTTCAATTCGCGGTGGAGCCACCAGTGTTTCAAGAGCACGCTATACCACGCCCCTTGCTCAGCATCACATGAATCACCGTCTTGTCACCGGAGTCTCGGAAAGGCGCACCGCTATTAGTGCGAGTGGCAGCAGATGTGTCTTCCTCGGACCCGCGGACAGGGCCTGGTGCCGGAGTGCATCTAAAGCAGGGCTTGAGCGGGGGAGGTGGGAGGGGGATTAATGGCAGATGGTTGGGAGGTGGACTGTAGGTATAGGAATTGAAGGCGAAGCTGACGCATCGTGGGGGTGTCGTCATCCACAACGAGCTCAATCAAGCCCACCACTATGGATGTGAGCTGAAGCCGCCGTGTGAGGCTGGAAGGGTAGCTTGGGGCGGCTCGGCGGCGCCGCATCTGGGGTCTTGCGATGGGGCGGTGCGGGGGACGGGGGAGGGGAAGGGGCTAACGGCTCCATTCGAGCTCATCCGGTCTGTAAATGTTGAGTAAATCCAAAAGCTGCTATCGAACTGTGCATCGTCCTGCATTGTATTTTTAGGTTATCATTAGAACCAGGACTGGCCCATCCAGGAAGAAAATCAGCAGATGACAACCCTGGACCGATTCATGCTTTCCAGGCTTCATGGCATCTCCTGAAACCAACTATGCTGTAAAATTACTCACTACAGGAAAATAACAAAGATAAAAGACTCTCAATATTACATTAATAAAAGAGTGAAATGGACCATGGGTTCTTAAACTTTTCCCACATTTTTATCTAGGTGCATGAACTCTCAAATTGATCATCTGGGTCTTTCAACTTTTTTCATGTGGTTCATTCTAAGTTAATTCCATATTGAATCATTGAGTGGGACTCACATTGACCTTTGAGAGTTCATATACCCACTTAGGGTGCATGTCACTCTTAATAAAAGATATGTTTTAGAAAAACTAGGAATAGTAGAGTGAACTTTGTTTAATATTTTGGAAGAGAGTTCAAAATTGAAATGTTTTATTGAAGATATAGCTAATACTATTTAGTCATTTGCTGGTAAATTTATGGTACGATCTTTTTGCTACTCCTATTACAAGTTCACTTTCTTGGAAGTTTCATTTTTAAATCAAGTCCCATTCAAAAGTTGAAGTCTTTCTAATTGCAATATCCAGCCATGCTTTGTAATGTTAAATATTTGTAGCATGACATTTAGTAATTACTATTTGTATTTTATGCATCAATTCCATTAACTTTGGGTCCAGTTTGGTGCTTTATTGTTTTGGGCACATGTTGAACTTGGACTTTGTATTTCGAAACAAAGAGAACTTAGTAATGTCTTAATTTTTGTTGGCTTCTTGTGCAAAATATGATTCTTGATTTGTTCTCTATATATTGTCACATTGATTATATTAATACTTTATTACTTTCCTACTCTGTTAGGTTCACAGCAAAATGTGCAATGAGTTGACTTTGATGCTGGATAAGGTTTCCTCTATTCTTCCATCAATAGAAGCTGCTCAACCAGGATGCAAAGCAGGTGTAGAGGAACTATGCAACCTATACAACATAGTTGGCAAAGGGAAACTCATAATCCAGAATTGCATTGAATGTAGCAGTCTTTACTTGGTATGATATTCCATTTCCTTGATATAATAGATCTGTTATGAGTTGCATTCTGTTGTATCTCATTAGTACAAATTTAGGCACCTTTTGAGTGACTGTTAAAAGGCTTTTCTAATTTTTTAATATGCTTATATTTCAGGCTATTACTAGTGAAGCGACTGCAATGCGGTGTGAAAGGATAAGGAACTCGTTGAGGCGGAGCTTGTTCCTAATACAGAACATGGTTGAACAATTGTTAGCTAATGAGGTTAGTTTTGTGTACCAAATTATATTACATGAGCTGAAACAACAATTCTAGGTGAACAAATCTTTTGCAATTCTTTGTGAAAAGGTTTACGGTGTCAACTTTTATTTAAGTGAAAGCACATTCTCTGTGAGTAGCCATTTATTAGAAAAGCAATCAAGCATCCTTAATCTAATTGCATATAGGTGAACCTCGTAGCATGGCACTGAATGTATACGAAGATGTTCGATAAAAGTTGTCACCTGATCATAATTGTATTTTGTAAACATAGAAAACCTGTATTTTAATAATTTATCATATTTTTCAGCTTTACACAATCTCAACTAAAGATGCATCAGACCAAACTAACTGTAGAAAGGTATGGTAGGGTAAATACACCGCACGCCCAATGGGGGGTTGGCCTTTCATTATATAGCCTGAACGGCTTGGAGTACAAGCCTGGTTGGCTTGGGGCACAAGTCGCGTACAACACAATACTATGAGTTAGCTATACATATATAATATATATCTATGTATAACTCTAATACCCGCCCTTAGTCATAGCAGGAGAATCTCGGACGCAAAGACTAGTCCTAAAATCAGTAAACAACTATACAAGTAAGCCTTTGGTCATGATGTCCGCAAACTGGTGCGACGAGGGGACATGGAGCACTCGGACCTGACCTAGAGCAACCTTGTCACGGACAAAGTAAATGTCAATCTCAATATGTTTCGTGCGCTGATGATGAATAGGATCCTGGTCATGTATACTACGCTGACATTGTCACAGTAAACAATCTTCGCCAAAGGGAGCGGAGTGTGTAGCTCTTGGAGTACCTGACGAAGCCAACATGTCTCTGCAACAGTGTGTGCTACAACCTTGTATTCCACCATGTAGCTCCTGGAGTACCTGACG
Organism: Sorghum bicolor; assembly: GCF_000003195.3. NCBI lineage: Eukaryota > Viridiplantae > Streptophyta > Magnoliopsida > Poales > Poaceae > Sorghum > Sorghum bicolor. The sequence continues at coordinate 27,174,819 of NC_012879.2, forward strand.
AAGCCAACATGTCTCTGCAACAGCGTGTGCTACAGCCCTGTATTCCGCCTCAGCGTTAGAGCAAGAGACAGTGGTCTACCGTTTAGAACACCAAGACACCAAGTTATCACCAAGATAGACACAATATCCAAAAGTCAAGCGTCGAGAGTCTGGACAACCAGCCCAGTCAGCATCCGAGTTGTAGGCAGTGAGACTATCAATCGGTCCAGCATTGAGAGAAAGACCAGTAGACTGTGTGCCCATGACATAACGAAGAATCCTCTAAAGTAATGCAAGATGAGGTTCCCGGAGATAATGCATAAACAGACATAGTTGTTGAACAACATATGCAATGTTAGGACGAGTTAGTGTCAACTGTCAAGTACTAGAGAGCACAAGCGAGGCTGCGATATTGTGTCGGATCAGCAACAGGAGATCCATCGGCAGCAGAAAGCTTCATACGGGCATCAACAGGAGTAGCTGTAGGGTGACATTCAGATATGTCAGCACACTGTAGAAGATCGGTTGCGTACTGTCTTTGAGGCAGAAAGACACCGCTGGCAGATCTAGTGACAGAAATCCCAAGAAAATGATGAAGTTCTCCTAAATCCATCATAGCAAGCTCAGAATGAAGTCGCTCCATGATATTACAAAGAAGGGCTGGCGATGAGGCAGTCAGGACGATGTCATCAACATATAGTAACAAGTAAGCAGTGTTGGAGGCATCTTTGTACACAAACAGCGACGAATCAGACACTGAAGTGACAAATCCCAGAGACCGGATGAAGGATGCAAAACGCTAGTGCCAGGCTCGAGGTGCTTGCTTGAGGCCATATAGAGATTTCAGAAGGAGACAAACATGATCTGGGGCAGTAGGATCAACAAAACCAGGGGGCTGCTGATAGTAAACAATCTCATCGAGATGACCATGAAGAAACACATTCTTAACATCCTGTTGATGAATAGGCCAAGAACGAGAAGTTGCAATACTTAGAGCAACCCGAATCATGGCAGGTTTAACAACCAGACTGAAAGTTTCGTCGTAGTCAATGCCTTACCTCTGAGAAAAAACCACGGACAACCCAACGGGCTTTGTGGTGAATAAGAGACCCGTCTGAGTGATACTTATGCTTGAAAATCCACTTGCCTGAGACGATGTTGGCACCGGGTGGTTGAGGAACAAGACGCCAAGTGCCATTGTCAATTAGAGCTTTGTATTCATCAGTGGTGAAGCTAGAGTAAATTATAGGGGGGTGCACTTGCCTTGTGAGTGCATAAAGATGGTTTGTAGGGGGTGCATATATAGTGAAATTTTAACCAAATCTATTGTTTTTGAATTTTTGGGGGGTGCATTTGCACCCCCTATGAGCAACGCAGCTCCGCCCTTGGTATTCATCCACCATCGCAGCACACAAGTTCGGATCAGCAAGAGCACTGCGATAATTTGCAGGAAGTGGCGAAGCTGTCGTGGCCGAGAAACCCAAGTGCTGAATCGGCGAAGGAAGAGTCCCACTCTGCTGGCGAGTGATTGGGCGCAAGATGGCATCATCCGGCGGTGGAGCTGGTGCAGAAACCGCAGCAGGAGAAGAGCTGGTCGGCTCTAGTGCTACAGCCGGAGCACTGGAGGGCGATGGACCAGGACGGCGCCGGCTGTAATACCGCGTGATCGGCGGGCGAGCGCCGAGAACTCTAGCTGTTCCTCCAGCTGGGCGCGGTAGAGGCCCGACGGCAGCACAGGGCTGCCTGGAAGGAGACGGTGCACCAAACACCGCCTAGGCAGCAGCAGTCGTGGAAGTACCGAGGGCCGAGAGCACTGGACCGAGCCAAAGAATGGCCGGATCCTGCTCTAGACTGTCATCATGCACGACACGTAGAGAAGACTGGCTGGCGGTGACCATGGGTGCTGGTAGAGGCGCCGATAGTCGATCCTGCAACAGAAAATCAAGAGACTCCGTAGGTGGTTTGGCAGCCGCAAATGGAAAGTAAGACTCCTCAAAAACTACATATCAGGAAACGATCAATTTGCAAGTGGAAAGATCGAGGCATCGGTAACCCTTCTGGGAGGAGGGATAGCCGAGGAAGACACATGTAGAGGAGCGAGGGGCAAGCTTGTGAGGTTTCATGGCACTAAGGTTGGGGTAGCAAAGACAACCAAAAACTCGAAGAGAGGAAAAATCTGGCATCTTGTGATAGAGTAGATGATGAGGAATACCACTAAGGGTGGAGGAAGATGGATGCCTGTTTAGCAGATAAACAACAGTGGCCAAGGCCTCGGCCCAGTATTGCGGTGGCATAGCAGCGTGCAGCAGAAGAGTGCGAGCAATATTGTTGAGGGTGCGTTACATCCGTTCAGCTTTGCTGTTTTGGGCTGACGTGTAAGGGCACGAGGTGCGAAGTAGGATACCGCGAGTACTAAGAAACATAGAGGTGGTGTTATTAATGGACTCTGCCATTATCCACCTAAAACACTTGATGGGCAAGTTGAACTGGGTGTGAGCATAGGAAACAAAATTGACAAGCTGAGTATGCACGTCTGATTTATGCCAAAGAGGAAATGACCAGCAATAATGACTATAATCATCCACAAGCACAGTGAATAAGTGCAAAGGGAACTGGCGAATGTGATGAAGAACTAGTGAATGGCAAACGAGCATGTTTACCAAGTTGACAGGCGTGGCAAACAACACGATCTAAGTTATTACATGAAATAGCTGAAATTTTATTGAGACGAGCTAGGGAAGCAAGTGTAGGATGACCAAGACAGGAGTGCCACAAGGATGACGGAACAGCAACATGACAGGTGGCTGTGGGTGAATGGATGATGAAAGGGTGTAGAGGTCCCCTCCATTATTGCAGCGTAGAATCACGTTCCCGGTCTGGAGATCCTTGACACAAAAACCATAGGCGTCAAACTCAATAGAACAGTTACTGTCACGAGTAAATTGATGAACTAAAAGGAGTTGTGAACAAGATGTGGAGCAACAAGAACATTATTGAGTTTGAAAAGTTGATCAGCTATAGGAATAATAGAAGTGCCATGACTAGAGACTGGGATAGATGCCCCATTGCCAACTGTGATGAAGGACGACAAATGAGGGAGACAGGAAAGAAGTATACCATCATTGGCGCACATGTGATAGGTCGCGCCAGTGTCGAGGACCCAGAGACTTGGTCCAGCGCCGCCTTGAAGTGCCATCTGGTTTAGTGAAGCGATGAGGGCACCATGATCACATCCGCCAGTCATGGAGGGAGGAGCGAACGCCGTGTGTGCCTGCGGTAGAGGGGCAAGGGGGGGGATGCCACTGTGGCGGTTGCCACTGTGACTGCTGCGGGGGCATGCCAGCCCATGGGTTCATGCAGAACCAAAGACCGGCTGGAGGGATGCCTGGACAACACCTGACGAAGTCTGAGATGGGGTCGATTGCTGCTGGAAGGGGCCACCACCGCCGTTTCCCTTCCCTTTGCCCTTGCACTTACCCTTGCCACTACCACCATTACCGCCACCACGGTTGGGGTTGGCAGGGGTGGAGCGACAGGAAGGAGACGAGCAGGAGCTGGGCAGAGGGACGGAGGAGTCGACCGCAGTAAGGGTAGTGTCGGAGGAGACCATGGCGTCGGAGGCAAGGCGAATTTCCTTGAGCCAGAGGGTATTGTGCGCCGAGGTGAAGTACGGAAGAACCACCGAGTTGGTGATGATGGCTGTAGAATTTGTGAATCGTGGGTTGAGACCACGAAGCAAATTCAACACAAGCTGAGGCTCGGAGACGGCTTGGCCAACGTCGCGGAGGGCGTCGACCGTCTGCTTCATCTTCTAGGCGTAAGTGTCTATGGTGAGATCTCCCTGCACCATGGCATGGAACTCCTGTCCCAGGACAAGTACGCGGGTGGCCTGGTTCACTTGGAATAGAGCCGTGATGGCGACGTAGAGGTCGCGTGCCGTCTGATTTGGCTCCATGGCGAGGTCAAGGACGCCATCGTCGACGCAGCCATACATCCAGCTCCCGACACAGGCGTCAGGTTGTGACCAATTACGGTCAGTGCGCTAGGGTGGGGTGGAGCCGTCGATGTAACCTAGCAGGCCAAACTTGCCGCACATGGTAGTGAAGAAGGCGGACTACTTGGTGAAGTTCAGCAGCTTGAGGTCGAGGGCGATCGGGACGTGATATTTCATGTTGATGGTGGCATAGGAGAAGATCACGGGGGCAGAAGCATCCCCTAGGGCCGGCATGGAAGAGGAGCCGGTCAGACTGGAGGTGGAGGACGCGCTGGATGAATCAGTGCCCATGGCGATGGATGGTGCGGTGGCGAACGGGCGCGGGGTGCAGCCTGAACGGGCGGTGAGGGCGCGCCGGGCTAGGTCGGCGGCACCGTGGGAGGAGAGGGCAGCGGAAGACAGGAACCCTAATCTGCCTCGGATGTAGATACCATGTAGAAAGGTATGGTAGGGCAAATACACCGCACGCCCAATGGGGGGTGGCCTTTCGTTATATAGCCTGAACGGCTTGGAGTACAAGTCGTGTACAACACGTATACTATGAGTTAGCTATACATATCTAATATTTATCTATGTATAACTCTAATACTAACTATAGAGGACATAACACAAGTCTAATGTACCAAAAAACAACAAAGAAAACGAAACTAAATCTCCAACAAGCAACTCATATGGTCATCCTGCAGCAATCCATCTTGTTAAGTGATGTTGGCTGCAAAAGAACTAACTTCCCCACATATTGGATGAAAATAGAACCATGGCTTGGGCGCTGGGCCAAATATTGTAAAACTGAAAGAGAATTCAACCATTGGACAAGGGGCAACTGCCAAGCCAAGAAAGGTTGCCACAATAAGCCCCAACACCTTCCAAAAGGCAATGTGAGTATGTAAGACATAGAGCCCCGTTGAGCATTATGGACACTACAACATAGAAAAACACCAAACAATCTTGTACAAGTCAACCATCATTGGAAGACATCGATCCTCACACAACTGGCAACCCTAGGAATCCTCCCAAAGTAACATCTTTAAGAAGAAAACGACAACTGAAGACGCCCTAGCCCCTATCATAGATGCACCAACAAGGTGTTCGGGGCATAGAAATGTCTCTAGTGAGGGAAGTGGCATATATGGGCATCACCATTGTCAAAGGTGAGCAATGGGCAACCATGGTCGATGTCATATCTTACCATCACCACCCTCTGACAATCGTCTTCCCTAACGGGACACCCGGCACCGGGGACGCTGCTGCTCAAGTCGGTGGTCGTCGCATCGATGAGGAGGGCAAGCCGCGGCACCCTGCTGCCCCGACTCCTAGCCGTGTCGGCCATGTCTAGCGCCCTAGGTGGTGGATGTGCTGGCTTCACAATGGCTTTGACCTCCCTGCCTCGCTTGGCGGCCAGACTCGGCCCAAGCTGGCTCACGAGCAATTGCGCCTAGCAAAAGTCGTGTGCTCGCGCGGCTAGGCTTGTGGATGGCCAGTGAGCACTATCGTGCACCCAACGGTGCCCTGGCCCCCGAAGGTCAGCATACTACACCGGTGGCTTCACGGCACCCGGCCCCGGTGGCATGGTCGGCACCATGATACCCCTTTGACTCGCAGCGTGGAATATCCGCCTTCGACTTGCCATCACCAGGTTCAGCTTGGCATGTTGCACTTTGGATGGGCATCTGCAGGATCTGGAATGCAGGTGGGGACTGTTTCGATCCTCCCCAAAGTTGATCTCAAAAAAAAGTGTGCAGACAGTTTAGTACATTTGATTTGAGTCACTACATAATGCATGCCCTCCTAGCTAAGTTAAAAAAAAAACAGATCTGGGAGGGCCACATGTGTGCGCACTGGTAGGGTACATGCACACACATCCCTGCTAGGCACCTCGTGCCGCAAGCGCCCCTAGATATCCATCGCTTGCGACGTCCCTGCCACCAGGGGCGCTGAGCTGCCACGAACATAGTCACTCACCCCGGTCGTTGAATGGGAATGTGAGCGAACCACGACACATGTGGCTGACAAAGGAGATCTGAAAATTGCGGCAGATCTGAGCGGCCAGTGGGAGGAAAGGAGGGGGTGAAAGGAAAATCGGTGGTGCAGACGCGGAGAGTGGTGACAGTGCCGCGTAGCAAGAGTTGAGGGGAAGTGGTGGGCTAGTGAGTGCTAGGGGAGGTTACTGCTTGCGAATGGGATGGTGGCCTGCTTATAGTCTTATCATGTAACGTTATGGTACCTGATCATAATTCTATTTTTCTTGCTAACACATTTGATGAATTCATATTATAGCTAGCAGACAGCATATTTACATTCATTTGACTATTTATCACAGGTGGCTGATGTCCATAACGAACTTCGAGATCTGAAATTCATTGTTGATCCAGCAGAAGAGGATGCTGGAAAAGTCATTCTGGAGATGCTTCGGCATTCTGATGTAACCCAAGAATTGGAGCTTCAGACTTTCCTTTTAGCAGCTTCGAAATTGAACATTACTTCACCTAAAGCTGTCCTAATTGAAAGAAGAGCACTCAAGAAATTACTTGCCAAGATCAATGGCACTGATCAAAAAAAGGAAGGAATCCTTAAGTACCTCCTATATCTAGTTAGGAAATACGGGAAGAATACCAAGCTAGGGACTAATGGAAACAATCAAAATCTGAATGTTGCAACTGAAGTTTTGAGTTTAGACTCAATTGTTAATGGCATCAATATTACGGAAAGATGCAATTCAGCTGTAGAGTCAACCAATATGAGATATGATGATCAGAATAGTTTGTCTGGAGCAGCCACACCACCTCTAGAGTTCTGCTGCCCATTGTCTTTGAAGCTGATGCAAGATCCTGTGATAATAACATCTGGACAAACATATGAAAGAGAAAATATCGAGAGATGGTTCAGTGAGGGATATGATACTTGTCCTAGGACACATACGAAGTTAAAAAACTGCACGGTAACGCCAAATACATGCATGAAGGCTGTTATTCATAACTGGTGCAAAGATCATGAGCTTGAATCTACTTATTTGCCTGAGCAATTTCAGAATTGTTATTCTCTATCAAGTTTGCACAATGTCTCGGCACCTCTAATTATAGAAAAGAATAGAGATTACACAGTTGATTATAACAGTTCATCTTTTGGACTATCAGGTGCTAGTTATATATCATCCCCCATGAGGGAAACAGAACAGTCAAAGACTAGTTTTGGTCAGTTTTATTCTAATGCCAATTACCAGTTGTATTTGTCCTTCTGCAACTTTGACAAGGCAATGTTCTTGGTTTTCTTCCATGAGCTGTCCGAGCTTCCCTTTGAACTTCAAAAAAAAGCTGTCAGAGATTTGAAGACTCTTCTGAGAGGTGAAAATCAAATTTGGCATTCTATGGTCTGCAATGGGTTTTTTGAAGCATTCCATGAATTCCTTAAGAATGACAGTGGAATTCACACACTGCAAGCTCGAAGGGCTGGGATTCAGTTTTTTCTTGCTTTCCTTTCTAGTGGCAGGTATGAATACCGATGTCCATATTCTTCGTGGCACTTCTTATTTGGGTTCTGGCACTTATTTTTTCCCATTTTGTTATCAACAATAGGAAGTCATAAATTGGCTTATCTGCTCCAATTATGAACATGTATATGGGTTTCCTTCTCTTTACCTAAAACTTCTTTCATGATATTCTCGTATTTTTGTTGTTGAAGATAAAGAAATGGATGCTAACTATAAGACTGTGGTTAGTTCTTATGTTTTCAGTCCAATGGATACTCATAAAACCTGTGCTTTCCTTTTGATCTAGGGCTCGAATTCCTTCAGTTTGTGAAGATGTGGTACTTCTTTTTGCACCACTACTTGATTCGGAGTTCAAACAGGAAGCTCTTCAGATTGTACATGAACTGCTTCAGGAACCAAGTTGTCGAAAATCTAGTCTCATGGCCTCTGTTTTTTCTCCTTTAGTGTTTGGAGCTCTGGACAGTGGAGAAACCAAGTGCCTGGACCTAGCTCTGCAGATCATCTGCAAGATTTCATCTGATAATGATATGAAATCTTACCTTGTTTCCTCTGGAATAGTCTTGAGGCTATCTCCGCTCCTTTGTGAAGGCAAGATGACAGAATGCTGTTTGAAGATTTTACGGAACTTGAGTGAAGTGAAAGAGACGGCAGGGTTTATAATCAGAACAGGCAATTGCCTCAGCTCCATTTCAGATCATCTGGACACTGGAAACCACAGCGAACGTGAACATGCAGTGGTCATCCTTCTAGCAGTATGTTCCCAAAGTTCTGCAGTTTGTTCACTTGCCATGAAGGAAGGCGTCATCCCAGCCCTTGTAGACTTATCAGTGAGTGGAACCAAGGTGTCAAGAGATTGCTCAGTCAAGTTGCTTCAGATTCTGAGGAACTTTAGGCAATGCGACCAGTTCAGCAGTTCATGTTCAAGCCAGGTATCTGCTGATCATGCTTCAGAGAAGCCTCACAATGATTCAGTTTGCAAGCAGCCGATATCAAAGTCAGCCCGGTATATTTCAAGAAAGCTCAACGTTTTCTCGAAACCTCGGTCGCTGACCCTCGCTTGAGAAAAGGAAGTGAAACGTTGGATCGAATCGAGCCCTATTCTGCAGTACTAACTGCCTGATGTACATATAGGAGCAGGTAGCGTTTGCCCAGATGAAATGCTTGAGGGAGGCTTTTAAAAACTCACCATGTATTTCAAAAGAGTTTTTGTTTCTTTTTTTTTTTTGGGGGGGGGGGGGTTCCTTCACTTTGGCGCTACAAAAAAAATACATGTATGCTGTAGATGGTTCGAGCTGGAAAATGTGTCCTTTTATCATGGCATTGTCCTTGTTTAGGCCGTGTTTGGTTCACCCCTGACTAAATTTTAGTCACTAAAATGCTAAATACTAGTGCAAGGCGCGCGCCCTCGCGCGCGTCAGTGGGCACACAGAAGTTTTTAAATGCGAGTAAAACATGTTGAATATATACGTTGAAATAAGAATTATAGTAGAGATACATAAAATTTAAAAATGTATATTTTATTTAGTTATATATGGGGTACATAGATATATATTACATCCGTTTTTTTACATGATTAGTATCCTGCAGTGTCTATGCCATCCTTGGTAACTGAAGGATAATGGAACTGACGATAAAAAATACACATTAACATATCAATGCATAGTGGAAGCAAGAATACTTAAACAAAGTTACAAAAATAATCTGGTAGGTAGCAATCTCTGCAGGTTACAATAACAATTGTTTACAAAAGATTAATGTCATAAATGGAGTCTTGCATGGGGGGAAAAACGGTAGGCAACGATCTGGGTTAATTAGATTCGAATTCTGATAGCATGTCTCAACGCTATCATTGACCAAAAACATGTTTGAAGAGGCCAGTCTCATTGGACTTATGAAGTTTAACCTGAGCATTTGAGTTATTTCTGTTATGTGCCCCTCTCTTTAAGTACATGTGAGTAACAGTTAGACCACCTACTAAAACTTTTTTGGGCTGAACAAATTGCAGTGATAAGTTGCAATAGAATTATGTTATTTGTATTGGATGGTACTTTATTAAGTATAGCTTGAGCATGCACACTACTACAGAATGAGGCATTGGTCGATGCCTAAAATGGCCAAAAACCTCGGTCTTTTTGCGGCCCGGGGTTAAAGACCCATTTAACACCAGTTCGTAACACGAACCGGTGCTAAAGGGTCCTGCCCAACGGCTACTGACAGGTGCTGTCGGGGCAGAGACCCTTTAGAACCGGTTCGTGTTACCAACCGGTGCTAAAGGGTCCCCTTTAGCACCGGCCAGCGCCACGGGCCGAGGCAAAGCCTTTAGCACTGGTTTGTGTTACAAACCGGTGCTAAAGGGTGACCCTTTAGCACCGGTTTTATTTCTAAACCGGTTCTAAAGGTCCGGTTTATAGGCCGGATCACTCCTCCTCTCTGCCCATTTGAAACCGAGAGCACCATTCACTATTGTTGCTCTTGGAGCTTCTTCTTCCTCATTTGTTCTTCATCTCCGATGCCCATTGTTGATCTTCTTCGACTCCGTCATCGTTTCTTCGTGTTTGGAGGTGACTAACTTTTGTCTTTCTTGTCTTTTTCATGTTGTTTTTGGCTTGTGATGTTCCCATTATTTTTAGCTCAAATCCACGTTGTTATTTTGAATCATTCACATGAATTAGTATCCATATATATATATATCATATTTCATAGTTGACCTAGTATTAATGTAGTTTGTAAGAATGAATTATAGTATATTTTTATGATCTTAGAAAGTAGGATAGTTCAAATTAATTGGTTTGTTAATATCACTTGATTTATTTTTATTACTACATATAATGTCCATTGTATCATACATGTTTACTAGTAAATGTAGAATTTATAATTGTTTAAAAATTGAGTATGGATAGTAGATAGCAACCGTGACCGGATCTTCGGTCTCTCAACGGGTTCAAAAGCGATACCGTCCGGAACTCCCTCTCATTACTTGTGGCAAGTGTGGGCAGAAGATTTTGATGGAGTACAAAGTGTCGAAAGAGGGAGTAAACAAGGGTCGTATATTCTACAAGTGTCCAAATCGTAATGTGAGTTATTTCCAGACATTTGCTTATATATGTGCATATTTTTTTAAATGATATTAATTAAACTTTTGATTCTCTCTTTTAATTTCAGTGGGACGGTACCAGCGGATGTACAGGTTGGTACTGGGAGGAAGAATACATTGAACACATTAAGAAATCTTTTGCACAGGTGGTTGAGGCTGAAGGTGGTGAGGCAGTGAGCCGACGAATGGAGTTCAATGATGTTGATCAAGCGAATGATCTATCTATTATAGTTGGGATCGGACGCGAACTAATTATGTTGTTTAAGTGGATTTTAGTTTTGGTTTTTTTAGTGCTAGTTGCGATAGTATTTGTTGTAGCCAAGCTTTCCTAAATTAATCAACTATGTATCTTAGACATGTTGTGCAATAAGATGAGAAACTATATGTGTGCATGGTTTTCATAATATTTATGTTATATTTAATGCAGATGGTAACACGTAATTGGATGTATAATGCCGATCGGCGCTCCGAAGAGTTCATTAATGGCGTGCACTATTTCTTAAGTGTGGCCGAGTCAAATAAGAGAGACGGTTTCATGTGCTGTCCATGTGCCGTGTGCAAGAATTTGACGGAATATTCTAACTCAAGAACTCTTCAGTTACACTTATTAAAGTCTGGTTTCGTACCAAACTATATTTATTGGACCAAACATAGAGAAAGCGGGATTATAATGGATGAAGGTGAAGAAGAAGAAGAAGAATTGGACCATGCCAATATTATTGCTCAGTACGGTGGCTTCAATGATGTTGCAATGGGGGGAGATAATAAAGAAGAGGTGGCGGCAGAAGATGATCGGGGCGATGATGCTTTTGGTGATGCCATCCGTGATGCACAAAGAGAATGTGAAAGTGATAAAGAGAAAGCCAAGTTCGAGCGCATGCTAGAGGACCACAGGAAATCGCTATATCCCACCGTTGAAGAGGGGCAAAAAAAGCTGGGTACCACACTAGAATTGCTGCAATGGAAGGCAAAGAATGGTACATCTGACAAGGCATTTGGGCAGTTATTGAAGATCATAAAAAAGATGCTTCCGAAAGGCAACGAATTGCCCACCACTATGTATGAAGCAAAATAGGTTGTCTGCCCTTTGGGATTAGAAATCCAGAAGATACACGCATGTCCTAATGACTGCATCCTCTACCGTGGGGAGGAATACGAGAATTTGGATGCATGTCCAGTATGTAAGGCATCACGGTATAAGATTAGACGAGATAATCCTGGCGATGTTGAGGGTGAAGAACGTCATAGGAAGAAAATTCCTACTAAGGTTATGTGGTATGCTCCTATAATACCACGATTAAAACGTCTGTTCAGAAATAAGGACAATGCAAAGTTGTTGGGGTGGCATAAAGAAGACCGTAAGATAGACAATATGCTGAGACACCCTGCCGATGGATCCCAGTGGAGAGCGATAGACAGAGAATTCCTAGATTTTGCATATGATGCTAGAAACTTGCGGTTCGCCTTAAGTACAGATGGTATGAATCCTTTTGGTGAGCAGAGCAGTAGTCACAGCACTTGGCCAGTTACTCTATGTATCTACAACCTTCCTCCATGGCTATGCATGAAGCGGAAGTTTATTATGATGCCGGTGCTTATCCAAGGACCGAAGCAACCAGGCAATGACATAGATGTCTACCTAAGGCCATTAGTTGAGGAACTTCAACTTTTATGGAGCAAACTAGGAGTTCGCGTGTGAGGTGAGTACAAACAAGAGCACTTTGACCTGCGAGCATTGCTGTTTGTAACAATCAATGATTGGCCAGCTCTGAGTAATCTTTCAGGCCAGTCAAACAAGGGATATAATGCATGCACACATTGTTATGAAGACCTTGACTGTGTATTTTTGAAAAAATGTCGAAAGGTCGTGTACCTTGGCCACCGTCGGTTTCTTCCTGTGAACCACCCAGTACAAAAGAAAGGCAAGCATTTTAAAGGCAAGGCAGACCACTAGACCAAACCTCTCAATCGCACCGGGGATGATGTACTCGAAATGGTCAAGGATATAAAAGTGGTATTTGGAAAGGGACGACGCAGCGAACCTATTCCCAAGGATGCTAAGGGACACGTACCCATGTGGAAGAAGAAATCCATATTTTGGGAGCTACCTTACTGGAATGTCCTAGAGGTCCGCAACGCGATCGACGTGATGCACCTGACAAAAAATCTTTGTGTGAACTTGCTCGGATTCATGGGTGTCTACGGGAAGTCTAAGGATTCACTTGAAGCACGACAAGACTTGCAGCGCATGAAAGAACGAGACAACCTGCATCCAGAAAATACAGATGACGGACGTCATTACTTAAGCCCTGCTAGCTACACTCTAAGCAAAGAAGAGAAGGAAAACATGTTTGAATGTCTTAGCCGCATCAAGGTCCCATCTGGATTCTCCTCCAATATCAAGGGAATAATTAATGTGCCAGAGAAGAAATTCCTGAACTTGAAGTCCCATGACTGTCACGTTCTAATGACGCAATTGCTGCCGGTCGTTTTAAGAGGAATTCTACCTCCACACGTACGTCTAGCCACCGTAAAGCTATGTGCATTCCTCAATGCAATTTCTCAGAAGGCAATCAATCCAGAGCAACTAGCTACTCTGTAGAATGATGTCGTTCAATGTCTCGTCAGCTTTGAGTTGGTGTTCCCTCCATCCTTCTTCGATATCATGACACACCTCCTAGTTCATCTGGTCAAAGAGATTCGTATTCTCGGTCCTGTGTTCCTACACAACATGTTCCCCTTCGAGAGATTCATGGGTGTCCTAAAGAAATATGTCCATAGTCGTTCCCGGCCAGAAGGAAGCATTGCCAAGGGCTACGGAACAGAGGAGGTCATAGAGTTCTGTGTTGACTTTATTCTAGACCTTGACCCAATTGGCATTCCTGAATCTCGACACGAGGGCAGACTCAGCGGAAAGGGAACACTTGGGAAGAAAACATATATTGGTACGGGAGACGATTACAACAATAAAGCACACTACACAGTTCTCCAGAACTCCTCATTGGTGGAACCATATGTTGAGGTACACAAAGATTTCCTACGGTCCCAGTGGCCCGGGAAGAATGAAGCTTGAATAATGCATCAGCACATGGAAACTTTTGGCGATTGGTTGCGCAAAAAATGTCAAGGTGATGAAAACATTGATGAGCAGCTTTATTTGTTGGCCAGGCAACCATCATGGCATGTCCTCACATACAAAGGGTACGAGATAAATGGTAACACATTTTACACAGTTGGCCAAGATAAAAGGAGCACCAACCAAAATAGTGGTGTACGCGTGGATGCCACGGATCCAAATGGGAACAGACAAACATAATATGGACGCACAGAAGACATATGGGAACTAGTCTATGCAGCTAATTTGAAAGTTCGTTTGTTCCGGTGCCAATGGGTGAAGATGACCGGAGGTGGGGTAACAGTCGACAAGGAGTATGGGATGACAACCGTGGACCTTAACAATAGTGGGTTCAAAGACGAACCATTCGTCCTTGCTGCAGACGTGAGTCAGGTGTTCTATGTCAAAGATATGTCTACGAAACCAAAGAGAGGAAAAAATGATGACCACTCAATCATCAATGAGCCAAAGCGCCACATTGTCCTTTTTGGGAAAAGAAACATTGTCGGAATTGAGGACAAGTCAGACATGTCAGGCGATTACGAAAGGGATGATCGAATTTCGCCCTTCATAGTCAACAAAGACCCAAGCATTCCGTTAAACAATGAGGATACTCCATGGTTACGGCAGGATCATAACCAAGGGTCATACGTCAAGAAGAAGTTCACTGTTGTGTCGGCTTGACTTTGTATGAAACTATATTTGAGAATTGTGAATTTTGATGTGTGTAACAAACTTTGTATTCATGACTTTGTATTCATGACTTTTCCAATTGTTAGAGATCATCAAATGCAAAAATTGTCATGACTATAAGTGTCAATTGTGGATTTTCAACTACACCTTCCCAAAACTTTGTCAAATGCAAAAATGGTCTGTATATGAAATGTAGATTTTGATGAGTGGAACAATATTGGTATTCATGACTTTTCCATTCGAGACCATCTAGGGTTCCGAAACCGCTGCGTGGCTATGAATTCTCTGAAAATGTAGAATTCAGTGGTTCAAACTTTTCCAAAAGAAAAGTTGACCATTAGACAAAATATAGAACTTGATGAGTGTAGCAAACTTTGTATTCATGACTTTTCCATTTGGGACAATCTAGGGTTCGGTCTAAGGGTGTGTTTGTAAAAACCAATGCTTTGACTTTGGTCAAACTTGGTCAAATGGCCCATTTGATAACTTCAAATGAAAAAAGTTTGAATACAAAGTTGTTAGAGATCATCAAGATCTACATTGTATATATTGTCCATTTTTCCATTTGGATAATTTTGAGCCAATCCTAATTACATTTCTATAAAATCCAAGACGGGTTTTGGTCAAACTTGGTCAAATGACAAACTAAATTACTTAAAATGAAAATATTTTGAATACCAAGTTGTTAGATATCTTCAAGATCTAAACTTTTTATATACACAACTTTTCCATTTGAGAAAGTCTAAGTTAACAATACCCACCAATTCTTGAATCTCACACAAACTATATGAAACTATATGTGTCAATTGTGGATTTTCAACTACACCTTCCCAAAACTTTGTCAAATGCAAAAATGGTCTATATATTAAATGTAGATTTTGATGAGTGGAACAATATTGGTATTCATGACTTTTCCATTCGAGACCATCTAGAGTTCCGAAACCGCTGCGTGGCTATGAGTTCTATGAAAATTCAAAATTCAGTGGTTCAAACTTTTCCAAATGAAAAGTTGACCATTAGACAAAATGTAGAACTTGATGAGTGTAGCAAACTTTGTATTCATGACTTTTCCATTTGGGACAATCTAGGGTACACTCAAAGAGTGTTTTTGTAAAAACCAATGCTTTGACTTTGGTCAAACTTGATCAAATGGCCCATTTGATGACTTCACATGAAAAACTTTTGAATACAAAGTTGTTAGAGATCATCAAGATCTACATTTGATATAATGACCATTTTCCATTTGGATAAATTTGAGCCAATCCTAAGCACATTTGTTCAAAATCCAAGACAGGTTTTGGTCAAACTTGGTAAAATGACAAACTAAATTACTTCAAATGAAAAAATTTTGAATACCAAGTTGTTAGATATCATCAATATATAAACATTTTATATACATAATTTTTCCATTTGAGAAAGTTTAAGTTAACAATACCCACCAATTCTTGAATCTCACACAAACTAAATGAAACTATATGTGTCAATTGTGGATTTTCAACTACACCTTCCCAAAACTTTGTCAAATGCAAAAATAGTCTATATATTAAATGTAGATTTTGATGAGTGGAACAATATTGGTATTCATGACTTTTCCATTCGAGACCATCTAGGGTTCCGAAACCGCTGCGTGGCTATGAGTTCTATGAAAATTCAAAATTCAGTGGTTCAAACTTTTCCAAATGAAAAGTTGACCATTAGACAAAATGTAGAACTTGATGAGTGTAGCAAACTTTGTATTCATGACTTTTCCATTTGGGACAATCTAGGGTTCGGTCAAAGGGTGTGTTCATCAAGATATATATTTTTATATGATTTTTTATTTGATGAAAACTATACCCAACTAGCATTCCTAGTAATAAATAACAAAAATAAAAAGTTTTACGTCAATATGATGTGAAAATAAATTTTCAGTTGATTGGATATAGTTTTTGTAAATTTATTGGAATAATATATTTTTGCATTAACAAAATACTAAACATTTCTTACAAAATCATTGCAAATTATAAAAATACAATAAGATATTTAAGTTTAAAAATTTTCATTTGTACATTAAAACAAATTACAATATATGTCACTGTTTAAAAAATATTATACAAAATATTTAATTTACTATACAATTTATAATATAAACTGTATATATAAACAATTGAAAAACCCTAAACTAAAAAACAGGGCCTTTAGAACCGGCCCATAGTGGGAACCGGTGCTAAAGGGTCGTGAAAATTTCAGGAGCCCGCCCTAGCGCGCGCTGCACCCTTTAGCACCGGTCCGTGGCTGGAACCGGTGCTAAAGGGTCCCTTTAGCACCGGCTGGTAACACGAGCCGGTGTTAAAGGGTCACCCTTTAACACAGGCTCGTGTTACCAGCCGGTGTTAAAGACCCTTTAGCACCGGTGCCTGCCACGGACCGGTGCTAAAGGTTCCGCCCCTATATATGTGCGCAGGAGCGCTGGATCCGGCAGTTCATCTTCGTCTTCGTCTTCGTCTGCAGCGCCACCGGGTTCATCTTCGCCGCCGTCGTTTCGGATCCCTCGCCGCCGCGACAGTCTCCACCAGCGCCGCCGCGATCCTCCACCAGCGCCGCCGCCGCGACCGTCTCCGCCAACGCCGCCACCAGCTAGAGCGCGCGCGCGGGCCACAACTTCTCCACGATCTCAAGTACTCCGATCCGGCCGTCGTCGATCTCCTCGCTCCTATGTAGATCAATCGAACTTCGGCTATAAATAATCTACAGAATGAATGAATTGTTATGATATATATATATATAATAAATGTATATATATATATGTATATATAATAAATGTATATAATAAATATATATTTATATATATATGTGCATTTGTATATATTGTGTTTTGAATTGTTATGATATTGTTTTGTATATGTATTGATTGTACTATTATTCTAGTATATTATGAATTCTAGTGTTTTAGTATATTATGAATTCTAGTGTTATTGTTAGTATTATTTTTTTAGTATATTATTCTAGTATATTAGTAATTCTAGTGTTTTGTATATTTTAGGGTAGGTACTATTATTCTATTATTTTTAGTATTTTATTCTAGTATATTAGTAATTCTAGTGTTTTGTATATTTTAGGGTTTGTACTATTATTCTATTATTTTTAGTACATTATTCTAGTATATTAGTAATTCTAGTGTTTTGTATATTTTAGAGTTTGTACTATTATTCTATTATTTTTAGTACATTATTCTAGTATATTAGTAATTCTAGTGTTTTGTATATTTTAGGGTTTGTACTATTATTCTATTATTTTTAGTACATTATTAGTAATTCTAGTGTTTTGTATATTTTAGGGTTTGTACTATTATTCTATTATTTTTAGTACATTATTCTAGTATATTAGTAATTCTAGTGTTTTGTATATTTTAGGGTTTGTACTATTATTCTATTATTTTTAGTACATTATTCTAGTATATTAGTAATTCTAGTGTTTTGTATATTTTAGGGTTTGTACTATTATTCTATTATTTTTAGTTTATTATTCTAGTATATTAGTAATTCTAGTGTTTTGTATATTTTAGGGTTTGTACTATTATTCTATTGTTTTTAGTTTATTATTCTAGTATATTAGTAATTCTAGTGTTTTGTATATTTTATTGTTTGTACTATTATTCTGTTATTTTTAGTATATTATTCCAGTATATTATTAATTCTAGTGTTTTGTATATATATTATTGTTTGTACTGTTATTCTAGTATTATTTGTTTAGTATATTATTCTAGTATATTATGAATTCTAGTGTTTTAGTATATTATGAATTCTAGTGTTATTGTTAGTATTATTTTTTAATATATTATTCTAGTGTATTTCTTATCTTATATAGAATATATATATTTATGGTTGCAGACATAGAAATGGCTGACCGTACTCATGATGATCCTGATTATATGGAAGATGCCATTCAAAATATAATCGACGACGGTAGTCAGGACTTTGTTGATTACCACGAGATCATGCAAGGCAATCCTACTGAGCAACAAGAGGGCAATGCCCCTGAGCAACAAGAGGGCAATGCCCCTGAGCAACAACTTGTCGTGCAACAAGAAGAAAATATTGGCGAGGTATGTAAATGTAAACATATATAATTAATGCATCTCTTACATTACGTTTTAGACTTACTTAGTTATTAATTTAGTATTTTTGTTTCTATATCTACGTGTAGCCTTCTGGATCGACCTCTACGGAGAGAAGCGTACCTCCACGAGGGCCAAAGAAACCGTTGGAGGGCCGCTATATAATCTCTGAGTTTGAGATAGCTACAGGCAGACCACTTGGTGAACATGCAAATAAATATGTTAGTCACTGTGGATATCTTGTGAGAGATCAAATACCGATCAGTGCTCGTGAATGGAGAGAGAAGCGAGGTGCTCCTGAGATCAGTTTTGTCTCTGCTCGTGACAAGGAGTTAGTTTGGAAAGCCGTCACAGACGTTTTCACCTTCGACACCAACGATGAAGAGTTGAAGGTGCGAATTTATGACTGGACTATGAAGAAGATGGCAGTACTCTTCCAGAATTAGAAGAAGACTTTGTACAATAAATATGTCAAGAAAAACGAGACTCCAAATTTCAACCTCAAGCAATATGTAAAGCTGAGGGCCTTCTGGGATGACTTTGTGCAGTACAAAACATCAGAAGAGGGCGAGGAACGAGCCATTAGAAACAAAGAGAATGCAAGTAAAAAGACATACCACCATCATATGGGATCAGGTGGTTATAAGAGTGCGGTTCCTAAGTGAGACCGAATGGAACAGGAGATGCTTGCTAGGAGGGTCACACCTGAGACAATAGCAAAGAATTGGAGCGAGCGCTCCAAGCATTGGTTCTACGGTCATGGGGGAAGCGTGGACCCAGACACCGGGGCGCTAGTTTGGGGCCAAGAAATCTCTAGAGCAGCAGAGAGACTAGTCCGTGCACGAGAGGCGGTTCAGTCTGGTGAGTTCAGGCCTAACAGGGAGAAGGATGAACTCACCTATGCGCTTGAAAATCCTAAGCACGGTGGGCGTACGAGAGGCTATGGGGCAGTTCCGTGGCTGCAATCATTCTAAGCCAATCAAGATACCTACAGAAGCCGCCAGAGAAAGAAGGATGAGGAGGCAGAGCAGATCCGCCGCCTAGAAGCTTTTGTTCTGTAGCCAGAAGAGCGCGAGAAAGCTCGTGAAGAATGGATGCAGGCGGAGATTCAAAGGCAAGTGCAAGCAGCACTTAGTCAAATGACGAAAGGGCAAGGTACATCACAGCCTGAGGTCAACGTTAGCCCCCTAGGCCAGTTGAAAAGCAGCTGCGCATCCACGGAAGTACCAACCATTCAGGATGACACGAAGCTACACTTCCCCGTGGATGATGTCACAGAGGCTTTTACTACCTGTGAGCTGCATGTACCAGATGGGAATGCAACAAAAAAGGTGGCTATCGCTGTTGTCAACCCTATCGACCGAACGAGAACTCCAAGAATCCATAATCGTCTAGTACCTGGTGGATATGCTAGCGTCTCGGTTGATAGGGTTGAGAAAGGTTGTGGCAATGTGCCTCTAGACATAGAAGGGGGAGACGGAGAGAAGACCTTAGGTGAAGCTGAAAAGACATTTATTTGTTGGCGCAAGCGCTTCATAATTATTCCTCAATATAGGTTTGAGTGTGATTTTACTTCTTATATTATTTATTATGTATTGAAATTAAAAAAAAGTTTGCTCACAAAACTTGTAATTGTTTTCTTTGCAGGGACTCCTCCAACCTAAGTCCAGTTCTCGCGGTGACAATGCTGGATCTCCTCCAACACCTACGGCGGTCACACCGACCCTGCCACCGCCTCCACCACGGTCTCCACCTCCTCCACCGAGGTCTCCAACTCCTCCACCGCGTTCTCCAACACCGAAAAGATCAGCCCCACCACCTCCACCGCCTGCACCGTCCTCTCCAAAGAGTGCACGGTCGGTCCCCTCGCCTCCGAAGTGAGGTAGTCAGAAGCGGTCCGTCCAAGAACGACCGAAGTCATCGGTCCCACCTCCAAAGAAGGCTGCCTCAGCAAAGAGAGCTAAGACGCCAGAAAAATTATCTTATGAAAAGAGTGAAAGAGGAGTTAATTGCTGCATCCAAAGCTGAGGTCAAACAATTTTTTGATAAATTGAAGGACGATAGTAAAAAGCGGCAAAACCCAGAAAAGCCGTACTTTTATGTAAAGCCATCGGAACTGAGGCAGAAGGTGGTGGACCAGCAAAAGAAGCAATGCGAAGCTCAGAAACAGCCAGCACTTTCGGACTATGAGCGGTCTCTGGTCAAGTCTTCATAGGCTAGGAAGAGAGTAGGAAAGGGGGTCCCACAGCTCGGAGAAGTATCAAAGCCGGTGCCCCCTTTGATTGTGCCAAATCAATACGGCTCAAATGAAGACTTCATGCCAAAGAAATCCTTCGCGTTGTGTGAGCTAGACTCGCTTGAGCGTTACTTTGGACAGAGCGGATTAAATATGGAAGAAATTGCCGCTATTCTTGGTTGCCAAACATTTGAAAAAGCTGAGGTAGTTGATCAATGGAGGGCAAGATATGAACCGGGCAGGAGTCTATTCGACCCTAAGCGTTTACACGAGCTCGGCACACAAATGTTTGCAATAAACAAATGGTGCATTGAGGCGTCTAAAAGAGGAGAGAATTGGATTTCTGTTCGTATTAGACAACATCACTACTTCCGTAGAGATGACCTCATATACGTGCAGTTCGAAGAATTGCACCAATTATGTCACCTCGACGCTCTTGACAAATCTCTTGTCAGCTGCTTTTGTCTGTAAGTATTTTTTTCTTTTTATTATACTTCTAACTTCTTTAATTACATGTATATAATCCTTACACACTTAGGATTTGTATGTATATATGCAGGCACCAAATGAGAGAGCTCAGAATGAGAAATGACAATAGTATTGGGTTCGTTGACCCTTATATTGTTTTCAAGGCTCCGCAGGCAGTGTGGACAGCAGATCATGAGACAGAAGTCTGCACCAATCTTATGAGGTTCTTTGTGAACCAAAAAGAAAAACAAAAAATACTCTTCCCCTTCAACTTCGAGTGAGTTATATAGTTATTAAGTGCATGCATATTTTATTTTACATTATAGGACTGACTATATATATATGTGTAAACAGCTTTCACTAGATATTCATGGTCATTGAAATTCCCAAGAACCGGTTGATAATCTTTGACTCAATGAGAAAACCATAAGAAAATTATCAACAAATGGTAAACATTATTCAAAGGTATGTAATGTCGATCTCAGCTACAAAAATATCATAATATGACTCTGTAATTATTAGTTCACGATCCCCAATGGCTGTGTATAGGGTTTGGGAAAGATTCATTGACCGTGAACATCTCAGTGGATGTAAAGCGCCGCTTAACATAATACATCCACAAGTAAGTTCTACTAACTAGCAAACTTTCGCTAACTTTTAGCCTTCTTATTGTCGTGGTCGTGAATATTTTTTTTATATATATATCGTATAGTGGTGTTTAAGACAAGAAGGGGGAACAATCTATGTGCATATTACGTGTGCAAATTCATGATGGCACAAGTTAATCAAACACCCACAGAGACGCTCAGAGTACGTTACATGTCTCTTTTCATTATCTCCTAAATTATATTGAATAACTTAGATAACTAATACCTTTTTTATTTATTTCAAATTAAAGACGGAATGGTTGAGGGAAAAGGTCTAAAAAAGACCGAATCAAAGCTATCCAAGAGACGATAGTAGGATTTCTCCGCGAGCAAGTGATCAATCCAAACGGCGAGTTTCACTTCAACGGCAACGAAACTCTTATTCCAAACAACGATGATCATTTGTATCGTTTGTAGATATTGGGAGAAAAAACTCTATGTATATATGTGTTACGAATTTTGTACATATAAAACTATATATACATATAAAGCTTTTTACATATCTATTTAATTTTTGATGTGGCCTATTCATTTTATTATAGGCAAAGCTTAATTATTAAGCTAAGCCTATAATTTTCATTTATATATGCTTAATATGCGTGTAATATAAATATATTATTGTATCAGCAAAAACATGTATTGAAAAACCTATTATTATATATTATATACAAACAATAAACAGAACCGAAGAAGTGAAATAAAAAAAAGAACCCCTTCCTGCAACGTGGCAGCTCTGGCAGGATCCTTTAACACCGGTTGGTATTACCAACCGGTGTTAAAGGGGGGGCTTTAGCCCCGGTTCCCCGAACCGGGACTAAAGGGTGGGCCTTTAGTCCCGGAAGGGCAGCACCGGCTTGGGAACCGGGGCAACAGGCACTTCCCGACCGGTGCTAATGCCCTAACGTCCTGCAGTGGCAAGAAGTAATAGACAGAAAGACAACTTACTCCTCAAATCATGGTAGTGCTTAATTGCATGAGTGATTCCTTGTTTGAGTATCAAAAAGGAGGGAAACACATAGGTTGCCCAGCTGAATGTAAGTAGTGTGTTTCTCAGTATATCAAAACCTTAAAAAATACAAAGAATTGTATATCTTTTTTTATTCATATATAGGTTTGATGACCAATAGATCTGTTGATGTAATAATCTAGTGAAAATTTGACAACAATAAGTAGTTTCATTTTTTTCTCATGGAAAACAGGAAGAGTGTTAGCAAGTTAATAGGTTTCATAGTTCATAATAACAGTGGGTTAGTCAAGTAGTAAATCAACATGGTGTCTACCACTTTGCATACCTCACAATGGAGTGATGCAGCCTAAGTGTTTATCCTTCCGTCTATGTTCAATGAGAGCATAGCATAGGAAAGGAAAACAAATAAGAGTGTAGCTTAAAGCCATCTGTTCTGCTGTATATTCAGTTTGGACATCGGTACCTTTCACAAATTTTTGAAAAAATATAAATGTATCAAGCAATTAGAAAACTAAGGACATGGTATGTCATGATTTTGCAGGGTCTCCAAATGAACATCAATGACATGGAGAATAGTGTAGTGACAGATCCATATCTAGCTACAGTTGGAACTGAATTTAAGAGGTGGTCTGTGTTACACTTGTTTGCTTCCGTAAACAAATTGCAAGCTTCTTGTATGCCAATACGACATTCACTGCAAGTATGCGTTTTTTTTGAACCGTTGGATCGTAACACTGAAGCAACATTTTGTAGTCTCAAATCTATTATATAGTAATATCGTCGTTTAGAATACAGTCTATAAAAGAACCAGCATATCAAAAAGATAAGTGAAGTCCCTTACCGATTTCTATAAGTGTATGAAGTTGGAAATATCTGAAGTGTATGTACCCTGAAGCAATTAATCACTGAGTGGCAAGAACTTGGGTTTTCCCTACGTCGTACCAGAACTGAAATAATAATTCAGAAGCACAAAAATTTAGAGTTCGCTTAGTTCAGATACTATATCTTGGGCTATATTTCAAGGCGAGTATTGTTGCAAGAAAGTTTAGTTTCTGTTCAAGAGTGACTATATATATAAACATGATCCATGAATTTGAAATCTGCATATTGTTCACACAGGCAAGATTAAAACTACCAGAGCAGATGGATCATTAGTAGTACAAAATTGAGTGGGTTTTAAGAGTGTACCATAAAGCCATCTGTTCTGCTATACATTCAGTTTGGACATCGGTAACTTTCACAAATTAGCAGATCCATTCATCGGAGTCAATTCGGAATCAATCAGACTATAGAATGGATCTGAATAATAACACACACTTATGCAACTCTGGAAGGAACGATAGATGAAAGCGATAGAGATAAACCTGGGTCATTTTCATCAGCTTTAAGTCTAGGGAGCAAAGGGGTTGCTGTTGAGTTCCTAACAAAAAAATTGGCAAAATCAAATTTAGGAGGCAACACTGAAAGTCTGAACATTTATTATTTTTTCGAATCAGCACAAACAACAGCAGGAGAGCCATTTTTTTTATAAGACACTGAGCACCATGCTAATAGCATGTAAGTAGCACCTTGCTGAATAGTTGGTAGCCATATTACACTATGAGTAAGTAATTGATTAAGCAAGTAGTTATTTTCTGCCTATCGATTTCGTATAAAAGAACATGACGGTTTGGTTAGTGCACCAAGAACAAGCCGGGGAAAAAACAAAAAAAAAATGGTAGATGCATCTTCCAGCCTAGATTTTTTGTAAAAAAAACTTGCATACAGAAATAGGAGCATGAAAAAGGTAAAACATTAAGAGCCTATTTGGATGTACCAACCAAATTTTAGGTATCTAAATTTAGATGCCTAGGATCTAGACGGCCCAGCTAAACTTTAGATAAGTTCAGCTGTTTAATAATAGCTAAAAAGCTGTGAAGAGATCTGGGTAAGAAAATGAAAGTTGTCTGCCTTTTCAATGTGTTGGAATACCTCTCTCCGGACAGACTATGTAGAAACCACATAAACTAAAAAATTTAAATGACCAAGTAAGGATGATTATCCTGAGGAATTTTATCAGGTACTGAACCTTTAAGTAAACTACAGGCTAGAAGAAAAAAAATAAGGTTAAGAGCTTATATACGAAAAACCCTCCAAAGCTCAGAGGCACTTACTTGAATATTTTCACATGCCCTTTGACTGCTTCCGACCAAAATCATGAAGCCACCTTCAAACAGTATGTATAAATGTATAATAATCCAAAACAGATATCACGAAGCAAATGGCCATGCAGTATGCAACAAAACTAATATAGCAATAGTGGTGAGTAAGCAACAATTGCCATGGGACAAAGCAGTAGAGGGGATCATCATAGCAACAGTCAATTCCCCAAATTAAAATGTAAATCATTGCAGGTGACCAAGATCCAAACAATAGAGCAACAACCCATCATAGAAGCAATGCGGAGAAGGTGAGAAGACGAGGAAGCTATTATTTTCCTAAGCTCATAACAAATTAATAGAGCAATACATGGAGGGCAACAATAAATGGATGGTAGGAAGAACATGAACTGGTGACAAGAGATCAAATAGTGCAAATTAATTCTGCTAATATGGATATGCTAGGTTCTTCATGCAAACCCTAGCCAATTTGTAGACCAGGAACTATCGGGGATGCAAACTAAGGAATCAAACAAATATTATTGACATGGTCACGTGGTCAAATGTATGGCACAATAATTGCCTGGTCTGAAACTCCACTACAGCCGAGCAGGCAACACCTACAGAACGCAAAAACAATAGTAGCAATAACCATATAGATTGGTAGAAGAAAAGGGGAACCTGACCTTGCCTTATTCATGCGCATTGTTTGACCAATATTGACCCCCTCCAAATCTCACACCCAAACGAAAAATGGAATAGAGAGATGGGGATGGAGATTAGGGTCCAGCTACTGCCTTTTCCTATAGGAATGGAATCAAATTCCTGCAGATCAGAAGAGGGGCAGAGAGGAGAGTGCAATGAGACCAATAGAGATGAGAGGGATGACCTTTCGTGCAGACAAGCAAAGTGCGTGACAATGGTATCTCTGGGAACAGGGCATGTGCTCAGAACCAAGAGTGTATAACCAGAATTCACACGCAATGATGACACACAACGATCAGAAGCCTAATAAAATAAAAATATATGTATCACTTCACAGGCAATAAGCAAAAGCTCAGACTGTACAATTATGCGCTATTGACATCACAAACAATGATCATAAGCAAGTATGAGTGGAAAACCAAGGGCAAAGATCAGATTAGGCAAAGGGTGAAACCATGAGAGGAAATGACATCAGAAGGTCTACATTAACGATACACCGATCCGAGACTGATGGTGCACGATCACTGCATCGATTTGTACTATACAGGTGGCAAAAGCTAGCCTTGCCTTGCTGTGTTCCGGGTCTGCACGATGGCACCTCAAAAGTCATAACTAAGAGGCGACTCAAATAAACAGTAGGTCCCATGGGTGGCTCCAGAGCACACAAATTAGAATAAGTACAAAGTGAGACAAAAAATCAAACCAACCAATTCACCGTTGCCCTAGTTATCATAGAAGAAGCTGAAAGGCTCTGAAGTACACAAAATAGAATAGATACAAAGAGACACAAAAAATCAAAGTAATCAACTGACCACTGCCTCAGCTATGATGAAAGAGGTAGAAAGAGCTAGAAAAAATAGAATAATTGCCTCAGTTAGGAAGGCTGGAAAAATAAACCGAACATTGCTTATGATCACTGCCTCAGTTAGAAACACAGTACAAAGATGTGAAAGAAAGCATCATCATAGCCCATGAGCATTGCCTCGTTATGTATGTAGCAAAATAAAAGGTGTAAATTGTTGATCAATGGCTCGTAATCACTGCATGAAACATTAAACATTTATGTTCTGTGTTCATCATAGCACCACCCTATTCCCTCATATTAATCTAGCAGCAAGAGGTGAGTGTACTCATCATTGGACATGACCAAAATCATGAGCACTACAATGCAGTGAGAAAGGAAACAAATACCTGCGACATGGTGATGTCCTACAAAATCATGAGCAATGCAGTGTACTTATAGATCAAACAACAAATATCAGAGAAGGTCATGTCCTCAGATATATACGATAACACCTAGGTACACTCAATATCAGTTCGAACTGAGCAGGTGAGACGAAACTCAATGCTACAAAATTGTATAGTAAGGCGGTAACCGTGTAGATCGGAAATAATTTTGGTACCATGGATGCGAGAAGCACCCAAACTGTAACACCCTAAAAATTTGTTCTTTTTGAAATAGGTGAAAAAGATTTAATTTTGTATTTTTGTGCTCATGAAACATAGGAAAATAATATTTTTCACTTAATTAAAATTTACCATAGGTTTAGAAATATGGTTGTGCATTCATGCTGGAAAATTAATTTTTTATTGTGATGAATGATTTTACCAAAGTTCAAAATAGCTTCCAACTGTTTTGAAATTGGTTTGGAAATAAAAAAAAACAAACAAAAGAAAAGGAAAACCTCTCTCCCTCTGCATCTGGCCTGAGTGGCCTAGCTCCTCTCAACTGCGGCCCAGCCTCGTGCCATCCTCTTCTCCTTCTCTCTGGCCCAAGGCAGGTCGGCCCAGGTATGAGTCCAACCAGGCCGCGCCGCCCCATCCCTCTCTCTCTATCCGGCTGACACTCTGGCCCCACCTGGCAGCACCTTCCTTCTTCTTCTTCCCCGCGTGGCCGAGCCGGGCTCCCCTTCGAACCGGCCGAAACCGATCTCGCAAACTCGGGATTTCTTGCCGTGCACGCGCCACCGAAACCCTATAAAGCTCCAGACCCTTCCCACGCCTTCGTTTTCCTGTCCTCGTGCCTTCGCAAAGCCCTAACCAACTCCATCATCGCTATTCGGATCTCGCCGAGAAGCGGAGGACGTCGCCGCAGTGGTTCACGCAATTCGCGCCCGCTCCACCGCAATCGAGGCCTTGCCGAGCTTCGTGATAAGGTCCCGAACCTCCCTGTGCTTTCCATCATCTCTTTATCTCTCCTCGTGATGCTTAATGGTTCGCCGAACTTCACAGAAGCACCGCCTCCCGCCGTCTCACGTGGCCGGAGCACCCCGAGCGTCCCTCTACCCGCAATAAGCCTCTAGGTGAGTTCGCGTTTGTCTCCTCTACCTCCCGGTATTTTTATTTTGTCTTAGGACGCTCCGAATCGTAGTCCCGCTGAACTCCGACGAGGTTTGTCCATTGCACCGCCGTGGAGGCTCACCGCCGGTGGCCGACTCCCTCTTCCCTCTCTCTTTCATCTAATCCGAGCCATCCATTTAAAATCCAATGGATCACAGTGGCCGATAGCCTTTCGGCTGCGCGTTTTATTAAAGAGCCCCTCAACTTTTTAAGTATCGAACCCGCGATCCATGGCGTAAAGACAAAAAGACGCTTTGCTGTTTCAAAAGCGTATTCTGCGTTGGTTAAAGGAAAATACGTTTTCAGATAATTACAAAACTGCCACTGGATTTGTTTAGCTCATAAAATCTTCATTTTAATTCCGTTTTGACCCATTCAAATTGTGTTGGATTCGTATTAATGAACTATACATGTTTGTAACACTGTATTCTCAGTTTGAAACCTTTTAATTTCGTGATCCTATTTAATTAAATATTTATCTATAGGAAATCTTAGAAAAATCATAACTTCTACATTTTAATTCCGATTTTCGTGAACTTTACGTTTGTGTGATCGTAGCGTTGCGTAGAACATTTTGATAAACTGTTATATTTGTTTTACCATAGTTTGGTGTATTGTTCTAATTGTAGCCCTGTTTGCTTCGTGTATGTTGTCTTCGATTGTTTATGTGATCGATGATCGAGTTTAGTCGGAGAGCAATTTTTTGGTGATCAAGATCAGAGCTTTGGACAACTAGTAAGACTAGCAGAACCAAAAGGATCAGCAAGAGCAATTGGATCGAGGCAAGTATAGCATTTGGATTTTATTTCTGTGACCATGATCCTGTGACTAGATTAATGTTAAGTAATAAATGATAAAAATGATTTTTTAGCCACTTGATGATTTATCTGTAAGTGATAACCGGGACAACAGTGCAACCATGAGGGCTATAATGGCTCTGGCTTTAGTTAAGTATGAGTAACTTTTCTAGCTTGTTTGCGGTTACCCGTTGTGGCGCAATTGGGGAATAGCAGACCGTGGATTCCTGCGGGTGAATCACATGGACTGACTAATGAAACCAAGCGGCCCTAACTTGTTAGATGAACCTTTGAAAGACTTCATAGTGATCCCTGCCGACCTCCCTAGGAAGGGGGTTAAGAGATTAGCTACCTCAGGCGAAAGGGTAAATCATGACTCATGGGTAAAGATGTGCAACCTCTGCAGAGGGTTAAAAACTAGTATACTAGCCGAGCTCACGGTCAGGAGCGGCCTTGGGGATTCTTGCTACGACGATGATGATTCCTGTGTGTTAAATATACTCATTATTTATTATTTAATGCTTTACATTATTTATGTCACATTGATCATGAGATTGTGGGAGCTATATAATCTAGTTGCTATACTTGTGGAGTTCGACATGGACTCACTCTTGCTATTTCCCCCAAACATCAGGAGGAGTGTTAGGCTTGTGATCAACCAATCAGTTGGATCCTGTAGAGTGAAGTTAATACCCGAAGTTTGGAGTATCTTCCATTGTTTGCTGCCTAAGGTTATCTCTGATTTATTTATTATGCACGTTATATAATTTATGCATTGTCTTTTGATATTACCCCTCATTTGTGGCTATATGTGAGATTTGACTCCTAAGACTCACATATGGTGTATATCTGGTTTTGTCCTTAAAATCGGGTATTACAAAGTGGTATCAAAGCAATGCTGGCTGTAGGACGCAAACCTAGATAGAAATTGGTCGTCTTAAGGTTTTAGAATTGTCATAAAATCCTTGCTCTATAAACCTTGGTATTTTCATCCATACTATATCTCTATCCTTGCTATTTGTCTCCACCTTGTTGCTTATTTTAAAAATACATGTTCTCACCTTCACTCCTTGATTCGGTATGCTATTAGAACCTTTTCTTACCCTATTCTTGCGTCTTTGAAACATAAGTTTTAAGATCTCTACCCTTACTATGAAGAGAACGATAGTATCGCAAATTGAGTGAAGTGTGCTTAGTTGGTTTGTTATTATGCTTATGCTTGATTTGGGTCTATGTAATGATTGCAATGATCTTGTGGGATTTCTCCACAATTTCATTAGTTTATGGACCTAAGGCATAAGGATTAATGAAATAGGTAGTTGGGTTTGGCTATCTCTTGTTTCTATCCCTTGCTGATTTCTGGAGCAGTCTGCAATAAAGCTGGTGTATCTCAAGTTCTGATCGTGCAAGGTTTATCAAATTTTTCTGGGAACAAATAGACTTCAAGATCTTTCTCTGACCACAAGAATCACCCTAATAGCTATTATGGTTTGGAAGTTACAAAAATCACAAGATGACACAGATGTGCTGTCAAGAATCTGGACCAGTTTTGGTTGCTTAATGTGTAAGACAAATATAACTACAGAATTTGGAAAAGTGTTCTATATAAAGGTTGTAGACAATTTTCTAATCTTTCCAAAAGTATAATTTGGGACTTATTTGGATAAGTAGAACCTGAGATATGATATTTTCAATTGAATGTTTCTGTTCTGTTTCGAAATCTGGACAGATCTGGTATTTCCTATTTTCAGCCAAGTTAAATTCAGAATCTGGGAAAAGTTGTATACGAAAGTTGTTGAGGATTTCCTAAGGTTTCCAAAAATATAAGGATCATCTCCAGATGAGTTAAGTAGCTCGAGATATAACTTCTGGAATTTACTGCACTTTTGCTGAGACGTTGTCAGGATGGATTTTAAGTTTGGTTGTTTTACCTAAGCTTAAAGACAGAATCTAAGGAGGTCTCCTACAGGAAAGTTGTGGTGAATTTCATAAGCTTTCTAACGGTATAAGCTAATGCTCTATTGGATTAACATAATAAGAGTTATACCTGTTTTACTATGCTGGTGTTTTCATATCATGAGAAAAATTCACGATACCTGTTTGTTCTCCCCTTACACATAAGTTCTTTGGGATGTCAGAGGTTCTCAATGTTAGTTAACCTGCAGGGAAAACATGCAAGCTACCAATCCTGTGCCCCCTAGATGACTTTTACTAAGGGCGGTAGCCCAAATAAAAGGGTTACATGGAGAAGAATTGGATAATGTTGTATCAAGAGACTCAGTACAGCGAATTTAAAAGACTATATGATGTGTAGCGTCTAAAAAGGATAGGAGAAGTAGTCCCTAGTGTTCCCCAATCAATCTCATTTTAAGGGGGGTAGTACCCTGTTATCACAGGATGATGCATTTTAAGACTAGCTTGGAGTGAAAATTGTCTTCTGAGATATTCTATGGTTATGATCATCTATCCTTGCCGTGTTACTGACGTTGGTCACTTGATGACAGGGAGTGTAGTGTCCTATGGATTCGGAGCATAATATGACGCCTCTCATGGATAGGTGGGAAGAATATGATCATCTTGATGTTGAAGAAAGATGCTATGAGTATGACAAAGCTGAGTGTTATCAAAATAATAATATGGAAGAGCAAGTTGACAATGAATCAAATCAAAATCCATAACGACGGAAGCGTAAAAGGAAAGCTCGTAAAAAGCCTGCTCTCGGAAATAAAGTACATCAAAATTATATCAATGGAAGACTGAATAATGTGGATAGGCATAACATTCAAGGAGCCACCAAAGTGGTGGGAGGCTATATTCAAGTGGACTCGGTGCTAGTTTATGCTCTATTTGACCGAAGTGCTTCGCATTCTTTCATATCCGCCAACCTGGTAAAGACAATCGAACGGGTGAAGTGTCCGATGAGAAAGCCTTTGTTAGTTCAAACCCCAATGGGAGAAATACAGGCAGATCAGGTTTGCTCAAATATCAATCTTGTCATAAAGAAGGAAAACTTTACTGTAAACCTCATTGTGCTAGAGTCACTCAATATTCCTTTGGTTCTTGGCAATGGATGGTTATGTGCACACAAGGCAGTGATCTATGCTACCCAGTGGAAAATTTTCTTAACTGCACCATCAGGGAAAAGAATTGAGTATCAAGGTGGTCCACTCCTACCTGAGGAGGCATACCCATGCTAAGTTATCATGTCTTTGAGTTGTATAAGTCAAAAAGTTGGTAGTCAAGATGGATTTTTTTTATCAGCTATGAATAATAGACCTTCTATGGAATATTTGAGTTTGTCTTGCTATACAAGTTGTGAAGTTGAAAGAGTTATCAAGATTTTTATCCTGCGTTCTCTCAGAGGATCCGTGTCTTTTTCGAATCTCGAGGACAAGATTCATTTTAAGGGGGTAGATTTGTAACACCCTAAAAATTTGTTCTTTTTGAAATAGGTGAAAAAGATTTAATTTTGTATTTTTGTGCTCATGAAACATAGGAAAATAATATTTTTCACTTAATTAAAATTTATCATAGGTTTAGAAATATGGTTGTGCATTCATGCTGGAAAATTTATTTTTTATTGTGATGAATGATTTTACCAAAGTTCAAAGTAGCTTCCAACTGTTTTGAAATTGGTTTGGAAATAAAAAAAACAAACAAAAGAAAAGGAAAACCTCTCTCCCTCTGCATCTGGCCTGAGTGGCCCAGCTCCTCTCAACCGCGGCCCAGCCTCGCGCCATCCTCTTCTCCTTCTCTCTGGCCCAAGGTAGGTCGGCCCAGGTATGAGTCCAACCAGGCCGCGCGCGCCCCATCCCTCTCTCTCTATCCGGCTGACACTCTGGCCCCAGCTGGCAGCACCTTCCTTCTTCTTCTTCTTCCCCGCGTGGCCGAGCCGGGCTCCCCTTCGAACCGGCCGAAACCGATCCCGCAAACTCGGGATTTCTTGCCGTGCATGCGCCACCGAAACCCTATAAAGCTCCAGACCCTTGCCACGCCTTCGTTTTCCTGTCCTCGTGCCTTCGCAAAGACCTAACCAACTCCATCATCGCTATTCGGATCTCGCCGAGAAGCAGAGGACGTCGCCGCAGTGGTTCACGTAATTCGCGCCCGCTCCACCGCAATCGAGGCCTTGCCGAGCTTCGTGACAAGGTCCCGAACCTCCCTGTGCTTTCCATCATCTCTTTATCTCTCCCCGTGATGCTTAATGGTTCGCCGAACTTCACAGAAGCACCGCCGCCCGCCGTCTCACGTGGCCGGAGCACCCCGAGCGTCCCTCTACCCGCAATAAGCCTCTAGGTGAGTTCGCGTTTGTCTCCTCTACCTCCCGGTATTTTTATTTTGTCTTAGGACGCTCCGAATCGTAGTCCCGCTCAACTCCGGCGAGGTTTGTCCATGGCGCCGCCGTGGAGGCTCACCGCCGGCGGCCGACTCCCTCTTCCCTCTCTCTTTCATCTAATCCGAGCCATCCATTTAAAATCCAATGGATCACAGCGGCCGATACCCTTTCGACTGCGCGTTTTATTAAAGAGCCCCTCAACTTTTTAAGTATCGAACCCGCGATCCATGGCGTAAAGACAAAAAGACGCTTTGCTGTTTCAAAAGCGTATTCTGCGTTGGTTAAAGGAAAATACGTTTTCAGATAATTACAAAACTGCCACTGGATTTGTTTAGCTCATAAAATCTTCATTTTAATTCCGTTTTGACCCATTCAAATTGCGTTGGATTCGTATTAATGAACTATAAATGTTGGTAACACTGTATTCTCAGTTTGAAACTTTTTATTTCGTGATCCTATTTAATTAAATATTTATCTATAGGAAATCTTAGAAAAATCATAACTTCTACATTTTAATTCCGATTTTCGTGAACTTTACGTTTGTGTGATCGTAGCGCTGCGTAGAATATTTTGATAAACTTTTATATTTGTTTTACCACAGTTTGTTGTACTGTTCTAATTGTAGCCCCGTTTGCTTCGTGTATGTTGTCTTCGATTGTTTGTGTGATCGATGATCGAGTTTAGTCGGAAAGCAATTTTTTGGTGATTTGTGTGATCGTAGCGCTGCGTAGAATATTTTGATAAACTTTTATATTTGTTTTACCACCGTTTGGTGTACTGTTCTAATTGTAGCCCTGTTTGCTTCGTGTATGTTGTCTTCGATTGTTTGTGTGATCGATGATCGAGTTTAGTCGGAGAGCAATTTTTTGGTGATCAAGATCAGAGCTTTGGACAACTAGTAAGACCAGCAGAACCAAAAGGATCAGCAAGAGCAATTGGATCGAGGCAAGTATAGCATTTGAATTTTATTTCTGTGACCATGATCCTGTGACTAGATTAATGTTAAGTAATAAATGATAAAAATGACTTTTTAGCCACCTGATGATTTATCTGTAAGTGATAACTGGGACAACAGTGCAACCTTGAGGGCTATAATGGCCCTGGCTTTAGTTAAGTATGAGTAACTTTTCTAGCTCGTTAGCGGTTACCCGTTGTGGCGCAATTGGGGAATAGCAGACCGTGGATTCCTGCGGGTGAATCACATGGACTGACTAATGAAACCAAGCGGCCCTAACTTGTTAGACGAACCTTTGAAAGACTTCATAGTGATCCCTGCCGACCTCCCTAGGAAGGGGGTTAAGAGATTAGCTACCTCGGGCGAAAGGGTAAATCATGACTTATGGGTAAAGATGTGCAACCTCTGCAGAGGGTTAAAAACTAGTATACTAGCCGAGCTCACGGTCAGGAGCGGCCCTGGGGATTCTTGCTGCGACGATGATGATTCCTGTGTGTTAAATATGCTCATTATTTATTATTTAATGCTTTACATTATTTATGTCACATTGATCATGAGATTGTGGGAGCTATAAAATCTAGTTGCTATACTTGTGGAGTTCGACATGGACTGACTCTTGCTATTTCCCCCAAACATCAGGAGGAGTGTTAGGCTTGTGATCAACCAGTCAGTTGGATCCTGTAGAGTGAAGTTAATACCCGAAGTTTGGAGTATCTTCCATTGTTTGCTGCCTAAGGTTATCTCTGATTTATTATGTACGTTATATAATTTATGCATTGTCTTTTGATATTACCCCTCATTTATAGCTATATGTGAGATTTGACTCTTAAGACTCACATATGGTGTATATCTGGTTTTGTCCTTAAAATCGGGTATTACACAAACAAAGAGAGAGAAGTGGGAAAACAATAGATTAGGGTCAACTTGCCCCAAAATCGCAAAGGCATTCCATTGCACAGGCAGATTCACTGCATAGGGTAAGGATGGAGAGAGAGATAGAGAGAGAGAGAGGGAGAACCAGGGAGCGGACGGGTCGAGGAAAATCGAAGTTGTGCGAGCACCGTGCAGGAGGCCGCGTAGGGAGGAGCGGGGGACGAACGGCAGCCGTAGCCACCAGCACTTCCGCGTGCAGCCATACGGACTGCATCGGGCACGCCGGCACGCCGTGCCGAGGGCGCACCGCGTCAGGGGCAGCCACCGGCAGCACGCCGAGGGAGAGAGGCGGCGGGTACCAACAGTGGCCGCCACGCCGTGCCGGGGTGCGCTGCCGCGCGCGGTGCGCCGCGGAGCTGCGGCATAGGGATGAGGAGGAGCGAGGGAGGGAGAGAGAAGGGGAGGGGGAAGACCACACGGGAGCAGAAGCGTCGAGGTCGAGCGAGGGAAGCCACATCTTGGTCGATGCTTCTGGGGAAGAGTGGACGCTTATGGAGGAAGGAAGGAAGAGAGCGGGCAGACGACGAATCAGGCTGAGATGGATCAATGGAAAGAGAAGGAGGTGACGTGGCGCTGAAGTGGACCAATCAGAACAATTGGGGCGACATGTACACCCTCTCGGCGCAGCGGGCAACATAGGTTTGTAGAGGTAAACCCCACTAAAGTTTAGGTTCCACTAAAGTGTAGTGCCTTTAGGCCCTGTTTAGATTGGAGATGAAATTTTTGGTGTCACATCGCATGTGTCAGAAGGATGTCGGAAGGGGTTTTTACAAACTAAAAAAAAACAAATTATAGCTCGTGTGGAAACTGCAAGACAAATCTATTAAGCATAATTAATCTGTCATTAGCACATGAGGGTTACTGTAGCATTTAATGCTAATCATAGACTAACTAGGGCTCAAAAGATTCGTCTTATGATTTTAAACCAAACTGTGTAATT
Source organism: Sorghum bicolor (assembly GCF_000003195.3). Lineage (NCBI taxonomy): Eukaryota > Viridiplantae > Streptophyta > Magnoliopsida > Poales > Poaceae > Sorghum > Sorghum bicolor. The sequence goes on from NC_012879.2 coordinate 27,210,739, forward strand.
AGTTTTTTTATCTACATTTAATGTTCCATGCATGTGTCAATGATTCGATGAGATGGATGAAAATTTTTTGATAGGGAACTAAACACGGCCTTAGTCAGCGAGGAATAGTTAATGTGATTAAACTGTACATTTGGTATTTAGTCACTATAACCAAATAGGTCACTAAACTTTATTGGTCATGCAGGCCTTTCATAGTTTAGGAATTATACTTGCGTCATCAAATATTATTCTTATTAGTCTTTTTGTTATGAGTAAAATGCACGTCACAACCTTAAACTTTTGGGATATTTCTATCCGAGTCCTTGAACTAAAACAACTTACATCTGGGTTCCTAATCTAATGCCATCTCACACCAAAGGTCCAGCGTTAACATCTGACGTGGACATGCCACCACTAGTACAGGGAAGGGCTTAACTCCGGGCCGTAAGGGCATTTAGTCCTGGCTACGGAACTGGGGCTAAGGTTTTGAGATTAAATGTCCCACCTTTAGTCCCAGTTCCGCGAGCCGGGACTAAAGGTCAGTCTCGGTTGTTAATAGGAACCAGGACTAAAAGGTACACCACGGTGTGCCACCTGGCCTCCACTAACTAAAGAGTTTTTTCTTTTTTCGTTTTCTTTCCTTTTGGTTTTCCATTTAGGGTTTACAATTATGTTATTATTATTTTCGAATGTGCATTGTTTGCTGCTAGTTTATGAAAACGCGCACCTATAATTTATATAATTTAAAGCATTACATATAAATATACGATAAAACACTATATATATTATATATGTATCCATAGGTCCATAATATAATATTTACACATATGCATCACGGATAAAGTATTTACAACAAAAATTATCTCGGCCACTCAAGCATCATACAAATGATCATCGTGATTTGGTTTCATTGGCTCCTTAGGGTTGAAGTAGCACTCGCCGCCGGGATTCAGGACTTGGTCGTTAAGAAATCCTGCGATTGTCTCTTGAATTGCTTTTAGGCGCACCGCATCCAACACCTGCTCCTTCAATCACATCTCCTTTAATAGACATTAAAGAAAAAAGTTAGAGGTATGAATAAGATTTATTAAATAGCAACAAATAAATGAAATAAATTTATTATATATACATGTTACATGTTACATACTTTTAGGTGCTCAAAATTAGTTCTTTTGGCATAGACCGTCATAAACTCGCACACATAGTAGCCACACAAATTATTGCCCGGTGTCTGCTGTAGAACCCACTGAAGTAAGATAGACTTTAAAAGTGACGCTTTCAAATCTGGACGGTGTTTCTGCACGAACCCAGTCCAAACCCTAGCAATAAAATGATCATTATTAATTATCTATTACTGAGTTAAAAGAGCAGAATTTAATATTTAGAGATCAGAGTTACCCTTGAATAATATCTATTATTTATTGGTAATCTTCGTGTGGTTTTCTCAACGAGTCATAGATTACCAATTGATATTGATAGAGATCAATGAAATAAGTATCTAATGAAAGCTGCATTTGTGTGCATGTAGGCAAAAATAATTATATATCTTCATACTGATCTAATTAATTAGTTAAATAGAATGTACACACGATAACGACACTTACTTAAAGTTATAGGGAAAGAGTATATATCTTTTGTCCTTTTGGTTGATGAAGAACCTCCGTAGATTTCTCTCCGTTTGAGTTCTCCAGAAGACATATCGGGTCTTCAGGTCTTTGAATGCAACATATAGATCCACATATCTAATCTCCTTGTCATTTCTAACTCTGAGGTCCTTCATCATGTTTCTGCATATGTATAGCGGGTTTTTATAATTAGTTATACATATATATGATAAGTTACAGTGATATTATGGAAAGAAAGAATCACTTACACAAAGAAGCAACTGATTAGAAATTTATCAAGAGCGTCCATGCGACATAGTTGGTGTAGCTCATTAAATTGAATATAAATAATATCATCACCACGGAAGTAATGATAGTTTCTAATTCGGATGCAAACATAGTCATTTGTTTTTCTGACACACGCTGCCATGTACCATTTGTTTAGCATGTATATTTGCGTTCCAAGTTTGCTGAGGGCCGTAGGGTTGTATAGACTCTTGCCATATGTATATTTCTTCTGCCAATGATCAATTTATGGAGCACTTTCAATTGGTGCCCCAGCTATAATTTGGGCTAAGCTAAGACCAGTTTCCACAAAAAAAATTCAAGCTCATCAAATTTTAAATCTACCGATATCTGCTGGTCTAGCAGGTCGATGTTTGAACCATATTCATTTCCAATTACTAGCGGGGGCACTGATTGCTTTGATTGTTCCTCGAGTTGTGCTACACCCTTGCGTGCTCTTTTCTCTTTCTTTTTCTCTTCTTCTATGTATTTCCTTAAAGTGTGATCATAGTCTGATAAAGATGGTGATTCTTTCTGAGCTTCATGCCTCTTTTTTTGTTGAGCCTCAACCCTTTGTCGTAGATCTTCTGGCCATAGTAAGAGGTATGGCTTCTTTGGGTTTTGCTTGGCTTCACTTTCAGCCTTAAGTTTCTTGAAGAAACTGTCCACATCTGACTTTAACGTAGCATCTAGTTCTGCATCAGTCATCTCATAGGGCAGCTTCTTAGGAATGATAGGTTGTTTCTTTTCGGAGGCTTTCTTTTTTTGTGGCGGGGCAGCCAACACATTTGATTGTGTGGCCCGCCTCTTCTTTAAGGGTGGGTCCACTGATTTTCATGCTGGAGCCACGTGTGGAAGGGATGGGGCGGCCGGTGGGGGGGTTGGAGCCCGAGGAGGCGGCATTGGAGCCCGAGGTGGCAGTGTTGGAGCCCTAGGTGGTGGCGTTGGAGCCCGAGGTGGCAGTGTTGGAGCCCGAGGTGGCAGTGTTGGAGCCCGAGGTGGTGGCGTTGGAACCCGAGGTGGTGGTGTTAGAGCCCGAGACCGCTAACTAAGAGAATGCAAAATAAAGTTAGTGAACAAATGTATCGTCAATTTTCATCTGCACCTAGGATTAGGTTCATGACAAGGAGGTGGTGGTAGACTACTAGGTGATGCCCCAGGAATAATGATGTAGCGCTTGCGCCAACAAATGAAAGTCTTCTCTGCTTCTCCTAGAGTCTTCTCTCAATCACCTCTTTCTATCTCAAGCTGCACATTACTGGAGCCTTTGACTACTCTATCCACCGAGACACTAGCATATCCAGGTGGAACTATCGCCCATTGGATTCTTGGTGTCTTCATAGGGTCGACAAGAGTTACAACACCGACAGCAACCATGACTGTGGCAGTCCCCTATGGAATGTGCATCTCACATGTTGTCAGAGGTTTAGTGATATCATCCATCGAAAAGTGCAGCCCCACGTCGTCTTGAATAGTTGGCATCTCCGTGGAAGCGCAACTGCTTTTCAACTGACCAGGGGGGCTAATGTTGACTCCAGGCTCTAATGCAGTTTGCCTTTGTATAGAACTTACTGCCATCTGCACTTGCCTTTTGATCTTCTCGTTCATTCTCTCTTCAAGCACTTTCTCTCTGCTATCGCTTCACGAGCCGCTTCACGTGACTCCATCACCATTGCCTCTAACCTACGCAACCGCTCTACTTCGTCCTCTTTCTTATTTCTTTGGTGGCTTCTATAAGTCGATCTATCTTTAGGGAAGCCATGCTCCCACGATACCTCCCCATAGCCTCTTGTTCGCCCACCGTGTTCAACAGTCTCCAGGGCGTATGTCAGCTCATCCTTCTCCCTATTTGGCTGCCAGGTGCCACTTTCAACTAATCCTCGGGCATAGGCCATTCTCTGTCCCACTCTCTAGAGTTTTTCGTCGTACACTACCTTTCTGGTCTCTAGGTCCACGGTTCCCCCCGTGACCAAAGAACCAATACTTGGCACGCTCAGGCCAGTGTAGTGATTCTGGTTCGATCCCTCTATCAAGAATATCCTATTCTAGCTTTTGCCACTTAGGAATAGTAGTCCTGTAGCCACCTGAACCAAAGTGATGGTGGTATTGCTTTTGTTTAGCATTTTTCTGATTCTTGATCATCTGTGCCTGACCCTCTTCTTAGTTCTTAAACTCTATGAACTCATCCCAAAAGGCCTCAACTTGACGTAGGCCTTGTTGGTGAAATCTGGTGTCCAGTCATGTGCAACAAAAGTCTTGTACAGTTTCTTCTTCCAAGCCTGAAATTGTTTGGCCATCTTCTACATAGCCCAGATTTTAAACTTCTCCTTCAAATCTTGATCTTGTGTATCGAGCGTGAAATGTTGAAGGATATCTAGCCAAATCAATTCCTTGTCACGATCTGAGACAAAACTAATATTAGGGTTATCTTTCCGTTGCTCCATTCAGAAGCACTGACCGGGATCTTGTTCCTTACAAGGTACCTACAGTGCACAATAAATTTTTTAGAATTTGCCCCAAGTACTTGTCCTGTACCCTCATCGAATTCTGACAGAATGTACCGACCCTCGAACGGCTTCTTCGGGCCACACACTTTTCTACTCTTCTTAGAAGCTATCGCCGATCTAGAGGGCTACACAAACAAGTATAAATATATTAATACAAATGTCATTCATTTTAATTTCATATATATACATATATACTAGATTGTAGAAAGACCTCATCAGGATTGTCTCCCATAAGTTCTTCATAATCAGCAAAGTACTGACTCCCATCATCTTCGCCTTAGGGATCTGGATTGGCGCCGCTGTTGATTAGGTCCATCATTGCATCATCCATGTTGTCATTCGGATTGGCCATTTTTGCAAATTTGATCATGTGTTAAAAGTTATTTGTCAAAACCCGTACTTAATATGTCCAACACAAAAGTATTTGACGCGATCAACATAAATTAATGTAACTTGTGCTATCTATATTAAAGTAATGGATAAAGATTAGCGTGTGGTCGTGTTTTGACTTTACTTTTGACTACCCATATTATTATTATTATACTGATAGTAGGATAGATTCAAGTTCAACTATACACAACAAGGTTTGCAACGGAATAAATTCCAATTTTTATACAGTCGCAGCAGTGGACTTTATATATAATATAATATACTCTCTTTGTCCATAAAAAAATGCAATTATATGATTTGTGCCGATGAAACTAATTCAAATTTGACCAAGTTTATTACAAATCTTATACTTTTTTAAAGCAAAACCCCACTACATATTTTTCTCAACATGCAAGCCATCCAACTAGGCAATCTACTATCACACTCCACTGCCCATTTCTCTCAACATGTAAGCTATCTAATTAAACAATCCACTATCACACACAATTAAAATTCACTAGCTCATGTTATTATAATGTCTCAAGTAAGTTTATAGTATAAAAATATATCTATAATTAATCTAATAATAATGTCATAAAAAATTTAAATTATTTGATTTCTAAAAAAGAGAATTGCATTTTTTTCGTGAATGAAGTAACTTGGCATAGCAATTTGTAACTTCGCTTAACAATTTGAGGTTTTAAAAAAAATCATATTGTGGTTTTATTCCCGTTTCGATTGTAACGACAAGAATAAATTGTATAACACAAGAATAAATGACATTCTCCATCATATCCAATCTTACAGCACATGCATAAAGCATTAAATATAGATAAAAAATAATTATTTACACAGTTTGCCTGTAATTTGCGAGATAAATCTTTTGAACCAAATTAGTCATAATTAGATAATATTTATCAACCAAACGAAAGATTTTAAATTACACAGTTTTCCTTGTTTATTTGCCCAAATATTTTGCAAAATATTTCAAATTCCCTGTCACATCGAATCTTGCGGCACATGCATGAAGTATTAAATATAGGTAAAAATAACTAATTATACAGTTTGTATATATGTAATTTGCGAGATGAAAACAAATAAAACATGCCGCATTGTACACTGTTCACATTTTTGCATATAGGAAAAAACAAACAGCATGTATATATATAGGTAAAAGCACTCGGTGCTGGAGATAACTACAGTCGCTGCCGGAGAAGAAGCTCGGCGGTGGTGGCGCTCGGGCCAGGGACGAGTGGTGGCGGCCGGAGAAGAAAGCTCGGCGCACGGTGGCGCCGCCGTACGTCCTCGGCTCAGGCCGGGGATGAGTGGTGGTGGCGGCGGCGGCACTCCTAGGCTCGAGACGACAGTGGTCGGAGACGAGACGATGGCGCTTGGAGACGAGGGCTCACGGCGGAGAGCGGCGCGCGACAGGCTAGGGCTCGGGATCGATCTGGATCGAGGAGGAAGACGATTGTTGTCTTAAATATACGCGGAGACCTTTAGTCCCGGTTCGTAGCTAGGACCAGGACTAAAGGCAACCTTTAGTCCCGGTTGTTGTTGTGCACCGAGACTAAAGGTATTTTTGCTGTTTCTTATTTATTTATGCTTACAATAATTAGATTAATTTTGTTAATTGCATAGTAAATAAAAGAATATGTATTAATTTGTTTACATAATAAGTATAAAATACTTGATCCAATGAGTATGAAATTTTTACCATAGTTCAAGCATACAATAATGAGCCCACCATAAAACTTTTACCACAATTGGACCACATGAACTACATATATGAATTATTCAAATTAATTACAGAAAAACATAGATTTAAAGTTACAGCAAAAGCTTTGTACTAAAGTATACCATTGTTGACACTTGCTAACACCACTTGAATACTAGGTTGTCATCCCCAGCATGGCACTAGAGTGTACTATGGTATTTATACGCACACAGATAATCCACAAGCGCACGGATTCCATTATAGCTTTTTACCTAGTTAAAGGTTTTATCGTATCCACAGGGAAACGGGAGAACCAACTACGCTCTAACTTAACCAAGATAAGTAAATAGGTGCAAATAGGAAAGATGGTAGAATCGAATAAGAACAATATTAAAGGTAAGATAACAGTGAGTGATAATATGGGAATAGAGAGTAGAGCAATTCTAGTATATGAGCGATGGTACCAGAATAGAGAGGATAACTATGGTTTCTCTACTTCAAAGGGATATGTCTATGTCTGGAACGAACCACGTGATAAGATTACAACACAAAAGATGCTTATCCATAGGCTGATAAACCCTACCCGTCCTGCTAACGAGAGGTGGACTATAGAGGACCAACGTAACTGTCACCTACGCGGCCTACCACACAATCCAGCTAGACAGGGGATATCCACAAGTAATCTAGGTCTAAGCACCACGCTTACACCTATACTACAACTCTAACCTATAGCGTCCTATAGATTAGAAGTACTCAAAAGAGTTGTGAACCAGAACATACATGATTAGTAATTGCATAATGAATTAGAAGTAGATTACCAGAGTCATCCCATGAGCAAGCTTGATTAGAGCTTGATCATGACGAAGTACAACCGGAGGAAGAATCGACAGGCCGGCCTCTCCTCTAATCCTCCTTCGCTCTCCATCTTGCTACTATCTAGATCTACTCTAATTTAGAGAAGAGATGAGAGCTTTCATCTCTAAACCCTAGCTTTTGCTCTGTCTATGAATAATGAATAATGATCAAGGGGTGCCTCCTCCAGGGGCCAGGGGGTCTGGTTTTATAGTCCCCTCAAGTGAACCTGGGCCGTCGGATCAAACCGACATTGATTGAACGGTTATTCTTGATCCATTAGGTCGGTGGAGATCTCCCGAGAGAAAGAGTCCTGATTGGGCTCCAACAGAGGGCGGACGCCCAGGGAAAGGGCGGGCGCCCTGCCTCTGGCCCCTCTCGGCCTCCGCTTCCTTCCCGTGGCTTCTGGAGTCTGCTACCAACCGGGACTAAAGACTTTTTTCTTTTTTCCTTTTCTTTTGTTTTGTTTTCCATTTAGGGTTTACAATTATGTTATTATTATTTTCGAATACGTATTGTTTGCTGGTAGTTTATGGAACGCGCATCTATAATTTATATAATTTAAAGCATTACATATAAATATACTATAAAACACTATATATATTATATGTATCTATAGGCCCATAATATAATATTTACACATATGCTTCACGTACAAAGTATTTACAACACAATTTATCTCCGCCACTCAAGCATCGTCCAAATGATCATCGTGATTTGGTTTCATCGGCTCCTTAGGGTTGAAGTAGCACTCACCGCCGGGATTCAGGACTTGGTCGTTAAGAAATCCTGTGATTGTCTCCTGAATTCCTTTTAGGCGGACCGCATCCAACACCTGCTCCTTCAACATTAAATGAAATAAACTTATTATATATACATGTTACATACTTTTAGGTGCTCAAGATTAGTTCTTTTGGCATACACCGTCATAAACTCGCACACATAGTAGCCACACAAATTGTTGCCCGGTGTCTGCAATAGAACCCACTGAAGTAAGATAGGCTTTGAAAGTGCTGCATTCATCTCTGGACGGTGTTTCTGCACGAACCTAGCCCAAACCCTAACAATAAAACGATCATTATTAATTATCTATTACCGAGTAAAAAGAGCAGAATTTAATATATAGAGATCGGAGTTACCCTTGGATAATATCTATCATTTCTTGGTAATCGTCCTGTTGCTTTCTCAACGAGTCATAGATTACCAATTGACATTGCCAGAGATCAATGACAATTAGTATCCAATGAAAGCTGCATTTGTGTGCATGTAGGCAAAATTAGTATATATCTTCATACTGATCTGATTAATTAGTTAAGTAGAATGTACACACGATAACGACACTTACTTAAAGTTGCAGGGAAAGAGTATATATCTTTTATCTTTTTGGTTGATCAAGAACCTCCGTAGATTTCTCTCTCTTTGAGTTCTCCATAAGACATACGGGGTCTTCCAGTCTTCGAATACAACATTTGGATCCACAAATCCAATCTTCTTGTCATTTCTAACTCTGAGGTCCCTCATCATGTTTCTACATATGTATAGCAGGTTTCTGTAATTAGTTATATATATACATGATAAGTTACAGTGACATTATTGAAAGAAAGAATCACTTAGAGACAGAAGCAACTCATTAGAGATTTGTCAAGAGCGTCCATGTGGCATAGTTGGTGTAGCTCATTAAATTGAACATAAATAATATCATCACCACAGAAGTAATGATAGTTTCTAATTTGGAGACAAAGATAGTCATTTGCTTATTTGACACACGCTGCCATGCACCATTTGTTTAGCATGTACATTTGCGTTCCAAGTTTGCTGAGGGCCGCAGGGTTGTATAGACTCTTGCCATATGTATATTCCTTCTGCCAATGATCAATTTATGGAGCACTTTCAATTAGTGCCCCAGCTATCATTTGGGCTAAGCTAAGACCAGTTTCCGCAAAAAAATTTCAAGCTCATCAAATTTTAAATCTGCCAGTATCTGCTGGTCTAGCACGTCGATGTTTGAATCATATTCAATTCCAATTACGAGCGGGGGCACTGATTGCTTTGATTGTTCCCCGAGCTGTGCTACACCCTTGCGTGCTCTTTTCTCTTTCTTCTTCTTCTCTTCTTCTATCGATTTCCTTAAAGTGCGATCATAGTCCGATAAAGATGATGATTCTTTCTACGCATCTTTTTTTGTTGAGCCTCAACCCTTTGTTGTAGATCTTCTGGCCGTAGTAAGAGGTATGGCTTCTCAGAGTTTTGCTTGGCTTCTCTTTCAGTCTTATGTTTCTTGAAGACACTATCCATATCTGATTTTACCGAAGCATCTAGTTCTGCATCAATCTTCTCATAGGATAGCTTCTTAGGAATGATAGCTTGTTTCTTTTCAGAGGCTTTCTTTTTGGCGGTGGGGCGGCCGACACCTTTGATTGTGTGGCCGACCTCTTCTTTTATGCTGGAGCCACGTGTGGAGGCGATGGGGTGGCCAGTGGCGGTGTTGGAGCCCGTTGAGGCGGCGTTGGAGCCCTAGGTGGTGGTGTTGGAGTCCTAGGTGGCGGTGTTGGAGCCTGAGGTGGCGGTGTTGGAGCCCTAGGTGGTGCCATTGGAGCCCTAGGTGGCGGTGTTGGAGCCCGAGGTGGTGGCGTTGGAGCCTGAGGTGGTGGCGTTGGAGACCGAGGCGATGCAGCCGTGTTTTGCACTGCCTCGTCATCACCCGCAGCACTATGACATGTTGGTGACCACCTGTGAAACCAAAAGGTATATGAGTAAACAGCTAACTAAGAGAATGCAAAATAAAGTTAGTGAACAAATGTACAATCAATTTTCATCCGCACCTAGGATTGGATTCATGACGACGAGGTGGTGGTAGACTACTAGGTGATGCCCCAGGAATAATGATGTAGCGCTTGCACCAAAAAATAAAAGTCTTCTCTGCTTCTCCTAGAGTCTTCTCTCCATCACCTCCTTCTATCTCAAGCTGCACATTACTGAAGCCTCTGACAACTCTATCAACCGAGACACTAGCATATCCTGGTGGAACTATAGCCCTATGGATTCTTGGTGTCTTCGTAGGGTCGACAGGAGTTACAACACCGACAGCAACCATGACTGTGGCAGTCCCCTGTGGAATGTGGAGCTCACATGTTGTCAGAGGTTCAGTGATGTCATCCACCAGAAAATGCAGCCCCACGTCGTCTTGAATAGTTGGCATCTCCGTGGAAGAACAACTGCTTTTCAACTGACCAGGGGGTGAAAGGTCCTTGTTTGGTTTTGGTAATTGAGTGACAACTTAGGTGGACTAATAGTGTTTATGTGAGATAGACATGAGATTAGTCCACAGGTGATGATGTGATGATGGAGGAGCTCATTGCACATGAGACATGACATGGAGTCATGTGAACAAGGTGGAGAAGATCAAGATGAGGCTTGGCTCGATGGACCGGTTGCAAGAGTGAAGGGCAAGTCGGAGGCTTTGAAGTGAGGGACGGTGTGTGACGGTGAAGCTTGAGCAAGACTTGGCACCGATGGACCGAGGCAACGGTGAAGAGCAAGTGAGGTCAAGATCGATGAACCAATACGGTCACGTGATGATATGAAGTGGATCATATCATTTGGTGATTGGTTGGTGCATGTGTTGCATCAACATTAGAGGAGATGGAAAGGAATGCACAAGGCAAAGGTATAACCTAGGGCATTTCCATTTCACCGGTCATAGGTGTGTAGAGAAGTTTATGACCGGATTTAGGATAGATGGCCGTACCATCAAGACGGGCAAACTTGTTTGCATATCGGTCATCTAGTGCCACCTGAGCGACCTAACTTTGCATACGTGTTAGGATCGAGTGGCGTGGCAAGTTGAGAGGCTAACTCCTTTGGGAAATTGTTTATGAAAATGCTAACACCCTTGCACATGGTGGTGTACACTTTGTGGTGTTGGCACATTTGCAAAGGAGAAGGTGTTGGAGTTGATTTTGATCAACTTGGAGAAGAGAGAGAAATCTTTCGGTGTTCTCCGGACATTAGGATGGCTTTTAGATTGGAGTACTGCATTGATCTATTTTGATTTGGATTGAGTATTCATATAGATTGGATAGAACTCTAAGTAAGCTTTCCAAAATGTCCAAGATCATCGAATTCGGAGTTCGGAGCTAGAAGTTAGCAACCTAACAAGTTGAACTGCAGGCACAGGACGTTGTGAGTCCGGTGCGCACAGGACGAGTCCGGTGTGCATAGGACGCTAAGAGTCCGGTGCTGCTGCAAGTTTGCGTTGCTCTCTGCGTATGGGTCCGATGCGCACAGGACGAGTCCGGTGTGCACAGGACGCTGTGAGTCTGGTGCTGCTGCAAGTTTACGTTGCTCTCTGTCTATGCGTTCGGTGCGCACAGGACGTGTCCTGTGTGAAGCAACAGAGCGTCCGGTGCTACTGTTCCAGACGTGCGTACATGTGCTAGCCGTTGACGGCAACGGTCGAGTTCAAATGGCTAGTAATACGTGGCTGTTTCTAGAGCACCGGACGCACTGTTCCAGCGTCCGGTGCTACCTATAGTGAGTCCGGTGCTCACGAATTTTGCCCATTGAAGGTGCAACGGCTAGTTTAGCCCTTGGGGTAGAAGTTGTGGCCAGCCTTGGCTAGTGCTGAGCACCCATGGGACTTAGTGTCCTTGCTTTGGGAGTGCTAGTAAAGCCTCTAACTCACATATGCTTGATAGTGATCATCCGAAAGTGTGAGTGAGCGATTCTAGCGCGTTGCATTGAGTGATTGCATCGAGTGGCAATAGGTGTTCATGTTGCAAGCTGATGGTGCTTGTTACTCTTGGAGGTTGCCACATCCTAGACCGCTTGGTGGCTTGTGACTCCTTCGAAGCACGCAAGGAGATTGTGCGGTGCTCTGGAGAAGAGATTGTGTGGGGTACGGTGCTCACCCCGCGGGGATCGCAAAGAGCAACTCTAGTTGAGCGAGACGTGAAGAGTGACAAGTGGTCCAGCCAGGTCAAGTGCCAGAGCTTGTGGTAAGCACTCCACGTGGAAGAGTGTGACTTGCGGGTCACCACTAGCAAGAGGACCGGCGGCAACCTTGGAGCTTGTCTCAACGGGGACGTAGCTTGGTGGCAACCAAGTGAATCTCGGGAGAAAATCTTTGTGTCAACATTGTTCTTCCCGTTGGTTTGCAAGTCTCTAACATAAGCTTGTTCTTACATTCATATACTTGTGCTTGTGTAGTTGCTCATGTAATTAGTTAGCTTGTGTAGCTTGCTAGTTACCTTCTTGCTTGTGTAGCTAGAAGTAGTTCCTTTGCGTGACTAATTTGGTTTGTGTAACCTTGTTAGTCACATTGGTTAGTTTGTGTAGCTAAGTAAGTTGCGCTCTCTAATTTGGCATTAGTTGCCTTGTTATTGAGCTTGCTAGTGAGCTTAGGCTTTGTGTGTTTTGCCTCACTAGTTTGTGTAGGAGCTCCCTCGGTTTGCGAAATACTAGTTGCATAGGTTTGTGTGACCTTACTTCTAGATTTGGTTAGGTGAGCTCTTGCTAAGTGTTGATGGTTCTTATGTATCAATTTTAATTATCAAATAAACAAGGGAAAGGACCAATATACAAACAACACATAGAATTAGGGTTTGATCTGATAGAATTCCATGAGTTTTGTTGTTTATCTGTTTTTGTAGGGGGTTATCATGAAATAAGGAAGAAAGGCCCACATGTCAGGATTACATAGAGATATTAACGCACCGCGCAACTTTCTACCATCTAGAAGACTCCAGAAGCCACGGGAATGAACGAGAAGACAATCGGTCCCAGGGGCAGGGCACCCGCCCTCCCCCTAGGGCGCCTGCCCTGGAGTTCTACCCAATCACGTCCAAACTCGCGGATCACGCTCCACCGACCTAAAGGATCAAGGATAACCGTTCAATCAATGTCGATTTGATTCAGCGGCCCACGTTTACCTGAGGGGACTATATAAGCAGACCCCCTAGCCCCTGGAGGAGAACAAGTTCATCATAGAGTTGAGAGGAGCCCTCGAAGGATAACCTCTCCTCTAAATAGACTTAGGGCTTAGCATCCAATATGAGTAGAATTAGTTCTTCTAGTTTCTACTAGATTGAGAGAGATAGAGTGGAGGTGTAGATCGGAGGAAGCCCGGCCTGTCGGTGTCTACTCCGAGGTTGTACCTGCGGGATCAAGTTCTCCTAACCCGAAGCTTACTCCTAGGATTTTTCAGTATTTTGACTTCTAAATTCTAGTAAGTTCTTGTTTTATTGTTCTTTGGTTTATGAGTTTACTTTGATCTCTTCGCGTAGAGTTTAGAGTAATCATCTCTAGTGTAAACGTGGTGTTTGGGCTAGAATACTCATAGATATCCCCTGACTAGCTGGACCGTGGTAGTAGCGAGGAACGTGACATTTCCGAGTTACCTTTGCAGACCATATCTCGTTAGCAGGAAGGATAGGGTTTATAGGTGCGGGTTGAACATCCTCTATGGTATCTAGATTCCGTGAGCCTCTCCAATAGAGCAGTAGATTATCCTTACCAAGGTTAGAAAGAGATTACGGTTATAGTCTTCTCTATATATCGCTCACATCGAGAAACATTCTTTGTAGCCTAAAGGTTAGTAGTAATAGACCAGGTTAGTCAGATGCACTCTTTCTCCTAGTGGTAAAAATATAAATACGATACTCTAGATAACATCCCAGGTGAAGTGCTCATCGATATCCGTGCACTTGCGGATCAATTCCTTATTGCGTTCCCAAATATCAACACTAAGGTAGCACCTTGCTTGCTTGTTTAGGATCTTTTCAAGGTGCTAGAGAACTTAGATAGAGGGGTATAGTCTTGGCTAGACCGATAGTTTTAATTCCGCACTTGTTTCCGTTAGCCAGCGTGTTAAAGTTTTAGGAAGGACTATTCACCCCCCTCTAGTCTGCCATCTCGATCCTTCATGTGGTATCAGAGCTAGGTCTCTCATTTGTGGTCTTCACCGACCCGAGAGGATGGCGCCTTATGGGCTAGATGTTGAGTGTCCACACATTTTTGATGGCACACACTTTGCACAATGGAGAATTTGGATGCAATGCAATTTTAAGTTTATTTCTCCTCAAATGTGGTGGATTGTAGATGTGGGTTTTTCTTGTGCAATTGATAAAAAGGTTGCAACTCAAGCGCAAAAGAAATGCCTACATCTCGATTGCCAAGCTACTAACATCTTCTATTCAACCATGAAAGATAATATATTTTGTGAGATCATGGACATGAAGTCCGCCCATGAGATTTGGGTGTTTCTCAATGAGAAATATGGGATGATCTCCAAAGAAGATGTTGTGCCAAATGTGGAGGCACATGAGGATGTTGAGCATGACTACAACACCATGGTTGTGGAGGATTGCTCCACCTCATGGTCAAGTGAAGATGATGATGATCATTCTACAAGATCACTTGACAAGGATGATGATGATGCCACAAGTGATGCAAATAATGATGCTACCTCATGCACACTTGATGATGAAGATGATGGCTATGAGAGTGATGCTTCCACAAGCTCATCTACTACATCACCACATTGCTTCATGTCACATGGTGACACTAAGGTATCTATTGGTGATGTGATTATTGATTGTGATGTTCCAAATTTTGAGCTTTTATGCAAACTCTCAAAAGCTTTAAGAAATGAGTTAGCAAAAACAAATAAATTGAAAAATGAAAACTCATTTCTAAAGACCACATGTGAACAACAAAAGCATCTACTTTATGTTACTACTTGTTCACATGAGGAGCTAAAATTGGCTCATGAGGAACTTTGTGTTGCTCATGATAACTTGGTAAAAGATCATGCTTTTCTCACTAAGAGGCTTTCTAATGAAGAAATTAAAACTAGTGAGAGCTCATCACTTGGGTCAAATGATCAATCACATATTGTTACTAACCCTTGTGAAGTAGGCAAGAAGCATGTATCCACCTCTTGTGATGATTTACTAGCTATGCCATGTTCTTCACAATTAGATACTTGTTCTACTTCTATATCTTATGAGACTAACCTTTTGAAGGAGAACAATGAGCTCAAAAATGAAGTGAAGAAATTGAGCAACAGGTTGGAGAATTGCTACAACTCAAGAGTCACCTTTGAGCATATATTGAAGACTCAAAGAAATTATGGTGACAAATGTGGCCTTGGCTTCAAGAAGAAGATGACAAAGGGCGAAAGAAAGCAAGAAAAGAGGATGAAGAAGCTACTTCAAAAGAAGCTTTCTCACACCATGTGCTATCGGTGTCATGCAGCGGGACACCTTGCAAATGGTTGCCCAAACATTGAGAAGCTTAGGAAGATGAAGGAAGAAGAGAGGCTAAAGCATGTTAAGTGCTTCAAGTGTCGCACTTGGGGTCATCTCACCTCAGTGTGCCCAACCAAGCAATTGGTGAAGCATCAAGCGAAACCTCAACAAAGGCCACAAGTTGAGCAAGAAAAGAAGCCCCAAGCTCAAGTCAAGATCTACCATGAAGACGGTGGTGACATGGGGATGATGAAGAAGAAGACAAGAAGGGGAGGTAGACAATCAAGATCATCAAAGGACCTCTCCCACATCAAATACTTTGAGTGCAAGAATGATGGACACTTTGCCTCGAAGTGTCCAACCAAGCCTGAGAAGAAGGCTCAAGCAACTCTCAAGAGGCAAGGGAATGAGAAGCAACACATGAGCAAGGAAGAAAAGGCTCAATCCAAAAGAAGTTGCTACTTATGCCGGGAAAGGGGACATGGCTTATTCATGTCCTCTAGGTAATTGTTCTAAGCCTATCTCAATTGATAACCATAATATGGTTAGAAAGGATGGTGATGGTACCTCCACGGTTGCTATTGCAAAACATCCTGCTACTCATACTAAGGCTATGGCTAAGTATGTTGCACCTAACTTGAGAGGACCCAAACTAGTTTGGGTACCATCAAAAAGTGGATGATTGTTTGTAGGTACCATCGGCATTGGAGGCTTGATTAAATTGATCTTATATTATTCATCATATGATTGAGTCAAGTATTGAAGCTTAGTGCTTATCTCATCCCAATGCCAAGTCAAATAAGTGAAGTCCAAGTGCTACAACATACAAGTGTCATATTCAAGTTGTGGTATTTTATTGGATCATTTAATGGCTTGCAATTGTGAGTAGAAGCTTGCTATATGGATGGTCATTGTTGACGGTCCTTAATTATCAAATTTAATTATCAAATAAATAAAGAAAAGGATCCAAACGAAATCAAGATCCAGACTTAGGGTTTTATCTGACAGAATTCCACGAGTTTTGGTGTTTGTCTATTTCTGCAGGGGGTTATCAGGAAATATGGAAGAAAGGCCCACATGTCAGGATTACATAAAGATATTAACGTGCTGTGCAATTATCTTACATCTAGAAGACTCCAGAAGCCACGAGACCGAAGCGGAGGCGAAACGGGGCCAGAGACAGGGCGCCCGCCCTGTCCTACTGGGCGCCCGCCCTGCCCCTGAGTCCAATCAGGACTCTGCTTTGCGGGAGATCTCCACCGACCTAAAGGATGAATCTAAACCATACAATCTATGTCGGTTTGATCCAAGGGCCCATATTCACTTGAAGAGACTATAAAACCAGACCCCCTGGCCCCTGGAGGAGGGAGCCTCTCAACCCTAATTCATTGTTCCATCAAGGGAGAAGAAGCCTCTGATCAAGATTAGAGCCACCACATCAATTAGATATCTAGATTAGCATAGCTACATAGGATTAGAACTAGAAGGAGTCAATCTTCGATTGGTTTCCGGATCTGTCAGGAGGATTCTTGGTAATTCTCTAATTGTGCTTCTAATTGCTTTCTAATTATCTTTGTTCTTCAATATTATGAATATGACTTTGTTCTACTTCAATATATTGCTTATGACTTTGCTCTACTTGCTTATATTCAAGATTATATTGTTCTTAGTTTATCATAGTTATGTACTTGGCTTAGTTAGATTGGATCTATATACATGCTTAGGATCGTATAGCGTTTATCCATCGGATCCATGGGTAAATGATAGATATTGTGTAGGCGTGGTGCTTATACCGTATTTATCTGCAATTGTACCCAATATGCCAGATCGTGGGGTGGTTCGTGATAGTGACAGCTTCATTGATTCTTATATAGTCCCCCTCTCGTGTATTGGGCTGGCAGAGCAACATTATTATAGGGGAGTGATTGCTATGTTTCTCATATTCCTTGCTAATATCACTATGCATGGGCGTAGTCTTGTCTCGCAATGATTGCTAAGTATGCTTGCACTAACTATGATATGCTAGACTATATAGTTGAGAATAACTTAGGGAATATTCTTGTAGTTCGTTCTAATACCATGCTAATGACTTTCTAGAGTATCTAATTGAGGTGCTTATCATATTTATTATGTGGCTAGATCAGATTAGTTATCCTTGTCACTATTATTATTTCATATATCTTTTATGTGACACTTATCCCTGTATGAAGAGTTAGATATAATGTTCTCAATTATACATGCAATGATAGATGCTCAATCTCATATTCTATTCTGTAATCATTAGTGATGATTGCTATCCCTTCCCAGTGGTAAAAATATAAATAACGATACCTGGAATACTTCCCGGTTAAAATGCTCCATCGGTATTAATCTGTGCGCTTGCAGATCCAATTCATTATTTATTTAGAAGAGCAATTGCATATTTCAATACCGCGTCTCTTATATCATGCTGGGGATGACAACTTGGCTTAAGTGGTGTAAGGGATAGGTTTGGCATTTTTGGCACCGTTACTAGATTTAGAGAACTTAGTCTACTTTTGGTAATGATGTTAAGAATACCCAACAAGCATTTTTGGCGCCGTTGCCGGGGAAGGTTGATTACTAATCAGGAATGGAATAAAAAGATTTTGAGTTATCATTCGCATCACTAATATGATTGAGCTTATCTATTCTCTCATACAGTTTTACCCCGATATTTTTCTATTTTATCTTATGCAGGGGAATGTATGAATAGAAGACATCTTCCAGGAAATTTTGTTGACAATCCTGAAGGATTATTCAAGAAGACGAGAGCCAAGCTAAAGACATCATCAACACTTTACGAAGAAGCTTCATCCAATCAAGAAGATCACTGGAACTTGTCTTCAGAGTTCGAAGCCATGGCGAACAAATCAATCCGCGAGTTCTCAGCTCCCACTACGGACAACATCCGCACTGGACCTGCTGCAGAGATCGATGGCAACTTTGAGCTCAAGCCTGGACTTATCAACATGGTGCAATCCAACCAGTTCTGTGGGAAGGCACATGAAGATGCTAGTGCTCATCTCCAACACTTCCTGGAGATATGCAACACATTCACCATATCAAGAGTTTCCAAAGATGCTATACTACTTCGCCTCTTCCCATTCTCACTGTTAGGGAGAGCGAAGCAGTGGTTCTACACTACAAAGGAGAAGAATACTACGTGGGCACTCTGCTCAAGAAACTTCCTGGCTAAGTTATTTCCCATGGGCAAGACCAATGCTCTCCGTGGGAAGATTACAAGTTTTCAGCAACAAAATGATGAATCTGTTCCAGAAGCATGGGAGCGCTTTCAAGACTACATCCTAGAATGTCCCCATCATGGAATGGAGAGTTGGCTACTAATGCAGACGTTTTATCATGGGCTCGGCAACAGTGCCCGAGAGACCATGGATGCTGCAGCTGGAGGAGAATTCTTATCACTTACTATATCACAAGCCACAGCTCTTGTGGAGAAGATGACGTCCAACCAAGGCTGGAATGAAGAGAGGACCCAGACATGCAAGAGAGGTGGAGGTATGCATCCACTCAAGGAAGTAGACATGCTGTCTGCAAAGCTAGACCTGCTCATAAAGAAGCTCGATGATAGAGCTGGAGACAATAAAGAAGTCATGCACATCTATGACTCTCACATGACTTGTGAGGAGTGTGGAGATACTGGACACTCAGGCAATCACTACCATGAGATGCTTGAGGATGTGAACTACATCAACAACTACTACTACTACTACTACAACCGTCCTCAACAAAATCAAGGTTGGAATCAACAGAGGCCTAACTACTTAGGTAATTATCAAGGTAATAATTCTTACAACAATAATAATAATTTTCCACCTCTAAGAGAATTAGTGTCTAATCAAGGAAAGCTAATGGATAACCTATCTAAAAAATTGGCATCTAATGATAAAATGCTACAAAATATAAATAATAGAATGGATAATTACTCTACTGCCATTAAGAATCAAATTAGCTTTAATAAAATGATTGAATCTCTGTTAAATCAAATAGCTGCTGCTGTTCCTACTACTAACCCCGGTATACCATCACAACCGGAAGGATTAGAATCTGCAAATCTTGTAGACATGTTTGATGCAGGTAATTGGAGTAACCCCGTCACTGAATTCACTACTGACCGTCTGCCGGTCAAGAGAGGCGATCCAGGACGCCCCGTCATCCCGATCTCCATCGGCATGGTGGACTTCCCAGAAGCACTCTGCCACTTTGGCTCCAGTGTCAACATTATACCCAGGGTACTCTATGAAAAATTCTTTACATATCATTTATTAGAAACAACCATGTGTTTGCAGTTTGCAGATCAGACGATAAGTTTTCCCAAAGGAATATTGAAGAGCCTTTGTGTCCGAGTTGGTACCTTATATGCCCCAGCAGACTTCGTAGTGGTAGAGACCGGTAATGATGAGAGGGCACCCATCATCTTAGGGAGGCCATTCTTAAACACCTCGAGAGCTGTCATCTACGCCAGTGCTGCCAAGATCAGTTTCTACATCAAAGGGACGAAGGAGACATTTTTCTTCAGGAACAAGACTACACAAATCCCAGATCAATCCAGACGTGAATCAAGGAAGGGGACCAACAGGAGGAACAGGAACAAGCAAGTGTGGACCGAGTCAGCTAAGATGGTCACTGCAGTTCATGGAGGCCAAGATCATCAACTTAAGTCACCATTTTTGACTAAGAAGGATGACCTAGGAATGCCAAGCATCTACTGCTCCATAAATGGATACAGCTTCTACAAGACGTTTTGCGACACTGGATCGGGCGTCAACATAATGGCCGCAGTCACCTATCGGCTCTTGTTCGGAACCATGCCCCTAAGACCAACATACATTCAGCTCCAGATGGCAGATCAGACATTTCGAGAAGTTAAAGGAACAGTAACTGATGTCCCTGTCAAAATAGATGATCATTTTGTCTACACAGACTTTCAGGTCATTGACATGGGAGAAGACGAATATGATCCACCCATCATCCTTGGAAGACCGTTCCTCAGCACCATTAAAGCAATCATCTACATTGGAACCGTAGAAGTCCATATGCACTTCCCCTCAGAGAAGGTACGCCGTTATTTTACTGACCCTAACTACATCTTTGAAGAATCTAAGCAGGTAAGAAAACGACTCAACCACAACCAGAGGAGGCAGATGATCAGGGACGGATGGACAGACTATGAAGGAGAAGTTGTAAGGTCAGAAGACGTAGAGTTTAAACAGAATTATCCAGAGGAGACCAAAGCACTGAGTCAGGTATGGAAAGAGAAGATAACTATACATGAAGAGGAGGCGCCGCCGGAAGTACCGACTCTGCCACCCAACGAATCCCATGACAATTGAGAAAGAGGAGAGTCCCGTTCGGAGGACTTAAAAACACCGAACGCCTTGCCAAGAGTTCCATAAGCTTTGTTGTCTATTTGAGCTCCACAGAATTTAAGAATCAAGAAGACTAGCAGACGGAGGACATTCTAATCGCTGTCAGAATACTGCTAACTTTCAAATACACCTCTGCCACCTGCTAGCTACATCAAGAGAAATTAGGTCAAAATTCAGCTTGGGGGAGAGCACCCCCATTTATCCCGATAAGTATTTCTATCTATCTATCTTTATACTTATACTAAATCAAAATATAGATATACATAACTATGGAAAACCAAATAAAGATTTTATGCTTATATATACATCTTTTGCTTAGTGTGTTTAATAAATAAATAAAGTGGCTATGCTAATCTGTATCTAAATAAAACTCAAGCATGGATATGATGAATAGTTGCTCTACCTAATTTGCACATTTTAAGTTCTCTCTCAAGTTTAGACATAACTGTTATAATTTAAAGCTTGCTCTAGACCTAAACTTGTGGGATAAAAACTTGATTTGAAGTCTAAGTTGTTAACGGATACGACATGGGAAGGTTGAGCTGTTGTTTATCTGTTCCTAGAGATGCTAGAATTCTGGAGAATTTTATCTTTGAAAATCTTTAAAATATTGCATGATGAGTTCCTGTATGATGAGAGTTTAAATTCCTACCACAGCCATATATACATGCTTGCTAGACTTTGAGCCACACATTTACTATTTACTGCTTATGAGCATTGAGTGTGGTCAAGCTGTGTAGACCCTTAGGAGCTTGTCATGTGGTTAAATCAAGGTTCACTTGCACGTTCACTCATATATGCTACTTCTACTCCGGAAGTATCATCCACATATATCCACCCATTCCATCTCTAGAACCACCTAAAAATATTCTACTCCTAATCCGGGAGAGAATAGCCAAAAATATTTCTATTTTTCCCTTATGAAATAAATGCTCAAGTTATCTTGTTACTACCACTTGCTATATTATCTCAAGAGATGAGTGCTCTAAATAAAAAAAAGAAAAATACGAGGAAATAAAAAGGGGCAAGTGCCCGGAACCTCGAAAGAAAAGAAAAAGATAGAGCATCTCATTCTCCTCACTATTCAAAAAGCAAGGAAGGTATGTATCCCCTCAAAAGAGCAAAAGTAGAATTAGACTTTCACCATTGTTATCACCATCATCACCATACACCATTCATTCACCACACTTGCACATCTTGAATTGACTTATTGATTTGTTTCTTTGGATCCATGGTTTGACTATACAATAAATGTCTTGTAAGTATGTATATTTTATCTCCGGCATATGAGCTCTAGATATTAAAGCTTTATTAGAGTAGGGTGAGAGAGAAGGCAATGTCACTATGCTTTATATCACAAATACCACAAATTTTGAGAGAAGGCTTATACCATCACTGCCTTGGTAAGGATCCAGAAATACCACAAAAGACAGATTTGAGAGAATCATACAAGGAATCTCTGAGTTTTATTTGAAAATCTGCAAAAACTCCAGAGCTATAGCTGATCAAGAATAAGAGACATGGCACTTGACTAGACTGTTCTATCTTTTAATTACTCAAGACAGAAGTGACGGTTACAAGTCCCATGGTGAAAGGTAAAGTAAGTAGGTTTTAAGTCTTGACAGTTTACTCTAACTCAAAGATGAGATCTTATTTGAAAGCATGTGTACCGTCAATTTTTATAGATATTGTAACAACTTCTGATCCATTACTGAGTCTATCTTTGCTCAGGGACGAGCAAGAGGTAAGCTTGGGGGAGTTTGTTGATGGTTCTTAAGTATCAAATTTAATTATCAAATAAACAAAGAAACGAATCCAAATGTAATCAACATCTAGACTTAGGGTTTTATCTGACAGAATTCCACGAGTTTTGGTGTTTGTCTATTTCTGCAGGGGGTTATCAGGAAATATGGAAGAAAGGCCCACACATCGGGATTACATAGAGATATTAACGTGCCGCACAATTATCTTACATCTAGAAGACTCCAGAAGCCACGGGAAGAAAGCAAAGACCGAATGGGGCCAGAAACAGGGCGCCCGCCCTGACTTGGAACCCAATCAGGACTCTGTTTCTCGGGAGATCTCCACCGACCTAAAGGATCAAGGATTACCGTTCAATCAATGTCGGTTTGATCCAACGGCCCATATTCACTTGAAGGGACTATAAAACCAGACCCCCTTGCCCCTGGAGGAGGGAGCCTCTCAACCCTAATTCATTATTCTCAAGGGAGAAGAAGCCTCTGATCAAGATTAGAGCCACCACATCAATTAGATATCTAGATTAGCATAGCTACAAAGGATTAGAACTAGAAGGAGTCAATCTTCGATTGGTTTCCGGATCTATCAAGAGGATTCTTGGTAATTCTCTAATTGTGCTTCTAATTGTTCTTCTAATCATCTTTGTTCTTCAGAATTATGAATATGACTTTGTTCTACTTCAATATATTGCTTTTGACTTTGCTCTACTTGCTTATATTCAAGATTATATTGTTC
This sequence comes from Sorghum bicolor, assembly GCF_000003195.3. Taxonomy (NCBI): domain Eukaryota; kingdom Viridiplantae; phylum Streptophyta; class Magnoliopsida; order Poales; family Poaceae; genus Sorghum; species Sorghum bicolor. Next base: position 27,234,202 of record NC_012879.2, read on the forward strand.
TTAGTTTATCATAGTTATGTACTTGGCTTAGTTAGATTGGATCTATATACATGCTTAGGATCGTATAGCGTTTATCCATCGGATCCATGGGTAAATGATAGATATTGTGTAGGCGTGGTGCTTATACCGTATTTATCTGCGATTGTACCCAATATGCCAGATCGTGGGGTAGTTCATGATAGTGACAGCTTCATTGATTCTTATATAGTCCCCCTCTCGTGTATTGGGCTAGCAGAGCAATATTATTATAGGGGAGTGATTGCTATGTTTCTCATTTACCGTGCTAATATCACTAAGCATGGGCGTAGTCTTGTCTCGCAATGATTGCTAAGTATGCTTGCACGAATTATGATAATGCTAGACTATATAGTTGAGAATAACTTAGGAAATATTCTTATAGTTCGTTATAATTCCATGCTAATGACTTTCTAGAGTATCTAATTGAGGTGCTTATCATATTTATTATGTGGCTAGTTATGATCAGATTAATTATCTTTGTCACTATTCATTATTTCATATATCCTTTGTGTGACACTTACCCCTGTATGAAAGAGTTAGATACAATGTTCTCAATTATACATGCAATGATAGATACTCATTATCATATTCTATTCTGTAATCAATATTGATGATTGTTAATCCCTTCCCACTAGTAAAAATATAAATAACGATACCTGGAATACTTCCCGGTTAAAATGCTACATCGGTATTAATCTGTGCGCTTGCAGATCCCATTCATTATTTATTTAGAAGAGCAATTGCATATTTCAATACCGCGTCTCTCAAGTCATGCTGGGGATGACAACTTGGCTTAAGTGGTATGAGGGATAGGTTTGGCATTTTTGGCACCATTACTAGATTTAGAGAACTTAGTCTACTTTTGGTAATGATGTTAAGAATACCCAACACTTGGTCTGGACAGTAGTGGGTGTTTGTGTTTTATTAACTATGATAACTGCAGAATTTTATTTAACAACTATTGTACTATTGTAGTGCCACCGGTGAAGCCTGGACTCTTCTTGTTCATTGCAAGAATGGACCTCCAGGTAGTGAGTATGTAAAGTTCACTTTAGATAAGGCAGATATAAGGTTGCCAGCCTTGTATGCTCTTAAGGACCAGCTTGGATATGCTGTCCGCGACTATTTATACTACAAGAGACGATGTGGAAGAGATGTAGCTACTCTTCATCCAATTGATTATGTCAGACACACAGAGATGATGGTCCAAGACAATGAGAGTGAGAAGGAAATCAGATTAGTACTAACACAGGTCCCAGAGACAACAACACGACAAGTGAGCATAACACCGCTGAAGCAACCAAGGGACAAGGAAAGGGAAGAACAAGATGAGCCTTCGTTTTTGGATGATCCATTTGATGCAAACAAGGAATGGCTAAAGGAGCTGCCAAAGGAAGTAGCAAAAGGTATACCAACTATGTTGCCGAGCGTTATGTACTTATATTGTTCACAATCTGATGGCATTCCTAATATGTGTTTGCTGACTACTTACAGATTTCCTGGATGAGAAAAGGGATGACGCAACCTTGACTTACACAGAATATTAAAACCAAAAAGTTTTCCTTGCAGATATTAGTAAATTATTTTCCTCTTATTCAATTCATTTTACTACTATTTATAAAAAGAGCTGAACTTTTCACCTTGTTGTGCAGTGGAAATTGTTGAGCAACGTGACTCCGATGGAAATATAATTCAAGATGAAAAAATTGATGAAAGCAATGTGACAATACCCCCACAAAGGCCAAGCCATGCAAGGAAGAAAAGGGAGGAAGAAAATGGTTTGTGACCTTCATGAACTATTAATATTTGGTTCATAATTCTAATTTGCTAACTAAACTGACTCAATTCATTATTTTTCTTTTTGTTACAAGGAAATCGCTCCAATCAAACGTGCAGAAGAGGTCGTGGCACTGTTAAGGCGTTAGCAGTAACCGCCAAGAGAGTAAAACAACGCACTCAAAAACTACCAATTGAATTTTCCGAACTTCGTGGAGGTCCTGTTGGCCCGAACTCCCGTGCATTTGTCGATGAGGTCGTGTTCTACACAAGGAAATGGGCCCCAATTATTGGAGTAAACAGTTGGAAAGATATAGCGGAAAGTGTCAAAGATGAAATTGCAAATGAATTGCTGGTATGATGCATGCGTATTTTTTTCTTATTCATACTATTCTCATGTGTACAACTAATTGTCCTGAACATTTGTTTCAAATTTACATGTAAACAGTTGACATGGAACTTCACCAACATTGTTAGTATTGATGAAAAAAAAAGAAAAATATGGAATATTGCTACGGAGAGGTACAAAGGGTGGCGAGCGAACCTGAGTGCCACATATAGGGCTTATAATAATTATAGAGATAGAATGAGAAATAAGCCTGAAGAACTACAGCTTGTCGAGTGGCACTACTTGCAGCTGTATTTTGGATCTGATAAATTCAAGGTTTGTACAATTCCAATCTAGTTTTGGAAAACCAACTCTATCAACCAAGGTTACATTGATACATACCACTTGTCATTTTGCAGAAACTTAGCAGCCAGAACCCTTCCAACCGCCAAAAGCGGAAAACCCAGCATCTGATAGGTTCTAAAAACTTCTCACAGTGTAGCTATGAGCAGGTAATATTTACCAATAGCTGACATATATATACAGGTGTCTCTTCTTTACTTGTTTTAATAGTACAGTAATCTGGTTCCTATTTTATGTTGCAATACTTATGTGTTGAATTACATTTTGACATGATAGAGAGACTTAGACACTGGTGAAGAGCCAAGTGATCTTTTACTTTGGAAGAGCACTCACACAAAAGAGGGCAGGTGGTCAAATACCATGTCAGCTGATGTATATGTGAGTATATTTGTTGCCAAGCATTTTTTTAACAGTTCAAGGTTGTTTCTAATGCAATTGTAACGTGTACTATTATTTCAATCAGAATAATGCAGCCTTCAAGATCTATGAGGTAGAGTTAGATCCTGATAGAGAAGTCTCAACAGTTGAGGAAAACATGATTTTCCAGTCAAGCTACAGAGAAACCACACAAGTAAAAGCATCTAAACTACATGGCCATGGATACATGTCCAAGTATAGAACCCGAAGAGAACTTATGAGAGAAAACCTTGAAGTGCACGCCCGTGCAGAAGCTGCAGCCAAAGAGAGGAGCCTTAAGTTTGAAGCACAGGTTGAGAACCTAAAACTACAGCTTGCTCAAGAGGCTGAAGAACGGGAACGGGAGAAGGAAGAAAATAGGAGAAAGATGCAAGAGGAATTGGAGAGTGCTAAAATAGCACTAAGAGAAGAAATGAAGCAAGAGCTTCGAAATATGCTAGCACAGCAAAAAGCAGGAGCTACAAATCAAGTAATATTTCATATACAAATTTCATCCTTTCTACTTATGAAAAAATTAAGATTATGATGCCTACTGTTTTGCCTCAAAAATATTATGTGTAGCATACTGTGGAAAACAATGACGATATGCATACAACTCCCACACAAGAGGATGTTGACAATGGTGAACATGCAAATGAAGTGGACAATGCATTACAGCAGGTAATGACATTAATTATAGCACTATGGTTTCTGTTACTTTGATCAATGTACCATAAAGAGTAGATAACTATATTGAGCGATTTAATGTTTGTAGACTGAGCCAGCAAGTGTTGTCACCATGCAAAGAGATGCAGCTGCGCCTACTATGTCCAGTAAAAAATCTAATGCCGTCCCCAGAAGTTTGTTCTCTGAAAACACTACAAATGTTGGAGTATCGAAGAAATATATCACTCAACAACAGCTGATGAGTAAAACAAGAAATCAAAAAAAATTTCAGGTAACAACAGTGATGATTGGTCCTGTACAACCTATTGAAGATAAGAGTATAATCAGTTTTTACCAGCATTGAACATGATTGGTTCTCTTTTCATTGTGACTAATCATGGAATATACAATACAATTGATCTTAGGGGATTATACGCTGCTGTGAACAGATGGTTGGATGTTAGCAATTATTTTTGCAATGTTGTGCCCACTGCCTAGTAAAAAAATTGATCTGAGTTCTATTCATTTTACTTGAAAAAATAAGATTATTGTCCCATACGCCAAACTACTGTGACAATGAAACTACTAGTGCTACTTGTGTGTTACTATGCAACCTATATGGTGTTGTTGCTACTTGTGTGGCTGCCATGTAAACATACCTGGTGTGGTTCTGATTTGATAATGCATATGCTCAATAAATTAGGAGAGCAGCAACATGATATGAATCCTGAATCAGTAATTATTTTATGTACTATTTTCATTGGATCTTTTTTTGGTGAAATATAGGGAGCAAATAGGCTGTTAAGAAGGCATAAGTTGTTAGGCTGCTGGGACATCCAATTGGCAGAGGTAAACCTATCTTTGTTCTGTAATATTATGAGTATTCAGATCTAAACCACGGCCATTGTGGTTGTCAATGGTCATGCTTCAGTTGTTTTCTGCTCAAGACAGTTGTGTGAGGAAATAATTGTAGGCTTCCTATCATTAAGATACACCACTAACTTGAATTAGCATGACCCCTTTCATTGGTTTCTTTTTCTATTCTGCTTGTGTGATGAAATCATATGATATTAGCCTCAAACATGGGAAATCAGTGCTGTGCTATTCATTGAAAAATTGACTTAGAATGACTATCATTAAGTAGCTTGCTTCTTAGATGTTCAAGCTTGTTTGTGAGGTCATTACAAACTTATAATGACTACCATTATTTTCTCATTTGAATTATTTATTTACTAAATTCTTCATGCCTTTACATATTGAATAATGTTTCTAATAGCCCAATATTATTCTTGTAGTCAACAGGAGGACAATGAAACAAAGGGAGCCTCATATGCAAGCGAGGACACGGAGTAAAGATCTCATAATTAGTCTTCAGTGCTACATAGATGATAGGGTCTAGTGCTATTGCATATTCAAAAACTAGTGAAATATTTAGTGAATGAACATTGGTCTTTTATTTTACTTACTGTGTTTTGAACTCTAAGTCAATTGTATGATTGGATCTATATAATATATGTGAGTGCAATTCCTTTTGTATTGCTATATCAGTTTTGAAGTAATGATCTATTGAATTGAATGGCACATTGTACTACCATTGCAATATGAGCTACAACAACGAGAATTGATCGTTGCAATAAACAATGACCTCTAGCAACAAAAGCTATTCCATGGTAAAAGATAGTATTGCCACCGTGTAATAACCGTTGCAAGAACGTAGGATCAATAGCAATGAATGGAATTATGTGGCAAAAGATAATATTGCCACGGTGTAACAACCGTTGCAAGAAGGTAGGATCAATAGCAATGAATGGAACTATGTGGCACAAGATTATATTACCACGCTACAACAACTATTGTAAGAATGTAGAATCAATAGCAACAAATGGCATATGTGGCAACAGAGTATTGCCACAGCACGGTGGACGTGGCAATAGCAACCTATGCAACGAATGTCTTGTGTGGCAATATTGACTCTTGCAACGTCGGTGTTCGTGGCAAATGTCTCTATTGCCACAATAACTATTGTTGCATGTACACCCTCTCGCTACGCCGATAGTCGTGGCAACTTCTTATCTTGCCACGAACACTGTCATTCGTTGCGACAAACCCTAACACTTGCAACAATAATCTAATGTTGGTGGCAATACTTTTTTACAACGTGTTTTATTGCAACCATGCGCAACACTCGTGATATGGTGGCAACATGTACTTTTCGCAACCAAATTGTGTCTCTTGCAACATTTTCTTGATGTTGCGCAAGGGTTGAAAGTTTGTAGTGGCCACGCTATTCCAGCCTCGGTGCCACCGTCGAGCGGGAACATGGCCGCCGCACCGCCGCGCTCACCGCCGACGAGCACCCCGCACGTGAGCAGACTCACCGGAGCCATTAGGGTTAGGCGTTTCTACCTAGAAAGCTTCGCCGTAGTTCACTGGTGCTTAGGCCGCTCTTCCCCGACGCTCTACCGGTCGGAGATGGCCGGCGTAAGCCGAGGTAGCTCCGCCGTGCCGCCATGGCCGACGGCGACACCTCTCCGTCGCTGCAACCCTAGTGTCACCTACCTCCATCGATGTGGGATCCATGTTGGTGCCCTTGGATCCGCCGGAGAAGCTCACCGTCAGCGAGCATTCGCCGGCGAGGGTGTCCCCTATCTCTGGGTCGCTGACGTGCGGGACCCGCTGTCAGTGACCCAACGGTCCCCTCCTCTCTTTTATTCAAATCCAGATTTCTTGCAATCTTGCAAAAATCATATCTTCAGTTTCTGAGATCCAAGAAACAAATTTGTGATATTCCATGAGATGGCTAGTTTTTAATAAAAATATAATATACACCATGTTTTCTGGGAAAAATAATTGATATGATTTAATCTTGTTAATTATGTATAAATTCATATCTGTTGATATACTTCTCCTTTTGCTATGAAATTTTTACTATGCTCTGAGTGGTATGAGAATGCTATGATAAATATTTCATGATTTTTGGAGTACTGTATCTTTGATATGTAATTTATGTTTGGGATGTGGCTTGTTTTCTTATTTAAATCATAATAAATGATTTATGCTTGTGCTGATATTCTACTTTGGTGCCAATCTTGTTTATGGTAATAGTAACATGTGAATAATCTGAAATTTATTGTTTGACACTATCTAAGCCATGATTCTTAATTTATGAAATAAGCACCTTGTTATATGTTAATTACTTATCTTAAGTTTGGCATGTGCAATTGCTCTGAAAATTTTTTGGTAATGTCAAGATGCTATGCATGTGTTTCTGTAATTTTTGTAGATTTTTCTGAGCACTGTTGTTAGTATCTTGTAATTATGTCCTTTAATGAAATGAAATTAATAAATGCCTTGTTATTAAATGTTTAAGTGGCTAACATGTGATGTTCTGGTAATATTAGGGTAATCTTGTCCTTGTAAGCCATTTGGTTGGCACTAAATATGTTTTGGCTATGCCATCAAATAATTAATTAAAGGGTTAAAAGCTGTTCTGGACAGCAAGGGAGTTGTCTAAATCAAAGTTGTTGTAAACTTTATGAACTAAATATGTGCTTGATGATAACTTGGTTTTATGGAAGACTTGTCTAAATAAAAGTTGTTGTACACTTTATGAACTAGCTGCAGTTTAAATTTGGGATCATTTGGTCCAGTAGTTCAGAAGTTATGGCTTTTCCAAGTTGGGTTCCAGAAATAGGTGTTCTCTGTTTTTCTGGGACAGAACCTGGAACTTTGTTAAATTGACCTGGGTCATTTATGAATCTTGCTGCGAGGTCTAAAGATGAAATATAGACAATTTCATAAGCTTTCAAGAATTTCCTCATTCATGTTTTTTGGATCTGTATAGCAATAGTTATGATCTGTTTACTGAGCTGTTCTGTTATGTGATGCTTGCTGTTTATGGATTGACTTGGTAAGTTTTGCTAAGTTAATTAGTCGTCTTGTGTGAACTTGTTATGAAAGTTACTCCGTAAATGAGAGTCCAGTGAAGTTTTAATTATGTTATCAAGCATTCATCCTCATCTAGTATGCACACATTCTTATTCATCGTGCATGCAATAGGTGCATCGGAAGCGGCGACCTCGTTCGAGCTCAACCTGGTGAACCCCGAAGGCCAGGAGATCAATCCGGAGGCGGAGGACCAGCAAGCCGGACACGAGGAGCCCGAAGAGGACGTTGAGTGCCCTAATCAGGAGCCAGCCTCGTTCCTGAAAGGCAAGCCCCGGAGCATCTTAAGTCTCCCACTTTAATTTTCGAAAGCTTACTTGAATATGTTATTTCTATGATGCATTACGTATAGGAGTTGTGATGAAACCCTTGCTGCATTGTACTCTTCCTTGTCCAGCTATCTTGCCAATACCTAGTCATAGAGTTAGGATCAAATAGCGGCTTAGCTATGCTTTAATCGGTAGAAGTCGGGTGATATCCTGTCACCTGCGCGAGATAGAGTTGTGTCGGATCACTATTGTCTATAAGTGCTATCATTGAATGAACATGATTAAAATGACTTAAGCTGGGTGGAGTTTTGCAAGGTTGTAGTAACTCCGTCTGTGGCAGCTAAGGACCGATCGTTGTACGCCCTCTTGTCATGTTGAACACATGCCTGACACTTAGTTGGCCGGATAACTCGTTCCGACCGCGAAGCCTAGTAGTATGACTCAGGCCGGAAGACCGGCAAGTATAAAGTGTGCACTACCGGAGGAAGTACGTTGTGCGGGGGATCATTGGCGTAAGACCAAAGGCAGGTGAGTTGTCGAGGGTATCAACAAGGGGTACCCTCACCAATGCGTATAACGAGACCATCCGTACACACGCGCGGCCATCGACGGCCGCAGCCTCGAAGACGGAAATAGCGTCGAGCGAATCGGTCAGGGCTCGAGCGACAACGGCCGTCGAATACGGAAGCAGGCTCGAGCGAACCGAGAGGCGTCGAGCGCAAGGACACTGTCCGCCGCCTGACGCGCGCACGAGAGCCAGAGCATTTAATGCACCTGACGCTTCCCCATCAACACACGGGTCACGGGAGGCTTCTGTCCCATCGTTCTTTTTGCAGCCTTCCCACCGAACGACCCAGGGCGTGTCAGGACGCGGGAAACAAGGATGGAACGTCTAATCGGGACCCCCTCGAGACACCCAAGGTCAGCGCTCCAGATATCGACACCTCGTACGGCGTCCGACCCTCGACCTCACCAGGCTCCTTCCTGGAGACGAGTCGAGCGTCGACTGACCACGCCGTAACCGCTCCGCCGGATTTGCCGCCGAGCCATATAAGCGTGCATCCACCGAACCAATCCAAGACGGCGCGCAGAGCAGAATGCAGGGGCACGCGTGATCATCACTAGGCTATTAAGACGGGACGGCTCGAGGGCATGCCGGTACGGAAACCTCGAGTAGGTCGGCGCTCCATGCTGCTATCGACTCCGATTCCTACGCCTATACATGTACCCTAGGCCCTTCCTTGGAACTATAAAAGGGGGGACTCAGGAATAGAACGGAGATCACGACACAAGACCACGCTCATACATAGTAGAGCTCCACACTTCATACCACGCTTGTATTCGCCCCTGTACAAGCACTTAGGTGCAAGATAATACAAACTCTCTCCCCCCCACTGGACGTAGGGCCTTCTCTTGCCCGAACCAGGATAAATCTCTGTGTCTTCTTGCATCACCATCTGGGAAAGGGAGCACGCATACAAATTTACTCGTTGGTGTGACCCCCCGGGGGAAAAACACCGACAGTTGGCGCGCCAGGTAGGGGTCCTGCGTGTTTTTCATCGATTTCCCACTCCTTTCCGGATGGCTACTCTTGCCTCGCCGTTTCCGCGCTCCACGGTGATTTGGTTTGGGAGTCTCGAGTTCATGTCTACGGGCTCCGGCTACGACATGATCATGCTCTCAGTCAAAGGACCAGGAGGAGCCCGCGTTACGCCAGCACGGTTGAAGGCCCCGAGACGCCCTCACCACCACGCCTCCCTGCCTAAGAAGAGGCGCGGACAGCACCACCGCGGCCCCCCTACTTCAGCACGACCAACAACTCGTGCGAGGCAGGACGTAGGCCACAAGTCGGCAGCACCGTGTGACGGAGCAACAAGCGCGACGACTCAGCACCGCGCGACGACGGGAGGGGACGCGTCTCGCGCGCTCTCTCCCACCGCAGCTAGGCTACTTCCACACGGGTTGTTCTCTCCAAGAGCGGCACTGCCGTTCGGATTGGACAACGCCGCGGCGTCGCTCGCCAGGGTGATATGCCCAAACGCCCAGACGTACGTAGAAAGACCAATGGTCCTCCCACGTAGCTCTGAAGCACGGCGGCCGGCGTCCGAGCTGCCGGACCTTTCCCGAGTACGAGGCCTCCGTCGTCTAGGCCCCGGACGATACTCGATCACCTCCCTCAGGCAACGATTGCTGGAGGAAGGATGTGGGTGTTTCTACGCCGCCGAACCGGACTCCGACTCCGAGACAGATAGCTATGACCCTACGAGGGAATGCTATCACATCGACGGGGCGGTAGAAACTACTGACGAGACACGGGATGCTGCTGCGGGTGGTCGAGCCCCCGCGGCGCGAGAAGACCCCAGGACGCCTGGGAACGACGGACAGGTCGACCCCCCCCTCAGGAAGACACAACCGCGCAGCTCGCGCAGCTGCGGGGGCTCAAAATGAAGCTCGACGAAGACCGCGAGCGCCTCGTCCTGCTCGAGCAAATCCTCGAGCAAGACCTGCCCTACCCGCCGGGCGGAAGTGTCCGCAGACGTGCTCGAGAGGTACATCGACAGATCATCGGCGACGCAGAGCCAGAGCCACCTGTCAGCCATTTCCCTCGAGCAGGCCAGAATGTAGTGGTAGCGACGATGCTGCTACGTAACATGCCAGAGCTATCGAATTCCCAGGCCCGACGCATTCGAGATGAAGTACAGACATTGCTCCAGGTGGCGGCGGTTCAACAAGCCGAAAGTTCGGCGTCTCGACGACGAGGAGCTGCCACAGAGAAGCGCGACGAACAGCCTCTAAACGAAGAGGAGGTGTCAGTCCATCAACAACCTCCCCCTCGAGGTAGAAAGACCGCTCTCATCCTCCCTGTCGACAATCAACGTCGACACGACGCGCGGCACGACATCAAAGAAAATCGACGCTGCCGGCACGGAGACGCGGAAGAGCGCGGTTATAGCGCGCATCGCGGTGGGAGATATGACAGCGACGAGGACCGGGTGGCCCCCGAGCCACCGGGCCCACGGGTGTTCAGCAGGGCGATCCGCAGCACGCCCCTGCCCAATCCATTTCGACCCCCGACCAGCATCGCGAAGTACAATGGAGAGACCAAGCCAGAGTTATGGCTGGCCGATTTCAGGCTGGCCTGTCAGCTAGGTGGCGCTCGAGGTGATGATCGAGCCATCATCAGACAGCTACCCCTTTTCCTCTCCGACACCGCCCGTCGATGGCTCGAGGAACTCCCTGCCAATCAGATCCACAACTGGGTTGATCTGGTCAGAGTCTTCGAGGGTAACTTCAAAGGGACCTACATACGGCCAGGGAACTCGTGGGACCTCAGCAAATGCAAGCAGAAGTCAGGAGAAACAGAGAGACCAAGCCAGAGTTATGGCTGGCCGATTTCAGGCTGGCCTGTCAGCTAGGTGGCGCTCGAGGTGATGATCGAGCCATCATCAGACAGCTACCCCTTTTCCTCTCCGACACCGCCCGTCGATGGCTCGAGGAACTCCCTGCCAATCAGATCCACAACTGGGTTGATCTGGTCAGAGTCTTCGAGGGTAACTTCAAAGGGACCTACATACGGCCAGGGAACTCGTGGGACCTCAGCAAATGCAAGCAGAAGTCAGGAGAAACTCTTCGGGAGTATGCTCGACGCTTCTCGAAGCAGCGTACTGAGCTGCCGCACATCCCTGACCACGACGTCATCTTGGCATTTGTCTCGGGCACCACCAGTCGAGACTTGGTGCGGGAATTAGGTCGCAATCGACCTCAGACCGTCGACTAGCTGATGGACGTAGTAGCCAACTACGCGGCAGGGGAGGAGGCAGTCGGCGCCTTCTTCAGCTCAGAAGGAAGAAAAGGCAAGCAGCCCGTCGACGAAGATGGGACCTCCAGTCGAGGCCTCAAGAAAAATAAAAAGAAGCAGAAAGTGCGGCAGTTCCACCGGGAAGATTCCGATGACAACCTTGTTGCCGCCATGGATCGAAAGAAGCCTCGAGGCCCTCCGGATGGAGGCATCTTCGACAAAATGTTGGAGGAGCCGTGCCCTTACCATAAGGGAGGCGCCAACCACAAGCTCAAGGACTGTCGTATGCTGAGAAAGCATTTCGACGGTCCGGGGTTCAAAAAAGATACGCGTGACGACTCCAAGAAAGAGAAGGCTGGCAGCAAGGAGGACAACAAAGATGACGACAGCTTCCCCGCCGTCCACGACTGCTACATGATCTATGGCGGGCCCTCGACTCAATTAACCATGAGGCAGCGCAAAAGGGAGCGTCGCGAAGTCTTTGCGGCAAGAATGGCGGTGCCCCAGTACCTTAGCTGGTCAAGCACTCCTATCACTTTCGACCGAGAGGACCACCCCGACAAGGTAGTCGCCCCAGGCGTCTACCCGCTCGTCGTCGACCCCATCATCGTCAACACCCGACTCTCGAAAGTGCTGATGGATGGTGGCAGCAGCCTCAACATCATCTACCTCGAGACCCTCGACCTGCTCGGCATCGATAGAGGACGCCTCCAGCCAAGCGCCGGCGGTTTCCATGGCGTCGTGCCAGGGAAAAAGGCACTGCCAGTAGGTCGAATTGACCTACCGGTCTGCTTCGGCATAGCGGCCAACTTCAGGAAGGAGACCCTCACCTTCGAGGTGGTTGGGTTTTGAGGCACGTACCACGCCATCATCGGGCGCCCGGGCTACGCCAAGTTCATGGCTATACCCAACTACACCTACTTGAAGCTGAAGATGCCCGGTCCCAAAGGCGTCATCACTGTCAGTTCCTCCTTCTAGCACGCGTACGAGTGCGACGTCGAGTGCGTCGAGTACGGGGAGGTGGTCGAGAACTCCACCGAGCTCGTCGCGAAGCTCGAGGCCCTAGCCGCTGAGGCTCCAAAGCCTAAGCGCCACGCGGGCAGCTTCAAGGCGGCGGAAGGAACCAAGAAGATCCCGCTCGACCCCAACAACTCCGACGGCAAAGTGCTGACGATCAGGACCGACCTCGACCCCAAATAGGAAGCTGTGCTCGTCGACTTTCTCCGTGCAAATGCCGACATGTTTGCATGGAGTCCCTCGGACATGCCAGGCATACCGAGGGAAGTCGCCGAGCACTCCTTGGAGATTCGAGCCAGTTCCAAGCCAGTGAAGCAGCGGTTGCGCCGATTCGACGAGGAGAAGCGCAAGATCATTGGCGAGGAAGTCCACAAGCTTTTGACGGCCGGATTCATCAAGGAGGTTCATCATCCTGACTGGTTAGCAAACCTTGTATTAGTTAAGAAAAAGAATGGGAAAATGAGGATGTGTGTCGATTATACTAGTCTGAATAAAGCATGTCCAAAAGTTCCCTTTCCATTACCACGCATTGATCAGATTGTCGATTCTACCGCGGGATGTGAAACCCTTTCTTTCCTTGATGCATATTCTGGTTACCACCAAATAAAAATGAAGGAGTCCGACCAGCTCGCGACCTCTTTCATCACGCCTTTTGGGATGTATTGCTACGTGACCATGCCATTTGGGCTTCGAAACGCCGGAGCCACGTATCAACGTTGCATGCTCCACGTATTTGGCGAACATATAGGGTCAACGGTCGAGGCCTACGTCGACGACATTGTCGTCAAGTCAAAGCGACGAGGAGACCTGATCCAGGACCTCGAGATTGCCTTTAGCTGCCTACGCACCAGCCGGATCAAGCTCAATCCCGAGAAGTGCGTTTTCGGTGTGCCTCGAGGCATGCTCCTAGGATACATCGTTTCGCAGCACGGCATCGAGGCCAACCCCGAGAAAGTCTCGGCCATCACGAAAATGGGGCCGATCCGAGACATCAAGGGTGTACAGAGAGTCACGGGGTGCCTGGCGGCTCTGAGCCGTTTCATCTCGAGACTAGGAGAAAAGGCATTACCATTATATCGACTCCTAAAGAAGGTCGAGCGCTTTTCTTGGACCCCCGAGGCCGAGGAAGCACTCGAAAGGCTGAAGAAGACGCTGACCTCGGCACCAGTCTTGGTTCCACCTCAACCTGCAGAGCCGCTGCTCCTCTACGTCGCGTCGACGACCCAGGTCGTCAGCGCGGCGGTGGTGGTCGAGAGGCAGGAGGAGGGACATGCGTTACCGGTTCAGAGGCCAGTATATTTCGTCAGCGAGGTGCTTTCGGAGACCAAAGCACGTTATCCCCAAATCCAAAAGCTGATTTACGCCATAATCCTTGCCCGTCGCAAGCTGCAGCATTACTTCCTTGGCCACCCCATCACGGTGGTCTCGTCCTTTCCTTTAGGCGAAATAATCCAAAGCAAAGAAGCCACGGGAAGAATAGCAAAATGGTCGGTCGAGCTAATGAGTGAGACTCTCACTTATGCGCCTCGCAAGGCCATCAAATCGCAGGCCCTGGTAGACTTCATCGCAGAATGGACGGACACCCAGCTCCCCCCGACCCAGGTCCAGGCGGAACTATGGACGATGTATTTTGATGGGTCACTCATGAAAACTGGAGCCGGAGCCGGCCTGCTGTTCATCTCACCCTTGGGCGTCCACATGAGGTACGTAATCAGGATTCATTTTGCCGCATCTAACAATGTCGCAGAATATGAGGCCCTCGTCAACGGTCTCAAGATCGCTATCGAGTTAGGAGTCCGACGCCTCGACGTCCGAGGTGACTCCCAACTCGTCATCGACCAAGTAATGAAAACCTCGAGCTGCCACGACCCAAAAATGGAAGCGTACTGCAAGGAGGTCCGTCGACTCGAGGACAGGTTCCACGGTCTCGAGCTTGTCCATATCGCTCGATGCTACAACGAGGCAGCCGACGAACTCGCCAAGATCGCATCGACCAGAGGCACGGTGCCGCCTGATGCATTCTCAAAAGATCTTCACGAGCCATCCGTCGACCTAGGCACGGGGGCTGGCGTCGACGCCACCACCGCCCAACCAACCAATGCTGTCGATACGCTCTTGATGGTGGAAGAGACGATGGAGATAGAACGACGACCAGGTCGACCATTCGATTGGCGCACACCGTTCCTCGACTGCCTTATCCGCGGCGAGTTGCCAGAAGACAGGTCAGAATCACGTCGTATCGCTCGACGGGCCAAATCATATGTGATCTATGGCGAAGACAACGAGCTATATCGACGGAGCCCGACGGGGGTCTTACAACGTTGCATCACCGTGGAAGAAGGCCGAAAACTCCTCGATGACCTGCACTCGGGGGCTTGCGGTCACCACGCCGCTCCACGGACCCTTGTAGGGAACGCTTTTCGACAAGGCTTCTACTGGCCAACGGCCGTGGCGGACGCCATCGAGCTCGTACGATCATGTCACGGGTGTCAGTTCTACGCCAAGCAGACGCATCTGCCTGCCCACGCTCTTCAGATGATCCCCATTACCTGGCCTTTTGCGGTGTGGTGGCTCGATTTAGTAGGACCTCTACAAAAGGCGAAAGGAGGATTCACCCATTTGCTGGTGGCCATTGACAAGTTCTCCAAATGGATCGAGGCTCGACCCATCACCAACATCCACTCCGAGCAGGCCGTCCTTTTCTTCACCGACATCATCCATCGGTTTGGGATCCCCAATGTCATCATCACCGACAACGGCACCCAGTTCACCGGCAAAAAATTCTTGGACTTCTGCGATCGGCATCACATCCGTGTGAACTGGTCTGCAGTAGCCCACCCTCGAACTAACGGCCAAGTCGAGCGTGCCAACGGCATGATTTTGCAAGGACTCAAGCCAAGGATCTACAATCGATTGAAGAAATTCGGCAAAAAATGGGTCGAGGAGCTTTCCTCAGTCCTATGGAGCCTTAGGACAACACCAAGCAGGGCCACAAAATACACCCCGTTCTTCATGGTCTACGGCTCTGAGGCTATCCTCCCCACAGACCTCGAGTATGGGTCACCTGGACTCAAGGCCTACAACGAGCAATCGAACAAAGAGACTCAAGAAAACGCGGTCGACCAACTTGAGGAGGCTAGAGACATGGCCCTCCTCAACTCTGCCAGATATCAGCAAAGGCTTCGACGCTACCACGACAAGCATGTGCGCAAGAGGGACCTCAACGTGGGCGACCTAGTCCTACGACGCCGGCAAAGCAATCAGGGACGCCACAAGCTGACTCCGCCTTGGGAAGGTCCGTACGTAGTGGCCGAGGTCCTGAAGCCGGGAACGTACAAGCTGGCGGACGAAAAGGGGGCAATTCTCACCAACGCATGGAACATCGAACAGCTACGTCGATTCTACCCCTAGAAGTTCTAAACTTATGTTCCTGCTTACGTTTTGTACCGAGACTTTGTAAACGAATGAATAAATAAAGTCCTTCCCTCGAAACAATTCTTCTTTCTTTGTGCCGAGAAGACTAATAAGTCACGATCTCGACGTTAAAAGGGGGCGCCGACTATGACCCATCATAGTCAGCACCCCCTCGGGGGCTACCAGGGGGACGACCCCCCCCCAAGTATCGAAAAAACCAAGAAGTTTTCTTTTCTTACGTAGTAAACCTTGCACGGTTCAAGTAGCTAAGGCGCCTCGAGCCCCTCAAAGGCCGAGGGACAACGAGTTGGAGAACTCCTACGACCCCGGGCTACGGAAACTCTACTCACCATTGAAGTGATCGAGGTGGTCTTTTACGAAAAATCGAGCAAGGGATACAAATGTAGGCGCAAAGAGAAACGAAAGCATCAAGCGGAAAGACAAAATAAGCATTTAACAATTACAAAAGTGATACAGCATCAGTTACCCACAGAATTAACAAAGTATCGTACAAGGGGCCTCAGGCGCCCTGAGCAGGCTCGCAGGCCTCAGTCCGCGGCACGATCCTCACCGCCCTCACCTCCGCCCGAGCTAGCCTCAGGAGGGAGCACCTCAGGCTCGAAAAGCTTGGCCAACCTTTCCCCAGGAGCCTCCGCGTCGTCGATCAAGGCATGGAGCCTCTCCTCGTTCTCCGCGTCGGTCTTGGAGATGTCGGTGACGAAGCCGTGGGACACCACCTCCATGTCGTAGGAGAAGCCCGAGCAGACAACCGCCATCTCCCGCTTCACCCCGATGTGGAGGGCGTCCCGCACCCGATCTCGCAGCGTCGCGCCTATGTAGCACAACTGGTCGACCAGGGCGTCGCCTCGAGCGTCCTCCCTCGACTCATCCATAGGCTCGACCTCCCAAGAGGTCGAGAGATCACTTATCGCAGTCCGCACTCGACGGTTCAAAGCAACCTCCGCCTCAAGCTAAGCCTTGGCGTTGCGAGCCTCGGCTTGGGCGGCCAGGAGTTCGTCCTTGAGCCCTGTAAAAGCCAATATAAAGAAACCTTAGGAAAAACTAAGCACACCTCGGAAAAAGAAATCTGATAGAGGAAACATACCGCGTACGGTCTCCTCGAGGGCCGTGTTCTCGCCGACTAGCCTGGTGTTGGCCCCCTCGATCTCTTTGTTGGAGCGTGCTAGCTCGGTGTTGGCAACGCGGAGATCCTCGATCGCCTTGCCAGCCTGAGCAATGGCCCCACTCTTCTCCAGCAATTCTCCCTTCAGACGCTCGACGTCGTTAGAGAGATTGCGGGATCGTGCACGCTCCGCCTCGAGATCTTCGAGGGCCTTCTTCTTGGCTTCCTCCGCGGTGCCCCTGGCGACCTCGCCGTTCACATGCTCCACCTTCATCTTTCGAAAGGACTCTCGGAGAGAGTCCAGGTCGGATTTAAGGAGGCCCTTCTCCTTGTCCAGATCCACGATAACGCTCTTGTAGGACAGGGCCTCCTCCCGGGCTCTGGACGCGGCCTCCTCGACCGTAAGAGCCCGCTCCCGTAGCTGCATCGTCTCCTCCTCCGCCTTCTTCGAGGCCTCTCGGGCCTCAGCCAAGGCGGCCTCTCTCGCCTTCTTCTCCTCCTCAAGTGCTATTAGATCTTTGTAAGCTTTAAGGAGCTTTTCCTGCGACTCGAGGAGTTGATCCTTGAGGAGGGGGAGCTGCTCCCAACCGCCCCTCGTGGCGTGTATGAAGCTGGACTTTATGCGGGAGGTCTCTTTCATATCCTGCGAATCCAGGGTCGGATGGATTAGAATACAGAAACCAGAAAGCACCATGAGGATTGGAGTTCGAGAAACACTTACAAAATAAGCCGGGCCGAGCCCGTTGTTGATAACGTCCGAGAGGAGCCCCACCACATGCTTCATCCAAAGGCGGAGCTCCTCGACGTGTTCCCACTTCTCCGCCTCCTTCCGATCGTCGAGGAAGACGTCGGGCTCGGACGGGTCGTGGGACGCCCGGATACGGATGCGGTCGGGGCACCAGTGCTCCATCTCCCGGTCAGCCCGCGCCTTAACGCCGCGGATGAGGCCCTCGACGGTCTCGAGGGAGCCCCCATGGCGCAGGAACAGGTCGACGAGGCATGGGAACCGTCCGTCGTCGTCCACCGTCTTCCAGGTTCCATCCTTGGTCCCCGATGCCCCAATTTCATCCTCCTCGGAAGGGAAGCAGTCCTCCCACGCCCGACGTACCCGGAGGAACCCTGGGGCGATCCCGTCCATGCCTTAAATTGTCCTCTTGATATCGGACTCGGGATCGGGGGGCGTGCGCTTTAGGCAGGCGAGCGCCACCACTCCATCCGCTCGCCCCGGCTCTGCCCGGATCGCGGCAGGTGCCCCCGGGAGGAGCCACGCCGGGGTTGGGGGGCCATACACTGGCAGGTCCTCCTCCTCACCGAGCTCTTGCGGCTCCGGTGGCACTGGCTGGGCCGGACCTTGAGGTGGAGGCTCGAGCGGTCCCTCCTCTTGGCCCGCCTGCTGCTGCTGTTGCTGCTGCGGTGGTTGCTGTTGCTGCTGCTACGGTTGCAGCTGCGGTTGTTGCTGTTGCTGCTGCCGCTGTTGTTGTTGCTGCTGTTGCTGTGCCTCATGCTCCTGTGGCTGCTGCGCCGCCTTGCGCTCCCGCTGTTCATCCTCCTCCCTCTTCTTTTTCTGCTCTTCGAGGGTGCGGAGGCCGTCGGGCCAGGGAGTTGATCCCGCGACGTTGGGGGTCGACGCTTCCTCCTCCATAGGGCGAGCGCCCCCAGACGCTTCGTTACCATCGGACGTATCGCTGATGGTGATGGGTTCCCCCTCGACCCCCAATCGAGAGGGCTCGAGGGCTCCCTCCGACGCTTGCGTCCTGGGCGCCTCATCACGAATCGGCGGCGACGGAGTAGGTGCGGGACGAGACGGAGCCTTCTCGACGCCGGCTGGAGGTTGGGAGCTGGAGGAGCCTACGAAACAAAGGGTAAGGGTCAGACGTTATGATAACCGACACAAGAACATCGCAACGCCCAGAAATAAATTACGAACCTGGTTCCTTGGAGGCGGCACCCGTTTTGAGCCTCTTTGCCATGGATGGTTGGGCCTGCTCAAGGGTCCGCTTTAGCCTGAGAAAAGGTTGGCATATGAGGAAAGGTGGAAGAATGGGAAGACAAAAACCGCAACATCAAAAAGGCTTACCCCACAGGGAGAACGGCTCGCCTCCCGCCACCCCGACCAGTGGGCCTCGAGCCACCCCGCGTCAGGGCTCCAGGCCCCTCGAGGGCAGGCACTGACCTAGGCGCGTCGGTCCCCGCCTGGCGGGCGCCGGGACTGGCGCTCCTACGGCCGGCATCTCCTTTCTCAGAGGCCGCGGCGCGACCACGAGTTAGTGGCCCCGACGCCTGGGGCCTAGCCAGACCGCTCTCCCTGGGCACCGGGGGAGGGCGCGGTGCGTCTTGGCCCGCCTTGGGCGCGGGAGGGGTGTCGGCCCGGGGGCGACGAGATCCGCTCGGACCCTCCTCTGGCGCCTCCGTCCGGGGGGCGTCGACGTCACCTCGAGGCGGGCCCTCGAGAATCCGATCGAGACGCGACGCCATCCCCTCAGAGTCGTCGCTGTCCTCGTCGTCATCGTCATCATCGCTAGGAGATTCTTCCTCAGGCTCCCTCCTCTGCCTGGATTTGGCTCGACGCGCCTCTAATGCTTGGCGGTCGAGGTTCTTCTTCTTCTCCCCCTTCTTTGCAGAGTCCTTGGCAGACTTTAGCTTTTCGGCAGATTGGCGCCGTTTGTCACGATCGACCTCGTCCTCCTTTACCGGAGGCCTCGAGGACCGGACATCAATCCGACCCTGCCACAACAAAGGTAGACTTAGAAAAAAGAGAGGGGAGAAAGGAAACCCAGAATCGAGGCTGCGCGCAAAAAGAAAGCGTACCAGATCGATCGAGCCTGCGCCTGGTCTCATGGGGAAGCCGTTAACGTGCTCCGGCTGAAAATCACCGGCAATGGCAGCCCTGACTCGGGCCGCGACTTCGTCGTCTGCCGGGGCCTCGTTGGACATCCGACACGCCTCGAGGTCCCGAGATGAGACGCCAGGGCCCATCTCGTCCATCCTCAACGGTCGAGACATCAAAGGAAGAACTCTCCGGTGATGGACGGCCGAGAGGACGAGAGCGGCAGTCAAACCCTCCTGGCGAAGCTTCTTCAGGGCGTCGAGGAGGGGGTCGAGCCGAGATTGATGAGCTTGGACGACGCCGTATGTCCAGTCCGCTGGACGCTCCATGATCAGACGGCCCGAGTAGGAAGGCAGGAGGTTGTCATCGTTCCGCAGGTAAAACCACTGGGAGTCCCAGCCGGCGTGGTTGGTCGATAACCCTACCGGGATGTACTCCCGCGACCTGTCCGTCTTCCCCGTCTTCTGAACCAGATTGAGGCATCCCGCCCGCACGGGCTTCCTTACGCCCGTGGTTCCGGTGGGGGCATGGAAAAGCTCGCCCCTGTAGAGGTGGAGCCACAACTCCCAGTGCGGCATCATCCCCAAGTAGCCCTCACACACGGCGGCGAAGACCGCCACTACGGTGATGGCGTTCGGAGAGAAGTGCTGGAGCTCCACCCCATAATGGAAGCAGAGGGCCCGCATGAAGCGGCTCGGGGGCGCGCCCAGACCGTGGCGGTGGAACTTGGCGAACGACACCACGTAGCCCTCGGGCGGCTGAGGCCCCCTATGACTCGCCGGCGGCGCGATCCACTCTGGCGACGATAGCGAGGTACGGCGGCGCAGCAGTGCCTCTTTCTCAAGCTCTAACAACCGGCGCTCCGTCATCGACGACGGGCGCCAGTCGTCGGCGGCGACGAGTCTTACAGGCATCTCGGCTGGAGGGACGGTCGATTCACTACAGCTCGAGGAGGCGTGTGCGCGCGAGACGGCGAGAAAGCAAAGGCAACGAGAGAATAAAAGCGAGAAGGCGGAAGGGAGAGGAACGGCGGCGACGCCACGACGTATTTATAGGCAGCAGTCCGCCAACGGACAGATCCGAGAAATAAGGTAACTCCCTCCCTTAAATGCGCCACCTAATCGTCTCTGTCCCACGCAGGCATGGCGCCCCGAATTCCACGCCGACGCAATGTCGTAACGTCACCCGCCTAAAAAGGCGCGCCCAACGGGCAGAAAGGCGAACCGCCACGGCCACTTCCTTCCCTCGTAAGCCAAGGGACGTACCCGCGAGTGTCTTGACAGGTCGATGGCTGGCCCGACGGAAGGGTTCGACAGCCGATCTCGAGCACCAAGAGTTAGGGATCCCCAGCGAGTGGTCGAAAATCGAGGCCCGCCTCGAGGACTCGCTGGCGATGTCCAAGGTAGGGTCGAGACAGTCGAGAGGAATCCCCCCGACGGGAGGCACCGAGCCGCTGGTCTCTATCGAATGAGACCGGTATCCCCGACCACGTCGACCCTGCTTTATGAGAACGCCTCCGGGCTACAGCTGACCCCCTCGAAAGGGGCACAGGTTCTCACTTGGACTACCCGCTAGGAACTCAATCTGGGGTGGAAGACGCTCGCTCTATCGAGAGTACGTCGAAACCTCCACGCAAGGCAAAGCCGAACAGAACCTTCCACCACGGGTGTTGACAGCGTTTCTGCAAATTTGGCAAAATAACCCTCGAAGGAGTTAAATACTCCCTCGAGGGCTCGGGGGCTACCCCCGTGGGGTCGCTCGCGCGCCCCCGTGGAAGCTCGACCGTAAAAACGAAAGTCTCCACTCGAGCGCCAGCGCTCGAATGAAGATTCGGGGGCTACTGTCGAGGGTATCAACAAGGGGTACCCTCACCAATGCGTATAACGAGACCATCCGTACACACGCGCGGCCATCGACGGCCGCAGCCTCGAAGACGGAAATAGCGTCGAGCGAATCGGTCAGGGCTCGAGCGACAACGGCCGTCGAATACGGAAGCAGGCTCGAGCAAACCGAGAGGCGTCGAGCGCAAGGACACTGTCCGCCGCCTGACGCGCGCACGAGAGCCAGAGCATTTAATGCACCTGACGCTTCCCCACCAACACACGGGTCACGGGAGGCTTCTGTCCCATCGTTCTTTTTGCAGCCTTCCCACCGAACGACCCAGGGCGTGTCAGGACGCGGGAAACAAGGATGGAACGTCTAATCGGGACCCCCTCGAGACACCCAAGGTCAGCGCTCCAGATATCGACACCTCGTACGGCGTCCGACCCTCGACCTCACCAGGCTCCTTCCTGGAGACGAGTCGAGCGTCGACTGACCACGCCGTAACCGCTCCGCCGGATTTGCCGCCGAGCCATATAAGCGTGCATCCACCGAACCAATCCAAGACGGCGCGCAGAGCAGAATGCAGGGGCACGCGTGATCATCACCAGGCTATTAAGACGGGACGGCTCGAGGGCATGCCGGTACGGAAACCTCGAGTAGGTCGGCACTCCATGCTGCTATTGACTCCGATTCCTACGCCTATACATGTACCCTAGGCCCTTCCTTGGAACTATAAAAGGGGGGACTCAGGAATAGAACGGAGATCACGACACAAGACCACGCTCATACGTAGTAGAGCTCCACACTCCATACCACGCTTGTATTCGCCCCTGTACAAGCACTTAGGTGCAAGATAATACAAACTCTCTCCCCCCCGCTGGACGTAGGGCCTTCTCTTGCCCGAACCAGGATAAATCTCTATGTCTTCTTGCATCACCATCCGGGAAAGGGAGCACGCATACAAATTTACTCGTTGGTGTGACCCCCCGGGGGAAAAACACCGACATGAGTTTAAATTCCTGACCTCCCTGGTAGAGTGGTAGCCCTGGGAGTGCGGCGCTGATCGGAGCCGCGATTCCAGAGTCGTACCAAAGGTGACCCGCTTGCTCTCCGACGGGGGAAGCTTGGGTGAGTGCTAGGAATAACCCTCCAGCTGGATAGGAATTGATTCGAATCGCTGTCTCTCCCAGATAGTGAGAACTTGACAGAGCAGCGGCAAACGTAGCATTCACTAAAGTACAATGGTTCATGATAATGATGATGATACTGTTGGGTATTCTTAACATCATTACCAAAAGTAGACTAAGTTCTCTAAACCTAGTAAGGGTGCCAAAAATGCCAAACCTATCCCTCACACCACTTAAGCCAAGTTGTCATCCCCAGCATGATATAAGAGACGCGGTATTGAAATATGCAATTGCTCATCTAAATAAATAATGAATTGGATCTGCAAGCGCACAGATTAATACCGATGTAGCATTTTAATCGGGAAGTATTCCAGGTATCGTTATTTATATTTTTACCACTGGGAAGGGATTAGCAATCATCACTAATGATTACAGAATAGAATATGAGATTGAGTATCTATCATAGCATGTATAATTGAGAACATTATATCTAACTCTTCATACAGGGATAAGTGTCACATAAAAGATATATGAAATAATAATAGTGACAAGGATAACTAATCTGATCTAGCCACATAATAAATATGATAAGCACCTCAATTAGATACTCTAGAAAGTCATTAGCATGGTATTAGAACGAACTACAAGAATATTCCCTAAGTTATTCTCAACTATATAGTCTAGCATATCATAGTTAGTGCAAGCATACTTAGCAATCATTGCGAGACAAGACTACGCCCATGCATAGTGATATTAGCAAGGAATATGAGAAACATAGCAATCACTCCCCTATAAT
The DNA here is from genome assembly GCF_000003195.3 of Sorghum bicolor. Classification (NCBI taxonomy): domain Eukaryota; kingdom Viridiplantae; phylum Streptophyta; class Magnoliopsida; order Poales; family Poaceae; genus Sorghum; species Sorghum bicolor. The sequence goes on from NC_012879.2 coordinate 27,257,890, forward strand.
AATGTTGCTCTGCTAGCCCAATACACGAGAGGGGGACTATATAAGAATCAATGAAGCTGTCACTATCACGAACCACCCCACGATCTGGCATATTGGGTACAATCGCAGATAAATACGGTAGAGCCAAAGTCGCAGAGTGCTTCTGGAACGTCCACCATGCCGATGGAGATCGTGATGACGGGGCGTCCTGGATCGCCTCTCTTGACTGGCAGAAGGTCTGTAGAAAATTCATTGACGGGGTTACTCCAATTACCTGCATCAAACATGTCTACAAGATTTGCAGATTCTAATCCTTCCGGTTGTTGTGGTATACCGGGGTTAGTAGTAGGAACAGCAGCAGCTATTTGATTTAACTAGGATTCAATTATTTTATTAAAGCTAATTTGATTCTTGATAGCAGTAGAGAAATTATCCATTCTACTATTTATATTTTCTAGCATTTTATCATTAGATGCCAATTTCTTAGATAGATTATCCATTAGCTTTCCTTGATTAGACACTAACTCTCTCAAAGGTGGAAAATTATTATTATTGTTGTAAGAATTGTTACCTTGATAATTACCTAAGTAGTTAGGCCTCTGTTGATTCCAACCTTGATTTTGTTGAGGACGGTTGTAGTAGTTGTTGTTGCTGTTGTTGATGTAGTTCATATCCTCAAGTATCTCAGGGCAGTGGTTGCCTGAGTGTCCAGTGTCTCCACACTCCTCACAAGTCATGTGAGAGTCGTAGATGTGCATAACTTCTTTCTTGTCTCCAGCTCTATCATCGAGCTTCTTCATGAGCAGGTCTAGCTTTGTAGACAGCATGTCTACCTCCTTCAGCTGATGCATACCTCCACCTCTCTTGCGTGTCTGGGTCCTCTCTTCATTCCAGCTTTGATTGGACACCATCTTCTCCACAAGAGCTGTGGCTTGTGGTATAGTAAGTGATAAGAATGCTCCTCCAGCTGCAGCATCCATGGTCTCTCGGGCAGTGTTGCTGAGCCCATGATAGAACGTCTGCATCAGTAGCCAACTCTCCATTCCATGATGGGGACATTCTAGGATGTAGTCTTGAAAGCGCTCCCATGCTTCTGGAACAGATTCATCATTTTGTTGCTGAAAACTTGTAATCTTCCCACGGAGAGCATTGGTCTTGCCCATGGGAAAGAACTTAGCCAGGAAGTTTGTTGAGCAGAGTGCCCACGTAGTATTCTTCTCCTTTGTAGCGTAAAACCACTGCTTCGCTCTTCCTAACAGTGAGAATGGGAAGAGGCGAAGTAGTATAGCGTCTTTGGAAACTCCTGATATAGTGAATATGTTGCAAATCTCCAGGAAGTGTTGTAAATGAGCACTAGCGTCTTCGTGTGCCTTCCCACAGAACTGGTTGGATTGCACCATGTTGATAAGTCCAGGCTTGAGCTCAAAGTTGCCATCGATCTCTGCAGCAGGTCCAGTGCGGATGTTGTCCATAGTGGGAGCTGAGAACTCGTGGATTGATTTGTTTGACATGGCTTTGAACTCTGAAGACAAGTTCCGGTGATCTTCTTGATTGGATGAAGCTTCTTGCTGAAGTGTTGATGATTTCTTTAGCTTGGCTCTCGTCTTCTTGAATAATGCTTCAGGATTGTCAACAAAATTTCCTGGAAGATGTCTTCTATTCATACATTCCCCTGCATAAGATGAAATAGAAAAATATCGGGGTAAAACTGTATGAGAGAATAAATAAGCTCAATCATATTAGTGATGTGAATGATAACTCAAAATCTTTTATTCCATTCCTGATTAGTAATCAACCTTCCCCGGCAACGGCGCCAAAAAATGCTTGTTGGGTATTCTTAACATCATTACCAAAAGTAGACTAAGTTCTCTAAATCTAGTAACGGTGCCAAAAATGCCAAACCTATCCCTCACACCACTTAAGCCAAGTTGTCATCCCCAGCATGATATAAGAGACGCGGTATTGAAATATGCAATTGCTCTTCTAAATAAATAATGAATTGGATCTGCAAGCGCACAGATTAATACCGATGTAGCATTTTAACCGGGAAGTATTCCAGGTATCGTTATTTATATTTTTACCACTGGGAAGGGATTAGCAATCATCACTAATGATTACAGAATAGAATATGAGATTGAGTATCTATCATAGCATGTATAATTGAGAACATTATATCTAACTCTTCATACAGGGATAAGTGTCACATAAAAGATATATGAAATAATAATAGTGACAAGGATAACTAATCTGATCTAGCCACATAATAAATATGATAAGCACCTCAATTAGATACTCTAGAAAGTCATTAGCATGGTATTAGAACGAACTACAAGAATATTCCCTAAGTTATTCTCAACTATATAGTCTAGCATATCATAGTTAGTGCAAGCATACTTAGCAATCATTGCGAGACAAGACTACGCCCATGCATAGTGATATTAGCAAGGAATATGAGAAACATAGCAATCACTCCCCTGTAATAATGTTGCTCTGCCAGCCCAATACACGAGAGGGGGACTATATAAGAATCAATGAAGCTGTCACTATCACGAACCACCCCACGATCTGGCATATTGGGTACAATCGCAGATAAATACGGTATAAGCACCACGCCTACACAATATCTATCATTTACCCATGGATCCGATGGATAAACGCTATACGATCCTAAGCATGTATATAGATCGAATCTAACTAAGCCAAGTACATAACTATGATAAACTAAGAACAATATAATCTTGAATATAAGCAAGTAGAGCAAAGTCATAAGCAATATATTGAAGTAGAACAAAGTCATATTCATAATATTGAAGAACAAAGATAATTAGAAAGTAATTAGAAGCACAATTAGAGAATTACCAAGAATCCTCCTAACAGATCCGGAAACCAATCGAAGATTGACTCCTTCTAGTTCTAATCCTATGTAGCTATGCTAATCTAGATATCTAATTGATGTGGTGGCTCTAATCTTGATCAGAGGCTTCTTCTCCCTTGATGGAACAATGAATTAGGGTTGAGAGGCTCTCTCCTCCAGGGGCCAGGGGGTCTGGTTTTATAGTCCCTTCAAGTGAATATGGGCCCTTGGATCAAACCGACATAGATTGTATGGTTTAGATTCATCCTTTAGGTCGGTGGAGACTTCCCGCAAAGCAGAGTCCTGATTGGACTTGGGAGCAGGGCGGGCGCCCAGTAGGACAGGGCGGGCGCCCTGTCTCTGGCCCCGATTCGCCTCCGCTTCGGTCTCGTGGCTTCTGGAGTCTTCTAGATGTAAGATAATTGCGCAGCACGTTAATACCTTTACGTAATCCTGACATGTGGGCCTTTCTACCATATTTCCTGATAACCCGCTGCAGAAATAGACAAACACCAAAACTCGTGGAATTCTGTCAGATAAAACCCTAAGTCTAGATCTTGAATTCATTTGGATCCTTTTCTTTATTTATTTGATAATTAAATTTGATACTTAAGGACCGTCAACAGATACCAAGGAAGAACATATGATGAACTTGATATGGTTATTATTGTTTATAATAATCAAGTGAAGTGTTTTAGTCTCGGTGCTAATCTAGTGGTAGGCTAACGATGATTAATATGATGCTTTTACAATGATGTACGTTCACTTAAGCTTTTGGCAAATATTGAGTCAAGCCAGCTACACTCTATATTAGCCTTGCATGATCCTTGGTGTCTTTTATATTTTACTAGACGGGTAAGTCTAGCTGAGTACATCCTCGTACTCAGAGTTTATTCCCACCTGTTGCAGATGATATCTTTTATGACGGCTTCTGCAAGACCTGTCTCCATCCCGCTGGGGATGAAGACTAAACCGTTAGGCACGGTTCTCTAACTACTTCGTACCCCATTGCTTTTGATGGATGGCATGAGACCCTGGCAGTAACAAGAACTTATGAAATGAATGTGTGTTGTAAACTATTTTGCTTCCGCTACTTTGAACTTATGTTGTAATGACTAAGTAACTCCGATGTGGTGCCACTTCGACATCAATGAATGACTATGTAACATTCGCTATGTTATGTTGAACTATTATGATCTTGGTTTGTTGCAAGTTGGTTTGAAGTCCTTCATGATTTCAGTTGACTATCGGGATTATATGGGCTCAAGTCTGGAAACTTGATTGCTAGTTGATCGTTTCTACACTTGAACTCTTATAATTTGGTCGGTTCTGTGACATCTTCCTTCTCTCGCAGTGCTTTCCTCAAATGATCGATGTCGTCGGAAAGGCTGCGAGAATAGGCCTATTCATTCTCGAGGTCCTCATGGGCCTTATTCTGAGCTTCCTCTGCAGCGCCCCGAGCAATTTCCCTCCTCAGGAGCTCTTCCTTTAACCCGGCAAAGTTGCCTCGAGCAGCAGCAAGGTCGGACTCCACCTGCCTCTTCCCCTGGTCCAGCTCAATGGCCTCGTCCTTATACCGCGCAGCCTCTTCTCGAGCCTTGACGGTCGCTTCCTTGGCCAAACCAGCTTCATCCTTCGACCGGGCGGCTTCCTCTTGGGCCTTCTCTGTGGCATCCTTGGTGACACGGGCGTCTTCCTCCGCCTAATAGACCTTCCCATTCATACCGGACAGGGTCTTCTAAGCCTCGATCAGAGTGGCCTCCTTCTGCTTCTCCTCCTCAGTCGCAGTAAGCTCCTTGAGTGCCTGGAGAAGCTTTTCTTGCGACTCAAGGAGCCGGTCTTGGAGAAGGGGAACCTGCTCCCAACCGCCCTTTGTTGCAAGAATGAAGCCTGACTTCAGCCAGGAGGTCTCTTTCAAATCCTATAAAAGAGCACGAGGCGGTAAATGCACCAGCAGAACAAGAGATTCGAAATAACCTAAAGTAGAAGGGTCCTTACGAAGAAAGCCTGGCTCAAGCCATTGTTGACAATGTCAGACATCAGGCCCCACGAGGTGCTCTCACTTCTTGTCCTCCTTGCGTTCGTCAATCTCAATGTGTGGCTCCTCTGGAGACGTGGAACATCGGAGGCGGATCCTCCCGAGGCCCCAGTGCTTGAGCTCCTCCTTTGTGCGTTCCTTTATGCCTCGAATGAGATCCTACACTACCTCAAGCGCCCCTCCATAGCGCAGGAATAGGTCGACGAGGGAAGGGAATCACCCGTCCTCCTCGATAGAACCTAAGGTCCTAGCCCCGTCCTCCTCGCCAGCACCTGAGGTCCCGACCATGTCCTCCCATGGCTGCCAACCCTTTAGATAGCCTGGGGTGATCCCCTTGATGCCATAAAGTGTCCCGTTGATCTCCGAGTTTGGGTCCATGGGCGTGCGCGTATGGAGTGCCAACACCATAACGCCATCCTCCCGACCTAGCTCTGTCGGGATTGTGGGAATCCCCCCCGGGACGAAGCCATGTGGGAGTCTCGGAGCCATAGATGGGTAGCTCCTCTTATTGTGCTTTGGGCCCCTGCCCTTGCTCAAGCTGCTCCTGCTACTGCTGCTGCTGCTCTTGCTATGGCAGCCACTGTTCCTGCTACAGCTGTTGCTACTACTGTTGTTGCTGCTGTTGCTGGTACTGTTGTTGTTGCTGCTGCTCTTGTAGATGCTGCTTCTCCTCTTCCTTCTTCTTCTCCTCCTCATATTTCTTCTTTTTCTCATCCTCTTCCTTTTTATTCTCTCCTCCTCGGCAGCATGAAGCCCGATGGGCCACAGCGTCCGCCCCTCGACTCAAGGGGTCTCAGTTCCGTGAGCCGCAATGAAGTCGCCCGATGGTGGCAAGCCCTCCCCGGACTCATTGCTGATGGTGATCGGGTTGCCCTCCCCCCTAGTCTGGGCGACTCAGGGGCTCCCTACATATCCTAGAGGCGCAACACCTAACCTTGACCAGGGGGCGGTAGATCACTCATCGAGGCGTCACCTTCCTTTGATGCCAGGGGTGGGAGTTCGTCGCCACCATACATCCAGAATGCACGCCCATGACATGGAGTCCCAACGCTAAGCCAAACCAAAGTAGATACACAAAGAGGGAGCCCACAATGTACCAGGCACCCCGGAGCTCGTGCCAATCTTGGGCCTCTTGGCGGTCGAGGGCTGGGCCTGCTCTAGTTGCCTCTTCAATCTAGGATAAGCAGGTTCGACACAGGTTGGTTACTACTAGGGATCAATAAACAGACACGAATGGCAGAAGAGTCTAGGAACCTTACCCCACAGGAAGAACAGCTCTCCTTCTGGTGCCGTGACCAGTGAGCCTCGAGCCACCACGCGTCGAGGCTCTCGGCTGCTCAAGCACGGTAACGGGCCTCAGCTCTGCCCTCCTGTCCTGGCGATCCTTGGGGCTTGAGCTCATGTGGTGTCCGCCCTGACTTGAAGCCATTGCGGCCACACAGCCTCATGTCAATAGTCCCATCCCCGAAGTCTTGACTCGATGGCCAGGACCGGAAGGTTGAGGGGGACGCGGGTGTAGGACGGCCTCGCCCTGAGGAGCAGTGGGGAGTGTATCAGCATGCAGATGGCGAGGTGATGCCTCCTTCTAGCGACCCTCATGCTCCCTGCCTTGAGGCCCTTTGGAAGCCTCCGCATGCGACGGCGAGGCACCAGCTTGTGGTGGCACCTGCAAGATTCGGTCAAGGCGGGCCGCCATCCCCTCGGAGTCGTCATCATCATCCTCATCGGATGAATGCTCCTTAGGCCTCCCCTCGCGCCTGGGCTGGGCCCGGCGCTGCTCGAGCGCCTGCCGCTTGATGTTTCTCCTCTTCTCCTTCTTTTTCTCCGTGTCTTGAGTGGTCCTGTGCTTCTCGATAGAGGCACACCTCTTTTCACGGTCAGCATTGTCCTCCTTCATCGGGGGCTTTGAGGACCTAGCGTCGATTAACCCCTTGCAAAACAAGACTGGAATCTTAGAGAAATCAGAAAGGAAATGGCGGAACCAAAAACAAGGGCCAAGCGATGGCTCGAGGGGCTTACTAGGTCAAAGTAACCTTCATCAGGCTTCATGCGGAAGGAGTTCACGAGCTCAGGCTGGAAGTCACTTGAGATAGCTATGCTGACCCTGGTAGCCACCTCCTCATCTGGGAGTGCCTTGTTCGACATCCGGCACGCCTTGAGGTCCCATGATAGAGTGCAGGGGCCCATCTCGTCCATCTTTAGCGGTCGAGACATCAACGGAAGCACTCGTCGATGGTGGACCACTGAGAGGACAAGAGCCGCGGTCAGGCCCTCCCCACGCAGATGCTTCAGGGCTTCAAGAAGGGGGCGAAGCCCAGACTGATGCGTTTTGATGACGCCATACTTCTAGTCTTTGGGCCACTCCTTGATTAGGTGTCCGGTGTAGGCGGGGAAGAAGCCGTCGTCGTTGCGGAGGTAGAACCATTGAGAGTCCCACTGGGCATGATTCGACGTCAAACTAGTAGAAATGTACTCTCGAGGCTCGTCTGCATGCCCCATCTGCTGGACTAGATTGAGGCAGCCAGCTGAAAGGTCCTTGTTTGGTTTTAGTAATTGAGTGACAACTTAGGTGGACTAATAGTGTTTATGTGAGATACACAGGAGATTAGTGCACAGGTGATTATATGATGATGGAGGAGCTCATTGCATATGAGACATGACATGGAGTCATGTGACCAAGGTGGAGAAGATCAAGATGAGGCTTGGCTCGATGGACCAGTTGCAAGAGTGAAGGGCATCTCAGAGGCTTTGAAGCGAGGGACCGCGTGTGACGGTGAAGCTTGAGCAAGACTTGGCGCCGATCTACCGAGGCAACGGTGAAGAGCAAGTGAGGTCAAGATCGATGAACCAATATGGTCACGTGATGATATGAAGTGGATCATATCATTTGGTGATTGGCAGGTGCATGTGTTGCATCAACATTGGAGGAAATAGAATGGAAAGCGCAAGGCAAAGGTATAACCTATGGTATTTCCATTTCACCGGTTATAGGTGTGTAGAGAAGTTTATGACCGGATTTGGGATAGATGGCCGTACTATCAAGAGGGGCAAACTTGTTTGCATATCGGTCATCTAGTGCCACTTGAGCAATCTAACTTTGCATACGTGTTAGGATCGAGTGGCATGGCAAGTTTGAGAGGCTAACTCCTTTGAGAATTTTTTTGTGAAAATGCTAACACACTTGCAAATGGTGGTGTACACTTGGTGGTGCTGGCAGATTTGCAAAGGAGGTGGAGTTTCTAGGGTTGAGAGGGGTGTGGGTTCCTCTCTCCCTGAGAAAATTAAGTGCATATTCGGCGCTTTTGAGAAAATTAAGTGCATATTTTCTATTGCACCGGTGGGAATTTTTGGAGAAGTTGCGGGAGTGTTTCTTGCTGAGAAACACTCACCAGACGCTAGTGTTGGCAGCACCGGACGCTGGTCTAGAGCGTCCGGTGTGGTGTCTATGGCACAGGTGTGCAGAGTGCACCAGACACACCCAAGTGAGTCCGGTGCTCAGCGTCCGGTGTGCGGGCGGTTTGGTAACCCTCTCTGCGCATGAGTCCGGTGAGCATCGGACGCTCAGGATGCATCCGGTGGCTCACGTTCAGTGACCTTGCGAGTTTGCGAAGCTCTCTGCGCACGGGTCCGGTGTGCACCAGACGCGTCCGATGTAACGTAGTAGAGCATCCGGTGGTGCTGTGCAGGCGTGTGTGCGCAGTAGCCATTGGCGGCAACGGTCGAGTTCAAACGGCTAGTGACATGTGGCTAATGCCTGAGCACCGGACGCTGGGGGTTGAGCATCCGGTGGCTCCTTGTGACCGTCTGGTGCCCTCGTGTTTTGCCCAGTAAAAGGGCAATGGCTAGTTTAGCCCTTTGGGCTATAATTAGAAGTGGTGGCCAGCCTTGGGTGGGGCTGAGTGTGGGGGTATAAACCTCTATACCCTTACGGCTAGACTTCAGCCAGGAAGCTTGGCTCACTACGAGACGAGTTCAAGGCTTGATCCGACAGCTCGGAGTTTCGCGCAAGGAAACAAGACGTGGAGATCAAGCAGGATTCTAGTAGGTTAGAATAGGAATTGATATCGAATTATCTATGGCAATTGTAACCGACTAGGATTAGTTTCTAGATCTGTAACCCTGCCCTCCAGACTATATAAGGAGGGGCAAGGGACCCCCCTAGGACATCATATTCTCTCAGCACAAATCAATACAACCAGACGCAGGACGTAGGTATTACGCCAACTTGGCGGCCGAACCTGGATAAAAAGCTTGTCCGTGTCTTGCGTCACCATCGAGTTCGTAGTTTGCGCACCGTCTACCGATAAACTACTACCGTGGGTATACCCCAAGGTAGACTGCCGACCAGCTTTCGTCGACAGTGGCGCGCCAGGTAGGGGGTGTGCGTGCAACTTCTCCGGCGAACGAGATGGTCACGATCCCAGCTTCCGCGACCGTGCCCGAAGGCCTCACGTTCACCGTCGGCCAGATCACGTGGACGACGTGCAGCGGCGGCTTCGCGACCACGGTTCCGAAAGAGATCCAGATCCAATCTGAGATCACGTCGTCTCCGACCACACGCATGACGGCACCAAGCTCCCGACCACCGTTCCCACTCTACAAGGGAAAGGAGATCGACTGCTCGGACCTCCTCCAAGCGCTCGATCGCGCTGACTCCAAGCTACTCGAAGTCTCCCAACTAATAGATGGAGTTCTGCGCCGCCCCGACCAAGCTGCTCGGGCGGATTTTTCAAAATCCCGCCGGCCAACTCTTGTCACCACGCACGAACGGCTGGGAACGTCCCTGACGATAACCTCAACCCCCTCAGGACGATCCGTCGAGCTCAAAAAGGAAGACTATCCTTGCGGCCTGAACAACTCGGCCTCTGTTTACTCACAACATGTCCAATCCGTTTTCAGCAAAGCAGGCTGGTCGCCGACAAGGAACAATCGTCACCATGTCAACATGGTGACAATCCGAGAGCTACGGGACGGCCAGGTTTCCAGCACCAACTCAAGCACCGGCTCCGTCCCCACCGAGGTTATAAACACCGAGGACGAGGGCTACGACCTAGATTTTCCTTCGCACCCTCCGGGTTTCGACCGATTCCCGATATTCCCCCCCCGGCGAGGGGATATTGTGTTCAATGTCAGCGCCGACGAACCGGCTGTTGACGGAGAAACAGATGACCAGAGGCAAGTCCGCGAACAGCGTAACGCCGATCGCGCCCGACGGCGTGCGGACGAACAACAACAGATGCCGCCAAGTAACCTCAACGATGCCTTTGACATGGTCGGGGACCAGCCGGTCTACAAAACACCAAGCGCCAACGTGGCTGTCGCCATGGCCAACCTGGATCGGCTTCCTGACACCCCCGAATGCCAGGGAGTCCGGACCAGTATCCGAGCACACCTGATCGCCGCAATGGGACAGACAGCCACTCTGCTCAAGAGAGTCCAGGACGTCTCTTATACGGAAGCCGCCTCCGACCAGACTAATCGTAGCCAGGTCTCACCCAGCAGGCGTCACCGCAGCCGCTCCCCCGACAACCATCGAGGGGACTCACGGCGCAACGATGGTGGTCGGGACGCCGATGGCCGCCGCCAGCAGAACCGCGTACGCGGCCAAGAAGAAGAAGATCAACACAGGGATCTCCGCCACAACATCCCTCCCAAAGATGCCCGGGACCGCATCAACAGGCGCGCCGCAGAGAGAGCAGTCCACGAAAACCTGCGCCGCATCGAGTACGATGCGACCCACGGTCCTCCGGGCCTAAGGCAGTTCTCCTCACACCTCCGCCAGGTCGTGTGGCCCCGCAATTTCAAACTCGAAAAACTTAAAAAATATGACGGCAAGGAAAATCCAGAGAACTGGATCACTCTCTACGAAATCGCCGTCCGATCAGCGGCAGGAGATGAGCACGTCATGGCTAACTACTTCCCCGTAGTCCTCGACCAGGCTGGTCATCAGTGGCTTCTCGGCTTGCCCGAGGACTCCTTCGACTCTTGGGAAGAGCTACGACAGGCTTTCATCGACAACTTCATCGCCACATGCGAGCAGCCCGGAAACAAGTATGACCTTGAAAGGATAAGAGACAGGAAGAATGAACCTCTGCGCGATTACATCCGACGATTCTCGGATATGCGCCTCAAAATCCTGAAGATTTCTCATGACGAGGCCATATCAGCCTTTATCAAGGGCTTGCGTTTCCATGAAGCGCTGAGGAACAAGCTGTTGCGTAAGCGCCCATCAACGGTAGCAGAGCTCCTCGCCACGGCTAAAAATTACGCCGATGCTGATGACGCAGAAAAACTAATCCGAGACGATGCGAGAGGCCCCGACCAGCCCTCCCGGCGAGATGACGGTCGTGGTCGCTACGACAACAGAAATCACCGCCGCTCCGACAACCGCGATCACCGAGAAGGTTGGGATCGGCGGCGCGACAGCCGCGACGACTTTAGAGGAAAGCGCCCTCGCGAATACGACCACGAAGTAAACACGGTCAAACGTCCCAACGGACGACGGGACTACCAAGACGACTACAACAAAATGTTGAAGGGACCGTGCCAGCTACACCCAAAGTCTAACGATACCATGGAAGAGTGCCGCGTCCTCAAAAGTATCTATACACGGCGGGCCGCCCAAGAGGACTCCGCCAAGAAAAATAACAAGCGCGACGGGCACGACCACGAAGATGAGGATGAGGACCAAGACAGGGACCCCCGACACCAATACGTCAGCCCCACCGACGTGGTCCATTCCATTTTCGGGGGCAAGGTCTCCACTGAGTCCAAGCGAGAAAGAAAGCTGTTAAAGAGAGCCTGCCTCAACATAGACAGCACGGACGGGCTGATCGCAGATCCGAAATTTCCCGCGTGGTCCCACAGGGAGATCTCGTTCAGCAGGAAGGACCAGTGGGCCGCTATCCCAGAGCCGGGTCGTTTCCCACTGATTCTTGATCCCTGCATCAATAGCATCAGATTCGAGCGCGTGCTCGTGGACGGGGGAAGCTCCATCGACATCCTCTTCCGCAACAGCCTGCCCGCTCTCAAGATATCACCGGCGCAACTAAAACCTTACGACGCCCAATTCTGGGGGGTTTTGCCAGGTCAAGTTCGGTGCCCCTCGGACAGATAACATTGCCTGTCCAATTCGGCACACCCGATCATTTCCGGACGGAGTTCATCAACTTCGTAGTCGCGGACTTCGACGGGACCTACCACGCCATACTGGGCCGCCCATCGCTGACAAAGTTCATGGCAGTCCCGCACTACTCATACCTAGTCCTTAAGATGCCCACGGAGAAGGGTGTCCTAACCGTCAGAGGCAACGTCTACACCGCGTACACCTGCGAAGAAGAAAGCTTCAAGATCACCGAGGCAATTGACCTCTCAATCCGCATGGCGGAAACAGCAAACCAAGCCGCACAGCTGCCTCCCGACTAGCTCCGATTACCTGAGCAGGAGACAGCCAGAAAGAATTCAAAATCCAGGGAGTACAAAGAAGTGCAGCTGGTCGAAGGCAACCCCGAGAAGACAGCCCTCATCGGGGCTAACCTGGATCCAAAATAGGAAGACGCGCTCGTCAGGTTTCTAAGGGACAACGTGAGCGTTTTCGCATGGAAACCCGCAGACATGCCCGGTGTCCCACGAAACCTGATCGAGCACTCCTTAAACGTCTCGAAGACCGCAAGACCAATCAAGCAAAAACTGCGACGGTTCGCTCGTGACAAAAAGGAGGCTATTAGGACAGAAATAACACGGCTTCTAGCAGCCGGATTCATAAAAGAAGTGTATCATCCCGATTGGCTCGCTAATCCGGTTCTTGTACGCAAAAAGAATAATGAATGGAGAATGTGCGTTGATTACACCGATCTCAACAAACACTGTCCTAAAGATCCTTTTGGTCTCCCTCGCATCGACGAGGTGGTCGACTCAACGGCCGGATGCGAACTCCTCTCCTTTCTATACTCTGGTTATCACCAGATCTCGTTAAAGGAAGAAGATCAGATCAAAACATCCTTCATCACACCCTTCGGCGCATACTGCTACACTACCATGTCTTTCGGACTTAAAAACGCCGGGGCCACTTATCAAAGGGCCATCCAGCAATGCCTCCACGACGAGATTCGCGATGACCTCGTCGAGGCCTATGTGGACGACGTGGTCGTAAAAACAAGGGACGCGAGCACCCTAATCGACAACTTAGACCGAACCTTTAAGGCACTCAATAGGTACAAGTGGAAGCTCAACCCCAAGAAATGCATTTTCGGCGTTCCTTCCGGTCTACTGCTCGGCAACGTCGTCAGTCGCGACGGCATACGACCAAACCCTGCAAAAGTCAAGGCCGTACTCGATATGCGACCACCGAAGAACGTCAAGGATATTCAGAAGCTAACCGGATGCATGGCCGCCCTCAGTCGTTTCATCTCAAGGCTGGGAGAAAAAGGCCTCCCCTTCTTCAAACTATTGAAAGCGTCAGAAAAATTCTCTTGGACAGAGGAAGCCGACGCTGCGTTCACTCAGCTTAAGACCTTCCTCACCTCACCGCCTGTCCTCACAGCGCCTCAGCCCAATGAAGACCTACTCCTTTACATTGCTGCAACCGACAGGGTTGTTTCCACGGCAATAGTGGTCGAGCGAGATGAACCAGGTCACGTCTTCAAGGTCCAGAGACCCGTTTACTTCATAAGCGAAGTTTTAAACGAATCCAAGGCCAGATACCCACAAATACAGAAGCTTATATACGCCATCCTGATAACGTCAAGAAAGCTGAAGCACTACTTCGACGGCCATCGAGTCCTGGTGACAACCAGCTTTCCTCTCGGGGACATCCTGCGCAATAAAGACGCCAATGGCAGAATCGTGAAATGGGCAATGGAATTATGTCCATTTTCCCTGGAATTCCAGAATCGCACCACTGTCAAGTCTCAAGCCCTGGTCGATTTCATTGCCGAATGGACGGATCTCAACGAGCCTTCCGTTCCAGATGTCTCAGACCACTGGTCAATGTTCTTTGATGGGTCCTTGAACATCAACGGTGCAGGCGCTGGGATATTGTTCGTATCACCCAACAAGGACAAACTCCGTTACGTCCTTCGGATCCTTTTTCCGGCGTCAAACAACGTCGCCGAATACGAAGCATGCTTGCATGGCATACGACTAGCCGTTGAAATGGGGGTCAAGCGCCTCTATGTCTACGGCGACTCCGCTTTGGTCATCAACCAGCTCAACAAGGAGTGGGACGCAACCCACGAGAAGATGGATCTCTACTGCAAAGAATTTCGCAAATGGGAAACTAACTTCTATGACATAGAGTACATTCACGTGGTCCGGGATAAGAACCAAGCAGCAGATGCGTTGTCAAAGTTAGGCTCCTCTCGGGCCCAAATTCCGCGGGGTATTTTCGTCCAGGACATCCATGAGCCGAGCGTAGGCTCCCCCCTGGTCGACAAGCAACCCACCGAGGCAATGCTCATAGATGACGCCACTCCGACAACCGGTGGGCGTGACTGGCGTACCCCGTTCATCAAATACATATCAGACGGGACAGGCTTTCAGGACAAAACAGAGAACGAGCGCCTTATCCGACGATCAAAGAACTACATCCTGGTCGACGGGAAACTCATGCGGAAAAACGCAAGCTCCGAAGTACTGCTCAAGTGCATACCCCAAGATGATGGTATCAAGCTCTTGGAAGACATACACGCTGGATCCTGCGGCAACCACGCCACATCTAGAACGCTGGTCGGAAAGGCTTTCCGAGCAGGTTTTTACTGGCCAACCGCGGTCGGCGACGCAGAAAAACTGGTTCGGCATTTCGAAGGATGTCAGTTTTTCGCTAAGAGGACCCATGTACCTGCCCATGAAATTCAAACCATCCCGTCATCTTGGCCCTTTGCTTGCTGGGGGCTTGACATGATCGGACCATTTAAACCAGCCCCGGGCAACTTCAGGTTTGTCTTCGTGTTAATCGACAAGTTCTCCAAGTGGATTGAATACATGCCCCTGGTCAAGGCAACCTCCGAGAAGGCTGTGGAGTTCCTCAATCAAATCATACACAGATTCGGCATCCCGAACAGCATAATCACCGACCTGGGCACTCAGTTTACTGGCACCACTTTTTGGGATTTCTGCGATGACAGAGGCATAGTCATAAAATATGTGTCAGTGGCACATCCACGTGCCAACGGTCAAGTTGAACGTGCTAATGGAATGATCGTCGACGCCCTAAAGAAAAGGCTGTACACCGAAAACGACAGAGCACCCGGTCGATGGATGAAAGAATTGCCGGCAGTGGTCTGGGGCCTCCGAACTCAGACCAGTCGAAACACAGGGGTGTCTCCCTACTTCATGGTGTACGGTGCAGAGGCGGTCTTGCCGTCTGACATACACTTCGGATCTCCTAGAATCGAGCATTTCGACCAGGCGACCGCCGACAACGCCAGAGAACTCAAAATCAATTGCATGGAGGAAAAGCGTTTAGTTTCGTGTCTCCGAACAGCAAAATATCTCGCAGCAGTCAGGCGATACTACAACAGGAATGTCAAGGACCGTTCCTTCGTGGTCGGCGATCTGGTGCTTCGATGGAAAACAAGCCAGGAGGGAATGCACAAGCTATCCACCCCCTGGGAAGGACCCTTCGTGGTGACCGAGGTCACACGACCTACGTCCTACAGATTGGCATACCCAGACGGAACACGAGTGCCTAACTCTTGGCACATCGACAAACTGCGACGTTTCTATCCATAAAGTTTTAATGACTTTCTTTTGTAAGTATCTTATAATTTTTGATAATGAAATTCTCTATTTTTGGCCCATACCTTGTCACACACAGCACTTGGCAAAACTCCTGCAACGGATGCTCTTAGCGACAACCAAGACAAATGCGGTGACACGTCACTCAGATATTCTTACAGCGCTCAAAACAACAGTCATGACAAAAAGCAAACTTTATTACAAACTATACATACAAAGTTTACAATAAATACCCTGACGGGCAAACACTAGTCTATTCCTACAGACTACTTTATTGGCCTAGCTGCTCGGGCTGATCACCCGCCTGGCCCTGCTGCCCGGACGAAGGGGTTGGGGCCACCGGCGCCTGGCTGGTCGAGACCGCAGGCGTCGACCGCCCATCTCCCGCAACGGACGCGCCCGACAACTCCCTGGCCGACCTATCTGAGCTCGGCTGGTCTGGAGGAGTGGCCGTTCCGCACAGATTGATGTCGCCGATCACCGTCGACGACAAGTCCAGCAGATTACCCCGAAGTTCGTCCGCTTCCTGTGGGCCGACTTCCTTCGGGTACCCCTTCTCCAGCCTGCTCAAGTCGACCAGGGGGTAGTGGGCGCGCACCATGCTGAGGACGTGCGCGCCGGCAAACTCCCCGGCGTCCTTCACAAACTGCTGGAGCCAGTCCCACGCCCGTTGCGCCTTCTCGACCGGGGTCAACTGCGGCGCGCGGGGCTGGCTCTCCGGGAGCTCGGGACTGATCAGATCTAGGACCGGGGACACTCCTTTCCAGATCCTGCAACAGTTGGCCTTCCAGGAGTCCCGGTCCTTGATCAGGTCATCCAGGTGCTTTTTGGTGTTCACCTTGAGCACTGCAAACGAAACGAAACGTTACTTTCGGCATACCAGACAAGCAAAGGGGCAGGCAGCAACCAACAAGGCGGCACCCATTACCAGCTAACTCCCGGTCTTTTCGACCCAATTCCTCTTCTGCTCGCCGCCCGGACTCCTGCGCACCGGCGAGCTGTTGGCTGAGCTGCTCCTTCTCTTGTTGGAGGCTCGCCACCTCCTCCTCCAAGTCTGCGTGAATCCTAAACTGGTCAGCAAAGCAAACTATACAAGTACGCGAAACTGCTCGGAGCGTGTGACTAACCTTCCTGCAGCCGGTACTGGTCGGCCAGACGACGAGCGAGGTCAAGACGACGCTCCTTCTCGGCACTCATCTCGACCACCTTCTCCCCGACCTCCGCCCGCAACCGGTCTACCTCCGCGGCAAGGGCCTTGTTCTCGGCCATGACGCCTTCTATCTGGTCAAAGCACCGTTTCCGGTACTTCGCCGTTTTCATTACGTCCTACAAAGCAAGCATATAACGATCAAGCAAGACAAGGCAAAAGAATTCGCAGCAGTACAAAAAACCGCTTACCTTGACTTCATCGACAAGGCGCTTGGCCGCGCGCTCCACCCTGGCGGCCTCTTCGGTCTCGGCGAGCTCCTCATGACCGATAAAGTGATCCCCGCGTTGGCGCCACACATACACGTGTTGGCGGCCATCACGGGGACGACCCTCGATCTCCTCCACCTCGTCATCGGAGGCCGCCCGGGTTTCCTCCTCCTGTGCTGCGTCACCCCCGGTGGTGGTCCCAGGCATTACTGGCCCTTGGACCAGACCTGGGGAGCCCGCAGCCGAAGAGGCTCCTGCTCGGGGCGGCGGGGGGACTTCACTCCCCCCGGCAGGACGAGCTATCGGAGAACTTCCCTTCTCCGAGGAGTCAGTTGGGGGAGCCTCTCCAGCCCTGGTCGGGCTGCTTGTTGTAGTCGGCGCCGCGCTCGGGAGCCCCTCGGTGCTCCCAGGCGCGACTGCAGCTGTTGGCTGCTCTGTGGTCTGGGGGGCCGCATCCCCAGAACCGCGGGCAGGCTCGCCCATTCCCTGGCTGGCAGTTTGACCAGGGTCGACATCCGATGCCGCACTACAGGAACAAAAGTTAAAAAAAAAGGAGTCCAAAATACGTAAGTCGAACACTTACAGGTCTGACCGACGGTGGGTCGCAGTGAACCTCCTCCTCGCCCGGCCGGTGGCCACTCGATCAGTGGCGACCGGCGCAGTGTCTGGGCGGCTCCGAGGCCGTCGGACCAACGACGGCGCAGCCTCCTCGTCGTCGTCGTCGTCGACGATCCGCACGAGCCGACGACGCTTCGGCGCTTGGCTGCTCTCCGCCGGTAGATCTGCCGGCAGCTCCGGTGTCGGCAAAGGATCTGCCGGCAATGGCCTTTTCCCCGCTACCCTCTCCTCGGAGGTCGGGACGGGGCGGGCTCGGTCTTCCTCACTGCTGGTGTAATGAGTACACCGAGCAGCGTCCTCCTCTGGCCGGGACCTCTCCCACAGGATCTTCCATCCCCGGTGCCAGTGATACATACACTGCGCACCGGTCGACATCACCGACCTGCAAAAGCAACAGAGATGAGTTAACTGCAGACGATATACGAATGATCAAACAGACTCTGCTACATACCTTTGGTGCTGGTCGTCCTAACTTGAAGGCTTGCACCCGGTCACTGCCACGGATGAAGCCCCCATCCGCGAAGTTAAACAGCTCGTTCAACAGCTGTTGTACCTCCGCTTTCTCCAAGATCTCCGACCGCATCCTGGTCGGGTCTGCGCTTCCGGCATACTCGTACGCCGAGTGCACCCTCTTCTGGCAGGGCATCACCCGGCGGCAAATGAAGTTGCCGACCACGCCAAGCCCGTCTAGGCGCGACCAGTCGATCAGCTTCATGAGATCCGCCACTGGACCGTCGAACTCCGGACGGTCGGTCCAGCTCGCCCTCTTCTCGGGAACGTATCCCACGTCGCAGAACGTGGAGCTGCCCGGTTCCTCCCTGATGTAGAACCACTTCCTGTACCATTCGGTCAAGGAAGTGTTCCATGGGCAGTGCAGGTAGCGATTCTTCATCCCATCACGAAGGTTGAGGTATACTCCACCTGCAACCTTGGAGCCTCCAACTGCTCCCTTCTTCCTCAAGCAGAAAAGATACCGGAAAAGATCGAAGTGCGGCTCTATGCCAACATAGGCCTCGCACAGGTGGATGAAGGTGGAAATAAGGAGAATTGAGTTCGGGTGCAGATTGCAAATCCCGATCTCATAGTACAAAAGAAGACCTTGAAGAAAAGGATGAACAGGAACACCAAAGCCTCTCTTAACGAAATCTTCAAAAACGACGATCTCACCGGCGCGAGGGTCGGGGTAGCTCTCCCCCTCCGGTGCCCTCCAGCCGCCGAGCTCTGCGCCGTGCAGAAGCCCCATATCGACGAGGTCACCAAGAGATTTTGTGGTGCTGCGAGACTTCTTCCACTCCTTGGCCATCAGTTCGGCCCTCTTCCTGGAGTCGCTCTTCGCCATTAGAGGTGCGAATGTGGGCTGGAGTTAGGAAGATGCAGGAGATTGGAGAAGATGAGAGCGGAAGGTTTGAAGGCAATGGCGGGCGAAGCAGTACAGGCAGACCTATTAGGCCCTTATAAACCTGCGACCCCACCTCTCCCACTTCCTGTATTCTCGGGAAGTGGGCAGGCCATGCGGCGGACGCGGCGTTTCGGTTTACAATGATTATAGACAATTAATGCGGCGGAGTTTTCGTACCAATTGATGGTTTCCTTTTCTCAAACCATGCAAAGAGCGGTTGTACAGTTGCCAGGTGCAACTTTTCATGCATCCGTCTGACATATCGTCAGGAGACCCCGTCACGTCAACTTTAATTGGAAAGATCTTTTCAAAAGTAAGAAGACACATACGCCAGTGAGTCAACAATCCGGGGACTGCACCGACCACCGAGCACTCGACGCTCGGGGACTGGTCGCCCAGTCTATCAGCTCGGAACTTCAAGGACTGCACCGACCACTGAGCACTCGACGCTCGGGGACTGGTCGCCCAGTCTATCAGCTCGGAACTTCAAGGACTGCACCGACCACCGAGCACTCGACGCTCGGGGACTGGTTGCCTAGTCTATCAACTCAGAACTTCAAGGACTGCACCGACCACCGAGCACTTGACGCTCGGGGACTGGTCGCTCAGTCTATGAGCTCAAAGCTTTAAAGCATGCACCGACCACTGAGCACTCGATGCTCGGGGACTGGTCGTACAGTATAGCAACATATAATTCCAAGAAGCACACTAAGTGCTTGGGGACTGGTCGATTGGTCTTTTCAATTGCAGACGAGCATGACATGCTCGGGGACTGGTAAATTCAATTTTTTAGACCTTGCTACAAGGCTCATGCTTCGCCTTCCAGCAAGCTCGGGGACTACATCGGTACGATGCATCTCAGTCTCAAAACTACTTTGGGGAATTTTCTTTTGACCCTGGCACCACGTGCCTACGCCACCTACTACCAGGCTCGGGGACTAAGTGGGCACACTTCACCTAGCGGTGAATTTGCTTGCTTTTTTGATGCTTCTACCTTTCAAAAAGGCAAAGTGGGCACACTTCACCAGGAAAGAAATTTTTTTTAGAGCACCATGCATTCTTCGAACAACCTGCTTTTTCGATGTCAATGTTGATCAACTGTCTTTCGAGTTGGTCAAGGAACCGTTGCAACTGTTTGGGCGATTTTCCCGCTTGTTGAAGACGACAAGCCTCGCTGATCGAAGAAGCTCAAGACGGCGTGTTGCATCACAATACATGGTGCTCGGGGACTAGCTGTGGGGGTATAAACCCCTATACCCTTACGGCTAGACTTCAGCCAGGAAGCTTGGCTCACTACGAGACGAGTTCAAGGCTTGATCCGACAGCTCGAAGTTTCGCGCAAGGAAACAAGACGTGGAGATCAAGCAGGATTCTAGTCGGTTAGAATAGGAATTGATATCGAATTATCTATGGCAATTGTAACCGACTAGGATTAGTTTCTAGATCTGTAACCCTGCCCTCCAGACAATATAAGGAGGGGCAAGGGACCCCCCTAGGACATCATATTCTCTCAGCACAAATCAATACAACCAGACGCAGGACGTAGGTATTACGCCAACTTGGCGGCCGAACCTGGATAAAAAGCTTGTCCGTGTCTTGCGTCACCATCGAGTTCGTAGTTTGCGCACCGTCTACCGATAAACTACTACCGTGGGTATACCCCAAGGTAGACTGCCGACCAGCTTTCGTCGACACTGAGCACCCTTGGGACTTAGTGTCCATGCTTGGGGAGTGCTAGTAAATCCTCTAACTCACTTGTGCTTGCAAGAGTGCGAATCAACAGTGAGTGAGTGATTCTAGTGCGTTGCATTGAGAGATTGCATCGAGTGGCACTAGGTGTTCGTGTTGCAAGCCGGTGGTGATTGTTACTCTTGGAGGTTGCCACCTCCTAGACGGCTTGGTGGCTTCTGACTCCGTCGAAGCACGCAAGGAGATTGTGCGGTGCTCCGGAGAAGAGATTGTGAGGGGTACGGTGCTCACCCCGCGGGGATCACGAAGAGTGTTGACGGTCCTTAATGCTCACATTTAACCATCAAGTAATCATGGAAAACGATCTAAATGGAACCAACACCTAGACTTAGGGTTTTATCTGACAGAATTCCACGATTTTTGGTGTTTGTCTATTTCTGCAGGGGGTTATCAGGAAATATGGAGGAAAGGCCCACACGTCGAGTTTACATAGAGATATTAACGTGCCGCGCAATTTTCTATCATCTAGAAGACTCGAGAAGCCACGGGACCGAAGCGGAAGCCGAGAGGCCTCAGGGACAGGGCGCCCGCCCTAGTCCTGATGGCGCCCACCCTCCCCCCTGGACCAATCAGGGTGAAGTTCGGGGATCATGCTCCACCGACCTAATACTTCAAGGAAAACCACACGATCAATGTCGGTTTGATCCGACGGCCCAGATTCACTTGAAGGGACTATAAAACCAGACCCCCTGGCCCCTGGAGATCATACCTCTTCTACAGAATCAAAGTTAGGGTTTCAATTCTTCATCCAAGTAGGGAGGATCCCTCTAGTTCTTCTAGTTCTACCTCTAGTTCATTTAGATCTAGTTCTAGTTCATCTAGTTGTAGTTCTAGTTCCTCTAGTTCTAGTTCTAGTTAGTTCTAGTTGTAATCTAGAAAATAGGGAGAGAGAAGAGGAGAGCGGAGGAGGAGCCGGATCTGTCGGATCTTCCTCAACATTGTACTTTTGCAGCATCTGGTTCGTTCTTCATCGTTCTCCAGGTTCTTCAACTCATAACTCCTGAGTTCTCTAATTACTTTTATTTACATTCAAGTTATTTATTGGATTCCCGCTTGCATCAAGTGCTCTAGTCTTTGAAACATTAGAGTAGTAATCAATAGATTAGACGTGGTGTTTAGTCTTGCGATTACCTGGAATTGCACCCAATCCTGCGGATTGTTGTGGTAGCCTTAGGGTAGTGACAGCCCTAAGGGTCGACGTATTCCACCACGTTCGGATCGGTGTTTGTAGGACCGTAGTCAGAGCTTCCTAGCCCCCTTCTCATCTCTTTCTGTGGTTAGTGTTCTGATGTCCCGAAATAGATAATCTTAAAGTAATTTTTGATTCTTAGATCAACTAGAGAACTCTCAGAAAACTTCCTCTCTTCCCACCAAAAATATTCATATAGTTATCCTTGGGCGATCTTGGATCTTAATTAGTACACTCACGTTCCCTGTGGAAAATCGATACTCTGGAATACTCCCGGGTGAAGGCTACATCGGTATCCGTGCGCTTGCGTATTTTTCTGTTTGCGTTTAAAATACCCAACAAGCTTTCTGGCGCCGTTGCCGGGGAACGGTAGCTGTGCTAGTTTCGAACCAAGTCGTCCGTGTATCCTTTTTCTTTTCCTTTTTTACCACACTCACCTTACCATTTTCACCATACCACATGGATTTCACTCTAAGCATTAATGAGCATGAAATTTATTTCATAGCCACTTCATTTACTCCATGCTCATATGCAACATCTTCACAATCCATTGGTTTTTCCAACATCACCACATTCGAGATCTCCAACCCCCTCATCCTTTCTATTTATAAAAACTTTAAAAGGGCGGTTGTCGATGCATATGTCTATAATAAATTTTGCAGATCTCGTTGAGTTGATCTTGATATAGGTCAGCGTTGGAGGGGAAACCACTTCACTGACATAAATTGATGGTTTCCCAAGGACAAGCTTGGTGTCCTAAAACAAGCACTGATCAGATCGTAACATAAGCTTTTAATTATTTGCAACACTACCTTGTGTATTGAGCATATAAGATAATTGTAAAAAAAAATTCCTTCGGGTATTCTTGTCACTAACCTTTCTAGGATTGGAGCAAGAAGATCGGATGAATGACAAGCACAAGGTATGTACAACCAATCATCATACAACATTGAATTAAATTCATCCAAACTTGAATTTTGCAAAATTCAAGCTTGGGGGAGTACTTTATATAAAAACATCATTTGCCATGTTGCTATGTTGGTTGTCCCTACCTTTGAGACATGCTCAATTTGTTAAATAGTAATCACACTACTTCATCTCCACTTGAGTAGATCTCTATAAAAGCCATCACGCTACCTTTGTTTATCCTAGTAAGTGTTAGTTTGGAAGTACTGTACATACTTCTATTGGTTTTTAAATTAAGCATGGTGCTTAGGTTAAACAGCCTTCCTTAATCTAATTAGACATGGAGTCTAGTTTGGTTATTGAACTAAAAACTGCTTGTGTAGACATTGGTATATTTTGTTGGACTAACCCCTGCAGGAAAACTTTCAATATCGACCTGGGAAGTCCTGAGATAAACTCACATTGGAGACAAAGAGAGACACACATGAAGTTTAACAATTTACACAAGGAAGGCATAGCTCACAAGAGATGATCCATGGAGGGTGCCAAAAACACGATGCAGAACCGCTAAGAGAGGAAAGTTTCCACAAGGTGATATTGTACCATCACTCTTCAAGTAAGGTAACATCTTAAAGTACTTGACTATCACTTTTATAAGTTTCTCCTTGGTTCTGGCGTTCACAAGAATAAAAGAGACAAACTTGTATGATTTACAACTCTAGATTAACCAATCCAATCGATTCAACATGTTTAGTCCTTCCACCTTTGTGATCCAACACTCCTAATCATATGAGCTAAAATGTTGCACACTCAATCTTTGGAAGATATATAAAAAACAACATAAATATAGATAGATTAGCTTTCCATTAGGTTGAGTGATCTGATCTGACAAATGTTTTAAATGCTACACTCATGATCTTATTATCCATCAACTTTGTCTTGCTCACTATGCTTAAGGTTAGAAAGAACAAATACACTTTTGGTTCTGTTGGTGTTTTCCACCAACAGGGCCCATGCACTTGATCTCTGCCTTGTCTCTATGAGCAGGTACACTTCGAGCAAAATATGAAGGAGTTTTTTAACTCCCAGACTCCACCAAGTGAAGAACCTAGATCTACGAGCACAAACACACTGGAGATACTGGACACTCAGGCAATCACTGCACTGAGATGCTTGAGGACGTAACTACTAGAGTAACCCTGTTGTGGAAGTAATTACTGACCTTCTGGCAGTCAAGAGATACAATCCAGGACGTCCCGTCATCCCGATCTCCATCGGCATGGTGGACTTCCTAGAAGCACTCTGCAACTTTGGCTCCAGCGTCAACATTATGCTCAGGGTACTCTATGAAAAATTCTTTACACATCCTTTATCAGAAACAACCATGGGTTTGCAGCTTGCAGATTGTACACTAAGTTTCCGAAAAGGAATATTGAAGAACCTCTGCATACGAGTTGGTACCTTGTACGCCCTAGCAGACTTCGTGGTAATAGAGACGGGTACTGATGAGAGGGCACCTATCATCCTAGGGAGGCCATTCCTGAACACCTCGGGAGTTGTCATCTACGCTAGTGCTGCCAAGATCAGTTTCTACATCAAGGGGAGGAAGGAGACGTTTTCCTTCTAGAACAAGATTACACAAATCTCAGAGCAATCCAGTTATGAACCAAGGAAGAGGACCAACAGGAGGAACAGAAACAAGCAAATGTGGACCAAGTCAGCTAAGATGGTCACTGCAGTTCAAGGAGGTCAAGACCGTCGACTTAAGTCACCGTTTCTGACCAAAAAGGACGACCCAGTCACCTATCAGCTCCTGTTCGGAACCATGCCCCTAAAACCAATATACATTCAGCTTCAGATAGCAGATCAGACATTCCGAATGGTTATTGACAGAGGAGAAGACGAGTACGATCCACCCATCATCCTTGTAAGACCGTTCCTCAGCACCGTTAAAGCAATCATCTACATTGGAACCAGAGAAGTCCACATGCACTTCCCCTCTGAGAAGGTACGCCGCTATTTTACTGACCCTAACTATATAGTTGAAGACTCTAAGCAGGTCAGGACAAGAAGAAGATGACGCAACCGCAACCAGAGAAGACAAATCATCAAGGACGGATGGGTAGACTATGAAGGAGAAGTTGTAAGGTCTGAAGATATACAACTTGAACAGAACTGTCCTGAGGAGACCGTAGCACCGAATTAGGTGTGTAGAGAGAAGATAGTTATACATGAAGAGCAGGCGCTGCCGGAACCACCAACTACGCCATCCAGCAAATCCCAGGACGACTGAGAATATGGAGAGTCCCGTTCGGAGGACTTAAAAACACCGAACGCCTTGCCAAGAGGTAAATTTGGTAGTTATCTTTTTCCTTTCAATTATTTTAAAATTGTTTGCTTAGTTAATCAGGTTCATATCATCTTGAAAAGAAAATAAAAATGTTAAGTAAGCCCCATGTGAGTATGCTCATGGCATAAAACCCATAAGTACATTCACTGTGGTGGCATAAAAATAAAATAAATATATTCCTGTCCTATAAAAATAAAATTATAAAAATAGATTTATGATCCTACCAAAGAGAGTAACATTTATTGAGGAGGCTCAACATGATAAAGGCTAGATATTTATGCTAACACTTAACCAGTTCCACAAAGCTTTGTTGTCTATTTGAGCTCCACAGAATTCAAGGATCAAAGAAGACTAGCAGACGGAGGACATCCTAATCACTGATAGGGTGCTGCCAACATTCAAATACACCTCTGCCACCTGCTAGCTACATCAGAAGGAATTACGTCAAAACCCAGCTTGGGGGAGAGCAACCTCATTTATCCAGCTAAGTGCTCTACTCATGTTTATACTTTACTTAAATAATAAAAAAGATGCACAATCATAAAAACCCAAATAAAGATTTTGTGCTTATATATATATCTTTTCTTAGTTTGCTAAATAAATAAATAAATAAAATTTGCTATGAACCCTCATGATAAGCTCTCACATGGAAATAATTAATAGTTGCTCTGCCATGACTAGTTCTCAAAATTGAAATCTCTCTCAAGTTTAGGCCTAACTGTTATTAATTAAGATTTGCTCTAAACCTAAACTTGTGGGAAGAGTACTTGATCTGAAGTCTAAGTCGTTAACGGATATGATATGGGAAGGTTGAGCTCCTGTTTACCTATTCCTAGAGATGCTAGAATTCTGGAGAATTTTATCTTTGAAAATCTTTAAAATGTTGCATGATGAGTTCCTGTATGATGAGAGTTTAAATTCCTACCACATCCATATATACATGCTTGCTAGACTTTGAGCCACATATTTACTTTTTACTGCTTATGAGCATTGAGTGTGGTCAAGCTGTGTAGACCCTTAGGAGCTTGTCATGTGGTTAAAATCAAGATTCACTTGCACGTTCACTCATACATGCTGCTTCTACTCCGGAAGTACGCATCCACATATATCCATCCATTTCCATCTCCAGAACCACCCAAAAATATTCTACTCCTAATCCGGGAGAGAATAGCCAAAAATATTTCTGTTTTTCCCCTGTGAAATAAATGCTCAAGTTATCTTGTTACTACCACTTGCTATATTATCTCATGAGATGAGTGCTCTAAAAAAATAAAAAAAAGAGAGAAGATGCGAGGAAATAAAAAGGGGCAAGTGCCCGGAACCTCGAAAAAAAAAGTCAGACGAGAGGTAAAAATGGACAAGTGTCCGACAGTAGAATTAGGGGTACAAGATACCCACCTGAGAGAAAAGAAAAAGAAAATATAGAGCATCTCATTCTCCTCAAAAAGTTTCAAAAGAGCAAGAAAGGTATGTATCCCCTCAAAAGAGCATAAGTAGAATTAGACTTTCACCATTGTTATCACCATCATCACCATACACCATTCATTCGCCACACATGCACATCTTGATTTGACTTATTGACTTGTTCTTCTAGATCCATGGTTTGACTTGTTCTTCTAGATCCATGCAATAAATGTCTTGTAAGTATGTATTAGGTGTCTCCCACCTATGAGCTCCAGATATCAAAACCTTATTAGAGTAGGGTGAGAGAGAAGGCAATGCCACTATGCCTTATACCAAAAATACCACATACTTTGAGAGAAGGCATACACCATTACTGCCTTGGTAAGGATCCAGAAATACCACAAAAGAGAGACTAGAGAGAATCATACAAGCAATCTCTGAGTTTTATTTGAAAATCTGCAAAAACTCCAGAGCTATAGTTAATCGAAGAACAAGAGACATGGTGCTTGACTAGACTGTTCTATCTTTTAACTACTCAAGACAGAAGTGACGGTTACAAGTCCCATGGTGAAAGGTAAATGAGTAAGTTTTAAGTCTTAACAGTTTACTCTACCCAGAGATGAGATCTTGTTTGAAAGCATGTGTATCTCTAAGGCATAAAACCACTGCAGAAACTCTTAAGTCCATCTTTGCTCAGGGACGAGCAAAGGTTAAGCTTGGGGGTGCTTGTTGACGGTCCTTAATGCTCACATTTAACCATCAA
This sequence comes from Sorghum bicolor, assembly GCF_000003195.3. Classification (NCBI taxonomy): domain Eukaryota; kingdom Viridiplantae; phylum Streptophyta; class Magnoliopsida; order Poales; family Poaceae; genus Sorghum; species Sorghum bicolor. The sequence goes on from NC_012879.2 coordinate 27,285,292, forward strand.
CTAATCATGGAAAAAGATCTAAATGGAACCAACACCTAGACTTAGGGTTTTATCTGACAGAATTCCACGAGTTTTGGTGTTTGTCTATTTCTGCAGGGGGTTATCAGGAAATATGGAGGAAAGGCCCACATGTCGGGTTTACATAGAGATATTAACGTGCCGTGCAATTTTCTATCATCTAGAAGACTCCAGAAGCTACGGGACCGAAGCGGAAGCCGAGAGGCCTCAGGGACAGGGCGCCCGCCCTAGTCCTGAGGGCGCCCGCCCTCCCCCCTGGACCAATCAGGGTGAAGTTCGGGGATCATGCTCCACCGACCTAATACTTCAAGGAAAACCACACGATCAATGTCGGTTTGATCCGACGGCCCAGATTCACTTGAAGGGACTATAAAACCAGACCCCCCTGGCCCCTGGAGATCATACCTCTTCTACAGAATCAAAGTTAGGGTTTCAATTCTTCATCCAAGTAGGGAGGATCCCTCTAGTTCTTCTAGTTCTACCTCTAGTTCATCTAGATCTAGTTCTAGTTCATCTAGTTCTAGTTCTAGTTCCTCTAGTTCTAGTTCTAGTTAGTTCTAGTTGTAATCTAGAAAATAGGGAGAGAGAAGAGGAGAGCGGAGGAGGAGCCGGATCTGTCGGATCTTCCTCAACATTGTACTTTTGCAGCATCTGGTTCGTTCTTCATTGTTCTCCAGGTTCTTCAACTCATAACTCCTGAGTTCTCTAATTACTTTTATTTACATTCAAGTTATTTATTGGATTCCCGCTTGCATCAAGTGCTCTAGTCTTTGAAACATTAGAGTAGTAATCAATAGATTAGATGTGGTGTTTAGTCTTGCGATTACCTGGAATTGCACCCAATCCTGCGGATTGTTGTGGTAGCCTTAGGGTAGTGACAGCCCTAACGGTTGTTGACGGTTCTTAAGTATCAATTTTAATTATCAAATAAACAAGAGAATGGACCAATATGCAACCATCACCTAGAATTAGGGTTTGATCTGATAGAATTCTACGAGTTTTGTTGTTTATCTATTTCTGCAGGGGGTTATCAGGAAATAAGGAAGAAAGGTCCACATGTCGGGATTACATAGAGATATCAACGCACCGCGTAATTTTACATCATCTAGAAGACTCCAGAAGCCACGAGACCGAAGCGGAGGCAAAACTGGGCCAGGCCCAGGGCGCCCGCCCTGGAAGCCTGGGCGCCCGCCCCCCTGCTGGAGCCAAATCAGGACTCTTTCGCTCAGGATATTCCACCGACCTATTGGATCAAGAAAAACATAGTACCACCTCGGCTATCGACCCAAAAACGCATAGAAGGGGAGGACTATATAAGCAAGGCCCCCCTGGCCCCTGGAGAAGACATGAAGAAATTATCATAGAGACTGAGGGGTGCCCTCGAAGGAAAACCTCTTCTCTAATTAATATTTCTTTTTAGGCTTAGCTATCAATGTAAGGTAGAAATAGATCTTCTAGTTTCTACTAGATTGAGAGAGATAGAGTGGAGGTGTAGAGTGGAGGATGCCCGGCCTGTCGGTGTCTACTCCAAGCTTGTACCTGCGGGATCAAGTTCTCCTAACCTGAAGCTTGCTCCTAGGATTCTTCAGTAATTCGACTTCTAAATTCTAGTAAGTTCTTGTTTTATTGTTCTTATGGTTTATGAGTTCACTTTAATCTCTTCGCGTAGAGTTTAGAGTAATCATTGCTGGCGTAAACGTGGTGTTTAGGCTGGGGTACTCATAAATATTCCCTGACTAGCTGGACCGTGGTAGTAGTGAGGAACGTGACAATTCCGAGCTACCTTTGTAGATCACATCTCGTTAGCAGGAAGGATAGGGTTTATAGGTGCGGGTTGAACATCCTTTGTGGTGTCTAGATTCCGTTAGCCTCCCCATTAGAACAGTAGATCATCCTTACCAAGATTAGAAGGAGACTACGGTTGCAGTCTTCTCTATTTATCACTCACATCGAAAGACATTCTTTGTGCCTAAAGGTTAGTAGTAATAGACCGGTTAGTCAGATGCACTCTTTCTCCTAGTGGTAAAAAATAAATACGATACTCTGGATAACCTCCTAGGTGAAGTGCTCACCGATATCCGTGCGCTTGCGGATCAATTCCTTATTGCGTTCCCAAATATCAACAAGCATTTCTGGCGCCGTTGCCGGGGAGAAAGACGGTTGCTGAGATAACCTGTGTCTTGCTATTAGCTTGTATCTATACTTTTATCTTTTCTTATCTTTTATATCCTTTATTTATTTTCTTTACTCTTACCCTATGGAACACCAAAACTCTAAATCGATCCATGAGTCTGCAATCCCTTTAGCAACTGACCTTTTACCATGGGAATCATCACAACCTATCCAAACATCCCAGTATAAGTTAAGTTCTAGGTTGATTGCCATGATTCAAAACCTATCTTTTTTGGGAAAGGAAGACGAAAACCCTTACCTTCATATTAGAGATTTTGAGCAAACATGTGATTGTCTTCGAAGGCATTTCTGATAAGACTTTACGTTGGAAGCTTTTTCCTTTTTCTCTAAGGGGAGAAGCTAGACAATGGTACAGTTAGAAGGTAAGTCAACAACAAGGTGAATGGGGAGTTTTACGAGCCAACTTTTGTCTAGATTTCTATTCCCTTGACCGTATAGCCGACCTTAGACTCGAAGTCCTATCTTTTAAACAAAAAGATAATGAAACTTTGGGAAAATCCTGGAAACGTTTTTCTGATCTTTTAGAATCTGGTCCAAACCTTAATCTTGAAGACCCTGTTCTTTTATTTCACTATTTTCGAGGTCTTCATAAAAATCACAAACAAATGCTACACACAATGTCTAGAGGTTCTTTCTTTCGCATCCCTGCTGATGAAGCTAGAGTGATCCTAGATAGAATCCTAGAAGCTGAGATGGATAATACCCTTCATGATGAAACCTACGAAGCCGAAGTAGACACTCTGCCAAATTCTTCATCTACTTTAGCTATCCCAAGTTTTGAGCCACAAGAGGAAGAAATTCCACTACCGGACTTCATGCTGGATATAGAATCCGATCTTTTTGCCGATTTTGGAAATATTTCAAACTACCATTCTATTGACAAACCCCAAAACGGCCAGTTTAGCATTTATTTACCAAGTGAATATCAATTGAGAGAGCTTATCTCAGTAATGAGTAGCGAACGGTTGGAGGAATCAGAGCTTTCCTCTGATGTGATCCGTTTGGACACACCCTCTATAACTATACGTTGTGCTTATAATTCTGATCGATTTAATGCTCTTTATAATCCTGTTGTGGGGATCAACATCATGTCTGAATCTTTTGCACTTAAACTATTTAAAAATCTTGTCTTAACCCCCACAACAAAGATCATAAAGGAATCTTCGGGACGATTAATCTCCAATCTTGGAATTATTAATGTCCTACCTCTTACGGTAGAAGGCTCCATGGTTCATTTGAACTTCTATATCTTTGATACATGGGACTTCGACCTGTTAATAGGACAACCTTTTAGAAGACTCCTTTATGAAGGTCATACTGGAAAGCTACACATTTCTTTTGGAAAAACTTTTCAATTCCCAATGATAATTTCACACTCCTTAAATAATAAGGCCGAGTCATATCTTTTGCCTGATCCTATGGAGGAAGTAAAGGCTGCATCTCTAGAGCTTTTAGATGAATCAGACTTAGAAGACGAAACTCCTTTCTTCACAGAAGAAGAAGACGAACCTTCTGAGCCTGAACCCTTAGACGAGATTGCAGAAACACCTAGACCCCCCATAGAACTTAAAACTTTACCACCCGGTCTTACCTATGCTTTCCTAAACAATAATCCCGAGTTCCCTGTGATCATTAGCGATAAACTCACTCAGGATCAAACTCTGCGATTAATGACCATTCTTGAGAAACATCACTCAGTATTCGGCTACTCACTTCAAGATCTTACAGGAATCAGTCCTATGATTTGTACCCATCGTATTCCAACAGATCCTTCTGTTACACCCTCTCGAGAACCCAACGTAGACTTAACAACACTATGAGAGAGGTAGTTAAAAAGGAAGTTATAAAGTTGCTGCATGCAGGGATTATATATCCTGTGCCGCACAGTGAGTGGGTGAGCCCAGTCCAAGTTGTGCCCAAAAAGGGAGGCATGACAGTTATTATGAATGAAAAGAACGAGCTAATTCCGCAACGCACCGTCACAGGATGGCGGATGTGCATAGACTATAGAAAACTAAACAAAGCCACGAGAAAAGATCACTTTCCTTTACCTTTTATAGATGAGATGGTAGAGCGGTTAGCAAACCATTCATTCTTCTGTTTCTTAGATGGATATTCAGGGTATCATCAAATCCCGATCCATCCTGATGATCAAAGCAAAACCACTTTTACATGCCCTTATGGAACTTATGCTTACCGTAGAATGTCTTTTGGGTTATGTAATGCACCAGCTTCTTTTCAAAGGTGCATGATGTCTATATTTTCTGATATGATTGAAGAGATTATGGAAGTTTTCATGGATGATTTCTCTGTTTATGGAAAAACTTTTGATAGTTGTCTTGAAAACTTAGATAAGGTTTTGCAAAGATGTGAAGAAAAGCACTTAATCCTTAATTGGGAAAAATGTCATTTTATGGTTAGAGAAGGAATAGTGCTAGGACACTTAGTGTCTGAAAGAGGTATTGAGGTAGACAAAGCTAAAATTGAAGTAATTGAACAACTACCTCCACCTGGGAACATAAAAGGAATTCGAAGCTTTCTTGGCCATGCTGGTTTTTATCGTAGATTCATAAAAGATTTTCCATTTATTGCTAGACCACTTACTCTTTTGCGAGCCAAGGATGCTCCTTTCGAATTTGACGATGCATGTCTAACATCTTTCAATTTATTAAAGAAAGCACTCATCTCTGCACCAATCATTCAACCCCCTGATTGGTCGTTGCCTTTTGAAATTATGTGTGATGCTAGTGATTATGCTGTGGGGGCAGTATTGGGGCAAACTAAAGATAAGAAGCATCATGCAATTGCTTATGCCAGTAAAACTTTGACAGGAGCTCAATTTAACTATGCAACCACTGAAAAAGAGCTTCTGGCTGTTGCCTTTGCCATTGATAAATTTAGATCTTATTTAGTTGGAGCTAAAATAATTGTTTACACTGATCATGCTGCACTAAAATATTTGCTCACTAAAAAAGATGCTAAACCTCGCCTGATTAGATGGATTTTATTACTCCAAGAATTTGACTTAGAAATAAAAGATAAAAAGGGAGTAGAAAATTCTGTTGCTGATCACCTGTCTAGAATGTATTTTAAGAGTCCACAGGGAACCCCAATCAATGATTCACTCTGGGACGACATGCTCTACGGGATTAACAGGTCTGACCCCTGGTATGCAGATATTGTTAATTTTATGGTTTCAGGGTATGTACCACCAGGAGCAAACAAGAAGAAGCTTATTGAAGAAAGTCGTTCACATATATGGGACGAGCCATACCTCTTCCGAGTATGCTCTGACGGCTTACTCAGGAGATGTGTGACCACTGAGGAAGGATGGAAGATCATCGACAGATGTCATTCATAACCATATGGAGGTCACTATGGAGCATTCCGTACACATTCAAAGATCTGGCAGTGTGGATTCTACTGGCCTACAATGTATGAAGACACGAAGCAATATATCAGAAGATGTGGGCCATGTCAAAGGCACGGAAACATAAATACAAGGGATGCAATGCCACTCACCAACAACCTTCAGATTGAGCTCTTTGATGTCTGGGGAATAGACTACATGGGTCCATTTCCTCCATCAAAGAAGTGTGAGTACATCTTGGTGGCGGTTGACTATGTCTCCAAGTGGGTAGAAGCATTACCTTGCAAGCATGCCGACAACGTCAGTTCAAAGAGGATGTTTGAAGAAATTATATTTCCAAGATTTGGAGTCCCCAGAGTAGTGATAAGTGATGGAGGAGCACACTTCATCGACAAACGCTTCAAGCAATATCTATCAAGACATGGAATCCGTCACAACGTCGCTACCCCTTATCATCCTCAGACAAGTGGCCAAGCAGAGACTTCCAACAAACAAATCAAGAATATTCTTCAGAAGACAGTAAATGAAATGGGAACGGCGTGGAAAGACAAGTTACCCGATGCACTCTGGGCATACCGGACAGCATACAAGACCCCAATTGGAATGTCTCCATACCAATTGGTGTACGGGAAGACTTGCCATCTACCTGTTGAACTAGAATTCAAAGCACACTGGGCCATAAAGAGATGGAATATGGACCTAGATGTTGCTGGAGATTATAGAAGAATGCAATTATCAGAATTGGAAGAATGGCGAGAGAAGGCATATCATAATTCAAAGATCTACAAAGAAAGAGTCAAGAGGTGGCATGACAAGAGAATCAAGAAGAAGGAGTTCACACCCGGAGATAAGGTATTACTTTTTAATTCCAGGGTGAAGCTTTTCGGGCATGGAAAACTTCGGAGCAAATGGGAAGGACCATTCAAGGTAATCAATTCATCATCCCATGGAGCTATCACACTTCAAAACAGCGAAGGTACGTTATTCAAGGTAAATGGTCAACATCTTAAATTATTTTTAGAGCCCAATGAGGAATTTGAAGAAATAGACGTAGTCCATTTTTACCTTCCCATGGAGAATTAGAGCCCGACACTTTTGGTCTGATGGTTTTGGGGCATATATATATTTTTCTAAATAATTTCGCATCTAGAAACGCGCTCGGAGAAGTGGGCCCACAGAGGGGCCAGAGAGAGGGCGGGCGCCCAGGTCAAGTGGGCGGGAGCCCAGCCCCTGTTCCCCCTCGGTCCCAACTTTCTCTGTTATGGAAAATGCACTTAGGGTGATCCGAATAATCCCTCGGATGGAAAGTTTCGCACGCACATCGACGGGAGCAACCCGAACAACCCATAGAGGCATCCTTTTGACCCCTATATAAACAGACCCCTGACCTCAGTTTTCAAACACCAAGCCACCAAGCTTTCTCTCCTTCAACTAGAGCTTGATTAGCTCTCCTTTAATTAGAGCTTAATTAGCTCTACTTCAATTAAAATTTTATTAGTTCCTTGCTACTCCAATGGCCGACAAGTACCACGACGATTGGGAAGTCGTCCCCTTCAACCTCAACATGGAGCCAGTGGAAGACCCCGATGCCCGTGCTCTCGTCCCAGCCAACACAGAGCGTCAGCTAGAAGCCATGCCATTATGTCAACGCAGCTCCGCCCAATCTTACCATGCTCAACCAGTTCTCACCGCACCACCACAACCCCTACTCCTCAAAGGACCATCATCCAAGACGAAGACCACTATCAAGGTGCCAATCGGCACAAGGATCCTTCCACCTAGACCCAATGAGAGCGTCGTTGGAGTCAAGACCAACCGGAGCGGCGAGATCAGCAGCGTACGCTACACTTCAGAGGAGGAAAGGCCTTACTTTGAAGGGATTAGAGCAGCCAAAGTCCGTTTCATCCCTCCAAAGGCAGCCCCGAAGCATTCTCTCAATGCTTTTGAGACACCTCCCAAGCGTCGCAAAACTATAATGGATATTGATGAGGAAGTTCGCAGGCTAGATAGAATTATCATAGACCTCCAGTCCTCAATTAATTCTCTCACTAGGCAGCTCTCTAACCACAACACCATTATACTACGCCTTAGGCAGGATCTTGCCAGTGCCAACAAGAAGATCAAGGAATTAGAGCGCCGCTAAGTTATCTAGATTAGACCTTGAGGCAATGCATCTTAGTCATCTATCTTTAAATTCGGTTTAAGTTTGCTATTATTATTAGTTTGCTATTAGTTTGTTATCAGTCTTTTGTACTAAATGCCTCAAGATCAATAAAGAGTACTACTATTATTATTATTATGTCTTGTGTGTCTCTACTTTATTTTTGTGCAAGAAAGCAGAAAACAAGTATGGGGGAGATCCCTCAACATGCCTAACACACTCCGACTACACCACTCCACGATTCAGGTACACACTCTGCACACTTTACTTCATACATACATTTATTTTGAATTATGCAGATTACTGTTTCCGACATGATAAAATAAAAAGATTAAAATATTTCTAATCATGATTAATCTCAATCTGTGATATTCCCTGAAAACTTACAATTATTATAAAATCATTTTAAAACCCTGTGTTACTTAAGTCAATATGGAATATGTGATGGTAGAGTATGAGTTTCTTATTCTTGATATCATTGTTGCTTGGATAATTTATTTCAAAATATTCAAAATTCTAGCTACCATCCTCAGTGTTTTATATGCCTGATAAAAATAAAAATATTAATTATGATTATAAAAGCTATCTGCTCTGTATTGAGTTTGTTCAAAATGAGTTAGACCCTTGTTGTGAGATTTATCATGCTCCCAAGATCAAGACACTATTTCAGTAAGATTCACTCTTCCGAAGTATTATTGCATTAGAGGCATGGGCTATGCAAAAATAAAAATATTTTGAGGAAATAAAAAGGAGCAAGTGCTCGACAACCTCGCAGAAAAAAATGGACAAGTGTCCGGCAGTAGAATTAGGGGTACCTCGGTATCCACTTTAAAAAAATGATAGCCCATGGTCCCTCTAATAAGCAATATGCCAGCAAGAGTTGACAAAGTTTTTAATTTTCAAAGTCTTTGATCTAAGAGTATGACATTCCCCTCCTCGGATCCCGTTTTGATCAGGCAATAAATGCAAAGTAAGTATGCTTGAGAATTTTTGCAAAATAAAACAGCCTTAGTGAGATATATATAAAAGATAATGAGTGATCTGAGAGAACCTATGAGGATCAAAAGGTATGCTAACTTTCTTTCAAAAATATACAAAAACTCCAAGTGACAGGATCGAGAAGAAAGGATCTTTACTCTTAATCATAAACTTCCCTGACTATGGTACACAGTGGAATTTTAACACCCTGCAATTATATAAAGAGAATGTTTTAAATGTTTACCCCAGATATTGTTCTTAACCATCCTTTTCTCGAGGACGAGTACAAGCCTAAGTATGGGGGTATTTGTTGACGGTTCTTAAGTATCAATTTTAATTATCAAATAAACAAGAGAATGGACCAATATGCAACCATCACCTAGAATTAGGGTTTGATCTGACAGAATTCCACGAGTTTTGTTGTTTATCTATTTCTGCAGGGGGTTATCAGGAAATAAGGAAGAAAGGTCCACATGTCGGGATTACATAGAGATATCAACGCACCGCGTAATTTTAGATCATCTAGAAGACTCCAGAAGCCACGAGACCGAAGCGGAGGCAAAACTGGGCCAGGCCCAGGGCGCCCGCCCTGGAAGCCTCGGCGCCCGCCCTGGAAGCCTGGGCGCCCGCCCCCCTGCTGGAGCCAAATCAGGACTCTTTCGCTCGGGATATTCCACTGACCTATTGGATCAAGAAAAACATAGTACCACCTCGGCTATCGACCCAAAAACGCATAGAAGGGGAGGACTATATAAGCAAGGCCCCCCTGGCCCCTGGAGAAGACATGAAGAAATTATCATAGAGACTGAGGGGTGCCCTCGAAGGAAAATCTCTTCTCTAATTAATATTTCTTTTTAGGCTTAGCAATCAATGTAAGGTAGAAATAGATCTTCTAATTTCTACTAGATTGAGAGAGATAGAGTGGAGGTGTAGAGTGGAGGATGCCTGGCCTGTCGGTGTCTACTCCAAGCTTGTACCTACGGGATCAAGTTCTCTTAACCCGAAGCTTGCTCCTAGGATTCTTCAGTAATTCGACTTCTAAATTCTAGTAAGTTCTTGTTTTATTGCTCTTATGGTTTATGAGTTTACTTTAATCTCTTCGCGTAGAGTTTAGAGTAATCATTGCTGGCGTAAACATGGTGTTTAGGCTGGGGTACTCATAAATATTCCCTGACTAGCTGGACCGTGGTAGTAGTGAGGAACGTGACAATTCCGAGCTACCTTTGTAGATCAGATCTCGTTAGCAGGAAGGATAGGGTTTATAGGTGCGGGTTGAACATCCTTTGTGGTGTCTAGATTCCGTTAGCCTCCCCATTAGAACAGTAGATCATCCTTACCAAGGTTAGAAGGAGACTACAGTTGCAGTCTTCTCTATTTATCACTCACATCAAAAGACATTCTTTGTGCCTAAAGGTTAGTAGTAATAGACCGGTTAGTCAGATGCACTCTTTCTCCTAGTGGTAAAAAAATAAATACGATACTCTGGATAACCTCCCGGGTGAAGTGCTCACCGATATCCGTGCGCTTGCGGATCAATTCCTTATTGCGTTCCCAAATATCAACAACGGTCGACGTATTCCACCACGTTCGGATCGGTGTTTGTAGGACCGTAGTCAGTGCTTCCTAGCCCCCTTCTCATCTCTTTATGTGGTTAGTGTTCTGATGTCCCGAAATAGATAATCTTGAAGTAATTTTTGATTCTTAGATCAACTAGAGAACTCTCAGGAATTTTTCTCTCTTCCCACCAAAAATATTCATATAGTTATCCTTGGGCGATCTTGGATCTTAATTAGTACACTCACGTTCCCTGTGGAAAATCGATACTCTGGAATACTCCCGGGTGAAGGCTACATCGGTATCCGTGCGCTTGCGGATTTTTCTGTTTGCGTTTAAAATACCCAACAAAGAGCAACTCTAGTTGAGTGAGACGTGAAGAGCGACAAGTGGTCTGGCCGGGTTAAGTGCTAGAGCTTGTGGTAAGCACTCCATGTGGGAGAGTGTGACTTGCGGGTCACCACTAGCAAGAGGACCGGGGGCAACCTTGGAGCTTGTCTCAACGAGGACGTAGCTTGGTGGCAACCAAGTGAACCTCGGGAGAAAATCATCGTGTCAACATTGTTCTTCCTGTTGGTTTGCAAGTCCCTATCACAAGCTTGTTATTACATTCATATACTTATGCTTGTGTAGTTGCTCTTGTAATTAGATAGCTTGTGTAGCTTGCTAGTTAACTTCTTGCTTGTGTAGCTAGAAGTAGTTCCCTTGCATGACTAATTTGGTTCGTGTAACCTTGTTAGTTACATTGCTTAGTTTGTGTAGCTAAGTAAATTGCGCTCTCTAATTTGGCATTAGTTGCCTTGTTATTGAGCTTGCTAGTGAGCTTAGGCTTTGTGCGCTTTGCCTCACTAGTTTGAGTAGGAGCTCCCCCGGTTTGCAAAGTACTAGTTGCATAGGTTTGTGTGACCTTGCTCCTAGAATTGGTTAGGTGAGCTCTTGCTAAGGTAGCACCTTGCTTGCTTGTTTAGGATCTTTTCATGGTGCTAGAGAACTTAGATAGAGGGGTATAGTCTTGGCTAGACCGATAGTTTTAATTTCGCATTTGTTTCGGATAGCCGGCGTAATAATTTTTAGAAAGGACTATTCACCCCGATCTAGTCCGCCATCTTGACCCTTCAATTGGTATCGGAGCTAGGTCTCTCATTTATGGTCTTCACCGACCCGAGAGGATGGCGGTTTATGGGCTAGATGTTGAGTGTCCACACATTTTTGATGGCACACACTTTGCACACTGGAGAAATTGGATGACATGCAATTTTAAGTTTATTTCTCCTCAAATGTGGTGGATTGTAGATGTGGTCTTTTCTTGTGCAATGGATAAAAAGGTTGCAACTCAAGCGCAAGAGAAATGCCTACGTCTTGATTGCCAAGCTACTAACATCTTCTATTCATCCATGAAAGATAATATATTTGGCGAGATCATGGACATGAAGTCCGCCCATGAGATTTGGGTATTTCTCAATGAGAAATATGGGGTGATCTCGAAAGATGTTGTGCCAAATGTGGAGGCACATGAGGATGTTGAGCATGACCACAACACCGTGGTTGTGGAGGATTGCTCCACCTCATGGTCAAGTGATGGTGATGATGATGCTACCACAAGATCATTTGACAAGGATGATGATGATGCCACAAGTGATGTAAATGATCATGCTACCTCATGCACACTTGATGATGAAGATGATGGCTATGAGAGTGATGCTTCCACAAGCTCATCTACTACATCACCACATTGCTTCATGTCACATGGTGACACTAAGGTATCTATTGGTGATGTGATTATTGATTGTGATGGTCCAAATTTTGAGCTTGTATGCAAACTCTCAAAAGCTTTAAGAAATGTGTTAGCAAAAACAAATAAATTGAAAAATGAAAACTCATTTCTAAAGACCACATGTGAACAACAAAAGCATCCACTTTATGTTACTACTTGTTCACATGAGGAGCTAAAATTGGTTCATGAGGAACTTTGTGTTACTCATGATAACTTGGTAAAAGATCATGTTTTTCTCACTAAGAAGAATTCTAATGAAGAAATTAAAACTAGTGAGAGCTCATCATTTGGGTCAAATGATCAATCATATGATACTACTAACCCTTGTGATGTAGGCAAGAAGCATGTATCCAACTCTTGTGATGATTTATTGTTTATGCCATGTTCTTCACATACAAATGCTTGTTCTACTTCTTTGTCTTTTGAGACTAACCTTTTGAAGGAGAACAATGAGCTCAAAAGTGAAGTGAAGAATTTGAGCAACAAGTTAGAGAGGTGCTACAACTCAAAAGTCACCTTTGAGCATATATTGAAGACCCAAAGAAATTATGGTGACAAGTGTGGCCTTGGCTTCAAGAAGAAGATGACAAAGGGCAAAAGAAAGCAAGAAAAGAGGAAGCTTTCTCGTTTCATGTGCTATCGATGCCATGAAGTGGGACATCTTGCTAATGGTTGCCCAAACAAAGAGAAGCTCAAGAAGATAAAAGAAGAAGAGAGGCTAAAGCATGTTAAGTCTTCAAGTGTCGCACTTGGGGTCATCTCACCTCAATGTGCCCAACCAAGCAATTGGTGAAGCAACAATTAAAGCCTCAACCAAAGCCACGAGTTGAGAAAGAAAAGAAGCCCCAAGCTCAAGTCAAGATCTACCATAAAGATGGTGGTGACATGGCGATGATGAAGAAGAAGACAAGAAGGGGAGGTAGACAATCAAGATCATCAAAAGACCTCTCCCACATCAAATGCTTTGAGTGCAAGAATGATGGACACTTTGCCTCGAAGTGTCCCACCAAGCTTGAGAAAAAGGCTCAAGCAACTCTCAAGAGGCAAGGCAATGAGAAGCAACACATGAGCAAGGAAGAAAAGGCTCAATCAAAGAGAAGTTGCTACTTATGCCGAGAAAGGGGACACATGGCTCATTCATGTCCCCTAGGTAATATTTCTAGGCCTATTTCAATTTATAACCATAATATGCTTAGAAAGGATGGTGATGGTACCTCTATGGTTGCTATTGCAAAATATCCCGCTACTCATACTAAGGCATCGCCTAAGTATGTTGCACCTAACTTGAGAGGACCCAAACTAGTTTGTGTACCATCAAACAGTGGATGAATGTGTGTAGGTACCATCGGCATTGGAGGCTTGATTCAATTGATCCTATAATTGTTCATCATATGATTGAGTCAAGCATTGAAGCCTAGTGCACATCCTAAACCCAATGCCATGACAAGATAGTGAAGTCCAAATGTGCTACAACATACAAGTGTCATATTCAAGTTGTGGTATTTTTGGATGATTTGATGGCTTGCAAATACATGAATTAAAGCTTGCAAATTAGATGATCATGAGCTAACCAAGGTATATCTTTGTTGATCACATTCATTTGGGTGCATATGAGTTGATTGAATTGGATATATATGCAGTGTTGCTTGCTATAAGATGATTGAATGGATTAAATGCTTAAATAATAAAGTTTGGATTGATTTGGGTGGATAAGTTCATAAGATGACATTTAGTAAGTGGATTGAATGGATATATGTCCTGTGAAAGTATTCAATCAAGTCTATTTCAAGTTTGATTCAATTTGAAGATGCATAGCTCAATTGCTTGAAATCTGTCCAACAATGAAAATCTGAGCTAGCTGAGATCAAGTCTGATTTTGAGTGATCAAATCTGTTTGGAATGTCTTGAAATCTGGAATGCATGCTGTACATTTATGATAGAAGATGCTGTAGAAATTTCTTGAAGATTAGATGAGGGATACTTCAGTTTTGGAGTAGATCTTATCAGCTATAGTGCAGCAGTTTTCAGCATGTAGCAGTGGTGGAAGAATTGAAATCTGGTAGCAATCTAGAAGTCACATGAAACTCAAATTTTTACAGCTGCTAGATGACTTAGTAAATCACATCTCCACCAAAATTCGTGGCATTTGGATCTGTACATTGTGAGATATAGATATTTCTTTAAAGGGTACAAAATCTGCCAGAAAAGTGAAAATTATTGGATTGATCTAGAGTCACTTCAATTGATAGGTCCTCAAGTTGGAAACATGTTTACAAGTGTTTGAGGCACCTAAGTTTGGTTTTGAATTGATCTATAAGCATGACAAGTAATGAGTACAAGGGCATTTGGTTGTGAAATGTACTTGGTGTACACATTTAGTACTCAAATTGAAGATCAAGATCAAACTCAAGATGAAAATGAAGTTTAAGCTCTAGTGACTATTGGAGATCATTTAGTAGAAAGAAAAGGACTTAAACAAGTAGAAAGAAAATGACTTAAATAAGGATTCATGGTTACTCATCATATTAAGTCCATCACTTGAATCAATCAATCAAAGCAATTCAAGTAAGTATCAAAAATAGTTCTTTGGAGAGAGGTCACTTCTCCCTATGTGAGGGGCGTGCCGCCCAAGGAGTGGGTAAACCAAGTGTGGTGCTTGGAAGGCTAACATGGAAGTGGTGATCTAAAGGACATTTGAGATGCTTAGTTGAAGCAATCAAAAGGATTGATCAAGGAAGCAAGCAACACCCAAAAGTGAGCTAGTCGTGCTATTTCAAGTGGTATTCTTATTAGTTCTCTCATGCAAGCAATGGTCAAAAGAATAAGCAAGTCAACCACGACAAGATAGTGCACTTGATCATAAAGTGGTTTTGATTTCATATGGGTAAAGATTTGATCTATCAATTGGCATTTATAATTGGTCTTCACCAAGCTTATCAATTGGACTTCACATTGCTATTTGGAGTAAAATTGGAATTTTATTGACCATCCTCTACTCCAACATAGCAAAGGTATCATTATAATGTGTATGATCATTTCATCCTTTACTAGTATGCGGTTAGTGCATATAGTACATGCTTCATAGGATCATGCACGACAAATGAAAAATTTTAAATTCATAACACACCACTATTGCTTGAATGATTAGTTGATCTAGTGGTATGTATATGAGTTTATTCATGAGCTAGTGAACCCAAGTACTTGATCTATTTTGGATTGTTAACAAGTGACAAGTACAACATTGGCAAGATAACCCTTAATGTGAGGTGTGAAAAAGCTTGTCATTGGTTCAAACCGGACTTGGAAGCTTAAGCAAATCAACATAGTTCAAGTCAACAATTAGAAGCTCATGATGATTAGAGTACAAGAACAAGACAACAATGCAAATGGATATCTAGACTCAAATGTTTCTTCAAGTAATATCCTACAATTGGTACTCATGATGATGATAGCAAATGTTCAAGATAGCAAACAAGTGGTTCCATATTAAAAAAACCTTAATTGGTAGAAGAATCCCATATGGTATCGTACAAGATATTTCAAATATAACATCTATACATATGGTATCTATCATACAAGAAGGTGGTTCCACAAGTGATCCTCAACTTTAAGTGATCATCAAGCAAAGAAAAGTTCCCTCACCAACAAGATTGACAAGTGAATGACCCATGCTATGACATAGGGGGAGTGCCCCACCAAATGGTATCAAGGTCAAAGATCCTATGTGGTATCTCAAGAGCAATTCAAGTAATGTCATTCCAACACATATGGTGACGTCCATAAAAAATGCAAGATTCAAGCCTCAACCATCTATCCCAATGCAATCCTTTGTCACAATGAGATTCACACTTTTTCAATTGGTACAATTGATTTAATTGGTATCACATACCCTTTTATGGAAATTGATGACAAAGGGGGAGAAGTTGGAACAAAGATATGATCATGGGATAAGTTGGACAACAAAAGATACGTTTCAAGGGGGAGAGATCAAAGATGGACATGGACAAGGGAGCAACATTAAGATGGATCAAGAAGGATCAAGATTCTTGAACAAGGGAAGCACACAAGTAGGGGGAGCAAGCTCATGAACATTGATTGTTTGCATTTGATATCTGCATGTTCATGTGCTTGCTTGCATTGCATAAGTTTTTAAATTCAATATGTATGCTTGTGTGGTGTATGCTAGTTATAGAACGTGATTGATGATATGATAACTAGCATGCATAGGTTGGTAGCTAGACTTGTGTTCTTCAAGTAAAGACTAGACCCTTGCTTTTAATGTTGATCTCACGGGGTTTCTAGTGTTTTTGTTGTCTAACTACACATGGTGCTAAGGATGGTGTACATTGAATGCTTCAAATGCTATCGAATTTGGTATCGAGCTACAAAGGTTTATTCTATACACCTTAGCACTTAGTAGGGTTTTATGGTGCTTATCCAAATCTTGACATAGAGCTTAAATGTTGGATAAGTAGCATAAAATCCAAAACAAGTTAGCAATTTACACTTGTGTGAACTGCTAGCCTGAAAAAGCTTAATTTCCATATCTTTGTAGAGTTGTCATCAATTACCAAAAACGGGGAGATTGAAAGGTCCTTGTTTGGTTTTGGTAATTGAGTGACAACTTAGGTGGACTAATAGTGTTTATGTGAGATACACAGGAGATTAGTCCACAGGTGATTATATGATGATGGAGGAGCTCATTGCATATGAGACATGACATGGAGTCATGTGACCAAGGTGGAGAAGATCAAGATGAGGCTTGGCTCGATGGACCGGTTGCAAGAGTGAAGGGCAAGTCGGAGGCTTTGAAGCGAGGGACCGCGTGTGATGGTGAAGCTTGAGCAAGACTTGGCGCCGATGTACCGAGGCAACAGTGAAGAGCAAGTGAGGTCAAGATCGATGAACCAATATGGTCACGTGATGATATGAAGTGGATCATATCATTTGGTGATTGGTAGGTGCATGTGTTGCATCAACATTGGAGGAGATGGAATGGAAAGTGCAAGGCAAAGGTATAACCTAGGGTATTTCCATTTCACCGGTCATAGGTGTGTAGAGAAGTTTATGACCAGATTTAGGATAGATGGTCGTACTATCAAGAGGGGCAAACTTGTTTGCATATCGGTCATCTAGTGCCACTTGAGCAATCTAACTTTGCATACGTGTTAGGATCGAGTGGTGTGGCAAGTTAGAGAGGCTAACTCATTTGAGAAATTGTTTGTGAAAATGCTAACACACTTGCACATGGTGGTGTTGGCACATTTGCAAAGGAGGTGGAGTTTCTAGGGTTGAGAGGGGTGTGGGTTCCTCTCTCCCTGAGAAAATTAAGTGCATATTCGGCGCTTTTGAGAAAATTAAGTGCATATTTTCTATTGTGCCGGTGGGAATTTTTGGAGAAGTTGCGGGAGTGTTTCTCGCTGAGAAACACCCACCGGACGCTAGTGTTGGCAGCACCGGACGCTGGTCCAGAGCGTCCGGTGTGGTGTCTGTGGCGCAGGTGTGCAGAGTGCACCGGACGCACCGAAGTGAGTCCGGTGCTCAGCGTCCGGTGTGTGGGCGGTTTGGCAACCCTCTTTGCGCATGAGTCCGGTGAGCACCGGACGCTCAGGATGCGTCTGGTGCCTCGCGTCCGGTGACCTTGCGAGTTTGCGAAGCTCTCTGCGCACGGGTCCGGTGTGCACCGGACGTGTCCGGTGTAACGCAGTAGAGCGTCCGGTGGTGCTGTGCAGGCGTGGGTGCGCAGTAGCTGTTGGCGGCAACGGTCGAGTTCAAACGGCTAGTGACACGTGGCTGACGCCTGAGCACTGGACGCTCGGGGTTGAGCGTCCGGTGGCTCCTTGTGAGCGTGTGCCCTCGTGTTTTTCCCAGTAAAGGGCAACGGCTAGTTTAGCCCTGGGGGCTATAATTAGAAGTGGTGGCCAGCCTTGGCTGGGGCTCAGCACCCTTGGGACTTAGTGTCCATGCTTGGGGAGTGCTAGTAAAGCCTCTAGCTCACTTGTGCTTGCAAGAGTGCGAATCAATAGCGAGTGAGTGATTCTAGGGTGTTGCATTGAGAGATTGCATCGAGTGGCACTAGGTGTTCGTGTTGCAAGCCGGTGGTGCTTGTTACTCTTGGAGGTTGCCACCTCCTAGATGGCTTGGTGGCTTTTGACTCCGTCGAAGCACGCAAGGAGATTGTGCGGTGCTCTGGAGAAGAGATTTTGATTGGTACGGTGCTCACCCCGTGGGGATCGCGAAGAGCAACTCTTGTTGAGCGAGACGTGAAGAGCGACAAGTGGTCTGGCCGGGTCAAGTGCTAGAGCTTGTGGTAAGCACTCCACGTGGGAGAGTGTGACTTGCGGGTCACCACTAGCAAGAGGACCGGTGGCAACCTTGGAGCTTGTCTCAACGGGGACGTAGCTTGGTGGCAACCAAGTGAACCTCGGGAGAAAATCATCGTGTCAACATTGTTCTTCCCGTTGGTTTGCAAGTCCCTATCACAAGCTTGTTATTACATTCATATACTTATGCTTGTGTAGTTGCTCTTGTAATTAGTTAGCTTATGTAGCTTGCTAGTTAACTTCTTGCTTGTGTAGCTAGAAGTAGTTCCCTTGCGTGACTAATTTGGTTCGTGTAACCTTGTTAGTTACATTGCTTAGTTTGTGTAGCTAAGTAAGCCGTGCTCTCTAATTTGGCATTAGATGCCTTGTTATTGAGCTTGCTAGTGAGCTTAGGCTTTGTGCGCTTTGCCTCACTAGTTTGAGTAGGAGTTCCCCCGGTTTGCAAAGTACTAGTTGCATAGGTTTGTGTGACCTTGCTCCTAGAATTGGTTAGGTGAGCTCTTGCTAAGGTAGCACCATGCTTGCTTGCTTAGGATCTTTTCAAGGTGCTAGAGAACTTAGATAGAGGGGTGTAGCCTTGGCTAGACCGATTGTTTTAATTCCGCATTTGTTTCGGATAGCCGGCGTAATAATTTTTAGAAAGGACTATTCACCCCCCTTCTAGTTCACCATCTCGACCCTTCACCAGCCTGCACCGGTTTCCTCACCCTAGCGGTCCCACTAGGAGCATGGAACAGCTCACCCCAGAAGAGGTGGAGCCACAACTCCCAATGCGGCATCACGCCCAAGTAACCTTCGCACACCGCGGCGAAGATCGCCGTGGCGCAGATCGCATTGGGGGAGAAATGCTGGAGCTTGACTCCATAGTGGTGGAGGAGGGCCCTCATGAAGCAACTCGGAGGAGATCCAAGCCTGTGGCGATGGAACTTGGTGAAGGAGATGATGTAGCCTTCAGGCGGTCTTGGCTTCCGGTGCTCCTCTAGTGGCGCGATCCATTCCAGTCACATCGAGGTAGTGAGCGGGTGGAGAAGGCCCTCCTTCTCCAAGTCCCGTAGCCGGCGCTCCGTCACAGTCGACGAGCGCCACTCATCGGTGGTGATGGGCCTCAATGGCATCGTCCTAAGCATAGAAGGCACGATGGAAGGTGACTCTACCATGGCTATCTCTCCTCTCTGAGCTTAGTTCGTCTTGGTGCACAGGAAGATGTGGAGAAAGAAGTAATGAACGCAACGGCGGAATATGGAATGGGAAAACACGAGAAGAAACCCCAATATATATAGGCGCACTGCAATGGACAAATCCGACAATCATGTTAACTCCCTCCATAAATGTGCCGCCTAACGGTCCTATTTTCCCCTGCGACAGGACGTTACGGATTCCGCCCAGATCGGATGACGCCACAACGGCTATCTCCTAAAAAGGAATGCCCAACAGGCAAGAAGACAAACCGCCATGGCATTTCCTTCCACCACAAGATAAATTCAGCACAAATGCCGACGAAACCTCGAGGGAGCGCAGACTGGCCCACCGACAGGGTTCAACAGTCACCCTCGAGTACCCGAGTCAGGGACACCTAGTGGGAGGTCAAAACGAGGCATGGCTCGGAAGCAGAGCCTCGAGATCCTATTGGGAGTATCCAAGGCAGAGGCAAGTAGGTCATGAGGAATCCCCATGAAGGGAGGCATCGGGCCACCGGACTCTATCGAACGAGACCGGTATCCTCAACCAAGCTACCCTAGCTTTAATAAGAGCGCCTCCGGGCTAGAGCCAACCTCATCGAACGGGGCATGGGTTCCCACTTGGACTACCCGATAAAAGCTCACCAAGGACGATGATGGTTATAACACCCTAGGTGTTAAGCATGCACTTAGTCTCATAAACTACTCATAAGCACTCTTATCAAGCATGGGCATGAGCATGGTAGCATTCTAAGTGTGATTTTATGTGCTTGATTTAAATGAATTAAATATGTCAAATTAATATGCTTGCTTCAAAAAAATACTTGTGATAACCAAAATGGGTTGAGCTATGTTTTAGAAGAATTAAGAATAATTTTGTGAAATTTTTGGAGCTCTAGAATTTGAGAAATGAATTTTATACAAAATTCCCCAAATAAATTTATTTAAAAACCTAGAACGAGTTTTAATTTGTGATTCAAATTCTGTTTGGAATTTGGACTTGCACTTTGAAGCAAAGTTGTAGAGTATTTTGTGGGGAACATTTCTTCTTTTTACCCCAAATCCTGAAAAACTATGCAAAGGCCTCAAAATTTGAATTTAAGCTTTTTGGAGAAAAAGAAATTCAAAAAAAAGAAAAGGGGACGGGCGCTGCTGGTCCAAGCCGCCTCCTTTTCGGCCCACTCGCGCGTGCAGCCTAGCTCCCCTCCTCCCCCACGCGTGGGCGCATCCCGCCTTCCCCTACCCAATGCCGGCCACGTGGCGGCCGTACGTCAGCGACGTGGCCGCGGCCGCCCGGCTCCAACCGGCATGACCCAGTCGGGACGCCACCCCGCTCCCCTAGGCGCCCCATTCCCTCCGTCTCCCTTTCCCTCGCCCTCAGCCGCTCCCGCTGCAAGCTCCGCCGCAGCACCATTGCTGGTCGAGCTCTGCCGCTCGCCGCCGGCCATTTCGACGGACCATCTTCCGCGCCGAGCCCACCGCTGTGTTCGCCATCACCGCGGTAAGCCCCTGCGGACGAGCAACCGAGGTGGTAAGCCTCCATGCGACTGCAATGGCTCACCGGAGTTCACCCGACCTCGTCGGAGTGCTCCGCCGCGCTAGAGCCCTCTGTTCTCTGCCCCTTTTCACTTGTTCTTGTGCGCGTTGTGTTCGCGATGACCTGAGCGAGCTCCGACGCCACTGCACGGGCGCTCTACCCCGCCGAAGTGGCCTGGCCACGGCGACCAGCGCCGCTGTGCTGCCATGCAAGCCAGCAAGGGTGCTCTCGCTGTTTCCCGGCCAAGCCAAGGGCAACATCAGGTGCGCCTCACTGCGGGAAACACGTTGGTGCTCACCCCGCGGCCGGAGGTCTCACCGCCGGCGAGATCCGCTCATCGGAGGTGCCCCCTCCTCTCTGTCGCGCTGACCAGTGGGGTCAAGGGCCCACTATCAGCCGCAAGGGGATCGGGTTGGGTAGAGATCTGGGTGTCTCTAGCATTTTCCAGCGTGGATTTGAAAAAGAGATTTCGAAAATGGTTTTTCAGAAATGTTTTAAATCGTATTAAATCCATATCTTGAGATCTATAGCTCCAAAAATGTTGAAATAAAGTTTGACATGTTCTATTAATCAAGATCTACAATTTGGTGCCTTTGCATGTTATGTTTGTACAACTTTTCTGTGTAAAAATATTTATTCCATGATTTTGCTGTTATTTAGAAAATGCATAGTAAATGGAATATAGCTCAGAAAAAAGGTAATTCTAGTTATGCTAGCTTTGCATGGATGTGTACTCTCTGGGAAAAATATGTAACACAATATTTGCTATATAAACTAATTTATGATGATTTAAATGCTTGCATGGTAGTGGATTATGATTTTTAATAAATAATTGGATCATGCAATTAATCTGGAAATTTTTGGGGACATTTCTTATGTTAAGAAGCAATTTATAAAAATATGAAATCTGTTGTTTGACACCTTATCACCAGTAGGGTATTTACACTTAATTATGTTAATAAACTTGTGATTTTTGTGTGGGCCATCTTACCTGCCCAAATGCTATGAAAATGTGGTAGTCAACTTTATAAATGTCCAGTAGCCTGCTGTAATTTTTGAAGAATTTATTGAAGCACAGAAGTATATACTACTGTTGTAGGCTTAATAAAAATTAAATATAAATAAACCCTTGCTATGCATAAGTTGAATAGAATAAATTGTATTTGGTTTATCTTTGAAGCACCATAGTAGCCTGCTGGGTCGTAATAGCTTGTAGAAGAGAATGCAATATATGCTTGACTTTGGTTACATGTTCTTGGATGATGTTGACTACCTTGTAGAAATAGTTTTGTGTCTCATCCATTGGAACTCATCTTTATTGGAGATGGGGTTTGTGCCTACTCATTTAAGCATTATGTCATGATCATCTTGTCTTAGCTTGCATAGCACTGCACCTCGGGCATCTCGCACTTCCACTCATGTGCACACATGCATCATACAAGCTCGCAGGAGAACAAGGTGGGACCCGAGGAGTAGGAGGAGACACACGAGGAGGAACTTCTAGGAGGACAAGAGCTGGAAGGAGATCTGTAGGAGTGCACGGACCACAGGCCTAGCACCTTCGAGAGAGGCAAGCCTTGGAGCATTCTAAGACTCCCTATTCTCGCTAACTTCATTTGTTATATCATGATTGTTTCATAATGCTGCATTTAAGTGATAGGAGTTGCTTGATACCGTGGATGTATATTTACTCCTTGATATCACCACCTGTTATCTACCTTGTCCTAAGTAGATAGGCTCGGAGTCTATGCTTAGCTTGCTTAGCACGGTAGAAGTCGGATGATTTCCTGTCACTTGCGAGATATAGGTGGATACCTAAATGTTAGTTGTCAATGCTATGTTGAAAGGTAACCAAGTGTGGGAAAGAAACTGAGACCGGGAAGGGTCTTATGGTGGTGTTGACCATAGTGCCCTTTGCCTGTGTCGATTAAGGACCGATCGTTGACGGCCCTCTTGTCATGTTGAATGCATGCCCTAGACTTAGCTGGAAGGATAAGTCATTCCAACCGCGAAGCCTGAACACTATCCAGATCGGGAGTCGAGCCATCATGCGCTGTATTGGTGATGGTTGAGGAGAACGACGAGGGTGCGGCACGCAACCTTGGTATATCTAGGATACCTCGGTCGCCGGAACGGTCCTCGGGTACTGGTGATGCCTGTCGAACATGCGAATTGGTTCTGGATAGTGTAATATGGTGATCTGTAGCTCACTTGATCGGTGAGTGTGGTTTGTGTGGGGAATAACTCGCCAGCTGGTCAGAAATCAATTCGAATCGCCATCGCTTCTGGATAGTGAGCACTTGAAATGAGCCCTGTCCTCGTAGTAAGGACTATGAAACACTGTGGTTATAGTAATGGATGATTTTGTGAATGTTATGATAATGTACTATCATATCACAACAATTGTTTGCAATAGTACAGGTGCAAATCTAGATGATAGGTAATAATACCAAACTTGAGCTCTTGGGTATGTTAGGATATACTTCTAGATGATTAATGCTTTTAGGTGAAAAGGGTTCAGCTATCCCACTATACAGCCTTCATGATCCTTGAAGAGTCTTTTATTTTTGGTTTATGACGGGTAAGTCTAGCTGAGTACATTCTCGTACTCAGGGTTCCATTCCCATGTTGCTTTGCAGATCGGCAGATGTATTATGGGTATTGCATTCACTGCTTGTACCCAGCAATGGGTGACGACTAGACCAAGGGCGATGGTCACTCTACCTCATCTTTTGCTGTTGTGTGAATGACCGAGCTATGGCACTGTACCAGACGAAATGTGTGTGTTATTTTAAAATTGAGATGCTTCCGCTACTCTTGAACTTGGTTTGTAATAACTATATTTGAACTCTGATGTAATCTCTGAATGTTGCGAACTAAATGTATTTGTGGATGGTGATCGCTGGACTTATTATGATCTTGGCTGTATGTACGAATGTGGTTTGAAATCCTTCGAGATTTCACGGACTATCGGGATTCTATAGGCTTAAGCTTGACGGGTTGACTGTGAAAATGGTTGCTATTAGGCTTAATCTCCTATAATTTGGGCGGTTCTGTTATAGCTGGCATTAGAGCAAGGTTCAGCAGATTACTGTTCATAAGTACCTGCTAAAGTAAATTTAAACAGGTTAATAAAAGTTAATTACCTATTAATGCTAATCAATGTGTTAAAATGAGTTTTTGGAAAACTACACAATGTGCCAATGGCCATATCCTTTATGCCCAGTTAAGGACTCTAAGGTGGCTAGTTAAGTACTGACTTGGGGGTTATGCATCATATTTCTATTTCGTCGCTCATACGGCGTGTAATAGTATGAGTGCCATTCATTTGGGTGATAATGTATGGATCATTTTCCCCTCTATGCCTCGGTAAGTGGGAGCTGTGAGAGCATGATCGGATACACTGCCGATCTAGGGAAGTGCTTTAGGGTGCTGTGTCATGCACGCATATCTAGTGTGCCTGGGAATAGTACCACATGTTGGGTGATGCCGTCCAGAGAGGCGATGCCATCACTGGGGCAATGATGTGGGTAGTGGCACGTCACATGCATAGGTGCGGTATCTGTGTGTATGTGGTGCATAGTTTTAAATTCTTGTTCTGCATGTTCATACTATGGTTGGGATGAAATGAGTTTTCTGCAGGTACGCTAACCACGTTCTCGCATATAACGCTAGTTACGTTATGAGAGAACGTTGCGTGCCACCGCATATACTGATTAGTATTGACTTTTGTTTCTAAGTTTGTGAGATTGAAAGTGTCGTGCATGCATCATGTTCATTTCATATCAGTACATAATTCCTCCCATTATTTAAATTTGTCCCAATTTCAACTAAAATGATAAAAGAGAATCCTCAGTCTTACCCAAGGTATTCTATTTTTAGCAGATGGCACGCACTAGGCTCACTGCTCGTAAGTCCACTGGTGGGCGGGCCCCTCGCCATCAGTTGGCACCTAGGAGCTCGTGTCATAAGAGCAAGTTCCTAGGGGAGTTTGGGATGCCTACCTTGCTTTGGAGGGTGCTCAGTTCGATGGGGTATCCTGAAGGAATGGAACCTCGCTACTATTGGAGCCGAGAGCAGCTTGGTGATGGGACACTGGTCGGGATCGAGGCAGTGGTTCCTACCAGTGGCAGTGACCCCGCCTGGGGTGGCTGGGTGTACGTGTCTCGAGGTAGCACACCTTTCTAGGGTGCCAGCAGGGCTGCTTTTGTAGTTCTGAGGGACTTCATGGAGAGGTTTCCACAGGAGCTAGCCCACGCCCTCGCTAGGTTGTTTCCCCAGGGTGACCCCTACATTTTGTTGTGGGATCAGTCCGAGGGGAATGCTCTAGAGATATGTGCGGATGAGGACCAGCACAGTGACAGTACATCTATAAGTGCTATGTTTGCTATGATGAAGACTTATGGAGTTCTAGAGCGCTGCTTGGGGCGCTTATCTGGGTCTCTACTGATAGTTCAGGATGAGAAGCGCCAGCTACAACATGAGTTTGACAGCGAGGTTGAGAGGCTGTAGGTAGAGTTGGCCCGTGTGACTCTAGAGAGGGACCAGACAGTCTAGCAGAATAGTGTGCTGAGTCAGGATCTGCTAGCAGTGAGAGAGCAGAAGAACAGGGTGACCACAGATCACAGGAACTACGAGCGCATGCTAGTTTATGTGCTTGGTCAGAGGAATGAAGCCTAGCATGAGGAGGACACCCTTAGGGCCCGACACCTAGAGCTTGAGCAGCAGCTAGCTAATGCTGAGGAGTGTAATGAGAACCTGCATGAGGAGATCCACCATTTACATAACCAGCTCCATCATCATCACCTACCTAGAGCGGCTGAGATAGACTCTGAGGATGAGATGGATGAGGATCCAGAGATGGATGAGGACGAGGAAGGTTCCGGCATGGACAGTGACCATAGCGAGTAGATGCTAGGGCTCTAGAGCTAGTCCTTCTTCTTTTGTTGTTGATGTTGCATGGCATGTGTTTGTAATCCGTTTGGATCTTGGACGTCTAAAATCTTATGTGTTGAGTTGTGTTGACGTTGAAAGTCTAGTGTATGTATGCTGGCAATTTTTTGATGTATGCGAACCATGTTGGCTAGATGCTAAGTAATCAGTTAGTGATGTTGTGTGTGGATGATGAATTATTGTGCCTCTCATTATTGTGTGGATTTATTCTCGTCAGTAAATTCAGTGTGGCACGATTTTGCATATGTCTACCTATTGATAAAAACTCCTAATGACTGCTTATCATTGATGCATGTAGATGGTGTAAACGGGTGGCGGGGGTAACCGCAACCCCGGTGCTGGAGAAGGTTACTCTAGAGGTCGGGCTCGCCGGAATGAGGGAAGAGCACCATCACCGCCACCGCCACCGCCACCACCCCCTCCGTACACTATGGAAGTGTTCTTCGCACAATTTCTAGAAAGCCAGTGGAACATGGAACAGATGCTGCAAAACATGGAAGCTGCCCTCCGCAACATCGCCGAGAACACTCGCCGTGGGGATAACCAGGGTGGTCGCGAAGTGAACCAGTATAACTCTTTCAAGGACTTCATGGACACAAAACCACCAGTCTTTAAGGAGGCCGTGGAACCGCTTGAAGCTGATGAATGGATTAACACCATGGTGCAGAAGTTCTGTCTCCTTTGAATGACCGAAGAACTCAAGGCAGAGTACGCAGCGCATCAGTTGTAGGGACCTGCTCGGATTTGGTGGTCCCATCATCGTACCACCTACCCAAAGGGAACCCCAATCACTTGGAACCGTTTCACCACCGCCTTCTAGGGAAATTATATTCCTCCGGGTCTGGTGGAGATGAAGTTTGGAGAATTCATGAAGCTGTCTCAGGGGACCAAGACTGTGAAAGAATATCTACACGCTTTCAACAACCTTGCTCGATACGCTCCAAAGTTTGTTAACGCTGATGCTAAGAAGATTGCTAGTTTCCAGAAGGGCTTGAGCCCTAAGATGCTGAAGACTATGGGTACTGGGACCCGAGCTACTTTCAATGCCTACATTAGTGACTGTGTGACCCAAGAGAACAATATAACTACAGTGCATCCATGTCATGCAAGAGGGCTTTTGAGGCTAGATCATCTCACTCCAAGGCACTAGTGGCAGGGCGTCAGCAGTGTCGTCCTCCTGCGTCGGGTGCTAGGTTCCGACCTCCGTAGAGAAGAAATATAGGACACCCAACTCAACAGAAGCCATACAAGGTAGCAGTGGCTCTAGCAAAGCCAAGGGCGAATCAAGCCGCAGCACCAGCTGCCAACACCATGGCCAAGGGGTCGTGCTACAATTGCCACAAGATGGGGCACTTCGCTAAGGAATGTCCCTACCTAAAGAAGCAGTAGATGACCTACCCAGCCCGTGTGCACCAAACCTCAATCGAGGAGATCTCAGAAGGAGAACCGGTAACAGCTGGTATGTTCCCTGTCAACCAACATCTTGTAGTTGTTTTGTTTGATTCTAGATCATCGCATTCATTCATGAGCCAAGCACTCGCACAAAAGCATGATCAAGCAGTTACAGATCTGGGTTATAGCTATCGCATCAGCTCAGCAGGGGCAGATGTGTTAACAAATAGAGTGGTCCAAAGTGCAACCCTAGATATAAGTCGTGTGATTCGAGTGAACCTAGTGGTCATGCCTGGTTTAGTCTGGGATGTTATCATGGGCATGAACTAGATGAAGGAGTGGGACGCAGTCATAGATGTAGGAAAAAGGATGTTGTCTCTCAGGGAGCCTCAGGGCAATGGTTCTTTCCAAGTACCTTTCCCTCATCTGTTTGACTTTGCTAGCATCTCTTGTGCTACGCAAGTGATTCCTTTAACCCAGATTCCTGTGGTTTGTGAGTTTCCTGATGTTTTTCCAGAGGAGTTACCAGGACTTCCCCCGTATATGGAAATAGAGTTTGCTATAGAGTTGATACTAGGTATAGCACCGATCTCTAGAAGACCGTACCAGATGCCACCAAACAAACTTGCTGAATTGAAGACTCGATTGAAGGAGTTGCTGGATAAAGGTTTTATCTGGCCGAGTTTGTCTGAATGGGGTTGTCCGACGCTGTTTGTGAAAATGAAGGATCAATCTTTGCGCATGTGCATGGACTATCGTCTGCTCAATGCCGTGACAATCAAGAACAAGTGTCCTTTGCCACAAATCGATATCCTGTTTGATATGTGGTCTAAGGCAAAAGTGTTTTCCAAGGTAGATATGAGGTTCGGGTATCACGAAATCAAGATCCATCCGCAAGATATCCCAAAGACTGCTTTTTCAACCAGATATGGGTTGTATGAGTACCTTGTCATGTCCTTTGGATTAACAAATGCTCCTACATACTTCATGTATCTGATGAATTCAGTCTTTATGACAGAATTAGACAAGTTTGTTGTGGTGTTCATCGATGACATTATGGTTTATTCGGAGAATGAGCAAGATCATGCTGAGGATCTAAGGGTTGTGCTGACATGACTGCGAGAACATCAGTTATATGCGAAGTTCAGCAAGTGTGAGTTCTGGCTTAAGAAAGTTCCTTTCCTAGGGAACATTCTGTTAGAAGAAGGGATTGCCGTGAATCCAGCAAAAGTACAAGAAGTCATGGACTGGAAGGCACCAACTTCTGTCTTGGAAGTTTGAAGCTTTCTTGGTTTAGCCGGGTATTATCGTCGTTTCATCCCCGACTTCTCCAAGATTGCTAAGCCAATGACCAGTTTGCTTCAATAGGATCATAACTGCGCATGGACAGAGGGTTGTGAAATAGCCTTCCACACCTTGAAAAAGCTACTAACCACTGCTCATGTTCTAGCACAACCGGACATAGAGAAGCCTTTTGATGTGTTCTGTGACGCATCGAAAAGTGGTTTGGGTTGTGTGCTGATGCAAGAGGGCAGAGTTATAGCCTATGCTTCACGTCAGTTGAGAAAACATGAAGTCAACTATCCGACCCACGACCTTGAACTTGCAGCTGTTGTGCATGCTCTAAAGATCTGGAGGCATTATCTGCTTGGGAATAAGTGTCATACCTACACGGATCATAAGAGCCTTAAATACATCTTTACTCAATCTGAGTTGAATATGAGGCAGCGGAGATGGTTGGAGTTAATCAAGGACTATGATCTCAAAGTCCACTACCACCCAGGCAAGGCAAACGTGGTAGCAGATGCCTTAAGTCGTAAACCACACTATCAAGTGGTCCAGCCTTTGTTTGAATATGGGTTCAACTTGATGCATCCTGAGGTTTTATGTCATATATAGCTCAGTTGTTCGCTCAAGAGTCCAGTTATAGAAGTTCAGAAAACTGATAAGGGCATTTCTCATATCAAGGAAAAGATAAAGGACGACCTCAAAACTCAATTTCGAGTGGACGAAAAAGGGGTACTCTAGTTTCAGCATCGGTTGGTAGTCCTAAAGAATCGAGAGCTAAAGAATCGAAAAATGCATGAAGCACATCTTTCAAAGCTTTCCATCCATCCTGGGAGTAGTAAAATGTATCAGGATCTAAGATCCCACTTTTTGTGGACCAAAATGAAGAAAGAAATAGCAGCATATGTGGCCCGATGTCACACGTGTTGCAGGGTCAAAGCGATACACATGAAACCTGCAGGGTTGTTGCAACTGCTGTCAGTTCCAGAGTGGAAGTGGGAAAAGGTCAGTGTGGCCTTCATCACAGGACTGCCGACTACGCGGAAAGGGAATGACTTGATTTGGGTAATTGTGGATCGGTTCACCAAATCGGCTCATTTCATCCAGGTTAAGACTCGCTACAGACCTCCTGAGTATGCTGACTTATACATGGCTGAGATTGTCAAGCTACATGGTATTCCCAAAACTATCATATCAGATAGAGTTCCATAGTTCACCACGCACTTTTGGGAACAGATGCACAAGAGTCTGGGGACTAGTCTTGTCAGAAGGATAGCGTATCATCCTGAGACTGTTGATATTTGGGAACGCAATAAGGAATTGATCCGCAAGCGCACGGATATCGGTGAGCACTTCACCCAGGAAATTATCGAGAGTATCGTATTTATTTTTTTACCACTAGGAGAAAGAGTGCATCTGACTAACCAGTCTATTACTACTAACCTTTAGGCACAAAGAATGTCTTTCGATGTGAGTGATAAATAGAGAAGACTGCAACCGTAGTCTCCTTCTAACCTTGGTAAGGATGATCTACTGTTCTAATGGGGAGGCTAACGGAATCTAGACACCACAGAGGATGTTCAACCCGCACCTATAAACCCTATCCTTCCTACTAACGAGATGTGATCTACAAAGATAGCTCGGAATTGTCACGTTCCTCACTACTACCACGGTCCAGCTAGTCAGGGAATATCTATGAGACCCCAGCCTAAACACCACGTTTACGACAGCAATGATTACTCTAAACTCTACGCGAAGAGATTAAAGTAAACTCATAAACCATAAGAACAATAAAACAAGAACTTACTAGAATTTAGAAGTCGAATTACTGAAGAATCCTAGGAGCAAGCTTCGGGTTAGGAGAACTTGATCCCGCAGGTACAAGCTTGGAGTAGACACCGACAGGCCGGGCTTCCTCCACTCTACACCTCCACTCTATCTCTCTCAATCTAGTAGAAACTAGAAGATCTATTTCTACCTTACATTGATTGCTAAGCCTAAAAAGAAATATTAATTAGAGAAGAGGTTTTCCTTCGAGGGCACCCCTCAGTCTCTATGATAATTTCTTCATGTCTTCTCCAGGGTCCAGGGGGCCTTGCTTATATAGTCCTCCCCTTCTATGCGTTTTTGGGTCGATAGGCGAGGTGGTACTATGTTTTTCTTGATCCAATAGGTCGGTGGAATATCCTGAGCGAAAGAGTCCTGATTTGGCTCCAGCAGGGGGGCGGGCGCCCAGGCTTCCAGGGCGGGCGCCCTGGGCCTGGCCCAGTTTTGCCTCCGCTTCGGTCTCGTGGCTTCTGGAGTCTTCTAGATGAAGTAAAATTGCGCGGTGCGTTGATATCTCTATGTAATCCCGACATGTGGGCCTTTCTTCCTTATTTCCTGATAACCCCCTGCAGAAATAGATAAACCACAAAACTCGTGGAATTCTGTCAGATCAAACCCTAATTCTAGGTGATGGTTGCATATTGGTCCATTCTCTTGTTTATTTGATAATTAAAATTGATACTTAAGAACCGTCAACAAATACCCCCATACTTAGGCTTTTACTCGTCCTCGAGAAAAGGATGGTTAAGAACAATATCTGGGGTAAACATTTAAAACATTCTCTTTATATAATTGCAGGGTGTTAAAATTCCACTGTGTACCATAGTCAGGGAAGTTTATGATTACGAGTAAAGATCCTTTCTTCTCGATCCTGTCACTTGGAGTTTTTGTATATTTTTGAAAGAAAGTTAGCATACCTTTTTATCCTCATAGGTTCTCTCAGATCACTCATTATCTTTTATATATATCTCACTGAGGCTGTTTTATTTTGCAAAAATTCTCAAGCATACTTACTTTGCATTTATTGCCTGATCAAAACGGGATCCGAGGAGGGGAATGTCATACTCTTAGATCAAAGACTTTGAAAATTAAAAACTTTGTCAACTCTTGCTGGCATATTGCTTATTAGAGGGACCATGGGCTATCATTTTTTTAAGTGGATACCGAGGTACCCCTAATTCTACTGCCGGACACTTGTCCATTTTTTTTTGCGAGGTTGTCGAGCACTTGCTCCTTTTTATTTCCTCGAAATATTTTTATTTTTGCATAGCCCATGCCTCTAATGCAATAATACTTCGGAAGAGTGAATCTTACTGAAATAGTGTCTTGATCTTGGGAGCATGATAAATCTCTCAACAAGGGTCTAACTCATTTTGAACAAACTCAATACAGAGTAGATAGCTTTTATAATCATAATTAATATTTTTATTTTTATCAGGCATATAAAACACTGAGGATGGTAGCTAGAATTTTGAATATTTTGAAATAAATTCTCCAAGCAACAATGATATCAAGAATAAGAAACTCATACTCTACCATCACATATTCCATATTGACTTAAGTAACACAGGGTTTTAAAATGATTTTATAATAATTGTAAGTTTTCAGGAAATATCACAGATTGAGATTAATCATGATTAGAAATATTTTAATCTTTTTATTTTATCATGTCGGAAACAGTAATCTGCATAATTCAAAATAAATGTATTTATGAAGTAAAGTGTGCAGAGTGTGTACCTGAATCGTGGAGTGGTGTAGTCGGAGTGTGTTTGGCATGTTGAGGGATCTCCCCCATACTTGTTTTCTGCTTTCTTGCACAAAAATAAAGTAGAGACACACAAGACATAATAATAATAATAGTAGTACTCTTTATTGATCTTGAGGCATTTAGTACAAAAGACTGATAACAAACTGATAGCAAACTAATAATAATAGCAAACTTAAACCGAATTTAAAGATAGATGACTAAGATGCATTGCCTCAAGGTCTAATCTAGATAACTTAGCGGCGCTCTAATTCCTTGATCTTCTTGTTGGCACTGGCAAGATCCTGCCTAAGGCCTAGTATAATGGTGTTGTGGTTAGAGAGCTGCCTAGTGAGGGAATTAATTGAGGACTGGAGGTCTATGATAATTCTATCTAGCCTGCGAACTTCCTCATCAATATCCATTATAGTCTTGCGACGCTTGGGAGGTGTCTCAAAAGCATTGAGAGAATGCTTCGGGGCTGCCTTTGGAGGGATGAAACGGACTTTGGCTGCTCTAATCCCTTCAAAGTAAGGCCTTTCCTCCTCTGAAGTGTAGCGTACGCTGCTGATCTCGCCGCTCCGGTTGGTCTTGACTCCAACGACCCTCTCATTGGGTCTAGGTGGAAGGATCCTTGTGCTGATTGGCACCTTGATAGTGGTCTTCGTCTTGGATGATGGTCCTTTGAGGAGTAGGGGTTGTGGTGGTGTGGTGAGAACTGGTTGAGCATGGTAAGATTGGGCGGAGCTGCGTTGACGTAATGGCATGGCTTCTAGCTGACGCTCTGTGTTGGCCGGGACGAGAGCACGGGCATCGGGGTCTTCCACTGGCTCCATGTTGAGGTTGAAGGGGACGACTTCCCAATCGTCGTGGTACTTGTCAGCCATTGGAGTAGCAAGGAACTAATAAAATTTTAATTGAAGTAGAGCTAATTAAGCTCTAATTAAAGGAGAGCTAATCAAGCTCTAGTTGAAGGAGAGAAAGCTTGGTGGCTTGGTGTTTGAAAACTGAGGTCAGGGGTCTGTTTATATAGGGGTCAAAAGGATGCCTCTATGGGTTGTTCGGGTTGCTCCCGTCGATGTGCGTGCGAAACTTTCCATCCGAGGGATTATTCGGATCACCCTAAGTGCATTTTCCATAACAGAGAAAGTCGGGACCGAGGGGGAATAGGGGCTGGGCGCCCGCCCTCTCTCTGGCTCCTCTGTGGGCCCACTTCTCTGAGCGCGTTTCTAGATGCGAAATTATTTAGAAAAATATATATAAGACCCAAAACCATCAGACCAAAAGTGTCGGGCTCTAATTCTCCATGGGAAGGTAAAAATGGACTACGTCTATTTCTTCAAATTCCTCATTGGGCTCTAAAAATAATTTAAGACGTTGACCATTTACCTTGAATAACGTACCTTCGCTGTTTTGAAGTGTGATAGCTCCGTGGGATGATGAATTGATTACCTTGAATGGTCCTTCCCATTTGCTCCGGAGTTTTCCATGCCCGAAAAGCTTCACCCTGGAATTAAAAAGTAATACCTTATCTCCGGGTGTGAACTCCTTCTTCTTGATTCTCTTGTCATGCCACCTCTTGACTCTTTCTTTGTAGATCTTTGAATTGTGATATGCCTTCTCTCGCCATTCTTCCAATTCTGATAATTGCATTCTTCTATAATCTCCAGCAACATCTAGGTCCATATTCCATCTCTTTATGGCCCAGTGTGCTTTGAATTCTAGTTCAACAGGTAGATGGCAAGTCTTCCCGTACACCAATTGGTATGGAGACATTCCAATTGGGGTCTTGTATGCTGTTCGGTATGCCCAGAGTGCATCGGGTAACTTGTCTTTCCACGCCGTTCCCATTTCATTTACTGTCTTCTGAAGAATATTCTTGATTTGTTTGTTGGAAGTCTCTGTTTGGCCACTTGTCTGAGGATGATAAGGGGTAGCGACGTTGTGACGGATTCCATGTCTTGATAGATATTGCATGAAGCGTTTGTCGATGAAGTGTGCTCCTCCATCACTTATCACTACTCTGGGGACTCCAAATCTTGGAAATATAATTTCTTCAAACATCCTCTTTGAAATGACGTTGTCGGCATGCTTGCAAGGTAATGCTTCTACCCACTTGGAGACATAGTCAACCGCCACCAAGATGTACTCACACTTCTTTGATGGAGGAAATGGACCCATGTAGTCTATTCCCCAGACATCAAAGAGCTCAATCTGAAGGTTGTTGGTGAGTGGCATTGCATCCCTTGTATTTATGTTTCCGTGCCTTTGACATGGCCCACATCTTCTGATATATTGCTTCGTGTCTTCATACATTGTAGGCCAATAGAATCCACACTGCCAGATCTTTGAATGTGTACGGAATGCTCCATAGTGACCTCCATATGGTGATGAATGACATCTGTCGATGATCTTCCATCCTTCCTCAGTGGTCACACATCTCCTGAGTAAGCCATCAGAGCATACTCGGAAGAGGTATGGCTCGTCCCATATATGTGAACGACTTTCTTGAATAAGCTTCTTATTGTTTGCTCCTGGTGGTACATACCCTGAAACCATAAAATTAACAATATCTGCTTACCAGGGGTCAGACGTGTTAATCCCGTAGAGCATGTCGTCCCGGAGTGAATCATTGATTGGTGTTTCCTGTGGACTCTTAAAATACATTCTAGACAGGTGATCAGCAACAGAATTTTCTACTCCCTTTTTATCTTTTATTTCTAAGTCAAATTCTTGGAGTAATAAAATCCATCTAATCAGGCGAGGTTTAGCATCTTTTTTAGTGAGCAAATATTTTAGTGCAGCATGATCAGTGTAAACAATTATTTTAGCTCCAACTAAATAAGATCTAAATTTATCTATGGCAAAGACAACAGCCAGGAGCTCTTTTTCAGTGGTTGCATAGTTAAGTTGAGCTCCTGTCAAAGTTTTACTGGCATAAGCAATTGCATGATGCTTCTTATCTTTAGTTTGTCCCAATACTGCCCCCACAGCATAATCACTAGCATCACACATAATTTCAAAAGGTAACGACCAATCAGGGGGTTGAATGATTGGTGCAGAGATGAGTGCTTTCTTTAATAAATTGAAAGATGTTAAACATGCATCATCAAATTCGAAAGGAGCATCCTTGGCTAGCAAAAGAGTAAGTGGTCTAGCAATAAATGAAAAATCTTTTATGAATCTACGATAAAAACCAGCATGGCCAAGAAAGCTTCGAATTCCTTTTATATTCACAGGTGGAGGTAGTTGTTCAATTACTTCAATTTTTGCTTTGTCTACCTCAATCCCCCTTTCAGACACTAAGTGTCCTAGCACTATTCCTTCCCTAACCATAAAATGACATTTTTCCCAATTAAGGATTAAGTGCTTTTCTTCACATCTTTGCAAAACCTTGTCTAAGTTTTCAAGACAACTATCAAAGGTTTTTCCATAAACAGAGAAATCATCCATGAAAACTTCCATAATCTCTTCAATCATATCAGAAAATATAGACATCATGCATCTTTGAAAAGAAGCTGGTGCATTACATAACCCAAAAGACATTCTACGGTAAGCATAAGTTCCATAAGGGCATGTAAAAGTGGTTTTGCTTTGATCATCAGGATGGATCGGGATTTGATGATACCCTGAATATCCATCTAAGAAACAGAAGAATGAATGGTTTGCTAACCGCTCTAGCATCTCATCTATAAAAGGTAAAGGAAAGTGATCTTTTCTCGTGGCTTTGTTTAGTTTTCTATAGTCTATGCACATCCGCCATCCTGTGACGGTGCGTTGCGGAATTAGCTCGTTCTTTTCATTCATAATAACAGTCATGCCTCCCTTTTTGGGCACAAATTGGACTGGGCTCACCCACTCACTGTGCGACACAGGATATATAGTCCCTGCATGCAGCAACTTTATAACTTCCTTTTTAACTACCTCTCTCATAGTGTTGTTAAGTCTACGTTGGGGTTCTCGAGAGGGTGTAACAGAAGGATCTGTTGGAATACGATGGGTACAAATCATAGGACTGATTCCTGTAAGATCTTGAAGTGAGTAGCCGAATACTGAGTGATGTTTCTCAAGAATGGTCATTAATCGCAGAGTTTGATCCTGAGTGAGTTTATCGCTAATGATCACAGGGAACTCTGGATTATTGTTTAGGAAAGCATTGGTAAGACCGGGTGGTAAAGTTTTAAGTTCTATGGGGGGTCTAGGTGTTTCTGCAAACTCGTCTAAGGGTTCAGGCTCAGAAGGTTCGTCTTCTTCTTCTGTGAAGAAAGGAGTTTCGTCTTCTAAGTCTGATTCATCTAAAAGCTCTAGAGATGCAGCCTTTACTTCCTCCATAGGATCAGGCAAAAGATATGACTCGGCCTTATTATTTAAGGAGTGTGAAATTATTATTGGGAATTGAAAAGTTTTTCCAAAAGAAATGTGTAGCTTTCCAGTATGACCTTCATAAAGGAGTCTTCTAAAAGGTTGTCCTATTAACAGGTCGAAGTCCCATGTATCAAAGATATAGAAGTTCAAATGAACCATGGAGCCTTCTACCGTAAGAGGTAGGACATTAATAATTCCAAGATTGGGGATTAATCGTCCCGAAGATTCCTTTATGATCTTTGTTGTGGGGGTTAAGACAAGATTTTTAAATAGTTTAAGTGCAAAAGATTCAGACATGATGTTGATCCCCACAACAGGATTATAAAGAGCATTAAATCGATCAGAATTATAAGCACAACGTATAGTTATAGAGGGTGTGTCCAAACGGATCACATCAGAGGAAAGCTCTGATTCCTCCAACCATTCGCTACTCATTACTGAGATAAGCTCTCTCAATTGATATTCACTTGGTAAATAAATGCTAAACTGGCCGTTTTGTGGTTTGTCAATAGAATGGTAGTTTGAAATATTTCCAAAATCGGCAAAAAGATCGGATTCTATATCCAGCATGAAGTCCGATAGTGGAATTTCTTCCTCTTGTGGCTCAAAACTTGGGATAGCTAAAGTAGATGAAGAATTTGGCAGAGTGTCTACTTCGGCTTCGTAGGTTTCATCATGAAGGGTATTATCCATCTCAGCTTCTAGGATTCTATCTAGGATCACTCTAGCTTCATCAGCAGGGATGCGAAAGAAAGAACCTCTAGACATTGTGTGTAGCATTTGTTTGTGATTTTTATGAAGACCTCAAAAATAGTGAAATAAAAGAACAGGGTCTTCAAGATTAAGGTTTGGACCAGATTCTAAAAGATCAGAAAAACATTTCTAGGATTTTCCCAAAGTTTCATTATCTTTTTGTTTAAAAGATAGGACTTCGAGTCTAAGGTCGGCTATACGGTCAAGGGAATAGAAATCTAGACAAAAGTTGGCTCGTAAAACTCCCCATTCACCTTGTTGTTGACTTACCTTCTGACTGTACCATTGTCTAGCTTCTCCCCTTAAGGAAAAAGGAAAAAGCTTCCAACGTAAAGTCTTATCAGAAATGCCTTCAATGCGAAGACAATCACATGTTTGCTCAAAATCTCTAATATGAAGGTAAGGGTTTTCGTCTTCCTTTCCCAAAAAAGATAGGTTTTGAATCATAGCAATCAACCTAGAACTCAACTTATACTGGGATGTTTGGATAGGTTGTGATGATTCCCATGGTAAAAGGTCAGTTGCTAAAGGGATTGCACACTCATGGATCGATTTAGAATTTTGGTTTTCCATAGGGTAAGAGTAAAGAAAATAAATAAAGGATATAAAAGATAAGAAAAGATAAAAGTACAGATACAAGCTAATAGCAAGACACAGGTTATCTCAGCAACCGTCTTTCTCCCCGGCAACGGCGCCAGAAATGCTTGTTAATATTTGGGAACGCAATAAGGAATTGATCCGTAAGCGCACGGATATCGGTGAGCACTTCACCCAGGAAATTATCCAGAGTATCGTATTTATTTTTTTACCACTAGGAGAAAGAGTGCATCTGACTAACCAGTCTATTACTACTAACCTTTAGGCACAAAGAATGTCTTTCGATGTGAGTGATAAATAGAGAAGACTGCAACCATAGTCTCCTTCTAACCTTGGTAAGGATGATCTACTGTTCTAATGGGGAGGCTAACGGAATCTAGACACCATAGAGGATGTTCAACCCGCACCTATAAACCCTATCCTTCCTGCTAACGAAATGTGATCTACAAAGGTAGCTCGGAATTGTCACGTTCCTCACTACTACCACGGTCCAGCTAGTCAGGGAATATCTATGAGTACCCCAGCCTAAACACCACGTTTACGCCAGCAATGATTACTCTAAACTCTACGCGAAGAGATTAAAGTAAACTCATAAACCATAAGAACAATAAAACAAGAACTTACTAGAATTTAGAAGTCGAAATACTGAAGAATCCTAGGAGCAAGCTTCGGGTTAGGAGAACTTGATCCCGCAGGTACAAGCTTAGAGTAGACACTGACAGGCCGGGCTTCCTCCACTCTACACCTCCACTCTATCTCTCTCAATCTAGTAGAAACTAGAAGATCTATTTCTACCTTACATTGATTGCTAAGCCTAAAAAGAAATATTAATTAGAGAAGAGGTTTTCCTTCGAGGGCACCCCTCAGTCTCTATGATATTTTCTTCATGTCTTCTCCAGGGGCCAGGGGGCCTTGTTTATATAGTCCTCCCCTTCTATGCGTTTTTGGGTCGATAGGCGAGGTGGTACTATG
Organism: Sorghum bicolor; assembly: GCF_000003195.3. Taxonomy (NCBI): domain Eukaryota; kingdom Viridiplantae; phylum Streptophyta; class Magnoliopsida; order Poales; family Poaceae; genus Sorghum; species Sorghum bicolor. The sequence goes on from NC_012879.2 coordinate 27,324,268, forward strand.
TTTTTCTTGATCCAATAGGTCGGTGGAATATCCCGAGCGAAAGAGTCCTGATTTGGCTCCAGCAGGGGGGCGGGCGCCCAGGCTTCCAGGGCAGGCGCCCTGGGCCTGTCCCAGTTTTGCCTCCGCTTCGGTCTCGTGGGTTCTGGAGTCTTCTAGATGAAGTAAAATTGCGCGGTGCTTTGATATCTCTATGTAATCCCGACATGTGGGCCTTTCTTCCTTATTTCCTGATAACCCCCTGCAGAAATAGATAAACCACAAAACTCGTGGAATTCTGTCAGATCAAACCCTAATTCTAGGTGATGGTTGCATATTGGTCCATTCTCTTGTTTATTTGATAATTAAAATTGATACTTAAGAACCGTCAACAGAGACCTCAGGCCAAACAGAGAGGCTCAATCAAGTGCTAGAAGATATGCTGAGAGCTTATGTGTTATGTTCAAGGGGATCTTGGGAAACATGGTTACCTTTGACTGAATTCTCTCACAACAATAGCTATCAAGAGAGTATCAAGATGGCTACGTTTGAAGCCTAGTATGGTCGAAAGTGCAGGACTCCGTTGAACTGTAGGGGTATAAACCCCTATACCCTTACGGTTTGACTTGGGCCTGGAGACTTGGCCCATTGTGAGATAGATTTGGGGCTTGATCCAACTGCTTGGAGTTTCACGCAAGGAAACAAGACGTAGAGATCAAGCAAGATTCTGGTCGGTTAGAATAGGAATTGATATCGTGTTATCTATGGCAATTGTAACCGACTAGGATTAGTTTCCAGATCTGTAACCCTACCCTCTGGACTATATAAAGGGAGGCAAGGGACCCCCCTTAGACAATTCAATCCAATACAGCAATACAATCAGACGTAGGACGTAGGTATTACGCCCACACGGCTGCCGAACCTGGATAAAATCCGTGTCTGTGTCTTGCGTCACCATTAAGTTCGTAGCTTGCACACCTGTCTGCCGATAAACTACTACCATGGGTATACCCCAAGGTAGACTGCCGACTAGCTTTCGTCGACAGTGGCGCGTCAGGTAGGGGGTGTGTGTACTGCTCTCTAGACGAACAAAATGGTCTTCATCCCAGCTTCCTCTGCCGTGGCCAAAGGTCTCACATTCACCGTCGGCTAGATCACCTGGACGACCCACGCCAGCGGCCTTACGACCACGACTTTGGAAAAAACTCAGATCTGATTTGAAACGGCAATGGTGATGGTCCCAATCACACCAACCGCGACCACCGCGGCTCCGAAGACCCGATCTCCGCTTCCTCGTTACAAGGGGAAACAAGTTGACAATTTGGAACTTCTTGAGGCCATCGACCGCTCCAGCCGCAAGTTTCTTGAAGCCTCCAATCTGGTGGATTCGGTTTCGTGCAAGGCTGGTCAAACACTGGTACCGAATGTTTTTGGCTCCCATCAACCAACTCGTGCCACCACGCACGAACGGCTTTGGACGTCCTTAACGATAACAGCGACCCCAAGGGACGAACCGTCAAGCCCAAGACAACCTCTCTAGATGGGAATCTTCCCCATGGTCTGAGTAATGCGGCCAACCAGGTCTCACAACATAGTCAGTCCCTGTTCAGGAAGATGGGCTTGTCATCATGACAAACCGAATGGCCAGCCCGCCACTTCGTCAGTATGGTCTCCATCCGTACTCTGCCGGAGGATAAGACCACCAGCACAAACACAAGCACAGGCTCTGTCCGTACCGAGGTTTTATGCCCCGAGGACGAAGATTATGACCTGGATGTCCCGCGTTACCCGCTAGGTTTTTCCCGCTTTCTGGTCTTTCCACATCGACGAGGAGATCTGGTTTTCAATGTCAACAAGGACGAACCAGTCGTCGATGGTGAAACCAACGAACAAAGACAGCAATGCGAACAGCGCAACGCTGATTGTGTTCAGTGACGAGCAAATGAGGAACAGCGCCAGCTGATCCCAAACAACCTTGATGACGCCTTCGACATGGTCGGAAACCAGCAAGTATTCAAGACACCAAGTGTCAATGTAGCTGTCGCCATGGCAAACCTCGATCGACTCCCAGATACTCCAGAATATCAGGGCGTTCGGTCCAACATACGGGCACACCTCATTGCCGCAACGGGACAGACCGCAACTCTATTTAAAAGGGTCCAAGCCATCTCCTACACGGAGGCCAGCTCCGACCAGACCCACTGCAGCCGGGCCTCTCCACGACCCGGCGGGCATCGTCGCCGTTCGCCCATCAACGATCGTAGGAAGGAAACTCATCGCGACAACCGTGGCCGGGATGCCAGCCACTACCATGAGCAAAGACGCAGACGCGATCAAGAGGTGGACCAAGAGCGTGATCTATGGCAAAACCTCTCATAAAGATGCCTGCGAACGCATCAACATGTGCATTACTGGTAGAGCGGTGCACAAAAATGTGCGATGCATCGAGTACGTTGCAGCTCACGGTGCCCCAGCCTAAAACATTTCTCTTCACATCTTCGGCAAGTCGTATGGCCATGTAATTTCAAGCTTGAGAAGCTTAAAAAGTACGACGGCAAGGAAAACCCCAAAAACTGGATCACCTTGTATGAGATCGCAGTCCGATCAGCAGCAGCAGACGAGCACGTCTTGGTGAATTACTTCCTAGTCATCCTTGACCAAGCTGGTCACTAATGGCTCCTCGGTTTGCAAGAAGACTCATTTGATTCATGGGAGGAATTGCGGTAGGCATTCATCGACAACTTTATCGCCACATGCGAGCAACCTAGAAACAAATACGACCTTGAGAGGATAAGGGACCAAAACAATGAGGCCCTGCGCGACTACATCCGATGCTTCTCGGATATGCACCTCAAGATTCCAAAGATTTCCCACGATGAGGCCATATCGGCTTTCATCAAAGGTCTACATTTCCACGAAGCTTTAAGAAGCAAGCTACTACGCAAAAGGCCGACCACGGTCGCCGAACTTCTCGCCACGGCCAAGAATTACGCCGACGCTGAAGACGCATCCGGGAAGATGTTCGAGGAGCCGAGCACCTCCCTCGACGAGACGACAGCTGTGGACGCTTCGACAACCGGCACCCTGATCGTAGCGACAACCGCGACCACCGAGAAGGATGGGATAGGCGTCGTGATAACCGTGATTACTTCAGAAGCAAACGACCTCGCGACTACAGTCAAGCGTTCTAACGGATGACGAGATTATCAGGAAGACTACAACAATATGTTGAAAGGACCGTGCCAACTCCATCCCAAGTCTAACCACACGATGGAAGAATGTTTTGTCCTCAAAAGCCTCTACACACAGCGGGCTGCTTAGGGAGATGCCGCCAAAACAGCTAGGAAACATGACATACGCAGCCAAGAAGATGAAGACGACGACCAGGACAGGGACCCACAACATCAATACGTCAACCCAACTGATGTAGTTCACTCCAGTTTTGGAGGAAAGGTCTCAATCAAATCAAAACGGGAAAGGAAACTCCTCAAAAGGTCTTGCCTAAATGTGGATAGCTCCGACGGTTTGATCTCTGATCCCAAGTTCCCCCGTGGTCACACCGAGAGATCTCCTTTAGCAGACAAGACCGATGGGCTGCCATCCTAGAACCAGGACGATTTCCATTGATCGTGGACCCATGCATCAACAGCATTAGATTCGAGTGGGTACTGGTGAACGGTGGCAGCTCCATTGACATCCTATTCCGCAACAGCTTACCCGCTCTCAAACTAACACCGACACATTTTAAACCATATGAAGCGTAGTTATGGGGTGTTCTACCAGGCCAAAGTTCAGTACCACTTGGCCAAATAACGCTCCCCGTCCAGTTTTGAATGCCAGACCACTTTCGTACAGAATTTGTGAACTTTGTGGTCGCCAACTTCGACGGAACCTACCACGGCATTTTGGGCCGCCCCTCTCTGACCATGTTCATGGTAGTTCCACACTATTCATACTTGGTCCTCAAGATGCCAACCGAGAAGGGCGTCCTAACCATCAGAGGCAACGTCTACACAACATACACATGCGAGGAGGAAAGTTTCAAGGTCACTGAAGCAATCGACCTCTCCATTCGGATGGCTGAAACGGTGACCCAACCAGCTCGAATTACCGAGCAGCAGACCCCAAGAAAGAGCGCCAAGTCCAAGGAACATAAGGAGGTCCAGCTGGTCGATGGCCAACCAGAGAAAATGGCTCTTATCGGAGCACATTTGGACCCCAAATAGGAAGACGCGCTCGTCAGGTTTCTAAGGGACAACGTAAGCGTTTTTGCATGGAAACCAACAGACATGCCCAGTGTCCCACGAAACCTAATCGAGCACTCCTTAAACGTCTCGAAGACCACAAGGCCAATCAAGCAGAAGCTGCGATGGTTCGCTCGAGACAAAAAGGAGGCTATTAGGACAGAAATTACACGGCTCTTAGCAGCCGGGTTTATTAAAGAAGTGTATCACCCTGATTGGCTTACCAATCTGGTACTTGTACGAAAAAAGAATAATGAATGGAGAATGTGTGTTAATTACACCAATCTCAATGAACACTGTCTTAAAGATCCTTTTGGTCTCCCCTGCATAGACGAGGTGGTCGATTCAATGGCCGGGTGCGAATTACTCTCTTTCCTTGTTTGTTACTCTGGTTATCACCATATCTCATTAAAAGAAGACGACCAGATTAAAACCTCTTCCATCACTCTTTTTGGTGCATATTGGTATACCACCTTGTCCTTCGAACTAAAACATGCTTGAGCCACCTATCAACGTGCTATCCAGCAGTGCCTCCATGATGAGATACGTGATAACCTTGTCGATGACGTTGTCGTCAAAACCAAAGACGCTAGCACTCTAATCGATAACTTGGATCGCACCTTCAAAGCACTAAACAGATACAAATGGAAGCTTAACCCCAAAAAGTGCATCTTTGGGGTTCCCTCTGGCATACTACTCGGTAACGTCGTCAGTCGTGACGGCATATGACCGAACCCCTCAAAGGTCAAGGTGGTGCTCGACATGCGACCAACCAAAAATGTAAAAGACGTTCAAAAGCTCACGGGATGCATGGCTGCTCTTAGTCGGTTCATCACTAGGCTGGGAGAGAAAGGTCTCCCTTTCTTCAAACTACTAAAAGCATCATAAAAATTCTCCTGGACAGAGGAAGCTGACGCCGCATTCGCGCAGCTCAAAACCTTCCTCACTTCACCACCCGTTCTCACCGCGCCTCAACCTAACGAGGACCTGCTCCTCTATATAGCAGCAACCGATCCGGTCGTCTCTACAATGCTCGTAGTGGAGCGAGACGAACCACGCCACGTCTACAAAGTCCAACGACCAGTGTACTTCATAAGCGAAGTCCTAAATGAATCCAAGACCAGATACCCCCAGATACAAAAATTAATCTACGCCATCCTAATCACTTCAAGGAAGTTGAAATATTACTTCGACGGCCATCGCGTCATAGTAACTACAAGCTTTCCGCTAGGGGATATCTTGCACAACAAGGATGCCAATGGTAGAATTATAAAATGGGCTATGGAATTATGCCCCTTTTCGCTAGATTTCCAGAGTCGTACAACTGTCAAGTCTCAAGCCCCGGTCGACTTCATCGCAGAATGCACAGATCTCAACGCACCGCCTGTCACAGAACCGACCAAATTATAAGAGTTCAAGTGTAGAAACGATCGGCTAGCAATCAAGTTTCCAAACTTGAGCCCATATAATCCCGGTAGTCAATTGAAATCACGAAGGACTTCAAACCAACTTGCAACAAACCAAGATCATAATAGTTCAACATAACACAGCGAATGTTACATAGTCATTCGTTGCCGTCGAAGTGACACCACATCAGAGTTATTAAGTTATTACAACACATGTTCGAAGTAGCGGAAGCAAAATAATTACACACACACTTTCCAAAGTTCAGTTCACATGTTCGTGTTACTGCCAGAGTCTACACCATCGTTCCAAAAGCAACAGGGATGAGTTTGTTAGAGAACCGTGCCCAACGGTTAGTCCTCATCCCCAGCGGGATGGAGACAGGTCTTGCAGAAGCCGTCATAAAAGATGTCATCTGCAACAGGTGGGAATAAACCCTGAGTACGAGATTGTACTCAGCTAGACTTACCCGTCTAGTAAAACATAAAAGACACCAAGGATCATGCAAGGCTAACATCAAGGGGAGCTGGTTGACTCACATTTGCCAAAAGCTTGCATTAAAACTACATTATTGTGAGAGCATCATATTTATTCATCATCAGCCTACCACTAGATTAGCACCTGCACTAAAGCACTTCACTTGATTATTACAAGCAATAATAACCATATCAAGTTCATCATATATTCTCCCTTGCTATCATCATTATCATGAACCAAAGTTCCTTAGTGAATGCTACGTTTGCCGCTGCTCTGTCAAGTTCTCACTAACTGGGAGAGACGGCGATTCGAATCGAATTCCTATCCAGCTGGAGGGGTATTCCCATCACTCACCCAAGCTTCCCCTGCCGGAGAGCCAACGGGTCACCTTTGATACGACTCCGGAATCGCGGTTCCGATAAGCGCCGCACTCCCAGGGCTACCACTCTGCCAGGGAGGTCAGGAATTTTAACTCACCTGCCTTTGGGCTTACGCCAATGGTCCCCCACACACCGCACTTCCTCCGGTAGTGCGCACTTTATACTTATCGACCTTCCGGCCTGAGTCATATTACTCGGCTTCGCGGTCGGAACGAGTTATCCGGCCAACTAAGTGTTAGGCATGCGTTCAACATGACAAGAGGACGTACAACGGTCGGTCCTTAGCTGCCACAGACGGAGTTACTACAACCTTGCAATACTCCACCCGGCTTAAGTCAATTTAATCAGGTTCCATTCACGATAGCACATATAGACCATCGTATACCGACACAACCCTATATCGCGCAGGTGACAAGAAATCACCCGACTTGTACCGATTAAGCATGGCTAAGCTGCTACTCGATCCTAACTCTATAACCAAGGTGTAGTGAGTTATCTGGACAAGGATGGAGTAAAATGCAGCAAGAGTTTCATCACAACTCCTATACTTAATGCAGCAATAGATATAACATATTAAGTAAACTGTCGAAAGTAAAGGGAGGCTTAGAATGCTCCGGGGCTTGCCTTTCACGAACGAGGCTGGCTCGTGGTTCGGGCACTCAACTTCTTCTTCGGGCTCCTCGAGTCCGACTGGCTGGACCTCCACTTCGTGGCTGCCCTCCTAGCCTTCGGGGTTCACTTGGAGCTCGTAGGAAGCAGTCGCGTCCGATGCACCTATTGCATGCTCAACGAATAAGAAGATGTGCATAAAAGGATGAATGCTTAACGCATAAATAAACTCACTGGACACTCATTTACGGAGTTACTTCTAATTTAACTCGCAAAGGAAAACCACATGAATTAACAAACTAGGCAAGTCAACCTATGAGCAGCAAGCAACACAAAACAGAACAGCTCACTAAACAGACCATAGCTGTTGCTATAAGGATCCAACAAACTCAAGTGAGGACATTCTGGAGAGCTCATGAAATTATCTACAAATCATCTTTGAACATCACAGCAAGATTCATGGGTTAACCAGGTCATTTAAACAAAGTTCCAGGTTCTGCCCCAGAAAAAAACAGAGAACACTTATTTCTGGAACCCCAACTTGGAACAGCTATAACTTTTAAACTACTAGGCCAAATGACCCCAAATTTAAACCACAGCTAGTCCATAAAGTTTACAACAACTTTGATTTAGACAAGCCTCCCAGAAAAACAAGTTAGCAATAAGTAAAGACTATATTACTCCCTTGCTGTCCAGAACAGCCTTTAACCCTTGAATTAATTATTTGATGACATAACCAAAACATAAACAATGCCAACCACATGGCTTATGAGCACAAGCACACCACAAGATAACCAGAACATCATAGGATAACCTCCAAACAATTACTAACAAGGCATTTATTAATTTAATTCTAGAAAAGAGCATAAATACAAGATACTAGTAAAGTGCTCCGAAAATTCCACAAAAATTACAGAAGCACAAGTATAGCATCAAAGCATCACCATAAAAATTTCAGAGAAATTGCACATACCAAATTAAAGATATGCATTTAACATGGGACAAGGTGTGTATTTCATAAATTCAGAAACATTACTTATATGGTGTCAAACAACAGATTTCAGATTATTTATATATTATGAATACCATAAACAAGTTCACCACCAAAGTAGAGCACCAGCATAAGCACCAATTATTTTATATGATTTAATTAAGGAAACAAGCCAAATCTCAAACATAAATTACATATCAAAGATACAGTACTCCAAAAATCATGAAATATTTATCATAACCCTCCAGTACCACACAGAGACTACCATAAAAATTTCATAGCAAACTATGCAGTAAAACAAGAGATATGAATTTATCTAAGAATAACAAGATTAAATCATTAATAAATATTTTCCCAGAAAACATGGTTCATTTTATATTTTTATTAAAAACTAGCCATCTCAAGGAATACCACAAAACTAATTTCACAATTTTTGGATCACCAGAACCAGAGATATGATTTTTGCAAGAAGACCAAAAATCTGGATTTGAATAAAAGAAAAGGAGGGAAGGGAGGTGACACTGACAGCGGGCCCTGCATGTCAGGGTCATCTTCCCCACAGCCGAGGCGACTCTCGCCGGTGATTTCTCAGCGACGGCGAGGTCTCCGGCCAAACCAAGGGCACCATTGTGATCCCCAGACTCTAACGACTCGATTGATCCCCTTTTCCCCACGGCGTAGCCACCGGAAGGGGCTCGCCGTCGATCATGGCGGCTCGGCGGAGGTGCTCGGCGTTACGCCGGAGCCCTCAGGCCGGTAGAGCGTGACCTAGGGTTTTCTACAGCACTAGCGGACTACGGCGAAGTTTCCTAGGTAAGCGGCTAGGCTTGAAACGTCGTGGGACGCGCTGGCCACGGAAGACCCCAACTCCGGCGGAACACGGTGGGTGCGGTAGAGCGTCCACCGAGAGGCGCAACCGCTAGCTAAGGCCCTAAGCTACCTCTAGAACCTAACCAAAGGAGACGAGAGGCTCTGACAAGCCCAGCATTTCGCTCGCCGGAGAAGAAGGTCACGGCGACCCGATTTGGGGAAAGAAGGAAATGGCGGCTCATCGGTGGGTTTCGCGGCGAGCTAGAGGGTGGAGAGTGGAGAGCGGCTCACGGCGGAGCTATGGGCGGAGTTTGGTGGACTGCGACGCAGCGAGGAGCGCACATGAGCTCGCCGTAGTGAGGTCGTGACGGTGACCTCGCTGCGGGCGAGTTTCAGGCGAGAGAGGGCGAGGCAGAGCGAATGGACGCGTGCGCGCGCTGGGAGCTGATAAGCGGGGCCAGGAGCGACATACGGACGCCAAATGTCGATGAAGCTCTGCCGCCGGTCGGCCACGTCGACGAGCTCGGCTTCGATTCAGAGAAAACGATGAATGTCTAACAGAGCGACTTCGACGGTAATTATCTCCCAAACCAAGACGAATTAGGGGATGATGCAGTTGAAAAAGTTGGAGTTCCAATCGAGTTCTACAACATTGTCAATTAGAGAAAAAGCCAGATCGGCCTGGATTGAGATATATGGAGTTTTCAATATCAATCGAGCAAACTGTTAAAGCCAGGACTTAGCCAAAATCGACTAAGTGCGAAAACAGCACCCAATTCTGCCTTGCAAGCACTTTTTGGACAAGTTGTGTTCATTTTCATGAGATGGCCATAAAACAACTTTTGTTCCTTATAAAATTTGCTACAACTTTTCTGTAGAAAGTTTTGACATGTAAACATTTTATGAAACACTTTTTAAAAGCCTAAGCAAAAGAGGTTTCTAGAGCCTATTTGCATAAGTATGACTTAAGTGATTATTTTGGAGAAGTGATCAACATGAACATTGTTCCCAAGGTTAAGTTAAGCATAGATAAACTATTTAACAAGGCATAACACACAAACACAAGCATGGTTCACTCAAACATAAGCATAGGGAGCCTATATAAGCAATTAAAACACATTTTGCATAGAATGACATGGCTCAAGGTAGATGATGATCATGGCATGCTTGAATAGAAGATGATGCTCATGTTATGCATGTGATTTATGCAACAATAACACTGGGGTGTTACAGCCCTCCCCCCTTACAAAAATCTTGTTCCGAGATTTGAAAGCTTACTGATTTTCGAAGAATGTTTTGTAAACTTCTTTTAAATAATCCTCCGTCTCCCAAGTGGCATCTTCCTCCCCGTGGTTACTCCACAACACCTTATAGAACTTAACCACACGATTACGAGTCACCCGTTCCTTGCGGTCAAGAACCGCTACAGGTTTTTCTTCATACACCAAGTCTGACTTCAACTTGATATCTCGAACTTCCACTCGTTCCTCCGGTACACGAAGGCACTTCTTCAATTGTGATACGTGGAAGACAGGGAAAATAGCCCGAAGCCCAACTAGGAGTTGAACTTTGTACGCCACATTCCCTTTCCTTTCGAGAATCCGATAAGGTCCCACATAACGAGGTGCAAGCTTTCTCTTGACTCCGAACCTTTGTACACCCTTCATCGGAGACACCTTGATATACACATGGTCACCGATGGCAAATTCAATCGGCTTCCTTATTTTGTCAACATAACTTTTCTGATGAGCTTGAGCAGCTTCCAGATGTTGCTGGATGGTATGGACTTGCTGCTCTACTTCGTTCACGAAATCGATGCCATAATACCTTCGCTCTCCGGCTTCTACCCAATTCAACGGGGTTCAACACTTTCGACCATACAGGGCTTCAAATGGAGCCATATTGATACTCTCCTGATAACTATTGTTGTAGGAGAACTCAGCTAATGGCAACCACTTAACCCGAGAACCCTTTGAAGAGAGAGCGCATGCCCTCAACATGTCTTCTAAGATTTGGTTAACACGTTCAGTTTGACCTGCTGTTTGGGGGTGATATGCCAATCTGCTCATGCAAACACTCCCAAAAACGAGCAGTGAACTGTGGTCCACGATCTGATATAATTGTTCGAGGCACACCATACTGACGAACAATGTGCTCGAAATACAACTCCGCATACTGATGTGGACGATAGTCAGTTCGAACTGGAATAAATCGAGCAACCTTGGTCAAACGATCTACAATCACCCAGATAGAGTCGTAACCCTTAACAGAAGTTGGGAGTCCAATGATGAAATCCATGCTGACTTCTTCCCATTTCCAACCACGAATTGACAAGGGTTGAAGTAAACCAGCTTTCATGTGAACAGCCTTCACACGACAACAATTGTCACAACGAGCGACAAAAGCAGCAATCTCCTTTTTCATCTTTGTCCACCAAAACAGAGGTTTCAAATCCTGATACATCTTGCTACTACTAGGATGAATAGACAATTTGGATGAATGAGCTTCATATAAGATCTGATTTCGTAGTTCACGGTCTTTTGGGACCACTAGTCGGTCTTTAAACCAAAGAATTCCGTTCTCATCGACCCAGAAATGCTTGGTTTCTTCTTCTTTCATTTTCCTCTTTATATGATGGATGCCTACATCTGTTTGCTGCAATTTGATGACTTGGTTGCGAAGAGTACTCTCCAGAGAAATCTGATTGAGCACTAGTGGATGCATAAGATGTGACAACAACGGATCTTCCACTTGGATTGAGTGACAGTGCGCTTTCCGACTCAAGGCATCCGCAACCACGTTCACCTTGCCCGGATGATAGTGCACTTGTAGATTATAATCCTTAATCAACTCAAGCCATCTTCGCTGCCGCATGTTCAGTTCAGGTTGACTGAAGATATACTTGAGGCTCTTATGGTAAGTGTAGATATTGCACAGATTACCCAGCAAATAATGCCTCCAGATTTTCAAAGCATCAACAACTGCCGCCAATTCTAAGTCATGAGTAGGGTAATTGACCTCATGCTTTCGAAGTTGGCGTGAGGCATACGCGATAACGCAACCTTCTTGCATCAACACACAGCCTAAACCAATACCCGACGCGTCGCAGAAGACATCGAAGGGCTTCTCGATATCAGGCTAAGCTAGGACAGGAGTTGATGTCAGCAATGTCCTCAACTTGTGGAATGCCTCTTCACACTCAGGCGTCCACACAAACTTCTCATCTTTCTGAAGTAGACGAGTCATAGGCTTGGATATTTTTGAGAATTCGGGAATGAATCGACCATAATATCCAGCCAGACCGAGAAAACTCCGAACCTCGTGTACCGAAGTTGGAACCTTCCAATCCAACACTTCTTGCACCTTAGCCGGATCCACCGATATGCCTTCTTCAGATAAGACATGGCCCAAGAAAGGTACTTTCTTCAGCCAAAACTCGCATTTGCTGAACTTGGCATAAAGCTGATGCCCACGCAAATGCGACAACACTATACGTAGATGCTTGGCATGTTCCTCTTGATTGCAAGAATATACCAAGATATCATCAATGAAGACCACCACAAACTTGTCCAATTTGGGCATGAACACCGAATTCATGAGATACATGAAGTGGGCAGGTGCATTTGTAAGACCGAAGGACATGACGAGATACTCATACAACCCATACCTCGTCGAGAAAGCTGTCTTAGGTACATCTTCAGGACGGATCATGATCTGATGATACCCAGATTGGAAATCAATCTTGGAGAATACCTTAGCTTTAGACAACTGATCAAATAAGATATCAATGCGAGGGAGAGGGTATTTATTCTTGATGGTCACCGTATTTAGGGGACGATAGTCCACACACATGTGCAAAGATTGATCCTTCTTCTTCACAAAGATAGCCGGACAACCCCAAGGAGAAGAACTAGGATGGATAAGACCCTTCTTCAACAACTCATTTAGTTGGGTCTTAAGCTCAGCTAGCTCATTTGGTGGCATTCTATAAGGTCTTCTAGAGATAGTAGCGGTACCTGGAATCAATTCAATTTTGAACTCCACATCCCGATCTAGAGGAAGCCCGGGTAAATCATCAGGAAATACATCCGGGAACTCACACACCACCGGAATATCCTGGATGGCCTTAGCTGTAACTGCATTCACAGTGCTACGGATATGGATATCTCGAGGAAGTTGCTCTAAGAACGCTTCCCTGGTACTTGGGTCTCTCAACATCACTACGCGAGTGGTGGTGTCGATAAGAACTCCGTTACCACTCATCCAGTTCATACCCAGAATTACATCTATGCCCACACCAGGTAAGACAACCAGATCAGCAAGAAACTGACGGCCTCCAATTTCTAGAGTTGCCCCAAAAACCACTTGATTGGTAGAAATATCATTCCTAGCAGCATTAATGCAATAACTACCTTTATCAAGTGTACTTGCTTTGAGATTATGCTTAGACAAAGTCTGAACTCACAAAAGAATGCGATGCTCCCGAATCAAAAAGCACAAGTGCATCACATTGATTAACCAAAAACTTACCAGCCGTAACTACCTCACCAGCAGGGATTGCCTCCACGGTTGTGTAGTGAACACGCCCCTGGCGGACGTTCCCTTGGTTGCCCTTCTTTGGCGGGTAAGGACAGTTGCTCTGCCAATGCCCGGTCTGATTGCAGTTCCAGCACGGACGGTTGGTAGGTGGAGTCTTGGCATAGTTGGGACCCGTGTTGCCCCTAGGAAGAGCAATAGAGTAACCCTTGCGGAAACCTGTTTTGGCCTGATTCTTCTTCACAAGCAGGCGATACCGCTGGTTAGGCGTTGGAGCACGGAATGGTGGCTTAGCTGCCACTGGAGCCTTGACTGAGATGACCCTGCCCCGGCCTCAAAAGCCCTCTTGTGAGTCTTGGTTGCAGAGTACACAATGTTATAGTTCCCTTGGGTCAGAGCATCACTGACAAACTCATTAAAAATTGCACACTTGGTGCGGCCCATAGTTTTCAGCAACTTGGGGCCCAAACCCCGCTTGAAACTAGCAATCTTTTTCGCCTCAGTGTTCACAAACTCAGGAGCATACCTAGACAAATGATTGAAAGCATGCAAATACTCCTTCATAGTTTTGTTGCCCTGAGTCAACTGCATAAACTCGGTATGCTTCATCTCCATAACACTAGGAGGAATGAAATGCCCCTTAAAAGCATCACGGAAAAGATTCCAGTCAAGCACAGTGTCGGCTGGAAGAGCCTCCCGATACTGATTCCACCAGATGCCTGCTGGACCTTGTAGTTGATGAGCTGCATACTCTGCCTTCAAACCCTCGGTCAGCCGAAGCAAGCGGAACTTTTGTTCCACCGTGTTCCGCCATTCCTCAGCTTGAAGGGGTTCTTCAGCCTCTCTGAAAGGTGGGGGCTTCGTATCCATGAAATCCTTGAAGCTACTATACTGGTTAGGTGCTGGCCTTGCTTGTACATTACGACCACCTCGATTTGCCATCCGATTGATGGTCTCAGTGAGCATCCTCTGATTTTTCACCATCATTTGCATCAGCTCAGCTGGATTTGGTGGGGGAGGAGGAGGGGGTGGATTCATGTTGGCACGCTGTTCCGCACCTCGGGTGCCACGAGACATCTGTAAAGACACAGTCAGTGAGTATTGATGATGACAAGATTTGCCGTAGAAGAACTTATATTTATGCCTGAAAGTATTCGAGAGAATAGCTTTACAAAAAAGGCACAATAATTCAATTCCACAAAACAACATCACCAATCCAACACATGACACAGATATCCGCAATATGCACCACAATGGAAAACATCGTCATAACATAACGAACATGTTAAGATTACACATTGGGTCCATAAAGTTATTACACCATCACAGTACATGCCATGAGTCAATGTCAAAGTTTCGGATTACAACATGGGTACAAAAGCATCACCGCTATCTGCCAGACTACAAAAGATCCCCACATAACACTACCCACTACTCCCTACACTCCAGGCTCGTCGTCCGAGTCAGCGTCGAAGATCGCCTCTCCATCCTCGTCGCTAACTGGCTCAAGCTCCTCGTCCTCCACGTCCTCGTGCAAGAGTGGTGCAGCCGCTGCTGGTCCGTCGACCTCCATACCATCATCATCGGCCACAATCACCTGAGGTCCCACCTCTGGATACACGGGTATAGGGCGAGGAATAGGATGTAGCAAGTTGTTGAGACGGTGAATCTCCACAAGACCAGCCTCAATCTGATCCTACAGATAGTTCTCCCGCTCAAGAGACTGAATCCGGTGCATCTCCCATGCCCGGCGCCTGTTCTCCGACACGCGGAGTGCAGTGTCCCTCTCACGAGTGATCTGCACCAAGCGCTCCTGTATGGTCTACCTTTCTCTAGCTAACTGCCCCATCTGGTCCTACTTATGATCTCTCTCTCTAATGGCCTTCACCCACTGCTGCCTACGATACTCCACAATGTCTTCCCAGTCATTGCGGTCCTTCTGCGCTTGATCCAGGAGTCTAGCTTGCTTGCGAAACTAGCGAGCACGCTTTTCAGCCTTCCATTGCATTTCCTGAGCCTGTTGAACAGCCACCATCACCTGTGCATAGGTGTCCTTTCGCTGATTGATCAGCTTGAGCACAGCCATCATAGCACTCATAGCAGGACTAGAACTCTCAACTCTCTCTCCCCTGCCTCGAACCAAAGCACAACCATCAGCCTGTTTCGACTCCGCTACTGCTGGGTCAGCACGGTGAATGGAGGCCGCTGATCCTCTCGTCAGCTCATCGCCACACCTCTAACAGATATCGAGGAGGATAGTCTGGGCTACAACCTGAGCTGCTTCCCAAGGAGTCTGCCCATCTGAGCTACAAGTCCACCCTGTCCATGCAGGCCTGCCCCCATGTGGAGGGACAACTCCCTGCACAGCAAACCACTGCAACTCTCCTATCCTATCCAACTCCCACCAAGAATACTGAGGTGGCTCAGTATACCCTACAGACTGTAGCACTCTCCAGAGCAAGGTAGGAGTGCCAAACTCGCTCAAGAAAGTGTCACTGGGACGAGATGAAGCGGGCGCGTCCATCTGTGGAAAGGAATAGGAATACCATGGGTAAAAGAGGATTTGTTTAAGCAACATTTATTTAATTAAAAGGGACGACATTGTAAGGGAAGGAGTAGACAGAATGTATGTATGAATACGACATGATGCATGCGCGAACCGTACGTCCTCATAACTTAGAAAATTAATATTCTAATGAATATACGGTGGCATACATTCATCTCTCGATATGATAACTAACGATTTAGACATGCGCTGTTAGAGTACCTGCAGAAAACTTAATTTCAGCCCAACAGTTCCCAATATATCACTCAAGAAAGCAGTAAACTAAGTGCACATTGCTTGGACATGCCCAACATGCACAAACAATGACACCACAGCTACCCGAGAAATTAAATGCTCCCCAATTAAGTTTCTTTCGTGGTTCCATGGTTTCGACATGTAACCGCTCCAGAAAACCACCGCGAACACTCCCCTAGACCGCCGTTTGGACGATCATGCTCTCACAGCTCACACTTACCAGGGCGTACGTGCGACGTTGCATAATTTAAATCTAGGAACATATGTGGCTAATTCACATATGAAGGCTACCTCCACCATTAGACCACAGGGTAGCATAGTGCGGTCATCACACATCCATACCTGAGTACTGACGGAGATGCATAAATAAAACCCCCCATGTCAGTACTTACATAGCCACCTATAGTCCTTATGTGGGCAAGGAGGATTCGACCACTGGCATACTTAAATATTGATTTACAACCTTTTATTTTAAAAACTCTTTTGTTTTTAAATACACAAATGCTGCATTTATAATGCTGAACTTGCTCCGATGCCAGCTGTCACAGAACCGACCAAATTATAAGAGTTCAAGTGTAGAAACGATCGACTAGCAATCAAGTTTCCAAACTTGAGCCCATATAATCCCGGTAGTCAATTGAAATCATGAAGGACTTCAAACCAACTTGCAACAAACCAAGATCGTAATACTTCAGCACAACACAGCGAATGTTACATAGTCATTCATTGCCGTCGAAGCAGCACCACATCAGAGTTATTGAGTTATTAGAACACATGTTCGAAGTAGCGGAAGCAAAATAATTACATACACACTTTCCAAAGTTCAGTTCATATGTTCGTGTTACTGCTAGAGTCTACACCATCCTTCCAAAAGCAACAGGGACGAGTTTGTTAGAGAATCGTGCCCAACGGTTAGTCCTCATCCCCAGCGGGATGGAGACAGGTCTTGAAGAAGCCGTCATAAAAGATGTCATCTGCAACAGGTGGGAATAAACCCTGAGTATGAGATTGTACTCAACTGGACTTACCCATCTAGTAAAACATAAAAGACACCAAGGATCATGCAAGGCTAACATCAAGTGGAGCTGGTTGACTCACATTTGCCAAAAGCTTGCATTAAAACTACATTATTGTGAGAGCATCATATTTATTCATCATCAGCCTACCACTAGATTAGCACCTGTACTAAAGCACTTCACTTGATTATTACAAGCAATAATAACCATATCAAGTTCATCATATATTCTCCTTTGCTATCATCATTATCATGAACCAAAGTTCCTTAGTGAATGCTACGTTTCCCGCTGCTCTGTCAAGTTCTCACTAACCGGGAGAGACGGCGATTCAAATCGAATTCCTATCCAGCTGGAGTGGTATTCCCATCACTCACCCAAGCTTCACCTGCCAGAGAGCCAACGGGTCACCTTTGATACGACTCTGGAATCACGGTTCCGATAAGCGCCGTACTCCCAGGGCTACCACTCTTCCAGGGAGGTCAGGAATTTTAACTCACCTGCCTTTGGGCTTACGCCAATGGTCCCCCGCACACCGCACTTCCTCCGGTAGTGCGCACTTTATACTTATCGACCTTCCGGCCTGAGTCATATTACTCGGCTTCGCGGTCGGAACGAGTTATCCGGCCAACTAAGTGTTAGGCATGCGTTTAACATGACAAGAGGATGTACAACGGTCGGTCCTTAGCTGCCACAGACAGAGTTACTACAACCTTGCAAAACTCCGCCCGGCTTAAGTCAATTTAATCAGGTTCTATTCACGATAGCACATATAGACCATCGTATACCGACACAACCCTATATCGCGCAGGTGACGGGAAATCACCCGACTTCTACCGATTAAGCATGGCTAAGCTGCTACTCGATCCTAACTCTATAACCAAGGTGTAGTGAGTTATCTGGACAAGGCTGGAGTAAAACACAGCAAGAGTTTTATCACAACTCCTATACTTAATGCAGCAATAGATATAACATATTAAGTAAACTTTCGAAAGTAAAGGGAGGCTTAGAATGCTCCGGGGCTTGCCTTTCACGAACGAGGCTGGCTCGTGGTTCGGGCACTCAACTTCTTCTTCGGGCTCCTCGAGTCCGACTGGCTGGACCTCCACTTCCTGGCTGCCCTCCTGGCCTTCGGGGTTCACTTGGAGCTCGTAGGAAGCAGTCGCGTCCGATGCACCTATTGCATGCTCAACGAATAAGAAGATGTGCATAAAAGGATGAATGCTTAACGCATAAATAAACTCACTGGACACTCATTTACGGAGTAACTTCTAATTTAACTCACAAAGGAAAACCACATTAATTAACAAACTAGGCAAGTCAACCTATAAGCAGCAAGCAACACAAAACAGAACAGCTCACTAAAAAGACCATAGCTGTTGCTACAAGGATCCAACAAACTCAAGTGAGGACATTCTGGAGAGCTCATGAAATTATCTACAAATCATCTTTTAACATCACAGCAAGATCCATGGGTTAACCAGGTCATTTAAACAAAGTTCCAGGTTCTGCCCCAGAAAAAAACAGAGAACACTTATTTCTGGAACCCCAACTTAGAACAGCTATAACTTTTAAACTACTAGGCCAAATGACCCCAAATTTAAACCACAGCTACTCCATAAAGTTTACAACAACTTTGATTTAGACAAGCCTCCCAGAAAAACAAGTTAGCAACAAGTAAAGACTATATTACTCCCTTGCTGTCCAGAACAGCCTTTAACCCATGAATTAATTATTTGATGACATAACCAAAACATAAACAATGCCAACCACATGGCTTATGAGCACAAGCACACTACAAGATAACCAGAACATCATAGGATAACCTCCAAACAATTACAAACAAGGCATTTATTAATTTAATTCTAGAAAAGAGCATAAATACAAGTGCTCTGAAAAATCCACAAAAATTACAGAAGCACAGGTATAGCATCAAAGCATCACCATAAAAATTTCAGAGCAATTGCACATACCAAATTAAAGATATGCATTTAACATGTGACAAGGTGTGTATTTCATAAATTCAGAAACATTACTCATATGGTGTCAAACATCAGATTTAAGATTATTTATATATTATGAATACCATAAACAAGTTCACCACCAAAGTAGAGCACCAGCATAAGCACCAATTATTTTATATGATTTAATTAAGGAAACAAGCCAAATCTCAAACATAAATTACATATCAAAGCTGCAGTACTCCAAAAATCATGAAATATTTATCATAGCACTCCAGTACCACACAGAGACTACCATAAACATTTCATAGCAATCTAAGCAGTAAAACAAGAGATATGAATTTATCCAAGAATAACAAGATTAAATCCTTAATAAATATTTTCCCAGAAAACAGGTGAATAACAATATTAAATCCTTAACAAGATTAAATCCTGATTTTTGGATTTTATATTTTTATTAAAAACTAGCCATCTCAAGGAATACCACAAAACTAATTTCACAATTTTTGGATCACCAGAACCAGAGATATGATTTTTGCAAGAAGACCAAAAATCAGGATTTGAATAAAAGAAAAGGAGGGAAGGGAGGTGACACTGACAGCGGGCCCTGCATGTCAGGGTCATCTTCCCCACAGCCGAGGCGACTCTCGCCGGCGATTTCTCAGCGACGGCGAGGTCTCCGGCCAAACTAAGGGCACCATTGTGATCCCCAGACTCTAACAACTCGATTGATCCCCTTTTCCCCACGGCGGAGCCACCGGAAGGGGCTCGCCGTCGATCATGGCGGCTCGGCGGAGGTGCTCGGCGTTACGCCGGAGCCCTCAGGCTGGTAGAGCGTGACCTAGGGTTTCCTACAGCACCAGCGGACTACGGCAAAGCTTCATAGATAAGCGGCTAGGCTTGAAACGTCGTGCGACGCGCTGGCCACGGAAGACCCCAACTCCGGCGGAACACGGCGGCGCTGCGCATCGTGTCCGGCGACGGTGGGTGCGGTAGAGCGTCCACCGAGAGGCGCAACCGCTAGCTAAGGACCTAAGCTACCTCTAGAACCTAACCAAAGGAGATGAGAGGCTCTGAGAAGCCCAGGATTGAGCTCGCCGGAGAAGAAGGTCACGACGACCCGATTTGGGGAAAGAACGAAATGGCGGCTCACCGGTGGGTTTCGCGGCGAGCTAGAGGGTGGAGAGTGCAGAGCGGCTCACGGCGGAGCTATGGGCGGAGTTTGGTGGACTGCGACGCAGCGAGGAGTGCACACGAGCTCGCCGGAGTGAGCTCGCGACGGTGAGCTCGCTGCGGGCGAGTTTCAGGCGAGAGAGGGCGAGGCAGAGCGAATGGACACGTCCACTTCGCTCGGGACGTCGTCGTGGAGGACATGCGCACGCTGGGAGCTGATAAGCGGAGCCAGGAGCAACGTACGGATGCCAAATGTCGACGGAGCTCTGCCGCCGGTCGACCACGTCGACGAGCTCGGCTTCGATTCAGAGAAAACGATGAATGTCTGACAGAGCGACTTCGACGGTAATTATCTCCCAAACCAAGACGAATTAGGGGATGATGCAGTTGACAAAGTTGGAGTTCCAGTCGAGTTCTACAACATTGTCAATTAGAGCAAAAGCCAGATCGGCCAGGATTGAGATATATGGAGTTTTCAAAAACAATCGAGCAAACTGTTAAAGCCAGGACTTAGCCAAAATCGACTAAGTGCCAAAACAGCACCCAATTCTGCCTTGCATGCACTTTTTGGACAAGTTGTAATCATTTTCATGAGATGGCCATAAAACAACTTTTGTTCCTTATAAAATTTGCTACAACTTTGCTGTAGAAAGTTTTGACTTGCAAATATTTTATGAAACACTTTTTAAAAGCCTAATCAAAAGAAGTTTCTAGAGCCTATTTGCATAAGTATGACTTAAGTGATTATTTTGGAGAAATGATCAACATGAACATTGTTCCCAAGGTTAAGTTAAGCATAGATAAACTATTTAATAAGGCATAACACACAAACACAAGCATGGTTCACTCAAACATAAGCATAGGGAGCCTATATAAGCAATTAAAACACATTTTGCATAGAATGACATGGCTCAAGGTAGATGATGATCATGGCATGCTTGAATAGAAGATGGTGCTCATGTTATGCATGTGATTTATGCAACCATAACACTGGGGTGTTACACCGCCGGCTCCAAATATCTTCGATCACTGGTTAATGTTCTTCGACGGTTCCCTAAACATCAACGGCGCTGGTGCTGGGATCCTCCTCGTTTCACCAAACAAGGACAAACTCCGCTACGTCCTTAGGATCCTCTTCCCAGCATCCAACAATGTCACCGAGTACGAAGCATGCTTGCATGACATCCAGTTGGTCGTCGAACTAGGAATCAAGCACCTTTACGTCTATGGTGACTCTGCCCTGGTCATTAACCAGCTAAATAAGGAGTGGGACACGACTCATGAGAAAAAGGATCTATACTGCATGGAGATCCGCAGATGGGAAGTGAATTTTTATGGAATAGAGTACATACATGTGGTACGGGACAAGAATCAAGCAGCAGATGCGCTGTCAAAGATGGGATCATCCCGGGCCTAGATTCCGCAAGGTGTTTTTGTCCAAGACATTGACACACCGAGCGTTGGAACGGACCTGGTCAACAAGGCACACAACGAGACACTGCTCGTCCTGGACGCCACCTCGACAACCAGTGACAACGACTGGCGCACGCCTTTCGTTAAGTACCTTTCAGATGGTTTAGGATTTCAAGACAAGACGGAGAACGAACGTCTCATCCGATGATCCAAAAACTATATAATGGTCGACGGCCGACTTATGCGAAAAAACGCAAACACAGAAGTCTTGTTGAAATGCATAACCCAAGACGATGGCATCAAGCTACTCGATGACATACACGCTAGATCCTACGGCAACCACGCCGCTTCTAGAACACTGGTCAGAAAAGCCTTCCGAGTAGGTTTTTACTGGCCAACCGCAGTGGCTGACGCTGAGAAGCTGGTTCGGCGTTGTGAGGGGTGTCAGTTCTTCGCCAAAAGGACTCACGTGCCCACTCACGAGATCCAGACGATACCATCATCTTGGCCATTCGCCTGCTAGGGCCTCGACATGATTGGGCCGTTCAAACCCGCTCCCAGCAATTTCAAATTTGTATTCGTGCTGATCGACAAGTTCTCCAAGTTGATCGAGTACATGCCACTAGTCAAGGCAACTTCAGAGAAGGCTATAGAATTCCTCAATCAAATCATACATAGATTCGAAGTTCCTAACAGCATAATCACCGATCTAAGCACTCAATTCACCAGCACTACATTCTTGGACTTCTGTGACGACAGAGGCATAGCCATAAAGTACGTATCGGTAGCTCACCCCGCGCCAATGGACAAGTGGAGCGAGCTAATGGGATTATTATAGAAGCATTAAAAAAGGGGCTGTACATGGAAAATTATCAGCCGTGGTCTGGGGTCTCCGAACACAGCCTAGTCGGAATACGGGCGTATCCCCCTATTCCATTGTCTATGGGGCTGAGGCGGTGCTCCCCTCCGACGTAGCTTTCGGATCCCCAAGAGCCGAGCACTTCGACCAGTCTTCAGCAGACCACGCCAGAGAACTTGAAATCAATTGCATAGAAGAGAAACGGTTGGTTTCCTACCTTCATACAACAAAGTATCTCAAAGCCATGCGACGATATTACAACAAGAATGTCAAGGATTGTTCCTTTGTGGTCGGTGATCTGGTACTCAAATGGAAAAAAAGCCAGGAAGGAATGCATAAGCTATCTATGCCCCCAGGAGGGACCCTTTGTGGTCACCGAAGTCACGCGTCCAACCTCTTACAGGCTAGCTTACCCAGACGGAACAAGCCTGCCTAACTCTTGGCACATAGACAAACTAAGTTTCAGTACATCTCACTTGTATCTTTTTCCTGGTGAATAATAATTAAATTTATTTTTTCGCCATATATTTATATATGCAGAGTACCCGACAAGTACAACACCGTCTGTTCTCGACAAGTCACACAATGAAACCATTCAAGGGTACCCAACATATTCTGTAATACATCACTCAGACAACTTATTTACAGCGCTCAAAACCATGGTTCTTAAATTTAGACTTTATTATGAACTTTATAAACAAAGTTTACAGTAAACACCCCTCTAGACGGTTTCTAGTCTATCTCTACAGACTACACTAGAGCCTACTGCTCGGGTTGCTCGCCTGCATGGGCCCCTGGTGCCGTCGAAAAGGTCGGGGCCACGGGTGCCTGGCTGGTCGAGACCGCAGGCATCGACCGCCCATCTCCTACAATCAACGCCCCCGACAACTCCCTAGCCGACCTGTCTGACCCTGGCTGATTAGGGGGAGTAGACGTCTCGCAGAGGTTGTTGTCGCTGACCACCGTCGATAACAGGTCCAGCAGGCTGACGCGAAGCTCATCCGCCTCCTTTGGACCAACCTCCTCTGGGTATGCGCTCTCCAGCTGGGACATATCGACTAAGGGGTAGTGAGCGTGCACCGTGCTGAGTACATGGGCTCCGGCGAACTCCCCGGCGTCCTTCACGAACGGTTGGAGCCAGCCCCATGCTGTGCCTTTTCGACCAGAGTCTGCCTTGGTGCGCGGGGCTGGTCCTTGGGGAGTTCTGGGCTGATCAGGTCTAGCACCGGGGCGACCCCAAATCTTTATGCAATTTGCTTTCCACGAGTCCCGGTTGTCGGTGTTTTCCCCACGGGGGGTCACACCAACGAGTAAATTTGTATGCGTGCTCCCTTTCCCAGATGGTGATGCAAGAAGACACAAAGATTTATCCTGGTTCGGGCAAGAGAAGGCCCTACATCCAGCGGGGGAGAGTTTGTATTATCTCGCACCTAAGTGCTTGTACAGGGGTGAATACAAGTGTGGTATGAAGCGTGGAGTTCTACTGCGTATGAGCGTGGTGTTCTACCGTGTATGAGCGTGGTGTTCTACTGTGTATGAGCGTGGTGTTCTACCGTGTATGAGCGTGGTGTTCTACCGTGGTCGTTATCTATCTCTGGGTCCTCCCTTTTATAGCACCAAGGAGAGGCCCAAGGTTCATGTATAGGTGTCAGAGTAGGGGTCGATAGAAGCATGGAGCGCTGACCTACTCGAGGCCTCCGTACCGGCGTGGCCTCGAGCCGTCCCGTCTTAGTAGCCTAGTGATGATTGCGCGTGCTCCTGTACCCTGCTCTGTACGCCGTCTCTAGACTGGTTCAATGGACGTATGCTTGTACGACTCGGCGGCGAATCCGGCGGAGTGGTCACGGCGTTGCCAGTCGACGCCCGTCTCGTCCCCAGGAAGGAGCCATGTTAAGTCGAGGGTCGGACGTCGTACGATGTCCTGATATCGGAGCGCTGACCTTGGTTACCTCGAGGGAGTCTTGATTTGACGTTCCATCCCCGCTTCCCACGTCCTGACACGCCCTGGGCCATTTGGTGGGGAAGGCTGCAAAAAGAACGACGGGACGGGTGCCTGTTCCCTATCACGCTCCCCGTGATTTGACGTTCCATCCCCGCTTCCCACGTCCTGACACGCCCTGGGCCATTTGGTGGGGAAGGCTGCAAAAAGAACGACGGGACGGGTGCCTGTTCCCTATCACGCTCCCCGTGACTAGCGTGTTAGGTGAGAAAAGGGGCAGGTGCATTTAATGTCCCGGCTCTCGTGCGCGCGTCAGGCGGCGGACAGTGTCCTTGCGCTCGACGCCTTCTGATTCGCTCGAGCCTGTTTCCGTATTCGACGGTAGTCAGCACTCGACCCCCAAGTGGTTCGCTCGACGTCATTTTCGTCTTTGAGGCTGCAGCCGTCGATTGCTGCGCACATGTGCGACCAGAACGACGAGTTGAGGGCTTCGACTTGCGTACAGATAATCTTGTTAGGTGCATCGGTGAGGGTACCCCTTACTGATACCCTCGACAGTAGCCCCCGAGTCTCCATTCGAGCGCTGGCGCTCGAGTGGAGGCTTTGCTTTTGCGGTCGAATTTCCATGGAGGCGCGCGAGCGACCCCGCGGGGGTAGCCCCCGAGCTCTCGAGGGAGTTTTTTAACTCCTTCGAGGGTTATTTTGTCTAATTTGCAGAAACGCTGTCGACACCAGTGGTGGAAGGTTCTGATCGGCTTTGCCTTGTGAGGAGGTTTCGACGTACTCTCGGTAGAGCGAGCGTCTTCCACCCCAGATTGAGTTCCTAGCGCGTAGTCCAAGTGAGAACCTGTGCCCCTTTCGAGGGGGTCAGCTGTAGCCCGGAGGCGTTCTCATAAAGCAGGGTCGACGTGGTCGGGGATACCGGTCTCATTCGATAGAGTCCAGCGGCTCGATGCCTCCCGTCGAGGGGATTCCTCTCGACTGTCTCGACCCTACCTTGGATCTCACTAGCGAGTCTTCGAGGCGGGCCTCGATCTTCGACTGCTCGCTGGGGATCCCTGACTCTGGTGCTCGAGATCGGCTGTCGAACCCTTTCGGCGGGCCAGCCATCGACCTCTCGAGACTCTCGCGGGTACGCCCCTTGGCCTACAAGGGAAGGAGGTGGCCGTGGCGGTTCGCCTTTTTTGCCCGTTGGGCGCGCCTTTTCAGGTGGGTGATGTTACGACACTGCGTCGGCGTGGAATTCGGAGCGCCCCGCCTGTGAGGGGAAAGAGATTGTTAGGTGGCGCATTTATGGGGGGAGTTACCTTATTTCTCGAACCCGTCCATTGGCGGATTGCTGCCTATAAATACGCCGTTGCGCTGCCGCCGTTCTTTCTTCCACCTCCCATCTTCACTCTTGCCTTAGCCTTCTTGCCGTCTTAGCTTTCTCGCCGTCTCACGTGCACACGCCTCCTCGAACAATAGCGGATCCACCGTCCTTCCAGCCGAGATGCTTGTGAGACTCGTTGCCGCCGACGACTGGCGCCCGTCGTCGATGACGGAGCGCCGGTTGTTAGATCTTGAGAGAGAGGGACTGCTGCGCCGCCGCACCTCGCTATCATCGCCCGAGTGGATCGCGCCGCCGGCGAACCACAGGGAGCCCCAACCGCCCAAGGGTTGCGTGGTGTCATTCACCAAATTCCACCGCCACGGCCTGGGTGCTCCTCCGAGCCGCTTTATGTGGGCACTTTGCCTCCACTACGGGGTGGAGCTCCAGCACTTCTCCCCGAACGCCATCACCGTCGCGGCGGTCTTCGCCGCCGTGTGTGAGGGCTACTTGGGGATGATACCGCACTGGGAGCTGTGGCTCCACTTCTACAGGGGCGAGCTTTTCCACGCCCCCACCGGAACCATGGCGTAAGGAAGCCCGTGCGGGCGGGATGCCTCAATCTTGTGCAGAAGACGGGGAAGACGGACAGGCCGCGGGAGTATATCCCGGTAGGGTTATGGACCAACCACGCCGGCTGGGACTCCCAGTGGTTTTACCTACGGAATGACGACAACCTCCTGCCTTCCTACTCGGGTCGTCTGATCATGGAGCGTCCAGCGGACTGGACATACGGCGTCATCCAAGCTCATCAATCTCGGCTCGACCCCCTCCTCGACGCCCTGAAGAAGCTTCGCTAGGAGGGTTTGACCGCCGCTCTCGTCCTCTCGGCCGTCCATCACTGGAGAGTTCTCCCATTGATGTCTCGACCATTGAGGATGGACGAGATGGGACCTGGCGTCTCATCTCGGGACCTCATGGCGTGCCGGATGTCCAACGAGGCTCCGGCGGACGACGAAGTCGCGGCCCGAGTCAGGGCTGCAATTGCCGGTGATTTTCAGCCGGAGCATGTTAACGGCTTCCCCATGAGGCCAGACGCAGGCTCGATCGATCTGGTACACTTTCTTCTCGCACGCAGCCTCGATTCTGGGTTTCCTTTCTTCCCCCCCTTTGTTTTTCTAAGTCTGCCTTTGTTTTGGCAGGGACGGATTGATGTCCGGTCCTCGAGGCCTCTAGTAAAGGAGGACGAGGTCGATCGCGACAAGCGGCGCCAATCTGCCGAAAAGCTAAAGTCCGCCAAGGACTCTACAAAGAAGGGGGAGAAGAAGAAGAAGAACCTCGACCGCCAAGCATTAGAGGCGCGTTGAGCCAAATCCAGGCAGAGGGGGGAGCCTGAGGAAGAATCCCCCAACGACGACGATGATGACGACGAGGACAGCGACGACTCTGAGGGGATGGCGTCATGCCTTGACCGAATCCTCGAGGGTCCGCCTCGAGGTGACGTCGATGCCCCCCGGACGGAGACTCCAAAGGAGGGTCCGAGCGGGTCTCACCGCCCTCGGGCCGACACCCCTCCTGCGCCCAAGGCTGGTGAAGTCGTGCCGCGCCCTCCCCCGGCGCCCAGGGAGAGCGGTCAGGCTATGCCCCAGGCGACGGGGCCACTGACTCGCGGTCGCGCCGCGGCCTCCGAGAAAGGAGAGGCCGACCGCAGGAGCGTCAGTCCCGGCGCCCGCCAGGCGGGAACTGCCGCGCCAAGGCCAGTGCCTGCCTTCAAGGGGCCTGGGGCCCTGACGCGGGGTGGCTCGAGGCCTGCCGGTCGGTGCGGCGGGAGGCGAGCTGTTCTCCCTGTGGGGTAAGCTTTTTCGACATTGTGGCTTTTGTCTTCCTGCTCCTATGCACTTTCTCATATGCCGATCTTCTCCGGCGCTCATCCCTTTCTTTTCTCAGGCTAAAGCGGACCCTCGAGCAGGCCCAGCCGTCCATGGCAAAGAGGCTCAAAGCGGGACCCGCCTCCAAGGAGCCAGGTTTGTGGTTTACTTTTGGGATTTGTGACGTTCTTGTGTTAGCCATCGCAGTCACCGGCCTTTATTCTTTGTTTTGCAGGCTCCTCCGACTCCCAACCTCCAGCTGGCGTTGAGAATGCTCCGCCTCGTCCCGTGCCTACCCTGTCGCCGCCGACGTGTGGTGAGGCGCCCCAGACGCAAGTGCCAGAGGGACCCCCGAGCCTCCTCGATTGGGGGTCGAGGGAGAACCCATCACCATCAGCGATACGTCTGATGGTAACGAAGCGTCTGGGGGTGCCCGCCCCACTACAAGAATTTGTGGCTTTGTTGACGGACTGAAATCGTCATATAAAGAACCAAAACTGTCATAAAAGGAACTTTATGACAAAAAAGCTGTCGTCATACGAGTCGTCACAAAAGCTTCGTCATAAAAAATATTATGACGATTGTATGTGCTGGCGTCACAAAAGACCACGATCTTTTATGACGGACAATTTTACAGTCGTCACATAATGTAGAATTTAATGACGCTATATACCGTCACATATTTGTGGTCAACGCGTCATATAACCTTGTGATCCGTCATAACAAAAAAAGTACCGTTTCGTTTAGTAGCCTTTTTTGTGACGCCGGTCAACGTCACATAATATTTCATGACATTTTTGTCTTCGTCTTGTTTGTGTTTCAGATGGTGCGGGGAGCAGATATTTTGTGACGGACATTAACGTCATATATTAATTTATGACAATGTATTTTCGTCTAGTTTTGGGTGTCGGGAAAGGCACCGAGGCGACATTTTGTGACGGACAGTTGTGTCATGATACATTATATGACAGTTAACCTAGGTCATGTTTTGTACAGGGTGGGAGACATGTTGTGACGAACAGTGGTGTCATACTACATCATCACAAAAACGTCCTTGCATATTCAGTGGCGAATGCCACACAGATCACTGACCTGTCATCAAAGGTCATTCAATCACATGAATATCAGAATCAGATTCCATCATCCAGCATACACCACACTGCTTTCATAGCTCACAAGTCATACACAGCTGAGCCAATCCATCATACACATAAATTACAAATGATAACAAGTTTAACAGGTTCTCCCAACTTCACCTTACACACAAAGTGTAAGGTTCCATCAACCAAGTTCAAACTCCAGCACAACAAAACAGGTTCAAACATAGCAACATATAGTTCTCACAACACACCACACCACACAGGTTTAGACTACACAAAGTTCCAACAGAGAAAAGTTTGTTCCAACAGAGACAAGCTGAGGCACATATGCATTACCTTCATCCATTTCTCTGAAGGTTTAGCATAGCTCGCAGTAGTTGATTGGTCTCTTCAAACTTGTTCTTCATCTCTTCTTGGGTCTGGCGCAACAAAGACTGGTTTTCTTCAAGAGAGGCCTGCTGAGCTCGAAGTTGTGCTTGTAACTCTTCCTGCTTCCTAGCAGCTTCTTGTCTTTCTGCTTGGAGTTGTTCTTCAAATTGAGCTTGCAGGCAGGCCTCTACTGCCGCTGCTGATGATCGGGCAGCCTTCTGCGCTTTGGTGACACCAATGTTTGGAAGGAAGGTCGAGGAACGACTGATCTGGCTCAGACTATCAGCAACAATCTGGGTTGGAGACTTTGATGGTTCTCCTTCTTCTGGTTCTCTGGCCTTCTCTGCAACCATTTGTGCCTACATAGAATGATTTCACTTCAAAACAATGCCATACAACAGGGTTCAACCATACTTGAATTTTAGTACGTTCCATTTATGCAATAATTTTGAACTTACATATAATTCCTCTGCAAGTGGAGTACGACCATTGTGGGGACTGTTCATACATTCTCCAAAGAACTAAATAGGATCTGGCTCCATGTTGTTGTACTTTGGCCTCTGCAGCATGTAAACAAATAATTTACAATGATTTACAAGAAGGTTAAGTGAGGGGTGGACAAACATGGCATTATTTGTACATGTGAACAACAGGATCCCACACTATGTCAGCACTACATCATCACAAGTCCATCATTTACTATAACACATGCATGTATGAATCTTCACCAAAAGAGCAGCATCATATTATGGTTGTCTGTGCTTGAAAAGCAGATTGCAATCCAGAAATAAATAGAGCATGTGGTAACTTGACATTTAAGAAGCACTAGATAACAACTATGCTACAAATCCATCATTTCCTATAACACATTCATGTATGAATTTTCACAGAAATAGCAGGATCATGCATAGGCTAGTCCGTGCTTGAAAAGCAGATGTCAACCCAGAAATAATTGGAGCATACAAAAGATATTGTTCACCAGGCTATAACGATGGGCAATGTAGGACCTAGATCCTGTCTTTTGGTGAAGCTGCACTAGCCCCCGGTTTACTTTATTCTTGTCACTTTTCTCCTGCACCACAAATGCAATAAAATGTTTTCACTTATATGGACATAGCTTAAATTGCATATTAACAATAAAAGATAATGCATGGCATTGACCTGATTCTTTGGGTCACACCAGTACTCTACTAGCTTGATCCAATCTTGTTTCTTCATCTTAGGTGGAGGTGGTTTAGCCAACATCTGTACTAATGTCAATGATGGATTGAAGTACTTCTTTTTAAGGTTGTACCTGTACTGCCGTACTCCCCTCTTAATGATATCTGTACATGCATCTTTGCATGGTCCCTCTGCCGTGACTTGGACATCCAACCTTGTCTACAGCCACACAAATGAGTTAATAGACACAAGATTATGCATAGGAGTACAAGAGTACAAGAAAGTATTGTGTTTCAAAAAGTTTCTCACCGCCACTTTGTCAAGAACTTTTTGTACTTCTACAGGCCCCTGATCTTTTTCATAAAGCTTCCAAGAGGTGTAGATAGGGAGCTGGTCCCTAACTGCAACACCAGTTTCTGATGCCAGCTTTGCAGCCTGAAGTGGGATATCAGGTCTCTTCTTCCCTTCAGCCACTTGGATAGGCAGCTTGTTTCCTTTCCTTACCAGCCTCTCTAAGCCAAGACCAATGGTTTTCTTCCGGGGCTCCCTGCGGCGCACTGCAACGGCAAATAATAATAAAAGTGTGTTCATATAGCAATAACCAGAGTAAATATGTGTTGTAGGGAATAATGCTTGGACAATGTGTTCACCTGGAACCAAGTCAGTATCGTCTTGTTGTCCTTCAGTATTATGGCCCTCTGAATTTGCAGCATCAACTTGGTCAGCAAACTCATTTATGTCATTGCTTTGCCTAGAGCTTTGTCCACCTGGTGAGGTGTCATTAAGTGCTGGTTGGGTGACACTAATTGTGGGTGTAGGTTCCCGAGCTAGAGTAGTAGTATGCCCACTGGTTGCTCGGGGCACTGATGAGGCTGAAATGACAGGGTTTGCAACAGGCTCAGAACAGGCTGCAGATGCATTGGTTAGATTAGGACTCGGCATTGTGCTTGTAATAGGGGCAGACATGGTTGGGATTAATCTGGTGTTTTGTAGATTACTAGGCACTGTGCTAGTAGTTTCAGTGGTACGGGTCTCGCTGTCGCTTGCACTTAGTTGGGCTTGCAGTTGGGTGGCACTGCAAATGGCAGTAGGTTTAGGGATGGGCTTTGAATTATTCTTTGTAGGCAATGGTAGTCTCTCTCTAGGCGGTGGACGGCCTGCAGACGAAGGCATGAGTGCTTGGGATCTAGTCATTCTGGATGGTGTTTGTGGTTGGTTGGTAAGGGCAGCAAATGCCCCTGCCTTTTTCTTCTTCGCAGGCCGGGTTCCTAGAACCATCTCTCGTACCTGGCAAGAGAAACATGAATGTTGACAGTTATATAAGATAGTGTGAGATGGATTAGATGAGTACAATGAAGTACATGTTTCAAATAAGTTGGTTAGAAACATCGTCACTGTCAACTAATGCATCTCACCTCATTAGCCACCCCATCATTATCTGGGTCATCAGAAGCATCATCACTATCAGATTGGTTATCTATGTCAGATGTTGGATCATAATCAATGTCAGAGCCTGAATTGTGGCTTTCTACTGTCTTCCTTAAGCCCTTTGCCTTTTTTGTGAAAACATCGTTAACCTGCTTAGTTAATATAGGAATACCAAGAGACAGGAAATGTTCCTGAATTCTCTTTACGTTTGCATCCCTCTCCTGCTCATACTTTGGTTTTGCCATTCTTGTATTACTAAGTATGAGCAAACACAGGGAGTAGCAGAAACTGGTTTCAGTTTTTGTAAATGAGTAGAAGGAAAAACTAACATATTAGGACCAACACAAAAAGCATGTAGCAATGGTCAGTACACCCCTATCACTACTCGGTGGTCAGCAGTGCCACAACAACAGAGAATGCATGCATCTATATCCATGACCACAACAAAAACAACAAATAGAAGAGGAAACAGAGCTGACAACCTTTGCAGTTCGCGGAAGCAGAGCTGAGAGAGGTGCTGCTGAGTAGGTGTCTTCAGCTACTTGGTGGATTCGACGGTGCGGCAGAGCGGCGTGGGATGCGGCGGCGGGGGAGCAGTGTGGGATGCGGCTTGGTGGGTCTAGCTCTCTCTGGCTTGGTGACGGCGCGTCCTCCAGCTAAGTTCCAGGTTGGGCGGATCCCATTCTCGGCGGGATTGGCGGATCCGGCGGTGCGACGGAGCGGTGTGGGCTGCGGCGGCGGGAGAGCGGCGTGGGATGCGGCTTGGTGGGGTTAGCTCTCTCCAGCTTGGTGCTTGGCGCCTCCTCCGGCTAAGTTCCATGGTGGGAGTAGGATCCCATTCTCGGCAGGATTGGCGGATCCGGCAGTGCGGGGGAGCGGCGTGGGATGCGGCAGCGGGGATGCGGCGTCGGGCGGCGGCGGGGATGCGGCGACGGGCGGCGTCGGATGCGGAGCTAGGTCTAGGTTTGGAGAGGGAGTGGACTGGTTTTGAGAGGCGGCGGCGGGTTCGGCGGCTGTGGAGCGGCGGCGGGTTCGGCGGCGGTGGAGCGGCGGCGGGTTCGGCGGCGGTGGAGCGATGGCGGCGGGCGGAGCTAGGTCTAGGTTTTCAGAGGGAGGTGAATGCGGCGGGTGCGGCAGAAGAGGGAGGTGAAGGCAGGTGGGGAATTTTGAGCTCGGGGCGGGATGTAGTGTCGGGCCCACCTGTCACTGGTAGTAGCCTTGGCGGGAGGGGGCAGCGTTTGGGTACTGAAAATTTGGTCTGGCGCATGGACCAATGATGACAGTGACACAGTTAGTAGTATTAGGATTTGTTAACACATTTTTGGGGTAGCAAATGATTTCAAATTGAAATATGGTTAAAAACAAAATTATTTCCCACACCGAGATGAACATTCTGTACATTTGTCGTTATTTCATTTGACTTTGTTTCAAGAGTTCAAAATTTGAATTTCATAATTTATAACCTATAGCCCAAAAAATAAGGTATTAAATGATTTCAAATGAAGAAGTGATAAACACAAAGTTTGATCTACTCATTTTCAACTTCATTTCATATTTAGGGTGTTTTTGCATCCGAGCAAGTGATGATAACTTTGTTCTCGAATTCTACTCAACTCTCTCATAGTCTCTTGAACTATGAGATGGATGTGTAAAATTTGAGAACAAAATTATCATCACTTGCTCAGATGCAAAAACACCCTGAATATGAAATGAAGTTTACAATGAGTAGATCAAACTTTGTGTTCATGAGTTTTTTGTCTGAAATCATTTTGGGTCCCAAAATGTGGGCCAAAATTTGTACTTTTTATAAATCAAAAATAGATTCATTCAAAATTTTGAATCATGAAAAATAATCCAAAATCAATGCAATATATTGACAGGTTGTAATTTTAGAAGTTTTTAGAAAAAAAAATCATCACATTTCGACTAAGTATGTGTGAGATAAACTCGGTTACAATATTGATGTACAAATTTAAAGAAAAAAAATGGGGATTACAACAGGAATTCGCTGATAGTGGCCAGGCCAGCTGCTGGGCCCACATGTCATGGACGCCACGGCCCATACAGTTAAGAGTGTTGGGCCCACCTATCATTGAAAAAACCCCTCAGCACCCTCAACATCGAACACTTAGCAGCTCTCACTCTCACTGTCACTCACCTGAGCCCCCTCGCCGGCGACCAAAGCACCCTCGCCGGCCGACCGTCGGCCACCGCAGCACCCTCGCCCTACACCTCGGCGGCCGCTGGCCACCGCAGCCCCCTCGTCCTCAACTGCTCCCTCGACGTCCAGCCCCATCCCCACCTGCTCCTTGGCGCCTCCAGATCGACACCCGGCCGCCGGCGGGCCGCAGCTGCTGCCTCACCCGCGAGCCCTCAACTTCTCCCTCGCCGGCGAGCCCTCAACTGCTCCCTCGCCGGCGAGCCCTCAACTGCTCCCAAGACGGCCACCCCCCATCCCCACCTGCTCCTTGGCGTCGAGGTGACACCCCACCAGCAGGCTCGCGTGGCCACCCAGCAGGACCATCCCACCAGCATGCTCCATCGATGTTCATCAGTGACAGCTTGCTAAAGAGGTTTATTTCTTTACTATATCTAGCTACTCTACTTTGAATGAAATTAAAGCTCACAGTAGTCATCCTCTCTGTGTTTTAGAAGCTGGATATAGAAGACTAGTGCAGAAGGTTAACATGGATAGGAGTTGGATATATAGTAAACCGTTTTTGACCGAGTTTATGTGTGGTGTTGAGAAATTTATGGAACATGTCAGAGGTCGATATAATCCAGATGAGAAGATCAAGTGCCCATGCAGAAAATGCTTGAATCTGAAAGAGAAAAGTCTAGATGATGTACATGAGGATATCGAAATCAATGGAATGTCTAGGTGCTATACTAGGTGGGTTCACCACGGAGAGGAATACAATGTTGGTCCACAAGATGGAGAAGATGGAGAGGAAAATATTGTTGCTGGGCAAGATGGACAAGATGTAGAGGAATATTATTTTCCTAGACAAGATGGAGATGTATATAATGTTGCTGAAGAAGATGGAGAACTTCATGTACCAGATGATATACACGAGCTGGAACCACATCATGATGAAAGACAAGATGAAGATGTCTTAGATGATGGTGCAAGGGGAGTTCAGGGGTTGGTTCAAGATTTGCGCGATGCAGCAAGCCATGGCTTCGGTGGAAACTTATATAAACAAATCATGGAAGAGGCAAAGCGTGAACTTTATCCAGGCTGCACCGAGGAGTCGAGGCTATCTTTCATTATTAAATTGCTGCATATAAAAGTGTACAATCGGATAACAACATCTGGGTTTGATGCAATGCTTGAGTTGATTTCTGGTTCACTGAAGAATGTGCCTGCACTTCCTAAGTCCTATAATGAAATGAAAGCCCTCCTTCGGAAGCTTGGTTTTGGTTATGTTTCTATTGATGTGTGCAAGTATGATTGTGCCTTATTTTGGAAGGACCATGTAGACGATGATCATTGCCCAGTTTGTGGTTTCACAAGATGGAAAGTGAACAAGGTGGGCAGAAAGAAAGTCCCTCACAAGGTCCTTCGTTACTTTCCAATAATTCCACGCCTTCAAAGGCTTTTCATGTCAAAGCAGCGGGCACAATTTGCAAGATGGCACAAGGAAAAGAGGGTAGAAGTTCCTAATGAAATGAGACATCCTGCTGATGGTGAAGCTTGGAAAGATTTTGATGACACTTTCCCATCTTTTCGAGATGATCCGCGTAGCTTGAGGTTAGGCATTGCTACCGATGGATTTAACCCATTTGGTCAGATGAGCAATTCCTATAGCATATGGCCAGTGATAGTGGTACCATACAATTTTCCACCATGGATGTGTATGGACCAATCCAACTATATGCTTGCTTTACTAATTCCAGGCAAAAAATCACCAGGTAAAGATTTCCATGTGTTCATGCAACCTCTGATAGCAGACATGATAGAGCTTTGGAAGGGTGTCAAAACTTATGATGCAGTTGAAGGCAAAGATTTCAGCCTACGTGCAGCGATTCTGTGGGGAATCCATGACTACCCTGCATTAGGCACCATGTCAGGCAGAACCACTAAAGGTTACTTCGCATGTGTGTACTGTGATGAGGATCCATGCTCCTACAGTCTTAGAAACAAAATTGGTTTCTTAGACCATAGACGTTTCCTCCCTGAGGACCATACATGGAGGACAAACAGATCTTTTAATGGCAAGATTGAAAAAAGAGGGAAGCCAAGAACATTTACTGCAGATGAGGTTATGGCAAGGGTGAATGGAGTTTGCTATGTTCCAGGCAAGAATCCAGATATGCCAAAAACAAGGAAACGCAAACATAATGAAAATGAACCAGTATGGCATCTGAAGGTTAGCTTGTATGATTTGGAGTACTGGCCAAAACTGAAGCTACATCACAACCTTGATGTTATGCACATAGAGAAAAACATATGTGAAAACATTTTGTCGACTCTACTTAATATTCCAAACAAGACAAAGGACACCGTCAATGCTAGATTAGATTTGGAGGACAGAGGTATCAGAAAAGAGCTTCATATGCTAGATAATAGTGGCAGTTCATCATCTAAGCCAAGAGCTTGTTATGTTCTAAAACCAGAAGACAGGAACAAGTTCTTGCAATTTGTGAGCAATGTTAGGTTTCCAGATGGCTATGCCTCCAATATATCAAGATGTGTCAATTTGGAGGGAGCAGGATCTATTCATGGCTTGAAAACACATGACTGCCATATAGTGCTGCAACGTATCTTACAAGCTGGCCTTCGTGGTTTGGTGCGCAAAGACGTATACGAAGTAATTGCTGAATTGGGTAGGTTTTTTAGACAACTTTGCTCCAAAACTCTAAAGGTTGATGCACTACACAAGATGAAGGAAGATATTGTGCTTATCCTTTGCAAGTTAGAGAAAATTTATCCTCCAGCATTCTTCGATGTTATGGTTCACCTAGCAGTACACTTACCTGAGGAGGCACTACTTAGGGGACCGGTGCAGTATGGATGGATGTATCCCATTGAGGGAAGGTTGGGCACCTTTAAGCGGTTTGTTCGCAATCAAGCAAGACCTGAAGGATCTATTGCAGAGGCATACACTGCCTATGAGTGTATGACATAGTGCTCACCATATTTCAACGACATCATTAGTAGGTTCACTAGGCCTGAAAGAAACTTAGATGGACAAAAGACAAAGACACAGTGCACTATTTTTGGTCATGGTATTAACCTGTTGGGTGCTTCAAAATTTCATTACAAAGACAAAGACTATGACTCCATGGTTTGGTTTGTTCTGAATAACTGTGAAGAGGTTGATGAATACAGAGAGTGAGTAATTCCAGCCATTTCATTTGACTCATGCTTATTCAATACTACTAGTGTCCCAAAATAACTAAGTATGTTCTTCCTTTGCAGCATCTATAGGGCAGAACTACAACAACTAGGGGTAAACGATGTTGATAAAACGATGTCAACACAATTTGCTACATGGTTTGAGGAACATTTGTGTGCAACTTGTACATAGAGAATTTGTTTGTTTGTTTATGGTACAACACAATTTGAAACTAACTTATTTTAATTTGTTTTGTTTTGAACCTACAGATTACCAATTTGAAATACCAAGGCAGAGCACAAGTTGATGAAGACTTGTACTCACTAGCATGTCGGCCGAATCCGCGAGTGCGTTCGTACACAGCTTGTATAATCAATGGGGTACGGTACCACACTTTGGCTCGTGACGAACACAAGAAGACACAGAACTCCACCATAAAAAGTCCAGGTACTCATGGTGATGACACAATTGACTTCTATGGGACAATCACAGACATTATTGAGTTGACTTACAATAAGAACAGCAATGGGCGTAGGACTGTTGTCTTATTACGGTGTGAGTGGTACCATCTAGAGGGAAGGACATACTAGATGAAAAATGATGGTTACTTCAAGAGCATAAACATCAAAGGCCGATGGTATAAGGATGACCCTTACATTATAGCCACAGATGCTTCACAAGTATTTCTCTTGGAAGATACAAAGTTAGGCCCAAGTTGGCGAGTGCTACAAGAATTTGGCCACCGACATATATTTGATGTTGAAGAGAATGACACAAACCAGCCAATTCAAGAACAGGTACAGATGAGATGTCAGGAGGCATACCAAGAGGAGAATATTTCAACTGAAGATGGTGCAGTGAGAGACATTGATCATGATTTGGATTTGTTGCTCATGGATAATGAACCAAGGAGCCCTATTAGTAGAGACCTTGTGGAGAGCCTTCGGCGACAGCCACATACTGCTCGAGGTGATGAAGCAGTTGACATAGCTGAAGATGGAGATGAAGATGAAGATGAAACCTGGCTTGAGTACCATAGTCCAGTAGAAGACAATACTTCAGAAGATGAAGACAATGATGATGACTGATTTTGTTGTATTTGAATCATGCTACTACATGCTTCTATTGTATTTGAATCATGCTACTGCATGTTATTTGAACTGTGAAATTGTCAGACCATATATGCAGTGATTCAGTTTTAGTGATTTATTGATGTGTGATGCAAGTGACAGTGCCCAGAATTCATTCACTTGATGCAAATATATAGTGTCCAGCTTCATGACACATGATACTGTCATGTAATGCCAATGATTTGTCATGGAATGTATAAAAGTCGTCACAAAATGTACTGGCTGGAAGATTATGTCACATGCTGCCATAATTCATGCCAAACAGGCTACACAACAAACCACAAGGGATATTTATTTCCAACATACAGATAACATGCAGACAAGAGATGTCCAAGGGCACAAAGGCCCATACAACAGTCATAGCCAAATCTAGCATAAGAGGTTCCACTACACCATTCTCTTGAACACACACCTACTTGAACACAACAGCTACCACCACACAGATGGCCAACACCAGGAATAGTGTTACATTGACACAACCACAAACAAGACAAATGCAACTGCCCATGCCATCTCTGTTCTTGCCAACTTTGCCCTCCATCGACTTCAAATTTTTCTCTAAGCTATCAAGTCTTCCCACAACCTCAGGAACTTCGGTTGTCGAAGATGCGGAAGATAGATATCCATTGTCGTGAAGGTACACTACATATTCTTCCTCGAACCAATACCTCATGCATCTCGGCTGCATACAAAAAAAACGAAAAGACAATGAGTTTTAGGCTGACAAGACTCAAATTGACCAATGCAAATTTAACAACTTCACTGACATTAACATGAGTCTTCCTAGGACACTTGAAATATCTCCTTCCCTCATTAACCCCCGACTTGGTGATGGCACTAAACACCCTGACGTCATTGCAATCTGGGCAGAATATCAATGGCAACCCGGTGGCATTATCGGTCACCGCCTCCAGATCGAAACCAGTGGCCATACTGCCTGCAGCAACAACAGCTAGAGGTTGAGCCTGCACGACATTCCTACCTGTGCTTGAACGGCGATTGAGACCGGTAGATGATGAAGCCTGCGACATCATCACTAGAAACAACAGATATTCATTAGAACAAGCACATCAAGTAGGGGGAGATGAGCAGGGGGGTGCGGATGAGGGCGCCACTGCCCAAAAATGGATTGGGCCAGCAGGAGCACGAAGGCGCGCGCACATGGATCGGGAGGAGGAAGAGGGCCGGGTGGCACCTGGGGAGTGTGGAAGCTACCTCGCCCGACGACCTCCGCCTCCGCTCTTCGCCTCCAACGGCCGCTCGCTCATCGCCGTGGGAGATGAAAATGGCGATGGGGATTTCGCTCGGGTTGTTGGGGGGATGGAGAGGAGAATGAGCTCGCCCGCCGCCCGCTCGCCGTCTTCCGCGCCTCCACCTCCGCCTCCGACGGCCGCTCGCTCGTCGGAGAAGATGGGGATGAGGACCGTTGGGGTAGGGGGTTGGGGAAAATGGGGCTCGGGTTGTTGGGGGGAAGGGGAGGAGGATGAGCTCGCCCGCCGCCCGCTCGCCGTCTTCCGCGCCTCCGCCTGCGCCTGCGCCTCCGCCGCCCGCTCGCTCGTCGGAGAAAATGGGGATGAGGACCGTTGGGCAGGGGGATTGGGGAAAATGGGGAGGAAGCCTTGGGCCCACTGGCAGGGTACAAAAAAATTATTAAAAAATATTAAAAAAAATCGCCCGCGATAGGGCTCGAACCGGAGACCTCATGCTCCTCGGGCTCCTGTCTTAACCAATGCGCTATAGTAGAGGATCTGTTGAAGTAAGTAGAAAATTTTATATAAAGAATCAGTATTCCTTAATTTCTACAAAATTTCCAAAAAATTTGCCCGTGATGGGGCTCGAACCGGAGACCTCACGCTCAGCGGGCTGAGTTCTTAACCACTATGCTACAATTGTGACTTCGTTAGATTATTAAGATTTAATTTACAAATACGTTACGCTATCGATTTGCCCTAAAAAATTACTGTCGCTTTTCACCTTGGCCAGATCGATCCCCATTCACCTTATCCCCATTTCTCACCGCCGCCACCGCCGCCATCGCCCCGCCCACGCCCACACCACCGCCCCGCCCACGCCCACCGCCGCCGTAGACAATGAGGCCTACAAGGAGGCCATCACTGAAGGACCTTCCTCCTCGGTGCAGGCTGCCGCACCGGTGGGGAGGAAGTTGTCCGCGGCGGCTACAAGGAAGGCAGAGCTCTTGGCCCGGGCCCTGAGGGCGAAAGCCACGCCGGCGGCCAGGGAAGCGGTGGGGGCTAGGGAGAAGGCCGCGGTGGGGGCTAGGGAGAAGGCCGCGGCGGTAAAGGGGGAGGTCTTGTCTGCGCCGGTAGCCAAGAAGAAGGCCGCGGCGGCGGGGGCGGCCAAGAAGGCCCCCTCTCCATCTTCATCGACAGAGGGCGACGCAGTGAACCTCCTCTGCAACAATTGCTTTGCTGGACAGAGCAAGTATTGCAGTTTTTTTCTGCGCGGGGGGCACAAATGCATCTGCAATCCCAACAATTCCAATTGTTGTTCGCAGTCCACTGGCTACATCGATTCACCATCCAGCTCCAGCCTCATGGCACAATCCTCCTACAGCATCAGCTCACTGCCTAGCACCGAGGTACAATGTTCTCTGCAAATTAGGGTTTACTTCATCATGGCATTGGTCTTTTATTTAACCTATATCATGTCATTGTCACCTAGCATATGTATAGAACTATGTCTGATAGTTTGAACCCCACATCCTCACTTTTAACATATATACACATGTGCATTTGCTAGTAAGAAGCAATTAGTTTTGTTGCTGTTTTTCATGGTGTTCATCAAACCATGGGAGGCATCCATACCCAAGCAACTCCATAACATGGCTTGGTTGATGCCTTGGGTGTGGTGTCTCCAATGGTTCCATGGCTGCTGTGATCTTGTTGTCTTCATTTGACTTGTTTTCTCAGAAACATGTGCCACCAACATTTGTCATATCAATTCTATGTATGTGAATCAATATAGACAGTTGCTAACTACAGTCCTATCCACAAATTTGTAGCTATTATGTATTTGTTGTTGTTTGAGCACATTATAACAGTTCATCTTGTCCATTTGTGTAGTACCATGTTTCCAACTTGGTGATGACTCAACCAGCGCTCATAAGCGCCATCGAAAGCGTGACCCGTCCTCTGCAGCAGAGCATTGCTTCTCTCACTTCAAAGGTTGACAACCTCACTGAGCTAGTCAAGGACGACATCCACAATAAGAAGATTGAAGGGTTCCTTCAGGAACTTCGGACCATCCAAGCCAAGATAGTCAAGTATGAGAAGATCTTGGAGGACGCTGGCCTGCACAAGAAGGCAAAGTGATGGATGTTTACCTAGCTAGCTGTGGCAGTGAAGACTTTTAGAGGCACAAGTGTGTGCACTAATGAAGTGATGACTTTTGTTAGCCCAAGTGGTATGCCACTAATGATGTACTTTTGTTAGCCCAAGTGGGCATAGTAGATGTGGGAATGAAACTATATGTGGCACCCTTTAAGGTTATGGCTTGAACTGAAATGTGCCTATATATATATATTATATGCTATGAAATTTGTTTCTATCCCCAGCACTTCAGTTGAGTTTGTTTTGTTAATGAAGTTGTGTGCCATATATTTTTTTTGAGAATGTGCAAGGAGAAGATGAGGGTGTGCAACATGGGCAGTCAGCAACAGTCAAGTCAGACAAAGTGACACCTCACAAATGTCACATAAAGCCTGCTCCTTGTGTCACAAAAAAATCAGTAACCATTTGTCTCCGGGGACACACAATTTATGACAATCCATGGTAAGTTTATATGACACAACATATGACGTCGTCACAAATGTTTCTGGCTAAAATGGATTTATGACGACCTTATAATTATCGTCATATTATGGTACCTTATATGACGAAAATGGCACTCGTCTTAATGTATTTTTTCATAAAAGGTTAGATTTCTTGTAGTGCCCTATTGAGGAGGAAACGTCGACCTCCCACGTCACGGGACGGACTCCCTGGCCCGCTGGCCTTCGAGCCCTTGAAGAGCAAAGGGAGAAGGAGAAGGAGGAGGAGAAGCGGGAGCGTGAGGCAACGCGGCAGCCTCAGGAGGAG
Source organism: Sorghum bicolor (assembly GCF_000003195.3). Lineage (NCBI taxonomy): Eukaryota > Viridiplantae > Streptophyta > Magnoliopsida > Poales > Poaceae > Sorghum > Sorghum bicolor. The sequence goes on from NC_012879.2 coordinate 27,366,657, forward strand.
CAGCGGCAGCCGCAGCAGATGCTCGAGGGGCAGCAGCAGCAGGAGCAGCAAATGCTCGAGGGGCAGCAACAGCAGCAGCAGCAGGAACAGCAAACGTTCGAGGGGCAGCAGCAGCAACAGCAGCAGGGGGGTCCAGAGGAAAGGCCGCTCGAGCCCCCACCTCAAGGTCTGGCTCAACCGGTACCACCGGCGCCACAGGAGCCCGGCGAGAAGGAGGAAAATTTGCCGGTGTATGGACCTCCAACCCCGGCGTGGCTCCTCCCGGGGGCGCCTGCCGCGATCCGGGCAGAGTCGGGGCGAGCGGACGGAGTGGTGGCGCTCGCTGTATGATGCGCACCCCCACCAACCCTGAGTCTGAAATCAAGAGGACGATCTACGGCATGGACGGGATCGCTCCAGGGTTCCTCCGGGAGCGTCGGGCGTGGGAGGACCACTTTCCCTCTGAGGAGGATGAGATCGGGACGTCGGGAAACAAGGACGGTACCTGGAAGACGGTGGACGACGATGGGCGGTTCCCATGCCTCGTCGACCTATTCCCGCACCATGGGGGTTCCCTCGAGACCGTCGAGGACCTCATCCGCGGCGTCAAGGCACGGGCCGACCGGGAGATGGAGCATTGGTGCCCCGATCGGATCCGCATCCGGGCTTCTACCGAACCGTCCGAGCCTAATATCTTCCTGGACGATAGGAAGGAGGCGGAGAAGTGGGAACACGTCGAGGAGCTCCGCCTTTGGATGAAGCATGTGGTTGGGCTCCTGGCCGACGTTATCAACAACGGGCTCGGGCCGGCTTATTTTGTAAGTGTTTTTCGATCTTCAATCCTCACGGAACCTTTTGGTCTTGTGTTCTAACCGTTTGATCCTTGGTTCGCAGGATATGAAAGAGACCTCCCGCATCAAGTCCAGTTTCATTCACGCCACGAGGGGCGGCTAGGAGCAGCTCCCTGTCCTCAAGGACCAACTCCTCGAGTCGTAGGAGAAACTCCTCAAGGCTTATAAAGACCTCATAGCGCTTGGGGAGGAGAAGAAGGCGAAGGAGGCTGCTTTGGCCGAGGCTCGAGAGGCCTCAAGAAAGCCGGAGGAGGAGACGACGCTGCTGCGGGAGCGGGTTCTGACGGTCGAGGGGGCCGCGTCCAGAGCCCGGGAGTCGGCCCTATCCTACAAGAGCGTTATCGTGGACCTGGACAAAGAGAAGGTCCTTCTTAAAACCGACCTAGACTCTCTCCGAGAGTCCTTCCAAAAGATGAAGGTGGAGCACGTGAACGGCGAGATCGCCAGGAGCGTCGCGGAGGAAGCCAAAAGGAAGGACATCGAAGATGTCGAGGCGGAGCGGGCTCAATCCCGTAGGCTCTCTGACGACATCGAACGTCTGAAGGGAGAACTGTTGGGGAAGAGTGGGGCCATTGCTCAGGCTGGCAAGGTGATCGAAGATCTCCGCGTTGCCAATACTTAGCTGGCGCGCTCCAACAGGGAGATTGAGAGGGCCAACACCAGATTGGTCGGCGAGAACACGGCCCTGGAGGAGAGCATTCGCGGTATGTTCCTGTTGCTAGATTTCTTCTTCGAGGTGTGCTTGGTTTTTCCTAAATTTTCTTGTATTGGCATTTATAGGGCTCAAGGACGAACTCCTAGCCGCCCAAGCCGAGGCCCGTAATGCCAAGACCCAGCTCGAGGCTGAGGTTGCTTTGAACCATCGAGTGCGGACGGTGATAAGCGACCTTTCGGCCTCCTGGGAGCTCGAGCCTATGGATGAGTCGAGGGAGGACGCTCGAGGCGACGCACTGGTCGACCAGCTGTGCTACATAGGCGCAATGCTGCAAGATCGGGTGCGGGATGCCCTCCACATCGGGGTGAAGCGGGCGATGGCGGTTGTCTGCTCGGGCTTCTCCTACGACATGGAGGTGGTGTCCCATGGCTTCGTCACCGACATCTCCAAGACCGACGCGGAAAACAAAGAGAGGCTCCACGCCTTGATCGACGACGCGGAGGCTCCTGGGGAAAGGCTGGCTAAGCTTTTTGAGCCTGAGGTGCTTCCTCCTGAGACTGGCTCGGGCGGAGGCGAGGGTGATGAGGACCATGCCACGGACTGAGGCCTGCGAGCCTGCTTAGGGTGCCTAGGGCCCCTTGTATGATACTTTGTTAATCCTGTTGTTAAGCGATACAGTATCTTTTTGTAATTATTAAATGCTTATTTGTCTTTCCGCTCAAGGTTCTTTTATTTCTCTTTGTTCCTACGCTTGTATTCCTTGTTCGGTCTTTCGTAAAAGTCAACCTCGATCGCCTCAAGGGTGAGGAAGTGAGTAGAGTTTCCGTAGCCCGAGGGCGTAGGAGTTCTCAGGCTCGTTGTCCCTCGGCCTTTGAGGGGCTCGAGGTGCCTTAGCTATTCGAATCGTGCAAGGTTTACTAAGTAGGAAGAGAAAATTTCTTGGCTTTTTCGACGCACGGGGGGGGGGGGTCGTCCCCCTGGTAGCCCCCAAGGGGGTGTTGACTATGATGGGTCATAGTCGGCGCCCCCTTCTAACGTCGAGATTATGACTTGTAAATCCTTGGTGCAAAAAGAAGTTGCTCGAGGGAAAGACTTCATTTATTCATTCATTTGTTTACAAGGTCTTGTTACAAAATGTACGCAGGAACATAAGTTTAGAGCTTCTAGGGGTAGAATCGACGTAGCTGTTCAATGTTCCATGCGTTGGTGAAGATCGCTCCCTTCTCGTCCGCTAACTTGTATGTCCCTGGCTTTAGGACCTCGGCCACCACATACGGGCCCTCCCAAGGTGGAGTCAGTTTGTGGCGCCCTTGATTGCTTTGTCGGCGTCGTAGGACAAGGTCACCCACGTTGAGGTCTCTCTTGCGCACATGCTTGTCGTGATAGCGTCGAAGCTTCTGCTGGTATCTGGCAGAGTTGAGGAGGGCCATGTCTCGAGCCTCCTCAAGCTGGTCGACAGCACTCTCTTGAGCTTCCTTATTCGACTGCTCGTTGTATGCCTTGAGTCGAGGAGATCCATACTCGAGGTCCATTGGGAGCACGGCCTCAGAGCCATAGACCATGAAGAACGGGGTGTATTTGGTGGCCCGGCTTGGCGTCGTCCTCAAACTCGATAAGACCGAGGAAAGTTCCTCGACCCACTTCTTGCCGAACTTCTTCAGGCGATTGTAGATCCTCAGTTTGATCCTTTGCAAGATCATGCCGTTGGCACGCTCAACCTGGCCGTTAGTTAGAGGGTGAGCCACCGCGGACCAGTTCACACGGATGTGATGCTGATCGCAGAAGTCCAAGAACTTTTTGCCAGTGAACTGGGTGCCGTTGTCGGTGATGATCACGTTAGGGATTCTGAATCGGTGTATGATGTCGGTGAAGAAGAGGACGGCTTGTTCGGAGCGGATATTGGTGATGGGTCGAGCCTCGATCCATTTGGAGAATTTGTCAATGGCCACGAGCAAGTGGGTGTAACCCCCTTTTTCCTTTTGTAGGGGTCCTACTAAATCGAGCCCCCATACCGCAAATGGCCAGGTGATGGGGATCATCTGAAGAGCGTGGGCGGGCAGATGTGTCTGTTTGGCGTAGAACTGGTACCCATGACATGAACGTACAAGCTCGATGGCATCTGCCACGGCCGTTGGCCAGTAGAAACCTTGTCGAAAGGCGTTCCCTACGAGGGTCCATGGAGCAGCATGGTGGCCGCAAGCCCCCGAGTGTATGCCCTAGAGGCATTTTCGGCCTTCTTCTACGGTGATGCAACGCTGCAAGACCCCCGTCGGGCTTCGTCGGTATAGCTCATTGCCGTAGCCATAAATCACATATGACTTGGCCCGTCGAACGATATGGCGGGCCTCAGATCGATCTTCTGGCAGCTCGCAGCAGATTAGGCAGTAGAGGAACGGTGTACGCCAGTCGAACGGTCGCCCGGGTTGCTGCTCTACCTCCATCACCTCTGCTGCCATCAGTAGTGCATCGACGGTGTCGGTTGGCTGGTCGGGAGCGGCATCGACGCCAGCCCCCGAGCCCAAGTCGACAGATGGCTCGTGAAGATCTCTTGAGAACGCATCAGGTGGCACCGTGCCTCGAGTCGATGCGATCTTGGCGAGCTCGTCGGCTGCCTCATTGTAACGTCGGGCGACATGGACGAGCTCGAGACCATGGAACTTGTCCTCGAGTCGACGAACTTCTTTGCAGTACGCCTCCATTTTCGGGTCGTGGCAGCTCGAAGTCTTCATCACCTAGTCGATGACGAGTTGGGACTCGCCTCGGACGTCGAGGCGTCGGACTCCTAGCTCGATGGCAATCTTGAGACCGTTGACGAGGGCCTCATATTCCGCGACGTTATTAGATGCGGCAAAATGAACAAGGGTGAGATGAACGCCCAAGGGTGAGATGAACAGCAGGCCGGCCCCGGCCGCTATTTTCATGAGTGACCCATCAAAATACATCGTCCACAGCTCCGCCTGGACCTGAGTCGGGGGAAGCTGGGAGTCTGTCCATTCCGCGACGAAGTCTACCAGGGCCCGCGACTTGATGGCCTTGCGAGGCGCATAAGTGAGAGTCTCGCTCATGAGCTCGACCGACCATTTAGCTATTCTTCCCGTGGCCTCCTTGCTCTGGATTATTTCGCCTAGGGGGAAAGACGAGACCACCGTGATGGGGTGGCCGAGAAAGTAGTGTTGCAGCTTACGGCGGGCAAGGATTACGGCGTAGATCAGCTTCTGGATTTAGGGGTAACGTGCCTTGGTCTCTGAAAGCACTTCGCTGACAAAATAGACTGGCCTCTGGACTGGTAGCGCATGTCCCTCCTCCTGCCTTTCGACCACCACTGCTGCGCTGACGACCTGGGTCGTCGACGCAACGTAGAGGAGCAGCGGTTCTGCAGGTTGAGGTGGGACCAGTGTTGGGTATTCTTAACATCATTACCAAAAGTAGACTAAGTTCTCTAAATTTAGTAACGGTGACAAAAATGCCAAACCTATCCCTTACACCACTTAAGCCAAGTTGTCATCCCCAGCATGATATAAGAGATGCGGTATTGAAATATGCAATTGCTCTTCTAAATAAATAATGAATGGGATCTGCAAGCGCACAGATTAATACCGATGCAGCATTTTAACCGGGAAGTATTCCAGGTATCGTTATTTATATTTTTACCACTGGGAAGGGATTAGAAATCATCACTAATGATTACAGAATAGAATATGAGATTGAGCATCTATCATTGCATGTATAATTGAGAACATTATATCTAACTCTTCATACAGGGATAAGTGTCACATAAAAGATATATGAAATAATAATAGTGACAAGGATAACTAATCTGATCTAGCCACATAATAAATATGATAAGCACCTCAATTAGATACTCTAGAAAGTCATTAGCATGGTATTAGAACGAACTACAAGAATATTCCCTAAGTTATTCTCAACTATATAGTCTAGCATATCATAGTTAGTGCAAGCATACTTAGCAATCATTGCGAGACAAGACTACGCCCATGCATAGTGATATTAGCAAGGAATATGAGAAACATAGCAATCACTACCCTGTAATAATGTTGCTCTGCCAGCCCAATACATGAGAGGGGGACTATATAAGAATCAATGAAGCTGTCACTATCACGAACCACCCCACGATCTGGCATATTGGGTACAATCGCAGATAAATACGGTATAAGCACCACGCCTACACAATATCTATCATTTACCCATGGATCCGATGGATAAACGCTATACGATCCTAAGCATGTATATAGATCCAATCTAACTAAGCCAAGTACATAACTATGATAAACTAAGAACAATATAATCTTGAATATAAGCAAGTAGAGCAAAGTCATAAGCAATATATTGAAGTAGAACAAAGTCATATTCATAATATTGAAGAACAAAGATAATTAGAAACCAATTAGAAGCACAATTAGAGAATTACCAAGAATCCTCTTGACAGATCCGGAAACCAATCGAAGATTGACTTCTTCTAGTTCTAATCCTATGTAGCTATGCTAATCTAGATATCTAATTGATGTGGTGGCTCTAATCTTGATCAGAGGCTTCTTCTCCCTTGATGGAACAATGAATTAGGGTTGAGAGGCTCTCTCCTCCAGGGGCCAGGGGGTCTGGTTTTATAGTCCCTTCAAGTGAATATGGGCCCTTGGATCAAACCGACATAGATTGTATGGTTTAGATTCATCCTTTAGGTCCGTGGAGATCTCCCGCAAAGCAGAGTACTGATTGGACTCCAACAGGGGGCGGGCGCCCAGTAGGACAGGGCGGGCGCCCTGTCTCTGGCCCCGTTTCGCCTCCGCTTCGGTCTCGTGGCTTCTGGAGTCTTCTAGATGTAAGATAATTGCGCAGCACGTTAATATCTTTACGTAATCCTGACCTGTGGGCCTTTCTTCCATATTTCCTGATAACCCCCTGCAGAAATAGACAAACACCAAAACTCATGGAATTCTGTCAGATAAAACCCTAAGTCTGGATCTTGATTTCATTTGGATCATTTTCTTTATTTATTTGATAATTAAATTTGATACTTAAGGACCGTCAACAACCAGGACTCGTGCTGAGGTTAGCGTCTTCTTCAGCTTTTCGAGCGCTTCCTCGGCCTCGGGGGTCCAAGAAAAGCGCTCGGCCTTCTTCAGAAGTCGATACAACGACAACGCCTTTTCTCCTAGTCTTGAGATGAAACGGCTCAGAGCCGCCAGGCATCCCGTAACTCTTTGCACACCCTTGATGTCCCGGATCGGCCCCATTCTTGTGATGGCTGAGACTTTCTCGGGGTTGGCCTCGATGCCGCGCTGCGAAACAATGTAGCCCAAGAGCACGCCGAAAACGCATTTTTCGGGATTGAGCTTGATCTGGTTGGCGCGTAAACAGCTAAAAGCGATCTCGAGGTCCTGGATCAGGTCCCCTCGCCGTTTTGACTTGACGACAATGTCGTCGACATAGGCCTCGACCGTCGACCCTATGTGTCCACCAAATACGTGGAGCATGCAGCGTTGGTATGTAGCTCCCGTGTTTCGAAGCCCAAACAGCATGGTTACATAGCAATACATCCCAAAAGGTGTGATGAAAGAGGTCGCGAGCTGGTCGGACTCTTTCATTTTTATTTGATGGTAACCGGAATACGCATCAAGGAAAGAAAGGGTTTCACATCCCGCGGTAGAGTCGACAATCTGATCAATACATGGTAATGGAAAAGGAACTTTTGGACATGCTTTATTTAGACTAGTATAATCGACACACATCCTCATTTTCCCATTCTTTTTCTTAACTAATATAGGGTTTCCTTACCAGTCGGGATGATGAACCTCCTTGATGAATCCGGCCGTCAAAAGCTTGTGGATTTCCTCGCCAATGATCTTGCGCTTCTGCTCATCGAATCGGCGCAACCGCTGCTTCACTGGCTTGGAACCGGCTCGAATCTCCAAGGAGTGCTCGGCGACTTCCCTCGGTATGCCTGGCATGTCCGAGGGACTCCATGCAAACATGTCGGCATTTGCACGGAGAAAGTCGACGAGCACGGCTTCCTATTTGGGGTCGAGGTCAGCGCTGATCGTCAGCACCTTGCCGTCGGAGTTGTTGGGGTCGAGGGGGATCTTCTTGGTTCCCTCAACCGCCTCGAAGCTACCCGCGTGGCATTTGGGCTATGGAGCCTCAGCGGCCAGGGCCTCGAGCTTCGCAACGAGCTCGGTGGAGCTCTCGATCGCCTCCCCATACTCGACGCACTCGACGTCGCACTCGTACGCGTGCTCGAAGGAGGAGCTGACGGTGATGACGCCCTTTGGACCGGGCATCTTTAGCTTCAACTAGGTGTAGTTGGGTATAGCCATGAACTTGGCGTAACCCGGGCGCCCGATGATGGCATGGTACGTGCCCCTGAACCCAACCACCTCGAAGGTGAGGGTCTCCTTCCTGAAGTTGGCTGCTGTGCCGAAGCAGACCGGTAGGTCGATTCGACCTACGGGTAACGCCTTTTTTCCTGGCACGACGCCATGGAAACTGCCGGTGCTTGGTTGGAGCCGTCCCCTATCGATGCCAAGGAGGTCGAGGGTCTCAAGGTAGATGATGTTGAGGCTGCTGCCTCCGTCCATTAGCACCTTGGAGAGCCTGGTGTTGACGATGATAGGGTCGACGACGAGCGGGTAGACGCCTGGGGCGACTACCTTGTCGGGGTGGTCTTCTCGATCGAAGGTGATGGGGGTGCTCGACCAGCTGAGGTACTGGGGCACCGCCATTCTTGCCGCGAAGACCTCATGGCGTTCCCTTTGGCGCTGCCTCGTGGACGGCGGGGAAGCCGTCATCGTCCTTGTTGCCCTCTTTGTTGCCGCTCTTCTCCTTCTTCGAGTCGTCACGCTCATCCCTTTTGAACCCGAGACCGTCGAAATGCCTTTTCAGCATACGACAGTCCTTGAGCTTGTGGTTGGCGCCTCCCTTATGGTAAGGGCATGGTTCCTCTAGCATCTTATCGAAGATGCCCCCATCTGGAGGGCCTCGAGGCTTCTTCCGCTCCATGGCGGCGACAAGGTTGTCATCGAAATCTTCCCACTACAACTGCCGTACTTTCTGCTTCTTCTTGTTTTTCTTGAGCCCTCGACTGGGGGTTCCATCTTCGTCGACAGGCCGCTTGCCTTTCCCTCCTTCACAGCTGAAGAAAGCGCCCACTGCCTCTTCCCCTGCTGCGTAGTTCGCCACTACGTCCATCAGCTCATCGACGGTCTGAGGGCGATTTCGGCCCAGTTCCCGCACTAAGTCTCGACTGGTGGTACCAGAGACAAAAGCCAGGATGACGTCATGGTCAGGGATATGTGGCAACTCAGTGCGCTGCTTCGAGAAGCGTCGAGCATACTCTCAAAGAGTTTCTCCTGACTTCTGCTTGCATTTGCTGAGGTCCCATGAGTTCCCGGGCCGTATGTAGGTCCCTTTGAAATTACCCTCGAAAAATTTAACCAAATCGACCTAGTCGTGAATCTGATTTGCTGGAAGTTCCTCGAGCCATCGACGGGCGGTGTCAGAGAGGAAGAGCGGTAGCTGTCTGATGATGGCTCGATCATCCCCTCGAGCGCCACCTAGCTGACAGGCCAGCCATAACTCTGGTTTGGTCTCTCCATTGTACTTTGCGATGCTGGTCGGGGGTCGGAATGGACTGGGCAGGGGCGTGCTGCGGATCGCCCTACTGAACACTCGTGGGCTTGGTGGCTCGGGGGCCACCCGGTCTTCGTCGCTGTCGTACCTCCCACCGCGATGTGCGCTGTAACCGCGCTCTTCCGCGTCTCCGTGCCGGCGGCGTCGATTCTCTTCGATGTCATGCCGCGCGTCGTGTCGACGCTGATTGTCGACGGGGAGAACGAGAGCGGTCTTTCTGCCTCGAGGATGAGGCTGTTGATGGACTGACACCTCCTTTTCATTTTGAGGCGGCTCGTCACGCTTTTCAGTGGCAGCTCCTCGTCGTCGAGAAGCTGAGCTTTCGGCTTGTTGAACTGCCGCCACCTGGAGCAGAGTCTGTACCTCGTCTCGAATTCGGCGAGCCTGGGAGTTCGATGGTTCTGGCATGTTGCGCAGTAGCATCGTTGCCACCACTACATTCTGGCCCACTCGAGGGAAACGGCTGACGGGCTGCTCTGGCTCTGCGTCTCCGACTATTTGTCGATGTACCTCTCGAGCACGTCTGCGGACACTTCCGCCCGGCGGGTACGGCAGGTCTTGCTCAAGGATTTGCTCAAGCAGGACGAGGCGCTCACGGTCTTCGTTGAGCTTCATCTTGAGCTCTCGTAGCTGTGCAAGCTGCGCAGCTTTGTCTTCCTGTGGTGGGGGGTCGACCTGCCCGTCGTTCCCAAGCGTCCAGGGGTCTTCCCGTGCTGCAGGGGCTCGACCGCCGACGTGATAGGATTCCCTCGTAGGGTCGTAGCTATCAGTCTCGGAGTCGGAGTCCGGCTCGGCGGCGTAGAAGCATCCACGTCCCTCCTCCAGCAGCCGTTGCCTGAGTGAAGTGATCGTGTATCGCCCAGGGCCTAGGCGGCGGAGGCCTCGCACCTGGGAGAAATCCGGCAGTTCGGACGTCGGTCGTAGTGTCTCAGAGTTACTTGGGAGGACCATTGGTCTCTCCACGTACGTCTGAGCATTTGGGCATATTGCTCTCGCGAGCGACGCCGCGGCGTTGTCCAATTCGAATAGCAGTGCCCTTCTTGTAGTGAACAACCCGTGTGGAAGTAGCTTAGTAGCGGTGGGGGAGGGTGCGTGAGACGCGTCCCCTCCCGTCGTCGCGCGATGTTGAGCCGTCGTGCCCGCGGTTCCGGCACATGGTGTTGCCGGCTCGCAGCCCACCTCCTGCCTCGCACGAGTTGCCGGTCGTGATGAGGCAGAGGGGCGGCGGTGGTGCTGTCTGCGCCTCTTCTTGGACGGGGAGGCGTGGTGGCGAGGGCGTCTTGGGGCCCTCAACCGAGCTGGTGCAACGCGGGCTCCTCCCGGTCCTTTGACTGGGAGCAAGATCATGTCGTAGCCGGAGCCTGTAGACATGAACTCGAGACTCCCAAACCAAATCACCGTGGAGCGCGGAATCGGCGAGGCAAGAGCTGCCATCTGGAAAGGAGTGGGAAACCGATGAAAAAACACGCAGGACCCCTACCTGGCGCGCCAACTGTCGGTGTTTTCCCCACGGGGGGTCACACCAACGAGTAAATTTGTATGCGTGCTCCCTTTCCCAGATGGTGATGCAAGAAGACACAAATATTTATCCTGGTTCGGGCAAGAGAAGGCCCTACATCCAGTGGGGGAGAGTTTGTATTATCTCGCACCTAAGTGCTTGTACAGGGGTGAATACAAGTGTGGTATGAAGCGTGGAGTTCTACTGCGTATGAGCGTGGTGTTCTACCGTGTATGAGCGTGGTGTTCTACCGTGTATGAGCGTGGTGTTCTACCGTGTATGAGCGTGGTGTTCTACCGTGGTCGTTATCTATCTCTGGGTCCTCCCTTTTATAGCACTAAGGAGAGGCCCAAGGTACATGTATAGGTGTCAGAGTAGGGGTCGATAGAAGCATGGAGCGCTGACCTACTCGAGGCCTCCGTACCGGCGTGGCCTCGAGCCGTCCCATCTCAGTAGCCTGGTGATGATTGCACGTGCTCCTGTACCCTGCTCTGTACGCCATCTCTAGACTGGTTCAATGGACGTATGCTTGTACGACTCGGCGGCGAATCCGGCGGAGTGGTCACGGCGTTGCCAGTCGACGCCCGTCTCGTCCCCAGGAAGGAGCCATGTTAAGTCGAGGGTCGGACGTTGTACGATGTCCTGATATCGGAGTGCTGACCTTGGTTACCTCGAGGGAGTCTTGATTTGACGTTCCATCCCCGCTTCCCACATCCTGACACGCCCTGGGCCGTTTGGTGGGGAAGGCTGCAAAAAGAACGACGGGACGGGTGCCTGTTCCCTATCACGCTCCCCGTGACTAGCGGCAGGTGCATTTAATGTCCCGGCTCTCGTGCGCGCGTCAGGCGGCGGACAGTGTCCTGGCGCTCGACGCCTTCTGATTCTCTCGAGCCTGTTTCCATATTCGACGGTAGTCAGCACTCGACCCCCAAGTGGTTCGCTCGACGTCATTTCCGTCTTCGAGGCTGCAGCCGTTGATTGCTGCGCACATGTGCGACCAGAACGTCGAGTTGAGGGCTTCGACTTGCGTACGGATAATCTTGTTAGGTGCATCGGTGAGGGTACCCCTTACTGATACCCTCGACACCGGTCTTTGACCAGGTCCTCGACATGCTTCTTAGTATTAGCCTTGAGCACTATGACAAGTTCCAACAAAAAAGGAGGCAGACAGTCAACAACAAGCTATGTCAAAAAATAATTTGTGGTCGGTGAAGACAAAGCAGATCTTACCAGTCAACTCCCGATCCCTGGTCTTCAGCTCCTCGCTAACCTTACGCTCGCTTTCTAGCGCACGCGCATGCTCCTGGCTGAGTTGGTCTCTCTCCTTTTGTAGGCGCTCAATCTCCTCCTCCAGACCTGAAGCTGTAATTGATTGTCACAAGAATCGACCACGTAGTTAGCGACAACTACTTAGAAACTTGACTTCTCTTCTCACAGTCCTTATCGGCTAGTCACCGAGTCAGGTCTAGCACACGCTCTTCCTGAGCTGCCTTCTCCTTCGCCTCCCTCTCGGCCACGGACCGAAGGCGGTCCACCTCAACGGTCAGAGCCTTGTTCTCGGCGACCATGCCCTCAATTTGGTCGAAGCACCTTTTCTGGTACTTCGCCGTTTTCATTGCGTCCTACGGATTTTAGGCATGCTACACAGTAAACATTTCACGGTTTATATACTCTAACGAAATGCGCGACCACTTACCTTAACCTCGCTGACGAGGCACTTGGTAGCGTGCTCTACCCTCTCCGCCTCCTTGACCTCAGCGATCTCCTCGTGGCCGGCCCAGTGGTCCCCATGCTGGCGCCATACATAGATGTGTTGGCGACCATCACAGGGATGCTGCTGGATCTCCTCCACTTTATTGTCGGAGGCCGCCTGAGCTTCCTCGCCCTCTGCGCTACCCCCAACCACGGTAACGGGTATCATAGGACCCTTACCTCGGTCAGGAGCGCACTCCTGCGTGGGAGCCTCCACTGGAGCTAGAGACGGAGCCCTATCCTCTTCAACTGGAGCAGGGGACGAAGCCTTGTTTTCCCCCTCCACCACACTACTCGGGGGAGGAGTCCCGGTGGTTCCATCACCCCTTGTCGGGGTGCTCGCCTCAGCCATGTCTCGTGTCGCGTCCTCATCGACCCGCACCGTCGCAGGGGCAGCAGCGGGCTGTGCCACGGACTGCTCTGGGCCAGTCTGCCCAGCGACGCTCTGCTCGGTGGTCATTGGCTCAGTTGGCCTTGAGCCCAAAACACTGCCAGGATCAACATCTAGGGCAGTACTACAAAGAAGATCCGATCCAAAATTACCACACTAAAATCAAACTTCACGAAAAAACTTTCCTCGATAGACTTATAGATTGGAACTTCGGTGCGCCACTGTGAAGACCCTCCTCTTGGCTCGTCTAGCCACAGCAATTGCCTATGCTCCGCCTAGTCGCGCCTGCTCGACGTGTGCGGCAGGTGGGTCCTCGGCAATCCGACCACCATCGCCCGGGGCAACGTGTGGTCGGTTGCGGGGCCTGCGGACCATGGTTGGGGCCGCTTCTTCTTCCTCATCGTCGTCGTCGACGACCCTAATAAGCTGGTGGCGCTTGGGTGCTCAGCTCCTAGAGGTTGATTCCTGGCCCATTACAGGACCCGGAGCTGCTCCTACTGGTGCTGCTTCCGCTGGAGATAGCTCCACAACCATTGGTCTCTTGCCGGCCACCCTATCGTCGGTAGTCGGCGCTGGCCGGTTCTCCTCTTCGTCACTGCTGGTGTATCGGTAACACCGAGCAGCATTGTCCGCTGGAGGATCCACTCCGGCCGGGTGCTCCATACCGGGCACCAGCGACACATATAGCGTCGCCCGGTCAATGTCTCCTATCTACAATAAAAGCACGACAAGTTATTGGCAAAGGAACATGACACTTTAAGAACAATGCAGGAAGACTTAAATTTCCTTGGGGGCTGGTCGACCCAGCTTGTAGGCGTGCATCCGGTTGTCACTTCGCACGAAGCTACTATCTCTCAGGTTGAACAGCTCGTTGATCCTTCGCTGGATCTCTGGCTTCTCCAAGTTGTCCCGGCACAATTTGGTCGAATCTTGTCCGCCCTGGTATTCATACACCGTATGCACCCTTCTCTGGCCGGGCATAACTCGTCAGGCGAGGAAGTTCCCAACCACTCCTAGTCCATCTAGGCGTGACCAGTCGATCAGATCCATTAGCTCTGACACCTGACTAGTATACTCTGGTCGGTCCGTCCAGCTGACCTTCTTCTCAAGGATGTAGCCGACGTCGCAGAATGTGGCGCTACCTGGCTCCTCCCTGATGTAGAACCACCTCTTGTACCACTTAGTGAGGGAGGTGTTCCAAGGGTGAAAGCCCTAGTTTGGTTTTGGATAATTGATGAAGCCCTAGTACTAACCTCCATACCAAGTGTGTGTAGACTTAATGAGGTTGCTACATGCTATGTGATGGAGCAAGTGATGATCATGGTGATGATGGTGATGACCACAAGATGATCAAGTGCTCAACTTGGAAAAGAAGAAAGAGAAAAATAAAACCCTATGGAGATCAAGGCAAAAGTATTGCTTAGGATTTTGGTTTTTGTGATCAAGTCAACATAGAGGGTGTGATCACATTTAGGATAGATAACCGTACTATAAAGAGGGGAATTCCTTGGCTAAGCAGTTATCCAGTGCCACTAGGTGTCATTGTTCATGTGCATGCATTTAGAACCTAGTGAGCTAACTTAACTCCTTCAAAGAAAAATGATTGTGCAAATGCTAACACTTGTGCATTTGTTGGTACACACTTTGTGGTGTTGGCACACTTTGAGAAGGAGGTGGAGTTTGAAGGGTAGAGAGAGGATGGGTTTTGAGAAAATGATTGTGAAAATGCTAACACACTTCGGCGCTTTCTGAGAAAACGAAGTGCATATTTTCTATTGCGCCGGTGGGAAAATTTGGAGAAGTCACGGGAGTGCTCACCGGACGCTGCCACTGAGGCACCAGATGCTGAGTCTGTGCGTCCGGTGTAGTCAGTGCCTGGCCCAGCTAGGGTAAGGCACCGAACGACACGCACCGGACGTAGGCTTGTGCATCCGGTGGTACGTGTCCGGTGTGAGGTCTGTTTGTAGACCTCCTTGAGTTTAAGTCCGGTGAGCACCAGATGGTCCGGTGCTCAGCGTCCGGTGACCCTATGAGTTTTCAGACCTCTCTGAGTTTAGGACCGGTGTGCACCTGACGCGTCCGGTGGCAACTTGACCACGTCTGGTGCTGTACAGGTTACCGTTAGAGATCGACGCGTAGAGTTCGTTTGGCTGACACGTGGCCGTTTCTAGAGCACCGGACGCAACGGTTGAGCGTCCGGTGCCCTCCTGAGTAGCGTCCGGTGACCCCGCAATTTGCCCAGTGAAAGAGCCAATGGCTCTATTTGTTTGAGGGGTCTATAAATACGTGTTTGGTTGGCTTAGGGCTCAGCTCTTGGCATTCTAGCATGCATAACATCCTTGTGAGCCTAAGCAAACTCCTCCCACTCATCTCCCTCATAGATTAAACATCTTTGTGAGATTGGGAGTGATTCCAAGTGCATTTGCTTGAGTGATTGAATTTAGTGGCACTTGGGGATCGTTCTAGCTGCGGTTTTCTTGTTACTCTTGGTGGTTGCCACCACCTAGACGGCTTGGAGCAGCAGAGGAGCTTTGGCACGAGTTGGTGATTGTTCATGGCCATCTCTCGGTGATTGTGAGGGGTCTTGTACCTTCCCCAGCAGAGAGCTGAAAGGTAACTCTAGTGGATTGCTCGTGTCACTGAGTTACCTCACTTGTGGGTCGGTTCTTGTGGTGTCCTAGAGAGGACGAGGTTTATGCTACACCTCTTAAACACCGAACCACCAAGTGTTGGTCGACACAACGGGGACGTAGCGTGCCGGCAAGCACGTGAACCTCGGGAGAAAATCGTATGTCTCCATTGTGATTGTACTTTGGATTTCTCCCGGTGATTGGACTTCATATTATTCATTGGTTCATCCCCTCTACGTGGTGGTATAAAGATCAAACCATCTCTCTTACTTTATTGAAAACTAGAGCAGCTTACATACTTGTATAGAAACTTTAGGTAGCACTCTAGTGTAAGTAGAGACATAGCTCTTGTGTGCCTAGTGAACATATGAACTAGAATTGTTGGATAGGTGGCTTGCAAACACCCCTTTAGAGCTACAGCAAAAAGCTTTGCTTTGTTATTTACTAACCTCTTGCTCTATTGAATTTGTAGAATTTTTAAATAGGCTATTCACCCCCCTCTAGCCATATTAGGACCTTTCAAGTGGTATCGGAGCCGTGGTCACCGTTTTGTGAAGGCTTAACAACCTCGGTGCTCAAATTATGGCTCAAATAGTGTTCAACCATGTTGGGGGCAAACCACCGTTCTTTGATGGCACAAGTTATTTTGACTATTGGAAGAGAAAAATGAAAATGTACCTTGGATCAATTAATGATAGAGTGTGGGATGTCACGGAGAATAATTTTGTGATCCTTGACCCCGCCAACCCCACTGATAATGAGAGAGCAAACAAGCAATGCAATACTATGGCTCTCAACACAATCTACAATGTCATTGATTCAAAAGTGTTTGATCAAGTCAAAGATCTTGAGAAGGCAAGTGAAGTGTGGACAAGACTAGAAGAAACCTATGAGGGCACTACAACGGTAAAAAGTGCCAAGTTGTACATGCTCAAGGACAAGCTATCCAACTTCAAAATGAAGGATGATGAGTCAATATGTTCTATAGGCTCCAAGTCATCATCTGTTGATGCAAAAGTGAATCTGCAAACACAAAGGGCTAATACCTGATTTCAAACATTAAGGCGTGCCAGCCGATTTGACCTTACTATCAGCAAAGGTGATAGCTCGAATACTTTGGTCCCGACAACAGCGATGCGCCCGGATGCCATGGCCAAGAGGTATTCACGCGGAACTCGAGAATACGCCGCTTAAGTCGACGAACTCCTAAGAACTCGTAATAAAAGGAAAATATGACGAAGTCGTCGAAGAAGTAGATGCTGGAATATGAGTAAAAACTTGTGTTTGATTGATTGATTCTTCATTACAAGGCCCCAGGGTCTACATTTTTACCCTGCTCAAAGAGCCACAATCAGACACGACTAGGACTCGAATTCCAAATTAAACAGAATCCATATACAAAACGACTTAAATAACTAAGGAAAACACAAAACTATCCTCCTATGACAAATTGGGACACCATCATAGACCAATCGGCAACCTTCAGGTTCTTCTTCCGAATCATCGGCAGACTCCTCATCGTAGCCATCAGCAAAGGCTAGTACTGACCATCGGCATAAACACGTCTCCACCCACGGACTTAGTCACATTCAACTGTCCCTCCATCGGCATCCACCCTCATCAGCAACTCTCCTTCAGACCAGTTACTGTTGCCCTAATACTGACCAAACGGTGTCAACACATGCCCCCCAATTTCGTAGTATAAAATCATTAATGCTCCAAAATTCTCTACAATAACGATGCCTTTCCGCAATTAATCCTCCCAATTTAGTAACCGATCGTTGAAATCGAACAACTCTGGCCCGATTCTTCCGCAGATCTCTCGAATTCCTCAACCTCCCAAACTGGGCATCTCCACTTTATTCGCCCATCGGCAATATTACCGTTAGAAGGAGCTGCCGATGGACCGACCAGGAAATCCCGCACAGTGAAATATCTCCAGATTATGACCGCTTCCTGTCAAATCACCTGCGCAATCCCTTGATTACTGTGCGAACGGTTACCATATCCACCTGAGTATCCTCAGATTTCACGGATACGGCAAACAGATAAGTCAGATTTGCCCTTGCCCGTTTTGTCCTATAAATAGTTCCTTCTCGGGTACTCCTTCTCCATCGCATCATTCTACAGCCTCAACTCTACTTTTCTAGCAGTGGCGCTATTCGAGAGCTCTGAGAACTTCAAGAACCTCCTCCAACAACCCCCAAGTTCTTCTCCCCTACTAGGAGATGGCCATCAACTTCATCGTGCCTGAGGTCAGTTCTACTCCTCTCTTGTATTTTTACTGCACTCCCGTTCATCTGTAGTTCATCTTACTGAATACCTTCCCTTTTTTTCTTTTGTTCTTCTTTTTACCCCAAAAACTATTAGGATCTGTCCAATAGAATTGTCATCCCGACCGAACAACCACACCTCCAATGTCTCGGTCCGCTAGGGAACCCAGATCCTACCGATCTGATCAACGCAGGGACAAACAAAATCCCCTTTAGAGCCGAGAACTTTTCTCTAGATCTGTGGAAAGATACCTTCCGCTCTTGGCCCAGTCCTACCAAGGGATGGAAGGATTGGTTCTTGAGAGTCTGCCATTCAAATGAAGTACAATGGGGCGAGCGAAAACTGGACCAGTGCATTAGACTGTCTCTTGCCGATATGCATAGGAATGAATCACTGCTGATTGCTGCATCATATTTCTAGTCATACACGCTTAATGCTTTTGTTTTCGGCCCTGCTTCTCCGACTCTTGTCGATGTGCTTATGCTCACCAGCTTAGATGTATCCACTGCCGATAGTAGTCACATATTTGACACCACACCTAGTGCTAAAGTGGAAACCCGCTCTATCGGCGGTTGGTCTGGGTACATCCAAAAATACCGTAGTATAGGGCCTGTCAACATAAAGGAGCAAACCACTTTCCTGAACATGTGGCTGGACAAATTTGTATTCTGTGGCCGATCGGCAAGACCAACTTCTATCTATCTAGCAGCAGCAGAAAGATTAGCTAATGGTGGCCGATTTCCCCTCAGCCGATACTTGCTCGGCTCGGCTTACCACCTCCTCCATCAAGTAGCCAGGAAACTCCTGCTCGGCCAACCCATCGGCAACTTAGGGGGTCCCTGGTGGTTCATCAATATGTGGCTTAGCCTGCATATGCACAAGCGTCTTGAGTTCGACCTCTTCGCACAATGCTTCCCCAGGGACATAGCCGAGGATTATGAATTGGATGAAGAAGAATCGGCAACTCGTCCTCCTCTGAACTTTGGTGAGGCTGCCATAGTTTTACCTGGTACAGGTGGTAACGCAGACCAGGTTAGCCGATTCTTTCAGACCCTGTACGAAGGCCTGACCAGAGAACAACGAGCATGGAAGCCTTATGAAGATCCGGACACCAGATTTCCTTTGGTCTTCCATCCGTTCAATGATGCTCTCAACAAGGATCACGATGTGATGATGGCAATCATCACCCCAAGAGCCATACTAGTTAACTTCTTTGGTGGTGGAAAGGCTTCCATCCAGACCTATGAATTCTACAACCCATCGGCACTAGCTCATCAACTAGCTTTCGGTCAGCTGCCGATTGCACTTTGTTATGCCGATGTGATAAAACCCAGGGAAACCATCACTAGTCTTCTCGAGTGGACCAGAATAGCTCAACTGCCACTGAATACCGATACAGATGTCGATCTATCGGCTTGGGTTCCAGCTCTCTTCATCACTCAGGCATACAAACAATGGTGGGAAGAATGGAAAGAACATCTGTTTTGCAGATCGGCTCTCACATACCGTGGCATGATCGATTCCCAGTACAGAGTCCCTGATAATACTGTAAGTATTTCAATACCGATGTTTTAATTTCTTCATTGTCCATTTCAATCGGTAACCCCCTTTCTTTGTCACACACAGGTTGACGACACACCAACATCGGTCAGCAGGAGTGGCAAGCCGATTGAGCTTTTTCCACCAGGTCCGATCTCCTCGATCGGCAGTAACGCTCCCACCTTGGCTGCTATAATGCATCGGGGTGTACGTCTCAAGAAAGTCACCACCAAGCGGACAAAGGCATCTCCATCGGTAGCTGCCTCTACTTTAGCACAAGCCTTCAAGGTAAATTTTCAAATTCTTTTATCCATACCGATTCCACTCTTACATCTGTTACACTTGTACTCACAAATTTTCATTGTTGTCTCAGCAAACCGGCGCATCGGCAAAAACTAGAGGTGTGACTGCCAATGCCCCCCAGTCCAGCCAGTCAAAGAGGAAAGGCTCCAAGAGTACTAGAACACAGGCGAAGCGTCAGAGAACAGCAACACCTTCCCCTCCTCCAAGATCACCGATCCCGGTGGAATCTTCTCCTTCTTCTCCAGAAGTCCAGATACAACAAGCACCATCTCCTCCTTAGCCACAAGAAGAACCTCATGTAGAAGAACCCCATCCAGAGGAACCTCAGCCAGAAGACACATCGGCTGACGTGCACGAGCGAACTGCTGATCCAGCAAGTTCAATTATAGCATCGGTGGTTTCCTCCATCCAAACAAGTACTGTTCCCCCTCAAAGTAACACACTTTCCATGGAATCATTGCCGTTGAACCTACTTTTCCTGTCTTATAATTGCTTCTGTTAATCTTTCAACTGACATAGTCCCATCGGCAACCCCAGCCGATCAGCCCGTGGTTCCATCGGCATCATCTAGTCAGAGACGAGAGATTGCTCTGAAACAAGTTACCCAATCTTTATCTGCATTATTTATCAATACTGGACCATAGAATAAATTATTTTATTTCCCTTTCAGGAATAGGACTCTCCTAACAGCTTGTTCTCCTTTGCCATCGACATCTCTGAAGATGAAGGCGAAGAGGCAAGTTCTTCTCGAGCAGTTGGAATCACATTGGCAGAAATCAGGGCAAAGTTAGAAGAATTATCAGCCCTCCTCCATCAAGACACAGCCCAATTGGTCGATGACTCCAATCCGGCCAAGGCCTTGTTTAAGACCCTCAGAGGCCAGATTCCTGCCGATGCCGAGGATATCCTCTTCAAGGCTGCTTACTTAGAAAGTCGACAGCTTCAATATCAAAAGGCCGCCCAACGTCTTGCCGATAGGGCTACTCATGCCCAGCTTTCGGAAGAGATGATCAAAGTAAAGCTCCTTGTCGATGAAAAGCACAAGAACATCGGCATCTTAAAGTCCTCAGGAGATGTATTGAAGCACAAGATTTCTGACTTATCGGCAAAGAGAGAGGCTCTGCTGACAGAACTCAAGCAGGTTGAAGAAGCTTTGTCCCAAGCTCAACAAGAAGAAAGTCAGCTACCTGAGACGATCAAGATTCTTGAACAAGAGCGAAATGTCCAAGCCCGCAAAGCACTACAGATGAAGAAGAAGCTGAAACCGGTGGAGGGCTCTGCCGATGACGACATAAAGGAGATAGAGGAAGCCAATCAGATTCGTCTGCGCGCCATATCGACGATCTTGTCTTTGTTAAACATCTGAATTCTTCATCGGTGGCACATTTGCTCTTTTCTTTTGAACACTCCTAATGTTTTGGTCTAGCCGATAGGATTGTTATCGGCACCTTTTAAAACATCAAGTCCGGCCCCAGACACAGTTTAATCCAGCCGATAGGAATGTTATCGGCACTTAAACTTTTATGCATCGACCCATATGCTGGGGTAATATTTCTTTAGATATTTGCCATTTAATGTCCT
The DNA here is from genome assembly GCF_000003195.3 of Sorghum bicolor. Taxonomy (NCBI): domain Eukaryota; kingdom Viridiplantae; phylum Streptophyta; class Magnoliopsida; order Poales; family Poaceae; genus Sorghum; species Sorghum bicolor. The sequence goes on from NC_012879.2 coordinate 27,387,754, forward strand.
AGGAAATTCAACTCCTTCAAGAGTTTCTAAGACATAGGCGTTGCCAGGAGCAGATCGACTTATCCGATAGGGACCCTGCCAATTGGGAGACCACTTCCCAAATTTTGAACTTTTAGTCCCAATCGGTAAGACTAGCTTTCACACTAAGTCTCCATCAGCAAAGTCCTTAGCCTTCACTTTCTTATCATACCATCTGGCAACTCTCTTCTTATTCTCTTCTATATTCATCAGAGCCCTTAGCCGATGCCCTGCTAGATCATCCAACTCGTCTGTCATCAAAGTAGCATAATCATCGGCAGCCAATTGATCCTGAAAAGATAGTCGCCTAGACTGAGTCTTAATTTCCCAAGGTAACACTGCATCATGCCCATACACCAACTGATAAGGTGAAACCTTAGTCGATCCATGACAAGCCATCCGATACGACTATAAAGCATCATTTAACAACGTGTGCCACCTCCTAGGATTTTCTTCAATCTTCCGCTTAATAAGCTTGATAATTCCTTTGTTAGATGTCTCGACCTGCCCATTAGCTTGAGCATAATAAGGAGAAGAGTTTAATACTTTAATTCCCATACCGATTGCGAATTCATCAAACTCCCCTGATGTGAACATAGTACCCTGATCGGTAGTAATTGTTTGAGGAATTCTAAATCAGTAAATAATATGCTCTTTCACAAAATCGATCATATTGGCCGATGTAACTTTCTTCAAAGGAACAGCTTCAACCCATTTGGTGAAATAATCGGTGGCAACCAAAATAAACTTATGTCCTTTGCTGGATGGCGGATAAACCTGGCCGATCAAGTCAATAGCCCATCCTCAAAACGGTCAAGGTTTAATAATGGGATTCATGGCCGATGCGGGTGCTCTTTGAACATTGCCAAACTTCTGACATCCTTGACACCCTTTGAAATACTTAAAGCAATCTTCAAGTATAGTCGGCCAATAATACCCATTTCTTCTGATCATCCACTTCATCTTAAATGCCGACTGATGCGCTCCACACACTCCCTCATGGATTTCTCCCATCAAACTTCTAGCCTCATCATCACCTAAGCACCTGAGAAGAATCCCAGCAATGGTTCGATAATATAATTCATCTTCGAGGAGCACATACTTGGTGGCTTGAAACCGAACACGTCTCTCAACTTTCTTGAACGGATCCTTTAAATAATCACTGATTTCTTTTCTCCAATCATCGGCACCGATTGCCGATATTGCATTTATCATGGGCTGATATCCCGAGGCATGCTGAGCCAAACGATTGGCCTCTTCATTATGCAATCGAGGAACATGCTCTAATCGGAAGTCCTTGAATTCCTTTAACAATTGCATACTCCTTTCGTGATAAGTTATCAGGACCTCGCTTCGGCATTCATAGCTTCCAGTCAATTGATTTATAACCAGCATAGAATCCCCGAAGACTTCAACAGCATCAGCATGAAATTCTCTTAATAATTCCAACCCTTTTATCAAAGCTTGATATTCGTCTTGATTATTTGTTGATGTGGCAACAATCGGCAAGGAGAACTCATACTTCCTTCCCCAAGGGGAAATTAGCACTATGCCGATTCCTGCCCCCCGGTCACATGTGGGTTTATCAAAGAAGAGCGTCCAAGGTATAATTTCCAAAGTTTCCACTGTACCACAATGTTGAGTTACAAAATCGGCCATAATCTGTCCCTTAACTGCTTTAGCCGATTCGTAACGCAAATCGAATTCCGACAGTGCCAAAATCCATTTACCGATTCTGCCACTCATGATCGGCATAGATAGCATATATCTGACCATATCATCTTTGCATATAACAGTGCATTCGGCCGATAGTATATAGTGCCTCAATTTAGTACATGAGAAATATAAGCATAAACACAACTTTTCAATGGCTGAATACCTGGTTTCAGCATCAACCAACCTCCTGCTTAAATAATAAATCACCTGTTCCTTCCCTTCACATTCTTGAATTAAAGCCGAACCGATGACCATACCATCGGTAGATAAATATAACGTGAAGGGCTTTCCTTGCTGAGGTGGAATCAAAACTGGAGAATTTACCAAATAATTCTTGATTTCATCTAAGGCCAACTGTTGTTCCTTCCCCCAGACAAATTCTTGATCGGCCTTCAACTTAAGTAAAGGACTGAAAGCATGAATTTTACCAGACAAATTAGATATGAACCTTCTGATAAAATTTACCTTGTCGATCAAGGATTGGAGCTCAATCTTGTTGGTAGGAGCAACTATTTTGTTGATAGCATCAATGGATCTCCGACTAATTTCAATCCCCTTTTGATGCACCATGAAACCAAGGAATTGTCCTGCCGATACACCAAATGCACACTTATTGGGATTCATCTTTAAACCATGCTTCCTTGTGCATTCTAACGCCTTTAGCAAATCGGCAAGATGCTTTGTGAAGTCTCCAGACTTAACTACCACATCATCAATATAAATTTCCACCAGCTTACCGATGAACTCATGAAATATAAAATTCATAGCCCTCTGATAAGTAGCACCAGCATTTTTTAAGCCAAAGGTCATGACTATCCATTCAAACAACCCAACATGGCCATGACATCTAAATGCAGTCTTTGGAATATCCTCTTCAGCCATGAATATTTGATTGTACCCTGCATTGCCATCCATAAAGCTGATAATCCGATGCCCAGCTGCGGCATCAACTAGAAGATCGGCAACTGGCATTGGGTAACCATCCATCGGCGTAGCTTTATTGAGATTCCTGAAATCAATGCAAACCCGAAGCTTCCCATTTTTCTTGTAGATTGGAACAACATTGGAAATCCACTCGGCATACCGACACTGCCGAATAAATTTAGCTTCGATAAGTTTAGTTATTTCGGCCTTGATGTCATGAAGAATATTAGGATTACATCGGCGAGCTGGCTGTTGATGTGGCCGAAATCCAGACATGATAGGCAACCGATGTTCAACAATTGATCGGTCCAGACCAGGCATCTCAGTATAATCCCAAGCAAAGTAATCTTTATACTCATTTAACAAATCAGTTAACTGTTGCTTACACTCAGAATTTAACTTAGCACTAATAAAAGTAGGTCTAGGCTTATCACCACTACTTATATCTATTTCTACCAAATCATCGGCTGATGTGAATCTCTGGCCTAACTTCCCATCATCGGCGAACCTATCCATTAAAAACCTTCATCAGAACCGACTGCTTGGATCGGTGGAATTTGATAATCGGCAACTTTGAGAAAATCCTTCTCCCAAATTTCTCCTGAGATGCACCTAGTTCTTTCATAGGTGTCTGCCTCTGCCGATGCGATGACATAAGAAGAATCTCCTGGGACAATCTCAATCCTGTCACCTACCCACAGAACCAAGCATTGGTGCATTGTAGATGGGATGCAACAATTGGCATGAATCCAATCTCTCCCTAACAGTAAGTTATAAGCACCTTTTCCACTGATCACGAAGAAAGTTGTCGGCAAGGTTTTGCTGCCGATGGTCAACTCAACGCATATCGCCCCCTTAACCGGAGACACGTTACCCTCGAAGTCTTTTAACATCATATCGGTTTTGGTCAAATCTTGATCCCCTTTTCCAAGCTTCCGATATACTGCGTATGGCATGATGTTGATAGCTACTCCACCATCAATCATTATCTTTGTCATTGGCTGACCATCAACCCTCCCTTTGACAAACAAAGCTTTAAGGTGCTGCCTTTCATTTTCGACAGGCTTTTCAAAGATAGCCGTCATCGGATCCAGAGCCAATTGAGCTATCTGGTCGGAAAACTCTAACTCCTCATCATCGCTGGACGGCGCAAGGAATTCCATCGGCAACATAAATACCATGTTGACATCTACCGATGGCCCTTCCCCTTGGGATCTGATTGTTGCTGATCCCCAGATTGGCCAGAGTTCTCGCCCCTACTTAGCTCTTCTTGTCTTTCGCGCTGCAGTCTTCTCTTCTGTGTTTTAGTCAACCCCTCTGGACACCATGGGGGAAGTGGTGACTGCCTAGCCTATGAACGACGATGTTCCCTGGACTCCAAACGATAAGTGTTAGCGTCCCTGCAAAATATGAACTCATCGGGAACCCGTGCATTAGCCATCTCCTCAAGCTCTTCCTGGTTCCTGGGAAAATATTCAACATGATCACCAAGTCTATCGTGCACACTGAGCCTGCCCCCTAGTCGATCATGAACCGACGCTCTCCCCCTAATCGGCACATTAAATCGCCGATCATCATTGTGACAGCGCCGGTCGGATCTGTCATACCGATCATGACCATTGCACTCAGGGCAATCTCTAACAGTAGACAACTTGATGTTCCGCTCCCAGCAATGGATAAAGAACGGGCAATTCCAGTGATCCTTGTGTTGATTCCACTCCTGTCGGCATCTTTCTTCTTCCCGATGATAGTCTTCTTGCTGGCGCCGATACCGATCCTCACGTTGCTGCCAAGTTTCCCAAGGCCTTCTATGAGTTATCACAATACCAGATCGGAGAGGCCTTCCTGAGTTAGTTCTTTCCTGGATCAAGCCTTTTCCTTTTGCATCGGCAGTAGTGATCTAATGCTGAGGATCCACCGATGCACTTCTTTCAGCTGCTTCCGATGTCAAAACCTTAGCCTTTCCCTTAGCATCCAGCATGTTTGTTGGAAAAGGATGTTGATCAATCTTCATCGGCTTATGAGTTTTGGAGCTGTCAAATTTCATCCTCCTAGATTCTATAGCCGATTGCAGCTGTTGTCTAAAAACTTTGCACTCATTGGTGTAGTGAGAAGTTGCATTGTGCCATTTGCAGTACTTCATCTTCTTTAATTCTTCAGCCGATGGGATTACATGATTAGGTGACAATTTGATCTGACCTTCCTGGAGTAGAAAGTCGAATATCCTATCGGCTTTGGTGATGTCAAATGCGAACTTCTCTGGCTCTTTATGGCCAAACGGGCAAGACATCGGCTTTTTGTTCTTTACCCATTCCGCCAAGCCGATGACTGGTTCTTCATCAGAGTCTGAGCTTACCGCCTCATCAACAAATGACACCTTTTTGTTCCAAGCCCTCTTAGGTTCAAAGGGCTTAATATCCTGGTCGGAAATCCGCTGGACCAGGTGACTTAGGCTCTCGAACTCTTGAGAAACATATTTGTCCCTGATATGTGGCAACAAACCCTGGAAAGCCAAATCGGCTAGCTGCCGATCATCTAAAACCAGACTATAGCATTTATTCTTGACCTCCCGCAACCTCTGCACAAAACTTTCAACCGATTCATCATTACGTTGTTTCAATCTGACCAAATCGGTAATCTTCTTCTCATGAACTCCAGAAAAGAAGTACTTGTGAAACTGCTTCTCTAGATCGGCCCAAGTAATCACCGAGTTGGGAGGTAACAAAATAAACCAGGTAAAAGCCGATCCAGACAAAGAAGATGAAAACAAACGAACCCTCTATTCATCCCTGTTAGCAGCTTCCCCTCATTGGATGATAAACCTGTTGACATGCTCCATGGTTGACGTATGATCCTGTCCAGAAAATTTAGTGAAATCTGGTACCTTATACATATTTGGAAGTGGAATCAAATCGTATGTAGGAGGATACGGTGTCCGATAAGAGTAGGTGTTGACTTTGGGTTTTATCCCAAATTGGTCTCTTATTACTTCAGCAATCTTATCGGCCCAATAAGCATCGACATCTTGCCGATGGGGTGGTTGTGGATCTGGCACCTACTGATACACTTCCACGTGTCGTTGAGGCACACGATCTGCATGGAACATGGGGTTGATTGTCTGACCACCAAACTGTTGTCCAAAATTCATCGGCTGGTTAGGCAACCCTTGATTCTGGAACCTGGGGTAGATCTGGCCTTGTTGAAACCCTATAGCCTGATGATTCTGTTGGGACATTTGTGGAAAGACTTGCTGCCCAGGCCATCCACTATTAGCATTCATCAGCATAGATCCTACCGATGTCTGGTAATTAGGCATCATCATTGAATTGACAAACCCTGACTGAGTCATAAACCTCTGTTGTGTCGGCACTGAATCTGCCGATGCATTAGGCATCTGGAACGTTGGAGCTTGAGAATTCCCAGTGTAAGGCCATGTTGTAGTAGTTGTAGTATACTGGGGACTCTGATTCATCGACATATTTGGAGGTGCCGATGCCATAGGAGCCTTGCCTCTCACATCAGCCGTCTGAGATACGCTAGGTGTCTTCAATGTCAACTCTAGAGGCATACCATAACCCCACCAGTTAGGAGGAGGGACTGATCCCGACATCGCCGATGCCAATAGATCTGTAGCAATCTTGACCTGCTCATTTGAAGTCGATGGATTGGTCGTCATCGGCGTAGATTGCGCGTTAGTGACTCCTAATGTGCTTGGAGGAACAGTGGTTTTTGTGCCCGCAATGGCCGCTGCAGCCGATGGAGCTGTGAGCACCGGTGATCCTGGCTGATGATGAGAAGGGCCCACATAATTTGGTGGCAATTGTTCTTCTTTGAAAGTTCTAACCACGGCATTGAAAACTGTATTGGACAGCACACCAGCTTGATTGATCAAGGCACGGTTAACAGCACCATCAACCATGTCTTGAAGTTTACCAGGATTGGCTTCAAAAGTAACCTGCCGAGGCATCGGCAGTGCTTCCTTCTGGATCACCTCGCCACTCCTGTTTACGCTGAAGGACTTAAAACATTGTTGCTTGTAATCCTCCATAGCCTTTGCAAGAGCTTGCTTTTGCTCATCATTGAGACTAGCTTCTGTCACGGGGGTGACATTCTCCAAATCGAAATCGCTAGTTGCCATGTGGATCTTGATCTTGAAACTGTCCCACCGTGCGTGCCAAAAGATGTGTTGATGCAAAAGTGAATCTGCAAACACAAAGGGCTAATACCCGATTTCAAACGTTAAGGCGTGCCAGCCGATTTTGTAACAGAACCGTCCGATTTATAAGAATTCAAGTGAATTAGCCACCATGGAGGTAGTCAAGCCAATGGACTTGAACCCATATAAACCCGATAGTCCAACGAAATCTCAATAGACCTCGATTCAACCAACATACAACCAAGATCGTACATGATCAAGCATCACCATCACAGATTACACACATTCATCACAGAACATAGTTTTACATCACATCAGAGTTTATAGTGGTTATTACAAACCAAAGTAGTAGCGGAAACAAAGTAGTTTTAAAACAACACATACTCAGTTTATATTACATGCCAGTTCCATGTCAACCCAACAAAAGCACAACTGAAGGTAGAGAAGGTGATCACGCCCATGATCTATTCATCATCCGCAGCCGGATGATAGCAGTTAGCGCAGTAGCCGTGATAAACGACATCATCTGCATCAAGGGTAAATAAAATCCTGAGTACGAGAATGTACTCAGCTAGACTTACCCGTCATAAACCAAAAATAAAGTGACACCAAGGAGTATGCAAGGCTGATATTTGTGGACTGGTTGACTCACCTTTTGCATAAAAAGCCTTTGTTGTAAGTAATCCCAATTATAAAATTTCAGCAGCAGGTTCATTACTTAACAACTATCCACTAGATTAGCACCTGTTCTAAGCATACACTTGAATCTTTAAGCATCACAATAATAATCATATCCAGATTATCACATAGCTATATCATCATTCTCATCATAACCATTAAGTTTATTTAGTGAATTCTACGTTGCCGCTGCCCAAGTCAAGTTCTCACTATCCGGGAGAGACGGCGATTCGAATCGATTCCTATCCAGCTGGAGGGGTATTCCTAACACTCACCCAAGCATACTTCATGAGGGCAGCTCGGATCACCTTTAGCACAACCCCGGACCAATTCGCGGGTCCGTACGGCGCCTCAACCCCAGGGACCGCAAATCTGCCAGGGTCAGGACTCTAACCTGACACCTCGGTCTTACACCATTGACTCCCCGCACATCCTTACTACCAACCGGGGTGCGCACTTGAACCGAACGGGGTATCTGGCCGGAGATGCACTCGTAGGCTTCGTGGTCGGAACGACTTATCCGGCCAACTAAGTGATAGGTATGCGTTCAACATGACACGGGGACGTACAGCGATTCGGTCCTTAAACGACATAGACGAGGATAGATTCACACCCAAGACCTCCATGCCTTGTTGCTGCACTATCGTCATCCCGCCCGGTCTCAAGTTCATTATTTACCACATGGTTATTTCCACGATAGCAAATATAGCCAACCGTGATCAGCATCCACCTATCTCTCGCAGGTGACAGGAAATCACCCGACTTCTACCGGGCTAAGCATGGCTAAGCATTATTTCGATCCTAGACCTACTTAGGTGAAGTATGAGGTGGACAAGGTAGTCATTATGCAGCAAGGGTGTCATATCAAAGCCTAACACTTAATGCAACAATACATAAACATAGCCCATTAATTGCTAGATATGATAACCAAAATAGTAGGAGGCTTATAATGCTCCGGGGCTTGCCTTCAACGTAAGTAGAGGGACGGTGGTCAGGGCACTCCGGCAAGTCCTCCTCCTCAGCGCCTTGAGGTAGCTCCCCTTGTTGACCTTCCGACTCCGGCAGCTCGAACTCCAAAACGGTCACGCCCTGGGGTACACCTATGTATGCATGACAAGGAGATAAATATAGGGAATGCATATATGATGCATGATGTCATGATGAAGAGCCAAAGGAGCATAGACGAGGTATAACATGAGCATAACTCTTAAGATCAAGTGAATCATGTAATAACAAGTAAGTGCATACTTCTTCTCTGGTAGAGAGGCTAACTAGACAAGTCAAACAATCCTAGCTCTCCTACTCAGTCACTGGTTTCATAGACAAACCAACTTGTCACAAGTTTCAGCTATAACTTAAGCATCAGTTGGCCAAACTATGCAAGTACATACTCTCTGGAAAGCTTAGCAAATTGTCTACAATTCACTGTTAGACATCCCAGAATGATTCCCAACCGAAATATGCTAAAACATACAAAGTTGGCTGGCTGTCCTGGAAAATCCAGAGAGCAAGCACTTTGCAGCAGCTACTTGTAACATTCATAACTTTTAAACTACTCAACCAAATGTCATGAAACTTGGACACGAAGTAGATAAGCAAGTTAGCTACAAGTTTGTTGTAGACAAGTTTCCTAGAAAACATCATCTTTAATTAGTTCTTAAGCAATTGCTATCAGCTACACAGGATTACTCTAGCAAAGGCATAAATAGCAAAAATAATATTTTGCACATAACAAGAATACCTCATAGGGTCAATCCAAATGCACCAGTAGATAGAACATGTCTAAGAAACACTAGAAAACCTCATGGCAAGGTCTAAACTCAATTCTATCATCACCTTTTCCATTTATTTAACTATTAAGGTGATTTAATGAACATGCATCCCAAGTGCTCCAAAAATTCTAAGAAAATTACAGCAAGCTACTTATGCTAACACAAGTTTACTGTAAACTTTTCATGGCACTTGCACATACAGCTTGTGAGATACAAAAACAACAAGCTAACAAAGGCATGCAAGGCATCAATGTGAAACCTTATCAAAAAGTGTCAAACAACAGATTTCAGATTTTTTCTTGCTTTGTCTATACATGAGTACAACACTCAGCAAGTTTCACCACAAAAGGAGCTATAACTTATTTATTAAAAATACCACAAGAAACTCCGATTTGAACAAGAAATATTTATAACTTCACAATCAGGCATCCAAAAATCATGATAAATTTATCAGATCCTATTCATATCATTAGTAACAACACCCTAAATTTGCATGACCAACAGAGCAACAGATCTCAAGATATAATTACCTCCTAATAATCCAAGATTAATTTATATCTAATTATTTCCACAAGAACATGGCATGTTTCATATTTTTATTAAAAACTAGATGACTACCAGAGCTTAGCAAAATTGGAACCATGTCATTTGGATCTATAAAACTCGAGATATGAATTTTTCCATAATCAACACAGGATCTACAAAACAGTGAACCAGGGATGTGAGAGGGAGAGACTGACACCCGGGACCCGCGCGTCAGAGAGACAGAGACTGGGGAGACGTTCATCGCCGGCGAAGCTCAACGACGGCGAGGTCTCGGTCGGATCCAAGGGCATCTACGTGTTCCTCTCATCAAGGCGACTCTGTTGACCTACTTTACCCGCGCTCTACTGGACCCTAGGGTGCTCGCCGTCGGGAATGGCGGAGCGGCGGTGCTACGCGGCGTTACGCTGGCGGATCTAGGCAATAGCGACGCGGTAGAGCTTCACGCCGAGCATCAGTGAGCCAAGGGGAAGCGATAGGAACAAGAATGAAGGAAAATGGTGGAGCAGAGAGGCCTGGCCACGTTGCCGGTGAGCTCGGGCGGAACTCCCGCGAAGGAGAACAGCTTGGAGCTCGGTATGCCGTCTCACCTGTGCTCGACAGTGGCTAAGGAGGTGACGCCGAGGTAGAGGACGTCGAGGCGGAGCTCTGGGCAGGCTGGCTTGGCCGGAGGCGTGGTGGAACGGCCGGAAAAGCTCGCCGAAACGCGGCGGAGCTCGCCGTGGACGAAGGCGGACGCAATGTGGCGCTCTGAGCGAGTGGAGGTCGCGTCGGAGGCGTCCACTCGGTGCATGGCGACTTGAGGACGCCATGGGAGCTGACAGGCGGGGCCGTCGACGGCGTACGGCCGACACCTAGCCGGACACGTGGCGGCGGACGGCGTCTGTCCAAAACTGAATCGCTGATTCACTCACCGGCGTCAGGGACTGAAACCCGAAGTTCAATGACGTTTTACTCTCAGCTCAGCCGATGGTTTTGGCTCGAATTTGATCCATTGGACACAGCTACATGAGTTCTACAAGTTTGCTTACAATATCAAAGCCTAACTCGGACTGGATTTCAATCTACAAGGCTCCCAACAACCCTACCTCGAAACTGTGTCATTCAAGACTTAGCCAAATTCGGAAGTGTGAAATCAGCCCTAATTTTTGGCTTGTGGGCAGAATTTGAATGGGTTCCATGCATTTTCATGGAAAGTCATCAACATAACTTTTGTAGCTTACGAAATTTACTACAACTTTGGTTCAGGTGTCATTTACATGCAAGGTCTCTAACACCAATTTCATAAAACATCTTTGAAAAGAGGTCGAGGGGGTCAATTAGGTCAATCTAGGGTTAACCATGACTTAGGGGCATTTTTGGCCAAAACCTTCAACATGAACGTTGTTCCAAATGATGTTCTAAACATGATTAAAGTATTTTGGAAGACAATGTACACTTGTAAGCATTAGTCACCCACTACAATCAACCATAGCAAGTCTTATAGCAATTTAAGCACATAGTATATGTAGCAAATGGCATGTGATCATGGTATGATGCTCATGAGTGATCATGATGATGCTTATGTTGATGCAATGCTCATGGTTAACATGCAAGCTAACACTAGGAGTGTTACAGATTTGACCTTACTATCGGCAAAGGTGATAGCTCGAATACTTTGGTCCCGACAACAGCGATGCGCCCGGATGCCACGGCCAAGAGGTATTCACGCGGAACTCGAGAATACTTCGAGCTTAAGTCGACGAACTCCTAAGAACTCGTAATAAAAGGTAAATATGATGAAGTCGTCGAAGAAGTAGATGCTGGAATATGAGTAAAAACTTGTGTTTGATTGATTGATTCTTCATTACAAGGCCCCAGGGTCTACATTTATACCCTGCTCAAAGAGCCACAATCAGACACGACTAGGACTCGAATTCCAAATTAAACAGAATCCGAATACAAAACGACTTAAATAACTAAGGAAAACACAAAACGATCCTCCTATGACAAACTGGGACACCATCATAGACCATTCGGCAACATTCAGGTTCTCCTTCCGAATCATCGGCAGACTCCTCATCGTAGCCATCAGCAAAGGCTAATACTGACCATCGGCATGAACACGTCACCACCCATGGACTTAGTCACATTCAACTGTCCCTCCATCGCAACCACCCTCATCGGCAACTCGCCTTCAGACCAGTTACTGTTGCCCTATCTTTCCGATCTACACTCTACCGATCCGGGGTACGTGTCCAAAAACGGTGTCAACATCATCAATGATCTCAAGGGCCTTGGTGAGAAAGTGAAGGATGAGGACTTCATCCACAAGTTCTTGATGTGCTTGCCCAAGAGGTTCAAGACATTGAGAACAATCATCTTTAGAGTTGGATTGACGGTTGTATCTCCCAATGAGGTACTTGGAGATGTCATGACCGAAGATCAATACAATGACAATGATGATGATGAGGTCATGAAGAAGGATAAGGACGACAAGAAGAAGAAGAGTGTAGCATTCAAAGCTAGCTCTTCATCCAAGAGCAAGAACAAGGGAAAGGCCAAGAAGGAAGAATCAAGTGATGAGGAGTGCTCCAATGATGATAGTGATGACGAAGCACTAGCACTCTTTATCCGCAATTTTGGCAAGATGATGAAGAAGAAGGGCTACCATACAAGAAAGAGAAGGGACTACTCCAAGAACAAGGAATATGTGAGGCTATGCTACAAGTGCAAGAGCCCGGATCATATTGTGGTGGATTGTCCATACAATAGTGATCATGATGAGCATGAGAGGAAGAACAAGAAGGAGAAGAAAGAAAAGAAGGACATGAAGATGGTCTTCAAGAAGAAGAAGAAGTGTGGATCCTATGTTGTTACATGGGATAGTGATGCCTCTTTGGATGATGATTCAAGTGATGATGACAAGTCATCCAAGAAGAAGGCACTTGCAAGCATTGCTATCAACAAGCCATCACTCTTCGACACTCCTTCATGCTTCATGGGCAAGGGCCACATGGTACAATATGATGAGAGTGAAAGTGAAAGTGAACATGAACATGATAGTGATAGTGATGATGAAAATGAATTCACTAATGAACAACTCATGGACATGCTAGAACAAGCCGATTCACTTATTGACTCTAAAAACAAGAAGTGCAAAGAATTGGCTAAGAAGTTAAAAGCTCTTGAGCAATCCTTTGATGAGCTCAATGCTAATCATGAGAGGCTAGTGGAAGCCCATGAGAAGCTTGGCAAAGCTCACACCAAGCTTGAAAAAGCTCACTCCTTGTTATTAGAAGAGAACAAGGAAAACGTTGTTGTATCATGTGATGTGGGCACAACATGTGTCTTAATTAAGGAATCACCCAACCCACCTATTGTTGTTGCCACTAACTCTTCTTGTAGGTCTTTATCCACCACCACCAACTCTACCTCTACTTCTAGTGTTGGTATCACTTGTGATGCTTCACTAAAGGTTGAGAATGAGACTCTCAAGAGATAGGTGGATGAGCTCACTCATGCCCTAGGCAAGGCCTATGGTGGTGAGGCCCGCTTGCTAAAGTGCTTGGGTAGCCAAAGGTTTTCTCTCAACAAAGAGGGATTAGGCTATACCCCCAAGAAAGGCAAGGCGGCCTTTGCAACTCACAAGCCTAGCTATGTAAAGAGCATGGTCGGTTTTGCAACAAATGCAAGCAAGTTGTGCACCTAGAGCTTAATTGCAACAAAATGTACAAAAACAAGAAAATTGCTAATGTATTGTACATTCCTTTTGATTCTTGTTATGTGCTTACTAAGGGTGAGAAGGGTGTGCATGCTAAGTTTGTTGGTACACCAATTGTGGGTCCAAAGAATAAGGCCATATGGGTACCAAAGAGCTCCAAGGAACCAAACAAGTATTGGTACCTAAGAAACATTGATTTGTTTTGTAGGTAAACTATAAAGCCAGAGGAAGGCATTGGGTGCTTGATAGTGGGTGCACACAACACATGACTGGTGATTCAAGAATGTTCAATTCAATCAATCCAAATGATGACAATGGTGTTGATAGTATCACGTTTGGTGACAATGGCAAAGGCAAGGTCAAAGGGCTTGGTAAAATTGCTATATCCAATGACTTGAGCATTTCCAACGTGCTACTAGTAGAGATCTTGAACATCAATTTTCTATCCGTAGCTCAAATTTGTGATATTGGTTTCAAATGCACATTTGGAGTTGATGACGTAGAGATCATAAGTGTAGATGGCTCAAACTTGATATTGAAAGGCTTTAGATATGAGAATCTATACTTGGTTGATTTCAATGCTAGTGAAGCTCAATTATCAACATGCTTGCTCGCTAAATCTAGCATGGGTTGGTTATGGCATAGAATGCTTGGTCATGTTGTGTCGAGGGTGTCAAATAAGGGGTACCTCAACCAATGCTCATAACGAAAGGACCCGTACACAAATCGAGGCCCCTGACTCGACGCCCCCGCCCACACGCGCGACTACCAAAGCACGAAGCCAACCATAGCCTCTAACATGGAAAAGGGGTCGTGCGAATCGACAGAGGCTCGAATGGACAGTGACCGTCGAATACGAAAGTGGCTCGTATGAATCGACAGGCCTCGAGCGCAAGGACGGCGTCCGCCGCCTGTCGCGGGTACGGGAACTAGGGCATTTAATGTGCCTACCGTGTTCTCACCTAACCTAACAGTCATAGGAATCGTGATAGGAAGTGAGCACCCATCCAATCCCCCTTTTCGTAGCTTTATCCCTTCAGATGAGCTAGAGTACGGCCAAGCATAGTGAGACAGTCGTGACGTCGCATCACGACCCCCCTCGAGGCGTCCAAAGTCGTTGCATCGATTAGTAAGGCCATGCGCGGTACCGGACCCTCGAGCGAATACGTTCCTTCCCAGAGAAGAGTCAGGCGGTGAAAGACAACACCTCAACCACTCTGGACGTGACTACTGCCATGACGTACAGGCGTGCCCACGGTTAAGCCAATCCAAGGCGACGCACAGGAGCCGAATTCAGAAGCATGCGCAATCATCACCAAAGTACTAAGTAACAAGGCAGCTCGAGGCCACGCCAGTACGGAGGCCTCGAGTAGGTCAGCGCACCACGCCCCTATCGACCCCTATTTTATTACCTACGACATGTAACCTAGACCTCCCCTTGGAACTATAAAAGGGGAGGCTGAGAAAGGAATACGTAGGACAGTACACGTAGAATAACAACCATACACCGCTTCCATCTAGGACTTAGAATCTTCAGCGACACAGGCTTGTATTCACCTCTGTACAAGCACTTAGGTGCAACATAATAGAAAACATCCCCCCCGCTGGACGTAGGGCCTTCTCCTACCCGAACCAAGATAAATCTCTGTGTCTTCCTTGCATCACCATCTGGGAGAGGGAACACGCATACAAGTTTACTCGTTGGTGTGACCCCTCGGGGGTAAAACACCGACAGTTGGCACACCACGTAGGGGTCCTACGTGTTTTTTACCAGCCACCCATCTCCTCCCAGATGGCCACTCTCGTTTAGCCGATCCCATGCTCCACGGTGATTTGGTTCGGGAGCCTCGAGTTCATGTCCACCGGTACCGGCTACGACATGATCCTGCTCTCGGTCAAAGGACCGGGAGGAACTCGCGTTGCACTAGCACAATCAAAGGCCCCGAGACGGCCTCGCCACCACGCCTCCCCACCCAAGAAGAGGCATGGACAGCACCGCCACCACCCCTCTGCTACGTCGCGGTCATCAACCCGCACCAAGCAAGCGGTGGCGCAGCAGCCGGCAGCCCCGCGCGCCGAGGCTACGAATAGGATGGCCCGGTGTTGAGACGGCCCCGCAACGACATTGGGAGATAACGCAACTCGCGTGCTCTCGCCTTCGACGACGCTGCTACCGCATGGGTTGTTCGCCTCTAGGGGAACACACTTGTTCGGTCTGGACAATGCCGCAGCGTCGCTAGCAAGGACAATATGCCCAGACGCCCAGACGTATGTGGAAAGACCAATAGTCCACCCGAGCGACGCCGAGGCACAACAGCAAGTAGCTGAACTGCCTGATTTTTCCCGCGTGTGGAGCCTCCGACGTCTAGGACCCGGGCGATATACCATCACCTCGCTCAGACAGCGAATGGTGGAGGAGGGGCGTGGGTGTTTCTATGCCACAGAACCCGACCCCGACTCCGAATCCAATAGCTACGACCCTACGAGGGAGTGCTACAACATCGATAGAAGTGGCGACCACCGATGAAACGCAAGATGCTGTTGCCGATGGCCGAGCCCCCGTAGCGAGAGAAGATCCCAGGACAACTGGGAACGACGGGTGGGTCGACCCTCCAGCGCAGGACGACAAAGCTGCACAGCTCGCACAATTACGGGAACTCAAAGTCAAGCTCGACGAGGACCGCGAACGTCTCCCTCAGCTCGAGCAGGCCCTCGAGCGAGACCAACCGCATCCGCACGCCGAAGGTGCACGCGGTCATGTTCGAGAGGTGTACCGTCAAATCATCGGGGACGAAGAGCTAGAGCTAGCTCTCAGCCGCTTCCCATGAGCGGGCCAGAATGTCATGGCAGCAACCATGCTATTGCATAACATGCCTGAACCTTCTAACTCCCAGGCACGGCACATTCGAGACGAGGTGCAGACTCTGCTCCAAGTGGCGGCGGGCCAACAAGCCGAAAGCTCGGCCTCTCAGCGTCGAGGGGCAGCCACGGATAAACATGTCGAGCCAGCCCGAGACGAGAGGGAGGTGTCGGTCCATCAAGGACCACCCCCTCGAAGAAGAAAAGCCGTGCCCGCCCAAGAGCGCCTCGTCGATAATCAATGGCGACACGACGGTCGACATGACATCAATGAGTATCACCGCCGCCGGCATGGGGATGCAGAGGAGCGTGGCTACAGACGAGACGACAGTGACGAGGACCGAATGGCTCCAAAACCGCCGAGCCCTCAAGTCTTTAGCAGAGCAATGCGCAGCACGCCATTGCCAAACCCGTTTCGACCTCCGACCAGCATTGCTAAATATAACGGCGAAACAAAGCCAGAGCTGTGGCTGGCGGACTTCCGGCTGGCCTGCCAGTTGGGAGGTGCTCGAGGAGACGATCGAGCCATCATCCACCAATTACCGCTCTTTCTCTCCGATACCGCTCGCAGATGGCTCGAGGAGCTCCCAGCCAACTAGATCCATGACTGGACCGATTTGGTCCGAGTATTCAAAGGCAACTTTAAAGGGACCTACATACGACCCAGCAATTCATGGGACCTCAGCAAGTGCAAGCAAAAACCAAGAGAAACTCTCCGAGAGTACGCTCAACGCTTCTCAAAGCAGCGCACCGAGCTTCCGCACATCCCCGACCACGATGTCATTCTGGCCTTTGTCTCAGGCACCGCCTGCAAAGACCTAGTGCGGGAGCTGGGTCGAAACCGCCCTCAGACCTTCGACGAGCTGATGGACATGGTGGCGAACTACGCTACAGGTGAGCAGGCAGTCGGCGCTTTCTTCAGCCATGAAGGAAGCAAAGAGAAGGTGCCAGCGGACGACGACGAGGGCCCTAGCCGAGGGCCTAAAAGGAGTAAGAAGAAGAAACAAAGTGCGACCGTTCAAGCGCGAGGCCCTCGACGATGATTTCGTCGCCGCCGCAGGACGCAAAAGCCTCGAGGACCCCTAGAGGGGACCATCTTCGACAAGATGCTAAAAGAGCCCTGCCCCTATCACAAGGGAGGAGCAAATCACAAGCTCGAAGACTGCAGCATGCTGAAAAAAATACTTCGACAGCCTGGGGCTGAAGAAAGACGACCAAAGGAAAGATAAGATCGACAACAAAGAGGGAAACAAAGAAGACGAGGGCTTCCCTTCCGTCCACGACTGCTATATGATCTACGGTGGACCCTCGACGCAGCTCACCGTGAGGCAGCACAAGAGGGAGCATCGCGAGGTATTGCAGAAAGGATGGCGATGCCCTAGTACCACAACTAGTCGAGCACCCCCATCACCTTCAACCGCAACGACCATCCCGACAGGGTGGTCGCTCCCGACGTCTACCCACTTGTCGTCGATCCCATCATCGTCAACGCCAGACTCTCAAAGGTACTGATGGATGGCAGCAGCAGCTTGAACATCATATATGTCAAGACCCTTGACCTCCTCGGTATCGAAAGGGCACAGCTCCAACCAAGCGCGGGCATCTTTCATGGCGTCATGCCAGGAAAGAAGGCACTGCCAGTAGGTCGAATCGACCTGCCGGTCTGTTTTTGCACAACGGCCAACTTCAGGAACGAATCTCTCACCTTTGAAGTGGTGGAATTTCACAGCATGTACCACGCCATCATCGGACGACCGGGCTATGCCAAATTTATGGTTGTCCCCAATTACACCTACCTGAAGCTAAAGATGCCTGGGCCCAAGGGGGTCATCACCGTCAGCTCCTCCTACGAGCACGCGTACGAGTGCGACATCGAGTGCGTCGAGTATAGAGAAGCCATCGAGAGATCTACTGAACTCACCTCGAGGCTCGAGGCCCTGGCCGCTGAAGCTCCAGAGCCCAAACGTCATGCAGTTAGCTTCGAACCAGCGGAAGGCATGAAGATGATCCCGCTCAACCCCAACGGCTCCGACGACAAGGCATTGATGATCAGCGCCAACCTCGACCCCAAATAGGAAGTCGTTCTCGTCGACTTTCTCCGTGCAAACGCCGACATGTTTGCGTGGAGTCCTTCGGACATGCTTGGCATACCGAGGGAAGTCGCCGAGCACTCCTTGGAAATTCGAGCCGGCTCCAAGCCAATGAAGCAATGATTGCGTCACTTCGACGAGGAGAAACGCAAGATCACTAGTGAGGAGATCCACCAGCTTTTGACGGCCGGATTCATCAAGGAGGTTCATCATCCTGAGTAGTTAGCAAATCCTGTATTAGTTAAGAAAAAGAATGGGAAAATGAGGATGTGTGTCGATTACACGAGTTTGAATAAAGCATATCCAAAAGTTCCCTATCCTTTACCACGCATCGACCAAATTGTTGATTCTACCGTGGGATGTGAAATCCTCTCGTTCCTTGATGCATATTCTGGTTACCATCAAATAAAAATGAAAGAGTCCGACCAGCTCGCGACATCTTTCATCACGCCTTTTGGGATGTATTGTTACGTGACCATGCCCTTCGAGCTGCGGAACGCTGGGGCAACATATCAGCGATGCATGCTCCACGTGTTCGACGAACGCATAGGATCGACAGTTGAGGCATACGTCGATGACATTGTCGTCAAATCGAAAAAGCAAGATGACCTAATTCAGGACCTCGAGATCGCCTTTGGCTGTTTACATGCAAATAGGATCAAGCTTAACCGTGAGAAGTGCGTCTTCGGCGTACCTCGAGGCATGCTCCTAAGATACATAGTCTCTCAACGTGGCATCGAGGCTAATCCCGAGAAGGTCTCGGCCGTTGCAAGGATAGGGCCAATTCAAGATATCAAGGGTGTGCAAAAAGTCACGGGTTGCTGTTGACGGTCCTTAATGCTCACATTTAACCGTCAACTAATCATGAAAAAAGGATCCAAATGCAACCGACACCTAGACTTAGCGTTTCATCTGACAGATTTCCACGAGTTTTGGTGTTTGTCTACTTCTGCAGGGGGTTATCAGGAAATACGAAGAAAAGGCCCACACGTCGGGTTTACATAGAGAATTAATGTGTGCAGTAATTTTCAATAATCAGGAAGACTCTAGAAGCAACTCGACCGAAGCGAAGCCGAGACGGGCCTGACCAGGGCTGCCACCCTGGTACAAGCACCAATCACAGAATGAAGTACACCATTACAAAGATCTCATCGAGCTGATCGAAATGCATATATTATTTGCTATATTTGGAGTTCAAAATCAAGAGATATTAATAAAAGACAGACTCCACATAAAAGAGCTGCGGGATTAATTGGGCCAAAATCAGATTTTGGTCCATTAAGGCCTTTGTGCATTTTAATGAGATATGGTGGAAAGTTTAGTACTACATCGCCTGCTGAACCAAAAACGCACGAAGGAGGAGGACTATATAAGCAAGGCCCCTGGCCCCAGGAGGAGAAGACATCATTATAGAGTTGAGAGGTGCCCTCGAAGGATAACCTTTCCTCTATAGAGAATTAGGGCTAGACATTCCAATGTAGTAGATTAGTTCTAGTCGGGAGTTAGGGAGAGTGGAGCTGCGCTCCGGTTCTGGAGAAGTCTTCAGAGTTTTGGTATGTCTTTATTATAAGACTTATGCTTTAATATATTTATCTTCTCTATTTATTTTTATGCCTTTATTATTATCGAGTATTGTAGTTGTTATATTTTGGCATAGGATCTCCGTTCGCATCGATTGCTCTAGTTATTCATGGTAATTAGAGTTGTAATCATTAGTGTAGACGTGGTGTCTATACTATAGGTTACCTAAAGTTGTACCCAGTCCTACGGATTGTTGTGGTAGCCCTAGGGTAGTGACAGCCCTAACGGTCGACGTACTCCACCTCGTTCGGATTGGTGTTTGTAGGACCGTAGTCAGAGCTTCCCAGCCCCCTTCTCATCTCTTTATGTGGTTGGTGTTCTGATATCCCAAAGTGCTAATATGTGATTGCTATATCTATTCATTCTTTGTTATGATAGAACTGAAGTAATAGAGAAGTATACAGGAACCCAGGTCTCTCCCGTTGTCCTCCCGCTATGGCTATCTACGCATTTATCATAGAATTCTCACCTTTATATTATTACCTATCATATGTCATTTACCCCTACTTTAGTCTAGTTAGTTTATTAAATTAGTAGATGCATGATAGTAAGTTATCAGATTCTTTGACCTTAGCTTCCCAGTGGTAAAATATAAATAACGATACCTGGAATACTCCCGGTAAAATGCTACGATGATGTTCTGTGCGCTTGCGGAATTTTTCTTATTCTTATTGCACTTAACGAATGTCAGCAAGCATTTTTGGCGCCGTTGCCAGGGAAGTAATTGGTGTGAAGATTTTTATAATGATCTTGATGTCTGCTAATTTAATGTATCAGTAGGTTTATTGTATTTATCTTTTCTGCATTTGTTTTTAGCATATTTATTTCTCCATAACATATTTATCTTTCTGCATTATTATTGCATTAGAAAATATAATAAAAATATTTTATATAACTCATTGCATCTTAAATACTAAAACCCCATGTGAATAAATTGTGTGGTGTGTAAAAGCCCACACGAATATTCACCGTGGTGGAATAAAAAAATATATAAAAATAAATAAACATGCTTTCATCCTGTTCCATTTCCTTTTTGCTTCATAGAAAGATTAAAACCCAAAAAAATATATATATTGAGAAAGAGATGTTGTTGAAACTCTGCTTAGAAAAAGAATTAAGAAAAATCTAAAAAGCTTGGACAACTAAGGATTAAGTGGCCAACTACTAATGTTTAATCGGTGCCACAAGTTTTGTTGTCTATTTGAGTTTAACATGGTTTAAAGAGAGAATCCCCAATGATCAAGATATCATCATCAACTTGGAAGCGCTGCAGTCATCACTGACATTTTGAAGCTAAAGAATATTGAAGAACATCTGTGTTGTGCAGATTCAAGATTAAAGACTATGTCAACATTCAGCTTGGGGGAAAGCAATCCCGTTATCTTCGCGATTCAGGCTTTAAGTAAAAGAGTGAAGAATAACAACAAGGAAATTTTTCAATATCGATTTGAGAAGTCCTGAGATAAATTCAGAATGGAGATAAAGAGGGAGACACATGAAGTTTAACAATTTGCACAAGAAAGACATAGCTCGTCCATCATAGAGAGATAATCCATGGAACGAGACGAAGAGTGCCACGAACAAGATGCACAACCATTGAGAAAGAAAAGCTTCCACAAGGTGATAGTGTACCATCACTCTTCAATTAAGGTAACATCTTAAGGTATGTGACTGTCACTGTTATAAGCTTCTCCTTGATTCTGGCATGCATATGGATAAAAAGACAAACATGTATGATTTATAACTTCAAATTAACCAACACAATTGATTCAACATGTTTAGTCCTTTAATATTTGTTCTCGGTACTACCTTCTTGATCCCACACTCTTAACCATATGAGCTAAAATGTTGCACATCCGATCTTTGGAAAATGATAGTCATATAAAGAAAAAAATATTTACTTAGATAGATTATCTTTCCATAAGGTTGAGTGATCTGATCTGACAAATGTTTTAAATGCTACACTCATGATCTTATCATCCATCAACTTTATCTTGCTCACTATGCTTAAGGTTAGAGAAGAACAAATACACTTTTGGTTCTGTTGGTGTTTTCCACCAACAGGGCCCATGCACTTGATCTCTGCCTTTTCTCTATGAGAAGGATACACTTTGAGCAAAAACATAGAGGAGTTTTCCAACTCTCAGACTCTACCAAGTGAAGGATCTGGATCTACGAGCATAAACACACTGAGGAGGATGCTGCCAACGCCGCACTTCGAACTGCTGGGCAAACAAAAAACATGGGTGACACCGTATCAAGAGGTGTAGATGTCAAGGTCCACACCTGACTCAAATGACGCACCTAAAAAAATGAACACGGTGAGAAGTCTTGTTCAGAAGACTTAAAACATTGAACCCTCGCCGAAAGGTAAAATCGGTAGTTATCCATATTTATCCTTTTTGCATTCATTTTTTCTTAAATTATTTACTTTCCTTAAATAGCTTGTTAGTTAATCATGCTATCTTGAAAATAAAATAAAAATGTTAAAAACAGTAAGGCCCATGTGAGTATGCTCGTGGCATAAAACCCATTCACTATGGTGGCGTAAAAATAAAATAAATATATTCTTGTCCTGTAAAAATCAAAATATCAAAATAAATTTATGATGCTACTAAAGAGAGTAATATTTATTAGAGGAAGCTCAACATGATAAAGGCTAAGAGATTTTATGCTAACACTTAACCAGTTCCACAAAGCTTTTTTGTCTATTTGAGCTCCACAGAATTCAAGGATCAAGGAACAATAGTAGACGGAGGATATCCTAATCGGTATCAGGGTGCTGCCAACATTCAAATACACCTACCCCACCTGCTAGCTACATCAGAAGAAATTACGTTAAAATCCAGCTTGGGGGAGAGCACCCCCATTTATCCAGCTAAGTGTTTCTACTCACATTTTTACTTTAGGCAAATAATAAAAAAATGCATAATCATAATAACCCAATTAAACAGTTTGTGTTTATATATATCTTTGCTTAGTTTTCTAAATAAATAAATAAAGTGTCTATGCCAAACTGAACTTCAATGATAAACCCTTACATGGATATGATGAATAGTTGCTCTGCCAAGTACCTAGTTTTCAAATTTGGGCTCTCTCTCAAGTTTAGGCATAACTGTTATAATTTAAAGCTTGCTCTGAACCTGAATTTGCGGAAAGAGTACCTGATTAAAAGTCTAAGTCGTTAAAAGATATGATATGGGAAGGTTGAGCTGCTGTTTATCTGTTTCCAGAGATGCTAGAATTCTGGAGAATTTTATCTTTGAAAATCTTTAAAATGTTGCATGATGAGTTCCTATATGATGAGAGTTTAAAATCCTACCACAGCCATATATACAAGCTTATTAGACTATACACCATGCATTTAATTTTTACTGCTTATGAGCATTGAGTGTGGTCAAGCTGTGTAGACCCTTAGGAGCTTGTCATGCGGTTAAAATCAAGATTCCCTTAGGAGCCTGAGTGTCTAGTGTCTCCACACTCCTCACAAGTCATGTGAGAGTCGTAGATGTGCATAACTTCTTTCTTATCTCCGGCTCTATCATCGAGCTTCTTCATGAGCAGGTCTAGCTTTGCAGACAGCAAGTCTACTTCCTTGAGCTGATGCATATCTCCACCTCTCTTGCGTGTTTGGGTTCTCTCTTCATTCTAGCTTTGGTTGGACGCCATCTTCTCCATAAGAGCTGTGGCTTGTGATATGGTGAGTGATAAGAATGCTCCTCCGGCTGCAGCATCCATGGTCTCTCGGGCACTGTTGCTGAGCCCATGATAAAACGTCTGCATTAGTAGCCAACTCTCCATTTCATGATAGGGACATTCTAGGATGTAGTCTAGAAAGCGCTCCCATGCTTCTGGAACAGATTCATCATTTTGTTGCTGAAAACTTGTAATCTTCCCACGGAGAGCATTGGTCTTGCCCATGGGAAAGAACTTAGCCAGGAAGTTTGTTGAGCAGAGTGCCCACGTAGTATTTTTCTCCTTTGTAGCATAGAACCACTGCTTCGCTCTTCCTAACAGTGAGAATGGGAAGAGGCGAAGTAGTATAGCATCTTTGGAAACTCCTGATATGGTGAATGTGTTGCAAATCTCCAGGAAGTGTTGTAGATGAGCACTAGTATCTTCATGTGCCTTCCCACAGAACTGGTTGGATTGCACCATGTTGATAAGTCCAGGCTTGAGCTCAAAGTTGCCATCGATCTCTGCAGCAGGTCCAATGCGGATGTTGTCCGTAGTGGGAGCTGAGAACTCGCGGATTGATTTGTTCGCCATGGCTTCGAACTCTGAAGACAAATTTCCGGTGATCTTCTTGATTGGATGAAGCTTCTTGCTAAAGTGTTGATGATCTCTTCTTGAGCTTGGCTCTAGTTCTTCTGAATAACGCATCGGGATTGTCAACAAAATTTCCTAGAAGATGTCTTCTATTCATACATTCCCCTACATAAGATAAAATAGAAAAATATCGGGGTGAAACTGTATGAGAGAATAGATAAGCTCAATCATATTAGTGATGCGAATGATAACTCAAAATCTTTTATTCCATTCTTGATTAGTAATCAACCTTCCTCGGCAACGGCGCCAAAAATGCTTGTTGGGTATTCTTAACATCATTACCAAAAGTAGACCAAGTTCTCTAAATCTAGTAACAGTGCTAAAAATGCCAAACCTATCCCACATACCACTTAAGCCAAGTTGTCATCCCCAGCATGACATGAGAGACGCGGTATTGAAATATCCAATTGCTCTTCTAAATAAATAATGAATGGGATCTGCAAGCGCACAGATTAATACCGATGTAGCATTTTAACCGGAAAGTATTCCAGGTATCGTTATTTATATTTTTACCACAGGGAAGGGATTAACAATCATCAATATTGATTACAGAATAGAACATGAGATTGAGTATCTATCATTGCATGTATAATTGAGAACATTTATCTAACTCTTTCATACAGGGATAAGTGTCACATAAAGGATATATGAAATAATAAATAGTGACAAGATAATTAGTCTGATCAGCCACATATAAATATGATAAGCACCTCAATTAGATACTCTAGAAAGTCATTAGCATGGAATTAGAACGAACTACAAGAATATTTCCTAAGTTATTCTCAACTATATAGTCTAGCATTATCATAGTTAGTGCAAGCATACTTAGCAATCATTGTGAGACAAGACTACGCCCATGCATAGTGATATTAGCAAGGTAAATGAGAAACATAGCAATCACTCCCCTGTAGTAATATTGCTCTGCCAGCCCAATACACGAGAGGGGGACTATATAAGAATCAATGAAGCTGTCACTATCACGAACTACCCCACGATCTGGCATATTGGGTACAATCACAGATAAATACGGTATAAGCACCACGCCTACACAATATCTATCATTTACCCATGGATCCGATGGATAAACGCTATACGATCCTAAGCATGTATATAGATCCAATCTAACTAAGCCAAGTATATAACTATGATAAACTAAGAACAATATAATCTTGAATATAAGCAAGTAGAGCAAAGTCATAAGCAATATATT
Source organism: Sorghum bicolor (assembly GCF_000003195.3). Taxonomy (NCBI): domain Eukaryota; kingdom Viridiplantae; phylum Streptophyta; class Magnoliopsida; order Poales; family Poaceae; genus Sorghum; species Sorghum bicolor. Next base: position 27,413,333 of record NC_012879.2, read on the forward strand.
GAAGTATACCAAAGTCATATTCATAATATTGAAGAACAAAGATAATTAGAAGAACAATTAGAAGCGCAATTAGAGAATTACCAAGAATCCTCCTGACAGATCCGGAAACCAATCGAAGATTGACTCCTTCTAGTTCTAATCATATGTAGCTATGCTAATCTAGATATCTAATTGATATGGTGGCTCTAATCTTGATCAGAGGCTTCTTCTCCCTTGAAGAATAATGAATTAGGGTTGAGAGGCTCTCTCCTCTAGGGGCCAGGGGGTCTGGTTTTATAGTCCCTTCAAGTGAATATGGGCCGTTGGATCAAACCGACTTAGATTGAATGGTTATCCTTGATCCTTTAGGTCGGTGGAGATCTCCCGAGAAACAGAGTCCTGATTGGGCTCCAGGTCAGGGCGGGCGCCCAAGGCAGGAGGACGGGCGCCCTGCCTCTGGCCCTGTTCGGCCTCCGCTTTCTTCCCATGGCTTCTAGAGTCTGCTAGATGTAATATAATTGCACGGCACGTTAATATCTCTATGTAATCCTGACGTGTGGGCCTTTCTTCCGTATTTCCTGATAACCCCCTGCAGAAATAGACAAACACCAAAACTTGTGGAATTCTGTCAGATAAAACCCTAAGTCTAGATGTTGATTTTATTTGGATCCTTTTCTTTGTTTATTTGATAATTAAATTTGATACTTAAGGACCGTCAACAGACGATACAACGAGGCAGCCAACGAACTTGCTAGTCCTATGGAGCTTAAGGACGACGCCAAGCAGGGCTACAAAATATACCCCGTTCTTCATGGTCTACGGCTCCGAGGCCGTGCTTCCAACAGACCTTGAGTATGGGTCACCTCGACTCAAAGCCTACAATGAGTAGACAAATAAGGTGACCCAAGAGAACGCGGTCGATCAGCTCGAGGAAACTCGAGACATGGCTCTCCTCAACTCTGCAAGGTACTAGCATAAGCTCCGAAGATACCACGACAAGCACGTGCGCAAAAGGGATCTGAACATGGGCGATCTCGTCCTACGACGACGACAAAGTAATCAAGGGTGCCACAAGCTGACTCCACCATGGGAAGGCCCATACGTGGTGGCCGAGGTCTTGAAGCCGGTAACGTACAAGCTCATGGACGAAAAAGGGGCGGTCATCACCAACGCGTGGAACATCGAATAGCTACGTCGCTTCTACCCTTAGAGCTTTGAAGCTTTGCATTTTCATGCATACTTTGTACCAAGATCTTATGAATAAATATATGAATAAAGGAGAATACCTTTTCAAGTAGTTTACGCTATGACCAAACAAATCTCGACGGTAGGAGGAAGTCCCAACTATGACCCATCATAGTTGATACTCCCTCGGGGGCTAGCAGGGCCCCCCAGGTTCCTAAAAATCAAATGACTTTTTCTTTTTTTAAGTCCTAAATGAAACTTCACAAGATCATGTAGCAAAGGCACCTCGAGCCCCTTAAGGGCCGAGAAACGTCGAGCCTGAGAACCCCTACGCCCCTGGGCTATAGCAACTCTACTCACTTCCTCACCTTAAGGCAATCGAAGACGCCTTAACGAAAGATCGAACGAGAATGCAAAATTAGGCAGAAAAGGAAACAAAGGAACTTCGAGGATTGTTGGCATTTATTAACGTCATCACTAAGAACAGGGTTTAATCCGTCCTCAGCAACGATGTCAGAAATGTCGTGATAACACTTATTAATGCAATCACCAAGATTAGAGTATAAATATATCCTAAGCAACGGTGCCAGAAATGATTGTTAGCGTTTCTTAGCATCGCTACCTAGAATAGGGTTCTGCTCTACTCATGATAATGACGACATTGGTAGTGTTATATTTGCAGATCCGTAGCATCACCACCTTGAACAGGAAGCTAGATCTACCTTCCCGATAACGGCCCTTATTACCGTTACGGTAGTGTTCTAGTTCTTAATCATGGTAGTGGCACTAGGATTGCCATGTTGGTATTCCTTAACAAGTCACTAGCTCGGCACATGTCTAGCAACAGTGTTAAGTATATACCGGGGTGATAGTTCCTTAGGTTTGGAGTTTAGGTACCGCAAGCGGACAGGAATTATCGTGTAGCATTTCAACCCGGGGATTTACCGAGTGTCGTATTTATAAGTTCGCTCTAAGGAAGGCTTAATATGTTAAGGATTCTAAGATAAGCATAGATCAAAGTAATTATGATAGCAATAACGGAATCAAGGGTCATAGGAGGAGATAAACATTTATATGTAGAATAGTGATCCATCACAATCTAGGCATGGCATATGGGCTAAGGAATAAAAAGAGACTAAAAGAATGAACTGAATCAAAGAATAAACAAACAACCTATTGGAGCAGGTGTGGTCCTAGATACAGATCATGTCATAGAACAAGTTAATCATGTAATTATACTAGTTAGATCTAGTCTTGTGTTTAGATGGTTTGGGAGGTTACGCGAGTACTGGTCTACCAGCAACCTCCGCAACTATTTAGACTCCTACACCCTAGCCGAACGTGGGGGAATGCCAAGGACGGACAGGGCTGTCACCACCTGCCGCCATCCCCTAAACCGTGGACTAGGACAATGCATTTACCCAGCCTTTACACCCAAGCACCATGCTTACATGCAAAGAACCTACTCGGACTACCCCGGGTCCCCGACCCTACGGATCGACATGTAAGAAGCCCGAGCCTACTCAAAAGAGCATGATAAACCCCCATCTTCACACAAAGCTATTTCTAGGCAATTAATTAACATGAAGCAATTAGACTAAAGTCCTAAGTGAGAACAATACAACATACACTTAGCACTAGTTCACATAATACACTACTAGCCCTAGGGTAGCATTATACTATAAGAACTATATACTAAAATGTATGTCATATCATTTCCACTAGAACTATATTCTAGTTCATATGCTAGCATCATAAAACATGGCCTATGATCTATATCATATACCATAGCATAAGAACTATACTCTAGTTAATATGAAGAACTATATCGGACATGATAAGGCATGGACTTGGAGTAAAGATATTCTTTATTCATACCGAAGTTTCTCTCCTAGGAGCCAAGCCCTCCTTGATAGCTCACCCAACTCTCTCTAAAAGCTTAAAGGGAAAAACTAAGAAGAGGTAGTGCCCAAATGCCTTGAAGGTGGAGTGTTGATTGTGAATGTGATGATATGAATGGAGCCTCCCTGTCCCCCTCCTTAAATAGGTGGGCAAGGTCGGTTTCCCAGGGTGTAAACTGCAATTTGCACACGGGGACTGCGGGAGGATAGGCTCAGCACCACCTCTGCGAAAGGCGGTGCCGAGATGGGCTGGGCCAGGGTTGGCCGACCCTAGGGGGCAGCCACCCCCTGGTGGGCCCCGCTGGCCATGGCGCGAAGCCCGTTGCTTTCCTCTCGGGCCCCTGAGTCCAGATCCACTTGCAAATTGATGCACTTCTATATTGGGCTTTTGGATATTTGTTTATTTGCGCATTTTTTGACGTGTCGGATTGCGTCTTTTTATTTGCTTTCCACCTGTATGCCTGTATATGATCTGCAAAACACAACTTGCACTACATGTGGAACTTGGTAAGCATAATACATGCTTTTCTTCCTTTGCATGGACTATGTTGGCGGGGTAAATATGTCATTCAGAACCGCCAACAAACTCTCCCAAGCTTACCCCTTGCTCGTCCTCCAGCAAGAAGCTAAGATCTTGGTTGTTGATCAGGAGTTGCTACAATATTTTCACTTCTATCCAGTACATACCTTCAAACAAGAATTCTCCTTTGAATTTTGAACAGATATGCCATGGGGCTTATTGCTCATACCTTGGGTCCTTAAGCATTTGCAGGATGGATTTGATCAGATCGAGCGCTATGTCCCCAGTTCTTTACTTCACTTTTGTTCTAGGGTTTTTTTTATTTTCAAAACTTAGCACATTTATTTGTCAAATTAAACAATGGATCCAAAGAGAAAGTTAATCAAACCATTGAATTTTTGAAAAACTTTTTCTTTTCCATCATTCTCTTTTTGTCTATTAGAGACACATGGCTATGTGGCTAATTCTACTGTTGGGCACTTGCCCATTTTTTTTTTTATTTTTTCGAGGTTCCGGACACATGTCCCTTTTTATTTCCTCGTGATCTTTCTTTTTGAGGTTTCGGACACATGTCCCTTTTTATTTCCTCGGATGCTTTTTTTTCATAGCCATATGCCTTCTAACAAACTTTTGAGATGATAACATAATGAAAATTTTTTGTTTTCAATGGTATGACAACCTCTCAAAGGGTCAACAAAGCTTAATCTAACTCAATGTGATTATTTTATTTTTGTAAAAACTACAGAACTCTAGCGTTGTTTAGAACAGGATACTAGCAGCTCAGATCATCACAAATATATCCATTAGTTACTTTAGACTTTAGATAGAGCATTTTGCAACCCACGCATTTAATCATTTTATTAATTTGGAGATTTCAAGGTTGAAACTACATACTGGAAAGAAATTATGATAGAGCAACTATTCATCATTTCAATAAGAAAGAAGCATATATCTTACATCACATATAAGAGTGGAATTATATTTTTGTCTTTTTAGTATTTTTCATTTTATTTATATGCAATAATTAAAACATGAATTTAACTAATGGAAATTTCATAAAGTAAACATGCTAATTTAAAATTAAGGATGCATGAAAATAAATATGCAATGCAGATAACCTCGGGATTGGGGGTCCTCCCCCAAGCTAGCTTCTGGCCTACTGATCGGGGTTGTACCCCATGTACCGCCAGAAGTCTTGGGACTGTTTCAGTAGCTGATCTTGGCGAGCTTGCATTTCTTCTTGCTGCTGCTGGTGCCAGGCCTGTTGTTGCTGTTGCCATAGCAACCCTTGCTGGTGCCACTCCACGGCCTGCTGGTGGTGCGCATCGGTGGTTTGGATGTGTTGTTGGAGAGTATCCTAGATCTCATCCGTGTGCACCACCAGTCCCCCAAGTTGAGCTTGGAGGCGCTCCAAGTCGGTTCGGCCTACTGTGGAGGCCGAAGGATATTCTTCTGGTGATTCGGCCCTCCAGCGCGATTGTTGTTCCCAAGCGCTGGAATCCGCCTCAGCCCACCCCTCAACACCTTGTGTCGGCATGGGTGTGTCCCACCCCGACTGGTAGATCGGCTGTGTATAGGAGGGTGGTGGCTGGGAGCTGGAAACACTACGCCTTCGCGCAGTTTCAACTGTCTGCAGATCAAAGGTTAGTCTCCTAGAGTTATACAAACGTAGACTCGGGTTAGGTAACTGGATTACGTTTGTATACCCTGGGAAATAAAACACAAGACCGCCCGCATTATCTCTTTTCAAATGGTGACCTTGGATAAGATAGGTTTCATTAATCATGGTGTAACACCCAGTGTTATGGTTGCATTGATCATGTGCATAGCATGAGCATCATCATCCACTCAAAGCATATCATGATCATCATCTATCTTGAGCCATGTCATTCTTTGCAAAATTGTGTTTTAAATTGCTTAAATAGGCTTCCTATGCTTATGTTTGAGTGAACCATGCTTGTGTTTGTGCTCTATGCTTTGGAAATTAGTTTATCTAGGCTTAACTTAACCTTGGGAACAATGTTCATGTTGATCACTTCTCCAAAATATGCCTTTAAGTCATACTTGTGTAAATAAGCCCTAGAAACCTCTTTTGCTTAGGCTTTTAAAAAGTGTTGCATAAAATGTTTGCATGTCAAAACCTCCTACAGCAAAGGTTTAGCAAATTTTATAAGGAACAAAAGTTGTTTTATGGCCATCTCATGAAAATGAACACAAATAGCTCAAAAGTGACCCACAAGGCAGATTTGGGGCTGTTTCCAACACTTAGAAAAATTTCTAAGTCTTGGAACGAAACCAGTTTGCTCGATCGATTTTGGAAACTCTATATCTCTCAATCCAGGCCGATCTAGCTTTTCCTCCAGTTGGCAAAGTTGTAGATCTCGGCTAGTACTCCAACTTTGTCAACTACATCATCTACTGGTTCGCGCTGGTTTAGGAGATAATCGTCGTCAAAGTAGCTCTGTCAGTCGGCCATCGCTTTGTCTTAATCGAAATGGAGCTCGCCGACGTGGTCGACCGGCGGCAGAGCACCGGCAACAGTTGTCGCCCATACGCCGTTTCCGGCCCTGCTTGTCAGCTCTCATCGCATGCATGAAGTCCACGGCGTCGCCCCACGCAGAGTGGACGCGTCCACTTCCTCTCTGCCTCACCCCTCTCGCCAGAAACGCGGCCGCGTGAGCTCTCCGTCGCGAGCGAACTCCGGCGAGCTCGCGCGCGTTCCTTGCTGCGCCATTGCTCACCAAACTTCACCCAAAGATCCGCTGTGACCCGCTCTCCATTCTCCACCCACCACCACGCCGTGAAATCCACCGGTGAGCCGCCATTCCCTTCTTCCCCCAAATCGGGTCGCCGTGACCATCTTTTCGGGCGAGCCCAATGCCGAGCCATGTGAAGCCTCTCGTCATCTCTGGTTAGGTCCTAGAGGTTGCTTAGGTTTCTAGCTTGCGTTTGCGCCACTTGGTGGACGCTCTACCGAGCTCTCCGTCGCCGGACACGATGCGCAACGCCGCCGTGTTTCCGCCGGAGATGAGCGCTCTCGTGCCCAGCGTGTTCCACGAGGTTTCAAGCCAAGCCGTGTACCTAGGAAGCTCCGCCGTAGTTCGCTGGTGCTGTAGAAGGTCTTAGGTCGCGCTCTACCGGCCTGAGGGCTCCGGCGTAACGCCGAGCACCTCCGCCGAGCCGCCATTGTCGACGGTGAGCCCCTTCCGGTGGCTCCGTCGTGGGAAAAGTGGGATCAATCGAGTCGCTAGAGTCTGGGGATCACGTTGGTGCCCTTGGTTTGGCCGGAGACCTGGCCGTCGCGGAGAAATCGCCGGCGAAAGTCACCTCGGAAGTGAGGAAGAAGAACCTGACAGCTGGGACCCACTGTCAGCGTCACTCTCCTTCCCTCCTTTTCTTTTATTCAAAATCCTGATTTTTGGCTTTCTTGCAAAAATCATATCTCCTGTTTCTGAGATCCAAAAATTGTGAAACCAATTTTGTGGTATTCCTTGAGATGTCTAGTTTTTAATAAAAATATAAAATGAACCATGTTTCCTGGGAAAATATTTATTAAGGATTTAATCTTGTTATTCATGGATAAATTCATATCTCTGGTTACACTGTTTAATTTGCCATGAAAAATTTTATGGTAACCTCTGTGTGATACTAGAATGTTATGATAAATATTTCATGATTTTTGGATTAATGCAACTTTGATATGTAATTTATGATTGAAATGTGGCTTGTTTCCTTGATTAAATTATATAAAATAATTGGTACTTATGCTGGTGCTCTACTTTGGTAGTAAACCTGTTTATGGCATTCCTCATGTGTAAATAATCTGAAATTTGTTGTTTGGCAATATACAAGTAATGTTTTCCAATTTATGAAATAAGCACCTAGCTACATGGTAAATGTATATCTTTAATTTGGTATGTGCAATTGCTCTGAAATTTTTATGGTGATGCTTTGATGCTTTACTTGTGTTCCTGTAATTTTTGTAGATTTTTTCTGAGCATCTTGACTGATATCTTGTAATTATGCTCTTTTCTAGAATTAATTAATAAATGCCTTGTTAAGTATATGTTTGAGGGTTATCATCTGATGTTCTGGTAACCTTGTGATATGCTTGTGCTCATAAGCCATGTGGTTGGCATGGTTTGTGTTTTGGTTATGTCATCAAATAATTATTATAGGGTTAAAGGCTGTTCTGGACAGCAAGGGAGCAATTTAACTTTTGTTTAATGATAATTTGGTTTTCTGAGAATCTTATCTAAATCAAAGTTGTTGTAAACTTATTGAACTAGCTGTGGTTTAAATTTGGGATGATTTGGCCTAGTAGTTTAAAAGTTATGGCTGTTCCAAGTTAGGTTCCAGAAATAGGTGCTCTCTGTTTTTCTGGGACAGAACCTGGAATTTTGTTTAATTGACTGGTTTAAGATATGAATCTTGCTGTGATGTTTAAAGATGATTTGTAGACAATTTCATAAGCTTTCCAGAATGTCCACACTTAAGTGTGTTGGACCTTTGTAGCAGTAGTTATGGTTTGTTTACTGAGCTGATCTGTTTATGTGCTTGCTGTTATAAGTTAACTTGTTTAGTTTGTTTATTCATGTGGTTTTCTTGTAAGTTAACTTAGAAGTTTACTCCGTAAATGGGTGCCCAGTGAATCCATTATGTTATCAAGCATTCATTCTTGTGTATGCACGTCTTCTCATTCACCGAGCATGCAATAGGTGCACCGGACGTGGCAGTTTCCTTCGAGCTCCAAGCGAACCCCGAAGGCCAGGAAGGCAGCCAGGAGGTGGAGGTCCAGCAAGTCGGACCCGAGGAGCCAGAAGAAGAGGTTGAGTGCCCAAGTCACGAGCCCGCCTCGTTCGTGAAAGGCAAGCCCCGGAGCATTCTAAGCCTCCCTTTTTATTTTGGAAAGTTTACTTGATATGTCATATCTATTGCTGCATTAAGTATAGGAGTTGTGGTGAAACCTTTGCTGCATTTTACTCAATCCTTGTCCAGATAATTTACCCTACCTTGGTTATAGAGTTAGGATCGAGAAGCGGCTTAGCCATGCTTTAATCGGTAGAAGTCGGGTGATATCCTGTCACCTGCACGATATAGGGTTATGTCGGATCACGATGGTCTATATGTGCTATCGTGGATGGAACCTGATTAATTTGACTTAAGCCGGGCGGAGTTTTGCAAGTTTGTAGTAACTCCGTCTGTGGCGGCTAAGGACCGATCTTTGTACGTCCTCTTGTCATGTTGAACGCATGCCTGACACTTAGTTGGCCGGATAACTCGTTCCGACCGCGAAGCCGAGTAGTATGACTCAGGCCGGAAGACCGGCAAGTATAAAGTGCGCACTACCGGAGGAAGTGCGGTGTGCGGGGGACCATTGGCGTAAGCCCAAAGGCAGGTGAGTCAAAATTCCTGACCTCCCTGGCAGAGTGGTAGCCCTGGGAGTGCGGCGCTGATCGGAGCCGCGATTCCTGAGTCGTACCAAAGGTGACCCGTTGGCTCTCCGATGGGGGATGCTTGGGTGAGTGCTAGGAATAACCCTCCAGTTGGATAGGAATTCGATTCGAATCGCCGTCTCTCCCGGTCAGTGAGAACTTGACAGAGCAGCGGCAAACGTAGCATCCACTAATGAACTTGGTTCAAGATAATGATGATAGCAAGAAGAACATATGATGAACTTGATATGGTTATTATTGCTTGTAGTAATCAAGTGATGTGTTGTAGTACAGGTGCTAATCTAGTGGTAGGCTGATGATAAATAAATATGATGCTCTTACATTGTGTTAGTCTTAATAAAGGCTTTTGGCAAAAATGTCGAGTCAACCAGCTCTACTTTTATATCTTAGCCTTGCATGATCCTTGGTGTCTTTTATGTTTTACTAGACGGGTAAGTCTAGCTGAGTACATTCTCGTACTCAGGGTTTATTCCCACCTGTTGCAGATGACATCTTCTATGACGGTTTCTGCAAGACCTGTCTCTATCCCGCTGGGGATGAGGACTAACCGTTGGGCACGATTCTCTAACAACTTCGTACCTGTTGCTTTTGGAAGGATGGTGTAGACTCTGGCAGTAACTCAAACTTATGAACTGAACATTGGAATGTGTGTGTAACTATTTTGCTTCCGCTACTTTGGACAAGTGTTGTAATAACTTAAGACTCCGATGTGGTGCCGCTTCAACGGCAATGTTTGACTATGTAACATTCGCTGTGTTTATGTTGAATTATTACGATCTTGGTTTGTTGCGAGTTGGTTTGAAGTCCTTCGTGATTTCAATTGACTACCGGGATTATATGGGCTCAAGTTTGGAAACTTGATTGCTGGGCGATCGTTTCTACACTTGAACTCTTATAATTTGGTCGGTTCTGTGACAGCTGGCATCGGAGCAAGTTCAGCATTATAAATACAGCGTTTGTGTATTTAAAAAACAAAAGAGTTTTTAAATAAAATGGTGTAAATCAATAATTAAGTTATGCCAGTGGTCGAATCCTCCTTGCCCACATAAGGACTATAGGTGGCTAATTAAGTACTGACTTGGGGGGTTTTATTTATGCATCTCCGGCAGTACTCAGGTATGGATGTGTGATGACCGCACTATGCTACCCTGTGGTCTAATGGTGGAGGTAGCCTTCATATGTGAATTAGCCACATATGTCGCTAGATTTAATTTATGCAACGTCGCAACTACGCTCTGGTAAGTGTGAGCTGTGAGAGCATGATCGTCCAAACGGCGGTCTAGGTGAGTGTTCGCGGTGGTCTTCTGGAGTGGTTACATGTCAAAACCATGGAACCACGAAAGAAACTTAATTGGGGAGCATTTAATTTCTCGGGTAGCTGTGGTGTCATTGTTTGTGCATGTTGGGCATGTCCAAGCAATGTGCACTTAGTTTACTGCTTTCTTGAGTGATATATTGGGAACTGTTGGGCTGAAATGAAGTTTTCTGCAGGTACTCTAACAGCGCACGTGTAAATCGATAGTTATCGTATCGAGAGACGAATGTATGCCACCGTATATCCGTTAGAATATTAATTTTCTAAGTTTGTGAGGACGTACGGTTCGTGCATGCATCATGTCGCATTCATACATACATTCTGTCTACTCCTTCCCTTACAATGTCGTTCCTTTTAATTAAATAAATGTCGCTTAAACTAATCCTCTTTTACCCATGGTATTCCTATTCCTTTCCACAGATGGACGCACCCGCTTCACCCCGTCCCAGTGACACTTTCTTGAGCGAGTTTGGCACTCCTACTTTGCTCTAGAGAGTGCTTCAGTCTGTCGGGTATACTGAGCCACCTCAGTATTCCTGGTGGGAGTTGGAGAGCACAGGAGGGATACAGTGGTTTGCTGTGCAGGGAGTTGTCCCTCCACATGGGGACAAGCCTGCATGGACAGGGTGGACTTGTAGCTCAGATGGGCAGACTCCTTGGGAGGCAGCTCAGGTTGCAGCTCAGACTATCCTGCTCGATATCTGTCAGAGGTGTGGTGATGAGCTGATGGGAGGACCAGCGGCCTCCATTCCCCGTGCTGACCCAGCAGCAGCGGAGTGGAAACAGGCTGATGGTTATGCGTTGGTTCGAGGCAGGGGAGAGAGAGCTGAGAGTTCTAGTCCTGCTATGAGTGCTATGATGGCTGTACTCAAGCTGATCAGTCAGCGAGAGAACACCTATGCACAGGTGATGGTGGCTGTTCGCCAGGCTCAGGAGATGCAACGGAAGGCTGAAAATCGTGCTCGCAAGTTTCGCAAGCAAGCTAGACTCCTGGAGCAAGCTCAGAAGGACCGCAATGACTGGGAGGACATTGCGGAGTACCGTAGGCAGTAGTGGGGGAAAGCCATTAGAGAGAGAGATCATAAGCGGGATCAGATGAGTCAGTTAGCTAGAGAGAAGGAGACAGTTCAGGAGCGCTTGGTGCAGATCACTCGTGAGAGGGACACTGCACTCCGCGTGTCGGAGAACAGGCGTAGAGCATGGGAGATGCACCGAGTTCAGTCTCTTGAGCGGGAGAACTATCTGCAGGATCAGATTGAGGCTGGTCTTGTGGAGATCCACCGTCTCACAACCTGCTACACCCTATTCCTCGCCCTATACCCGTGTATCCAGATGTGGGACCTCAGGTGACTGTGGCCGATGATGACGGTATGGAGGTCGATGGACCAGCGGCGGCTGCACCACCTTTGCACGAGGACGTCGAGGACGAGGAGCTTGAGCCGGTTAGCGACGAGGATGGAGAGGCGATCTTCGACGCTGACTCGGACGACGAGCCTAGAGTGTAGAGAGTAGTGGGTAGTGCCTTGTGAGGATCTTTTGTAGTATGCCAGTTAGCAGTGGTGCTTTTGTAACCATGTTGTAACCCGGAACTTTGACCGTGACTCGTGGCATGTACTGTGATGGTGTAATAACTTTATGGACCCAATGTGCAATCTTAACATGTTTGTTATGATATGACGACGTTTCCCGTTGAGGTGCATTTTGCGGATATCTTTGTCATGTGTGGATTGGTGATGTTGTTTTGTGGAATTGAATTATTGCGCCTTTTCTGTAAAGCTATTCTCTCGAATACTTTCAGGCATAAATATAAGTTCTTCTGCGGCAATTCTTGTCATCATCAATGCTCACTGACTGTGTCTTTACAGATGTCTCGTGGCATCCGAGGTGCGGAACAGCGTGCAAACATGAATCCACCACCTCCTCCTCCACCACCCAATCCTGCTGAGTTAATGCAAATGATGGTGGACAATCACAGGATGCTCACTGAGACCATCAATCGGATGGTGAATCAGGGTGGTCGCAATGCACATGAAGGGCCAGCTCCTAACCAGTACAGTAGCTTCAAGGACTTCATGGATACAAAGCCCCCACCTTTCAGAGAAGCTAAAGAACCCCTTCAAGCTGAAGAATGGCTGAACACGGTGGAACAGAAGTTCCGCTTGCTTCGGTTGACTGAAGGTTTGAAGGCGGAATATGTAGCTCATCAACTGCAGGGCCCAGCAGGCATCTGGTGGAATCAGTATCGGGAAGCTCTTCCAGCCGACACTGCGCTTGATTGGAATCTTTTCTGTGAAGCTTTCAAGGGGCATTTCATTCCTCCTGGTGTTATGGAGATGAAGCATACCGAGTTCATGCAGTTTACTCAGGGCAACAAGACTTTGAAGGAGTATTTGTGTCGGTGTTTTCCCCCCGGGGGGTCACACCAACGAGTAAATTTGTATGCGTGCTCCCTTTCCCGGATGGTGATGCAAGAAGACACAGAGATTTATCCTGGTTCGGGCAAGAGAAGGCCCTACGTCCAGCGGGGGGAGAGAGTTTGTATTATCTTGCACCTAAGTGCTTGTACAGGGGCGAATACAAGCGTGGTATGAAGTGTGAAGCTCTACTATGTATGAGCGGGGACTTGTGTTCCTGCCGGTTCTATTCCTGAGTCTCTCCTTTTATAGCTCCAAGAAGAGACCCAGGGTACATGCGTAGATGTTAGAGTAGGGGTCGATAGCCGCATGGGGCGCTGACCTACTCGAGGCTTCCGTACGGCATGGCCTCGAGCCGTCCCATCTTGATAGCCCGGTGATGATTTCGCGTGCTCCTGTGTTCGGCCCTGCCCGCCGCCTCGCGCTGGTTCTGAGGTCGCATGCTTGTACGGTATGGCGGCGGATCCGGCGGGGTAGCTGTGGTTTTGTCAGTCGACGCCCAACTTGTCCCTAGGAAGGGACCCTGTTCGGTCGAGGGTCGGACGCCGCGTAACGTGCCGATATCTAGAGCGCTGACCTTGGAGGTCTCGAGGGGGTCCCAATTAGACGTTCCATCCTTGTTTCCTGCGTCCTGACACGCCCTTGGTCGTTCGGTGGGAAGGCTGCAAAAAGAACGATGGGACGGAAGCCTCCCGTGACCCGTGTGTTAGGTGGGGAAGCGTTAGGTGCATTAAATGCCCTGGCTCTCGTCCGCGCGTCAGGCGGCGGACAGTGTCCTTGCGCTTGATGCCTCTCGGTTCGCTCGAGCCCGCTTCCGCATTCGACGGCAGTGGTCGCTCGAGCCCTGACCGATTCGCTCGACGGCATTTCCGTCTTCGAGGCTGCGACCGTCGATGGCCATGCGTGCGTACGGATGGCCTGGTTATACGCATTGGTGAGGGTACCCCTTGTTGATACCCTCGACAGTAGCCCCCGAGTCTTCAGTCGAGCGCTGGCGCTCGAGTGGAGACTTTCGTTTTTACGGTCGAGCTTCCACGGGGGCGCGCGAGCGACCCCGCGGGGGTAGCCCCCGAGCCCTCGAGGGAGTATTCAACTCCTTTGAGGGTTATTTTGCCAAAATTGCAGAAACGCTGTCAACACCCGTGGTGGAAGGTTCTGTTCGGCTTCGCCTTGCGTGGAGGTTTCGACGTACTCTCGATAGAGCGAGCGTCTTCCACCCCAGATTGAGTTCCTAGCGGGTAGCCCAAGTGAGAACCTGTGCCCCTTTCGAGGGGGTCAGCTGTAGCCCAGAGGCGTCCTCATAAAGCGGGGTCGACGTGGTCGGGGATACCGGTCTCATTCGATAGAGTCCAGCGGCTCGATGCCTCCCTTCGGGGGGATTCCTCTCGACTGTCTCGACCCTACCTTGGACATCGCCAGCGAGCCCTCGAGGCGGGCCTCGATTTTCGACCGCTCGCTGAGGATCCCTGACTCTTGGTGCTCGAGATCGGCTGTCGAACCCTTTCGACGAGCCAGCCATCGACCTCTCGAGACTATCTTGGGCGCATACCTTGGCTTACAAAGTAAGGAAACTGCCGTGCCGGTTCGTCTTTCTGCCCGTTGGGCGCACCTTTTGAGGCAAGTGACGTTGCGACACTGTATTGGCGTGGAATTCGGAGCGTCCGGCCTGTGTGGAGAGAAAGGACTGTTAGACGGCGCATTTATGGGAGGGAGTTACCTTATTTCTTGGATCTGTCCGTTGGCGGACTGCTGCCTATAAATACGTCGTGGCGTCGCCGCCGTTCCTCTCCCTTCCGCCTTCTCGCTTTTATTCTCTCGTTGCCTTTGCTTTCTCGCCGTCTCACGCGCACACGCTTCATTGAGCTGTAGTGAATCTACCGTCCCTCCAGCCGAGATGCCTGTAAGACTCGTCGCCGCCGACGACTGGCGCCCGTCGTCGATGATTGGAGCGCCGGTTGTTCGAGCTTGAGAAAGAGGGACTGCTGCGCCGCCGTACTTCGCTATCGTCGCCAGAGTGGATCGCGCCGCCAGCGAGTCACAGGAGGCCTCAGCCGCCCGAGGGCTACGTGGTGTCGTTCGCCAAGTTCCACCGCCACGGTCTAGGCGCGCCCCCGAGCCGCTTCATGCGGGCCCTCTGCTTCCATTATGGGGTGGAGCTCCAGGACTTCTCTCCGAATGCCATCACCGTAGCGGCGGTCTTCGCCGCCGTATGTGAGGGCTACTTGGGGATGATGCCGCACTGGGAGCTGTGGCTCCACCTCTACAGGGGCGAGCTTTTCCATGCCCCCACCGGAACCACGGGCGTAAGGAAGCCCGTGCGGGCGGGATGCCTCAATCTGGTGCAGAAGACGGGGAAGACGGACAGGCCGCGGGAGTACATCTCGGTAGGGTTATCGACCAACCACGTCGGCTGGGACTCCCAGTGGTTTTATCTGCGGAACGATGACAACCTCCTGCCTCCCTACTCGGGCCGTCTGATCATGGAGCGTCCAGCGGATTGGACATACGGCGTCGTCCAAGCTCATCAATCTCGGCTCGACCCCCTCCTCGACGCCCTGAAGAAGCTTCGCCAGGAGGGTTTGACCGCCGCTCTCGTCCTCTCGGCCGTCCGTCACCGGAGAGTTCTCCCTTTGATGTCTCGACCGTTGAGGATGGACGAGATGGGCCCTGGTGTCTCATCCCGGGACCTTGAGGCGTGTCGGATGTCCAACGAGGCTCCGGCGGACGACAAAGTCGCGGCCCGAGTCAGGGCTGCAATTGCCGGTGATTTTCAGCCGGAGCATGTTAACGACTTCCCCATGTACGCAGGCTCGATCGATTTGGTACGCCTTCTTCTTGCGCGCAGCCTCGATTCTGGGTTTCCTTTCTCCCCTCTCTTTTTTCTAAGTCTACCTTAGTTTTGGCAGGGTCGGATTGATGTCCGGTCCTCGAGGCCTCCGGTAAAGGAGGACGAGGTCGATCGGGACTAACGGCGCCAATCTGCCGAAAAGCTAAAGTCTGCGAAGGACTCTGCAAAGAAGGGGGAGAAGAAGAAAAACCTCGACCGCCAAGCATTAGAGGCGCATCGAGCCAAATCCAGGCAGAGGGGGGAGCCTGAGGAGAAATCCCCTAACGATGATGACGAGGGCAGCGACGACTCTGAGGGGATGGCGTCGCGCCTCGATCGGATTCTCGAGGGCCCGCCTCGAGGTGACGTCGACGCCCCCCGGACGGAGGCGCCAGAAGAGGGTCTGAGCGGATCTCGTCGCCCCCGGGCCGACACCCCTCCCGCGCCCAAGGCGGGCCAAGACGCACCGCGCCCTCCCCCGGTGCCCAGGGAGAGCAGTCTGGCTAGGCCCCAGGCGTCGGGGCCACTAACTCGTGGTCGCGCCGCGGCCTCTGAGAAAGGAGATGCCGGCCGTAGGAGCGCCAGTCCCGGCGCCCGCCAGGCGGGGACCGACGCGCCTAAGCCAGCGCCTGCCCTCGAGGGGCCTGGAGCCCCGACGCGGGGTGGCTCGAGGCCCACTGGTCGGGGTGGCGGAAGGCGAGCCGTTCTCCCTGTGGGGTAAGCCTTTTTGATGTTGCGGTTTTTGTCTTCCCATTCTTCCACCTTTCCTCATAAGCCAACCTTTTCTCAGGCTGAAGCGGACCCTTGAGCAGGCCCAACCGTCCATGGCAAAGAAGCTCAGAACGGGTGCCGCCTCCAAGGAACCAGGTTCGTAGTTTATTTCTGGGCGTTGCGATGTTCCTGTGTTGGTCCTTATAACGTCTGACCTTTTTACCCTTTGTTTTGTAGGCTCCTCCAGTTCCCAACCTCCAGCCGGCGTCGAGAGGGCTCCGTCTCGTCCCGCGCCTACTCCGTCTCCGCCGACTCGTGATGAGGCGCCCCAGACGCAAGCGTCAGAGGGAGCCCCCGAGCCCCCTCGACTGGGGGTCGAGGGGGAACCCATCACCATCAGCGATACGTCCGATGGTAACGGAGCGTCTGGGGGCGCTCGCCCTATGGAAGAGGAAGCGTCGACCCCCAACATCGCGGGATCGACTCCCTGGCCCGCCGGCCTCCGCAGCCTCGAGGAGCAGAAGAAGAAAAGGGAGGAGGATGAACAACGGGAGCGCGAGGCGGCGCGGCAGCCGCAGGAATCTGAGGCGCAGCAACAGCAACAGCAGCAGGAGGAACGGCAACAGCAGGAGCAGGGGGGCCAAGAGGAGGGGCTGCTCGAGCCCCCGCCCCAAGGTCCGGCCCAGCCAATACCGCCGGAGCCGCAAGGGCCCGGCGAACAAGAAGAGGATTTGCCGTTGTACGGCCCCCCGACCCCAGCGTGGCTCCTCCCGGGGGCACCCGCCGCGATCCGGGCAGAGCCGGGGCGTGCGGATGGAGTGGTGGCGCTCGCCTGCATGATGCGCACCCCCACCGACCCTGAGTCCGAGATCAAGCGGACGATCTACGGCATGGACGGGATCGCCCCAGGGTTCCTCCGGGAGCGTCGGGCATGGGAGGACCGCTTTCCCTCCGAGGAGGATGAAATCGGGACGTCGGGGACCAAGGATGGTACCTGGAAGACGGTGGACGACGACAGGTGGTTCCCATGCCTCGTCGACCTGTTCCTGCGCCATGGGGGCTCCCTCGAGACCGTCGAGAATCTCATCCGCGGTGTCAAGGCACGGGCCGACCGGGAGATGTAGCACTGGTGCCCCGATCGGATCCGCATCCGGGCCTCCCACGACCCGTCCGAGCCTAACATCTTTCTGGACGATCGGAAGGAGGCAGAGAAGTGGGAGCACGTCGAGGAGCTCCGCCTTTGGATGAAGCATGTGGTGGGGCTCCTCTCAGACGTTATCAACAACGGGCTCGGCCCGGCTTATTTCGTAAGTGCTTTTCGAACTTCAATCCTTGTGGTGCCTTTTGGTTTCTGTATTCTAATCCATCCGACTCTTGATTCGCAGGATATGAAAGAGACCTCCCGAATCAAGTCCAGCTTCATACACGCCACGAGGGGCGGTTGGGAGCAACTCCCCCTCCTCAAAGATCAGCTCCTCGAGTCGCAGGAAAAGCTCCTTAAAGCTTACAAAGATCTCATAGCGCTCGAGGAGGAGAAGAAAGCGAGGGAGGCTGCCCTGGCTGAGGCCCGAGAGGCCTCGAAGAAGGCGGAGGAGGAGACGATGCAGCTACGGGAGCGGGCTCTTACGGTCGAGGAAGCCGCGTCCAGAGCCCGGGAGGAGGCCCTGTCCTACAAGAGCGTTATCGCGGATCTGGACAAGGAGAAGGGCCTCCTTAAATCCGACCTGGACTCTCTCCGAGAGTCCTTCCGAAAGATGAAGGTGGAGCACGTGAACGGTGAGGTCGCCAGGGGCGCCGCGGAGGAAGCCAAGAAGAAGGCCCTCGAAGATCTCGAGGCGGAGCGGGCTCGATCCCGCAGTCTCTCTAACGACGTCGAGCGTCTGAAGGGAGAATTGCTGGAGAAGAGTGGGGCCATTGCTCAGGCTGGCAAGGCGATCGAGGATCTCCGTGTTGCCAACACCGAGCTGGCACGCTCCAACAAAGAGATCGAGGGGGCCAACACCAGGCTGGTTGGCGAGAACACGGCCCTCGAGGAGACCGTACGCGGTATGTTTCCTCTATCAGATTTCTTTTTATGAGGTGTGCTTAGTTTTTCCTAAGGTCTCTTTGTATTGGCTTTTACAGGGCTCAAGGATGAGCTCCTGGCCGCCCAAGCCGAGGCTCGCAACGCCAAGGCTCAGCTCGAGGCGGAGGTTGCTTTGAACCGTCGAGTACGGACGGCGATAAGTGATCTCTCGACCTCTTGGGAGGTCGAGCCTATGGATGAGTCGAGGGAGGACGCTCGAGGTGACGCCCTGGTCGACCAGTTGTGCTACATAGGCGCGACGCTGCGAGATCGGGTGCGGGACGCCCTCCACATCGGGTTGAAGCGGGCGATGGCGGTTGTCTGCTCGGGCTTCTCCTACGACATGGAGGTGGTGTCCCATGGCTTCGTCACCGACATTTCCAAGACCGACGCGGAGAACGAGGAGAGGCTCCATGCCTTGATCGACGACGCGGAGGCTCCTGGGGAAAGGTTGGCCAAGGTTTTCGAGCCTGAGGTGCTCCCCCCTGAGGCTAGCTCGGGCGGAGGCGAGGGCGGTGAGGATCGTGCCGCGGACTAAGGCCTGCGAGCCTGCTCAGGGCGCCTGAGGCCCCTTGTACAATACTTTGTGAATTCTGTGGTTAACTGGTGCTGTATCACTTTCGTAATTGTCAGATGCTTATTTTGTCTTTCCGCTTGATGCTTTCGTCTCTCTTTGCGCCTACGTTTGTATCCCTTGCTCGATTTTTCATAAAAGATCACCTCGATCACTTCAATGGTGGGGAAGCGAGTAGAGTTTCCGTAGCCCGAGGGCGTAGGAATTCTCCAGCTCGTTGTCCCTCGGCCTTTGAGGGGCTCGAGGTGCCTTAGCAACTTGAACCGTGCAAGGTTTACTACGTAAGAAAAGAAAACTTCTCGGTTTTTTCGATACTCGGGGGGGGGGTGTCGTCCCCCTGGTAGCCCCCGAGGGGGTGCTGACTATGATGGGTCATAGTCGGCGCCCCCTTCTAACGTCGAGATCGCGATTTATTAATCTTCTCGGCGCAAAGAAAGAAGAATTGTTTCGAGGGAAAGACTTTATTTATTCATTCATTCGTTTACAAAGTCTTGGTACAAAACGTAAGCAGGAACATAAGTTTAGAACTTCTAGGGGTAGAATCGACGTAGCTGTTCGATGTTCCATGCGTTGGTGAGAATTGCCCCTTTTTCGTCCGCCAGCTTGTACGTTCCCGGCTTCAGGACCTCGGCTACCACGTACGGACCTTCCCAAGGCGGAGTCAGCTTGTGGCGTCCCTGATTTCTTTGCCGGCGTCGTAGGACTAGGTCGCCCACGTCGAGGTCCCTCTTGCGCACATGCTTGTCGTGGTAGCGTCGAAGCCTTTGCTGATATCTGGCAGAGTTGAGGAGGGCCATGTCTCTAGCCTCCTCAAGTTGGTCGACCGCGTTTTCTTGAGTCTCTTTGTTCGATTGCTCGTTGTAGTCCTTGAGTCGAGGTGACCCATAGTCGAGGTCTGTGGGGAGGATGGCCTCAGAGCCGTAGACCATGAAGAATGGGGTGTATTTTGTGGCCCTGCTTGGTGTTGTCCTGAGGCTCCATAGGACTGAGGAAAGCTCCTCGACCCATTTTTTGCCGAATTTCTTCAATCGATTGTAGATCCTTGGCTTGAGTCCTTGCAAAATCATGCCGTTGGCACGCTCGACTTGGCCGTTAGTTCGAGGGTGGGCGACTGCAGACCAGTTCACATGGATGTGATGCCGATCGCAGAAGTCCAAGAACTTTTTGCCGGTGAACTGGGTGCCGTTGTCGGTGATGATGACATTGGGGATCCCAAACCGATGGATAATGTCGGTAAAGAAAAGGACGGCCTGCTCGGAGCGAATGTTGGTGATGGGTCGAGCCTCGATCCATTTGGAGAACTTGTCAATGGCCACCAGCAAATGGGTGAATCCTCCTTTTGCCTTTTGCAGAGGTCCTACTAAATCGAGCCCCCACACCGCGAACGGCCAGGTAATGGGGATCATCTGAAGAGCGTGGGCAGGCAGATGCGTCTGCTTGGCGTAGAACTGACACCCGTGACATGATCTTACGAGCTCGATGGCGTCCGCCACGGCCATTGGCCAGTAGAAGCCTTGTCGAAAAGCGTTCCCTACAAGGGTCCGTGGAGCGGCGTGGTGACCACAAGCCCCCGAGTGCAGGTCATCGAGGAGTTTTCGGCCTTCTTCCACAGTGATGCAACGTTGCAAGACCCCCGTCGGGCTCCGTCGATATAGCTCGTTGTCTTCGCCATAGATCACATATGATTTGGCCCGCCGAGCGATACGATGAGCTTCTGACTTGTCTTCTGGCAATTCGCCGCGGATAAGGCAGTCGAGGAACGGTGTGCGCCAATCGAATGGTCGACCTGGTCGTCGTTCTATCCCCATCATTTCTTCCACCATCAAGAGCGTATCGACAGCGTTGGCTGGTTGGGCGGTGGTGGCGTCGATGCCAGCCCCCGTGCCTAGGTCGACGGATGGCTCATGAAGATCTTTTGAGAATGCATCAGGCGGCACCGTGCCTCTGGTCGATGCGATCTTGGCGAGTTCGTCGGCTGCCTCGTTGTAGCGTCGAGCGACATGTACAAGCTCGAGACCATGGAACCTGTCTTCGAGTCGGCGGACCTCCTTGCAGTACGCTTCCATTTTTGGGTCATGGCAGCTCGAGGTTTTCATTACTTGGTCGATGACGAGTTGGGAGTCACCTCGGACGTCGAGGCGTCGGACTCCTAACTCGATAGCGATCTTGAGACCGTTGACCAGGGCCTCATATTCTGCGACATTGTTAGATGCGGCAAAATGAATCCTGATTACATACCTCATGTGGACGCCTAAGGGTGAGATGAACAGCAGGCCGGCCCCGGCCCCAGTTTTCATGAGTGACCCGTCGAAATACATTGTCCACAGCTCCGCCTGGACCTGAGTCGGGGGAAGCTGGGAGTCCGTCCATTCCGCGACGAAGTCTACCAGGGCTTGCGATTTGATGGCCTTCCGAGGCGCGTAAGTGAGAGTCTCACTCATGAGCTCGACCGACCATTTTGCTATTCTTCCCGTGGCCTCTTTGCTCTGGATTATTTCTCCTAAAGGGAAAGACGAAACCACCGTGATGGGGTGACCGAGGAAGTAATGCTGCAGCCTGCGGCGGGCAAGGATTACGGCGTAGATCAGCTTCTGGATTTGGGGATAACGCATCTTGGTCTCCGAAAGCACCTCGCTGACGAAATAGACTAGCCTTTGGACCGGCAACGCATGACCCTCCTCTTGTCTTTCGACCACCACCGCCGCGCTGACGACCTGGGTTGTCGATGCGACGTAGAGGAGCAGCGGCTCTGCAGGTTGAGGTGGAACCAGGACTGGGGCTGAGGTCAACGTCTTCTTCAGCCTTTCGAGTGCTTCCTCGGTCTCGGGGGTCCAAGAAAAATGCTCGACCTTCTTTAGGAGTCGATATAATGGCAATGCCTTTTCTCCTAGTCTCGAGATGAAACGGCTCAGAGCCGCCAGGCACCCCGTGACTCTCTGTACACCCTTGATGTCTCGGATCGGCCCCATTTTCGTGATGGTCGAGACTTTCTTGGGGTTGGCCTCGATGCCGCGCTGCCAAACGATGTAACCTAGGAGCATGCCTCGAGGCACACCGAAAACGCACTTCTCGGGATTGAGCTTGATCTGGCTGGTGCGTAGGCAGCTAAAGGCAATCTCGAGGTCCTGGATCAGGTCTCCTCGTCGCTTTGACTTGACGACGATGTCGTCGACGTACGCCTCGACCGTGGACCCTATATGTTCGCCAAACACGTGGAGCATGCAACGTTGATACGTGGCTCCCGCGTTTCAAAGCCCGAATGGCATGGTCACGTAGCAATACATCCCAAAAGGCGTGATGAAAGAGGTCGCGAGCTGGTCGGACTCCTTCATTTTTATTTGGTGGTAACCAGAATATGCATCAAGGAAAGAAAGGGTTTCACATCCCGCGGTAGAATCGACAATCTGATCAATGCGTGGCAATGGAAAGGGAACTTTCGGACATGCTTTATTCAGACTAGTATAATCGACACACATCCTCATTTTCCCATTCTTTTTCTTAACTAATACAGGGTTTGCTAACCAGTCAGGATGATGAACCTCCTTGATGAATCCGGCCGTCAAAAGCTTGTGGACTTCCTCGCCAATGATCTTGCGCTTCTCCTCGTCGAATCGGCGCAACCGCTGCTTCACTGGCTTGGAACCGGCTCGAATCTCCAAGGAGTGCTCGGGGACTTCCCTCGGTATGCCTGGCATGTCCGAGGGACTCCATGCAAACATGTCGGCATTTGCACGGAGAAAGTCGTCGAGCACCGCTTCCTATTTGGGGTCGAGGTCGGTGCTGATCGTCAGCACTTTGCCGTCGGAGTTGTTGGGGTCGAGCGGGATCTTCTTGGTTCCTTCCGCCGCCTCGAAGCTGCCCGCGTGGCGCTTAGGCTCTGGAGCCTCAGCGGCCAGGGCCTCGAGCTTCGCGACGAGCTCGGTGGAGCTCTCGACCGCCTCCCCGTACTCGACGCACTCGACGTCACACTCGTACGCGTGCTCGAAGGAGGAACTGACAGTGATGACACCTTTGGGACCGGGCATCTTCAGCTTCAAGTAGGTGTAGTTGGGTATAGCCATGAACTTGGCGTAGCCCGGGCGCCCGATGATGGCGTGGTACGTGCCTCGAAACCCAACCACCTCGAAGGTGAGGGTCTCCTTCCTGAAGTTGGCCGCCGTGCCGAAGCAGACCGGTAAGTCAATTCGACCTACTGGCAGCGCCTTTTTTCCTGGCACGACGCCATGGAACCCACCGGCACTTGGTTGGAGCTTCCCTCTATCTATGCCGAGGAGGTCAAGGGTCTCGAGGTAGATGATGTTGAGGCTGCTTCCGCCGTCCATTAGCACTTTCGAGAGCCGGGTGTTGACGATGATGGGGTCGACGACGAGCGGGTAGACGCCTGGGGCGACTACCTTGTCGGGGTGGTCTTCTCGGTCGAAAGTGATAGGAGTGCTTGACCAGCTAAGGTATTGGGGTACCGCCATTCTTGCTGCAAAGACTTCGCGACGCTCCCTTTTGCGCTGCCTCGTTGTCAACTGGGTCGAGGGCCCGCCATAGATCATGTAGCAGTCGTGGACGGCGGGGAAGCCGTCGTCATCTTTGTTGTCCTCCTTGCTGCCAGCCTTCTCTTTCTTGGAGTCATCACGCGTATCTTTTTTGAACCCCTGACCGTCGAAATGCTTTCTCAGCATACGACAGTCCTTGAGCTTGTGGTTGGCGCCTCCCTTATGGTAAGGGCACGGCTCCTCCAACATCTTGTCAAAGATGCCTCCATCCGGAGGGCCTCGAGGCTTCTTTCGATCCATGGCGGCGACAAGGTTGTCATCGGAATCTTCCCGGTGGAACTGCCGCACTTTCTGCTTCTTTTTGTTTTTCTTGAGGCCTCGACTGGGGGTCCCATCTTCGTTGATGGGCTGCTTGCCTTTCCTTCCTTCTGAGCTGAAGAAGGTGCCGACTGCCTCCTCCCCTGCCGCGTAGTTGGCTACTACGTCCATCAGCTCGTCGACGGTCTGAGGTCGATTGCGACCTAATTCCCGCACCAAGTCTCGACTGGTGGTGCCCGAGACAAACGCCAAGATTACGTCGTGGTCAGGGATGTGCGGCAGCTCAGTGCGCTGCTTTGAGAAGCGCCGAGCGTACTCCCGAAGAGTTTCTCCTGACTTCTGCTTGCACTTGCTGAGGTCCCATGAGTTCCCTGGTCGTATGTAGGTCCCTTTGAAGTTACCCTCGAAGACTCTGACCAGATCAACCCAGTTGTGGATCTGATTGGCGGGGAGTTCCTCGAGCCATCGACGGGCGGTGTCAGAGAGGAAAAGGGGTAGCTGTCTGATGATGGCTCGATCATCACCTCGAGCGCCACCTAGCTGACAGGCCAGCTTGAAGTCGGCCAGCCACAACTCTGGTTTGGTCTCTCCATTGTACTTCGCGATGCTGGTCGGGGGTCGAAATGGATTGGGCAGGGGCGTGCTGCGGATCGCCCTGCTGAACACCCGTGGGCCTGGTGGCTCGGGGGCCACCCGGTCCTCGTCGCTGTGGTATCTCCCACCGCGATGCGCGCTATAACCGCGCTCTTCCGCGTCTCCGTGCCGGCGGCGTCGATTTTCTTTGATGTCGTGCCGTGCGTCGTGTCGACATTGACCGTCGACGGGGAGGATGAGAGCGGTCTTTCTACCTCGAGGGTGAGGTTGTTGTTGGACTGACACCTCCTCTTCGTTTAGAGGCTGTTCGTCGCGCTTCTCTGTGGCAGCTCCTCGCCGTCGAGACGCCGAACTTTCGGCTTGTTGAACCGCCGCCACCTGGAGCAATGTCTGTACCTCATCTCGAATGCGTCGGGCCTGGGAATTCGACGGCTCTGGCATGTTACGTAGCAGCATCGTCGCTGCCACTACATTCTGGCCTGCTCGAGGGAAACGGCTGACAGGTTGCTCTGGCTCTGAGTCGCCGACGATTTGTCGATGTACCTCTCGAGCGCGTCTGCGGACACTTCCGCTCGGCGGGTAGGGCAGGTCTTGCTCGAGGATTTGCTCGAGCAAGACGAGGCGCTCGTGGTCTTCGTCGAGCTTCATCTTGAGCTCCCGCAGCTGCGCGAGCTGCGCGGTTCTGTCTTCATGAGGAGGGGGGTCGACATGCCCGTCGTTCCCAGGCATCCTGGGGTCTTCTCGCGCCGGGGGGCTCGACCTGCCGCAGCAGCATCCCGGGTCTCGTCAGTAGTTTCTACCGCCCCGTCGATGTGATAGCATTCCCTCGTAGGGTCATAGCTGTCCGTCTCGGAGTCAGAGTCCGGTTCGGCGGCGTAGAAACACCCACGTCCTTCCTCCAGCAATCGTTGCCTGAGGGAGGTGATCGAGTATCGTCCGGGGCCTAAACGACGGAGGCCTTGTACTCGGGAAAGGTCCGGCAGCTCGGACGCCGACTGCCGCGCTTCAGAGCTACGTGGGAGGACCATTGGTCTTTCTACGTACGTCTGGGCGTTTGGGCACGTCGTCCTGGCGAGCGACGCCGCGGCGTTGTCCAATCCGAACGGCAGTGCCGCTCTTGGAGTGAACAACCCGTGTGGAAGTAGCCTAGCAGCGGTGGGGGAGAGCGCGCGAGACGTGTCACCTCCCGTCGTCGCGCGGTGCTGAGTCGTCGCGCTTGTTGCTCCGTCCCACGGTGCCGCCGACTTGTGGCCTACGCCCTGCCTCGCACGAGTTGTTGGTCGTGCTGAAGCAGAGGGGCCGCGGTGGTGCTGTCCGCGCCTCTTCTTAGGCGGGGAGGCGTGGTGGTGAGGGCGTCTCGGGGCCTTCAACCGTGCTGGCGTAACGCGGGCTCCTCCTGGTCCTTTGACTGAGAGCAAGATCATGTCGTAGCCGGAGCCCGTAGACATGAACTCGAGGCTCCCAAACCAAATCACCGTGGAGCGCGGAAACGGCGAGGCAAGAGTAGCCATCCGAAAAGGAGTGGGAAGTCGATGAAAAAACACGCAGGACCCCTACCTGGCGCGCCAACTGTCGGTGTTTTCCCCCCGGGGGGTCACACCAACGAGTAAATTTGTATACGTGCTCCCTTTCCCGGATGGTGATGCAAGAAGACACAGAGATTTATCCTGGTTCGGGCAAGAGAAGGCCCTACGTCCAGCGGGGGGATAGAGTTTGTATTATCTTGCACCTAAGTGCTTGTACAGGGGCGAATACAAGCGAGGTATGAAGTGTGAAGCTCTACTACGTATGAGCGGGGACTTGTGTTCCTGCCGGTTCTATTCCTGAGTCTCTCCTTTTATAGCTCCAAGAAGAGACCCAGGGTACATGCGTAGATGTTAGAGTAGGGGTCGATAGCCGCATGGGGCGCTGACCTACTCGAGGCTTCCGTACGGCATGGCCTCGAGCCGTCCCATCTTGATAGCCCGGTGATGATTACGCGTGCTCCTGTGTTCGGCCCTGCCCGCCGCCTCGCGCTGGTTCTGAGGTCGCATGCTTGTACGGTATGGCGGCGGATCCGGCGGGGTAGCTGTGGTGTTGTCAGTCGACGCCCAACTTGTCCCTAGGAAGGGACCCTGTTCGGTCGAGGGTCAGACGCCGCGTAACGTGCCGATATCTGGAGCGCTGACCTTGGAGGTCTCGAGGGGGTCCCGATTAGACGTTCCATCCTTGTTTCCTGCGTCCTGACACGCCCTTGGTCGTTCGGTGGGAAGGCTGCAAAAAGAACGATGGGACGGAAGCCTCCCGTGACCCGTGTGTTACGTGGGGAAGCGTCAGGTGCATTAAATGCCCTGGCTCTCGTGCGCGCGTCAGGTGGAGGACAGTGTCCTTGCGCTTGATGCCTCTCGGTTCGCTCGAGCCCGCTTCCGCATTCGACGGCAGTGGTCGCTCGAGCCCTGACCGATTCGCTCGACGGCATTTCCGTCTTCGAGGCTGCGACTGTCGATGGCCGTGCGTGCGTACGGATGGCCTGGTTATACGCATTGGTGAGGGTACCCCTTGTTGATACCCTCGACAATTTGCATGCTTTCAATCATTTGTCGAGGTATGCTCCTGAGTTTGTGAACACGGAGACGAAAAAGATTGCTAGTTTCAAGCGGGGTTTGGGCTCCAAGTTGCTGAAGAGAATGGGCCGCACTAAGTGTGCAACTTTCAATGAGTTTGTCAGTGATGCTCTTACTCAAGAGAACTATAACACTGTGTACTCTGTGACCAAGACTCGCAAGAGGGCTTTTGAGGCCGGGACAGGGTCATCTCAGTCCAAGGCTCCAGTGGCAGCCAAGCCACCGTTCCGCGCTCCAACACCTAACCAGCGATACCGCCCTCCGATGAAGAAGAATCAGGCCAAGACGGGTTTTCGCAAGGGGTACTATATTGCTCTTCCTAGGGGCAACACGGGTCCCAACTATGCCAAGACTCCACCTGCCAACCGTCCGTGCTGGAACTGCATTCAGACCAGGCATTGGCAGAGCAACTGTCCTTACCCGCCAAAGAAGGTCAACCAGGGGAACGTCCGTCAGGGGCGTGTTCACTACACTACTGTAGAAGCAATCCCTGTTGGTGAGGTAGTTACGGCTGGTAAGTTTCTGGTCAATCAACATGACGTGCTTGTGCTTTTTGATTCAGGAGCATCGCATTCTTTTGTGAGTTCTAAATTTGTGTCTAAGCATAATCTCAAGGCAATTACACTTGATAAGGGCAGTTATTGTATTAGTGCTGCGGGAAATGATATTTCCACCAATCAAGTGGTTTTGGGGGCAACTCTGGAAATAGGAGGCCGTCAGTTTCTTGCTGATTTGGTTGTCCTACCTGGTGTGGGCATAGATGTAATTCTGGGGATGAAGTGGATGAGTGGCAACAGAGTTCTTATCGACACCACCACTCGTGTAGTGATGTTGAAAGACCCAAATACCAAGGAGGCATTTCTAGTGCAACTCCCTCGTGATATTCAAATCCGTAGCACTGTAAATCCAGTTACATCTAAGGCTATTCAGGACATTCCGGTGGTGTGTGAGTTTCCGGACGTGTTTCCTGATGATTTACCCGGGCTTCCTCCAGATCGGGATGTGGAGTTCAAATTTGAGTTGATTCCAGGTACCGCTCCTATCTCTAGAAGACCTTATAGAATGCCACCCAACGAATTAGCTGAGCTTAAGACCCCACTGAATGAGTTGTTGAAGAAGGGTCTTATCCGTCCTAGTTCGTCTCCTTGGGGATGTCCGGCTATCATTGTGAAGAAGAAGGATCAATCTTTGCGCATGTGTGTGGACTATCGTCCCCTAAATGCGGTGACTATCAAGAACAAATACCCTCTTCCTCGCATTGATATCTTGTTTGATCAGTTGTCTAAAGCTAAGGTATTCTCCAAGATTGATTTGCGATCTGGGTACCATCAGATAAAGATCCGTCCTGAAGATGTGCCCAAGACAGCTTTCTCGACGAGGTATGGGTTTTATGAGTATCTCGTCATGTCCTTCGGTCTTACAAATGCACCTGCTCACTTCATGTATCTTATGAATTCGGTGTTCATGCCCGAATTGGACAAGTTTGTGGTGGTCTTCATTGATGATATCTTGGTATATTCCTGCAATGAAGAGGAGCATGCAGAGCATTTGCGTATAGTATTGTCGCGTTTGCGCGAACATCAGCTTTATGCCAAGTTTAGCAAATGCGAGTTTTGGCTGAAGAAAGTACCTTTCTTGGGCCATGTCTTATCTGAAGAAGGCATATCGGTGGATGCGGCTAAGGTGCAAGAAGTGCTGGATTGGAAAGTTCCAACTTCGGTACACGAGGTTCGGAGTTTTCTTGGTCTGGCTGGATATTATCGTCGATTCATTCCTGAATTCTCAAAAATATCCAAGCCTATGACCCGGCTGCTTTCGAACGATGAGAAGTTTGTGTGGACGCCTGAGTGTGAAGAGGCATTCCACAAGTTGAGGACATTGCTGACATCAGCTCCTGTTCTAGCTCAACCAGATATCGAAAAGCCCTTCGATGTCTTTTGTGACGCGTCAGGCATTGGTTTAGGCTATGTGTTGATGCAGGAAGGTCGCGTTATCACGTATGCCTCACGCCAACTTCGAAAGCATGAGGTCAATTACCCTACTCATGATTTAGAATTGGCAGTAGTTGTTCATGCTTTGAAAATCTAGAGGCATTATTTGCTGGGTAATCTGTGTAATATCTACACCGATCATAAGAGCCTCAAGTATATCTTCACTCAGCCTAAACTGAACATGCGGCAGCGAAGATGGCTGAGTTGATTAAAGATTATAATCAACAAGTGCACTATCATCTGGGCAAGGCAAACGTGGTGGCGGATGCCTTGAGTCGGAAAGTGCACTGTCACTCAATCCAAGTGGAAGATCCATTGTTGTCACATCTTATGCACCCACTTGTGCTCAACCAGATTTCTTTGGAGAGTACTCTTCGCAATCGAGTTATCGAATTGCAGCAGACAGATGTAGGCATCTATCACATAAAGAGAAAAATGAAAGAGGAAGAAACCAAGCATTTCCGAGTCGATGAGAACGGAATTCTTTGGTTCAAAGATCGACTAGTGGTCCCAAAAGACCGCGAGCTGCGAAATCAGATCTTGTCTGAAGCTCATTCATCCAAATTGTCTATTCATCCTGGTAGTAGCAAGATGTATCAGGATCTGAAACCTTTGTTTTGGTGGACAAAGATGAAAAAGGAGATTGCTGCTTTTGTCGCTCGATGCGACAATTGTTGTCGTGTGAAGGCTGTTCACATGAAAGCTGGTTTGCTTCAACCCTTGTCAATTCCTGGTTGGAAATGGGAAGAAGTCAGCATGGATTTCATCAGTGGACTCCCAACTTCTGTTAAGGGTTAGGACTCCATCTGGGTGGTTGTAGATCGTTTGACCAAGGTTGCTCGATTTATTCCGGTCCGAACTGACTATCGTCCACATCAATATGCAGAATTGTATTTCGAGCACATTGTTCGTCAGTATGGTGTGCCTTGAACTATTGTATCTGATCGTGGACCACAGTTCACTGCTCGTTTTTGGGAATGTCTGCATGAACAGATTGGCACTCATTTAGTCCGTAGCTCTGCTTATCATCCCCAAACGGCATGTCAAACTGAACGGGTCAACCAAATCCTAGAAGACATGTTGAGGGCATGTGCTCTCTCTTCAAAAGGTTCTTGGGTTAAGTGGTTGCCATTAGCTGAGTTCTCCTACAACAATAGTTATTAGGAGAGTATCAAGCTGGCTCCATTTGAAGCCCTGTACGGTCGAAAGTGTCGAACCCCGTTGAATTGGGTAGAAGCCGGAGAACGAAGGTATTATGGCATCGATTTCGTGAACGAAGCAAAGCAGAAAGTCAATACCATCCAGCAACATCTGGAAGCTGCTCAAGCTCGTCAGAAAAGTTATGCCGACAAAAGAAGGAAGCCGATTGAGTTTTCAGTTGGTGACCATGTGTATATCAAGGTGTCTCCGATGAAGGGTGTACAAAGGTTCGGAGTCAAGCGAAAGCTTGCACCTCGTTATGTGGGACCTTATCGGATTCTCAAAAAGAAAGGGAATGTGGCGTACAAAGTTCAACTTCCTATTGCGCTTCGAGCTATTTTCCCTGTCTTCCACGTATCACAATTAAAGAAGTACCTTCGTGTACTGGAGGAACGAGTGGAAGTTCGAGATATCAAGTTGAAGTCGGATCTGGTGTATGAGGAGAAACCCGTAGCGATTCTTGATCGCAAGGAACGGGAGACTTGTAATCGTGTGGTTAAGTTCTACAAGGTGTTGTGGAGTAAGCACGGGGAAGAAGATGCTACTTGGGAGACAGAGGATTATTTAAGAGAAGTTTACAAAACATTCTTCGAAAATCAGTAAGCTTTCAAATCTCGGGACGAGATTTTTGTAAGGGGGGAGGGCTGTAACACCCAGTGTTATGGTTGCATTGATCATGTGCATAGCATGAGCATCATCATCCACTCAAAGCATATCATGTTCATCATCTATCTTGAGCCATGTCATTCTTTGCCAAATTGTGTTTTAAATTGCTTAAATAGGCTTCCTATGCTCATGTTTGAGTGAACCATGCTTGTGTTTGTGCTCTATGCTTTGGTAATTAGTTTATCTAGGCTTAACTTAACCTTGGGAACAATGTTCATGTTGATCACTTCTCCAAAATATGCCTTTAAGTCATACTTGTGTAAATAGGCCCTAGAAACCTCTTTTGCTTAGGCTTTTAAAAAGTGTTGCATCAAATGTTTGCATGTCAAAACCTCCTACAGCAAACTTGTAGCAAATTTTATAAGGAACAAAAGTTGTTTTATGGCCATCTCATGAAAATGATCACAAATAGCTCAAAAGTGACCCACAAGGCAGATTTGGAGCTGTTTCCAACACTTAGAAAAATTTCTAAGTCTTGGAACGAAACCAGTTTGCTCGATCGATTTTGGAAACACTATATCTCTCAATCCAGGCCGATCTAGCTTTTGCTCCAGTTGGCAAAGTTGTAGATCTCGGCTAGTACTCCAACTTTTTCAACTACATCATCTCCTGGTTCGCGCTGGTTTAGGAGATAATCATCATCAAAGTAGCTCTGTCAGTCGGCCATCACTTTGTCTGAATCGAAATGGAGCTCACCGACGTGGCCGACCGGCGGCAGAGCAACGGCGACAGTTGTCGCCCGTACGCCGTTTCTGGCCCCGCTTGTCAGCTCTCATCGCGTGCATGAAGTCCACGGCGTCGCCCCGCGCAGAGTGGACGCGTCCACTTCCTCTCTGCCTCACCCCTCTCGCCAGAAACGCGGCCGCGTGAGCTCTCCGTCGCGAGCGAACTCCGGCGAGCTCGCGCGCGTTCCTTGCTGCGCCATTGCTCACCAAACTTCACCCAAAGCTCCGCCGTGACCCGCTCTCCATTCTCCACCCACCACCTCGCCGTGAAATCCACCGGTGAGCCGCCATTCCCTTCTTCCCCCAAATCGGGTCGCCGTGACCATCTTTTCCGGCGAGCCCAATGCCGAGCCCTGTGAAGCCTCTCGTCGTCTCTGGTTAGGTCCTAGAGGTTGCTTAGGTTTCTAGCTTGCATTTGCGTCACTTGGTGGATGCTCTACCGAGCTCTCCGTCGTCGGACACGATGCGCAGCGCCGCCGTGTTTCTGCCGGAGATGAGCGCTCTCGTGGCCAGCGTGTTCCACGAGGTTTCAAGCCAAGCCGCGTACCTAGGAAGCTCCACCGTAGTTTGCTGGTGCTGTAGAAGGTCTTAGGTCGCGCTCTACCGGCCTGAGGGCTCTGGCGTAACGCCGAGCACCTCCGCCGAGCCGCCATCGTCGACGGTGAGCCCCTTCCGGTGGCTCCGCCGTGGGAAAAGTGGGATCAATCGAGTCGCTAGAGTCTGGGGATCACGTTGGTGCCCTTGGTTTGGCCGGAGACCTCGCCGTCGTGGAGAAATCGCCAGTGAAAGTCGCCTCGGCCGTGAGGAAGAAGAACCTGACAGCTGGGACCCACTGTCAGCGTCACTCTTCTTCCCTCCTTTTCTTTTATTCAAAATCCTGATTTTTGGCTTTCTTGCAAAAATCATATCTCCTATTTCTGAGATCCAAAAATTGTGAAACCAATTTTGTGGTATTCCTTGAGATGGCTAATTTTTAATAAAAATATAAAATGAACCATGTTTTCTGGAAAATATTTATTAAGGATTTAATCTTGTTATTCATGGATAAATTCATATCTCTGGTTATACTGTTTAGTTTGCCATGAAAAATTTTATGGTAACCTCTGTGTGATACTAGAATGTTATGATAAATATTTCATCATTTTTGGATTAATGCAACTTTGATATGTAATTTATGATTGAAATGTGGCTTGTTTCCTTGATTAAATTATATAAAATAATTGGTGCTTATGCTTGTGCTCTACTTTGGTTGTAAACCTGTTTATGGCATTCCTCATGTGTAAATAATCTGAAATCTGTTGTTTGGCAATATACAAGTCATGTTTTCCAATTTATGAAATAAGCACCTAGCTACATGGTAAATGTATATCTTTGATTTGGTATGTGCAATTGCTCTGAAATTTTATGGTGATGCTTTGATGCTTTACTTGTGTTCCTGTAATTTTTGTAGATTTTTTTCTGAGCATCTTGACTGATATCTTGTAATTATGCTCTTTGCTAGAATTAATTAATAAATGTCTTGTTAAGTATATGTTTGAGGGTTATCATCTGATGTTCTGGTAACCTTGTGATATGCTTGTGCTCATAAGCCATGTGGTTGGCATGGTTTGTCTTTTGGTTATGTCATCAAATAATTATTATAGGGTTAAAGGCTGTTCTGGACAGCAAGGGAGCAATTTAACTTTTGTTTAATGATAATTTGGTTTTCTGAGAATCTTATCTAAATCAAAGTTGTTGTAAACTTATTGAACTAGCTGTGGTTTAAATTTGGGATGATTTGGCCTAGTAGTTTAAAAGTTATGGCTGTTCCAAGTTAGGTTCCAGAAATAGGTGCTCTCTGTTTTTCTGGGACAGAACCTGGAATTTTGTTTAATTGACTGGTTTAAGTTATGAATCTTTCTGTGATGTTTAAAGATGATTTGTAGACAATTTCATAAGCTTTCCAGAATGTCCTCACTTAAGTGTGTTGGACCTTTGTAGCAGTAGTTATGGTTTGTTTACTGAGCTGATCTGTTTATGTGCTTGCTGTTATAAGTTAACTTGTTTAGTTTGTTTATTCATGTGGTTTTCTTGTAAGTTAACTTAGAAGTTTACTCCGTAAATGGGTGCCCAGTGAATCCATTATGTTATCAAGCATTCATTCTTGTGTATGCACGTCTTCTCATTCACCGAGCATGCAATAGGTGCACCGGACGTGGCAGTTTCCTTCGAGCTCCAAGCGAACCCCGAAGGCCAGGAAGGCAGCCAGGAGGTGGAGGTCGAGCAAGTCGGACCCGAGGAGCCAGAAGAAGAGGTTGAGTGCCCAAGTCACGAGCCCGCCTCGTTCGTGAAAGGCAAGCCCCGGAGCATTCTAAGCCTCCCTTTTTATTTTGGAAAGTTTACTTGCTATGTCATATCTATTGCTGCATTAAGTATAGGAGTTGTGGTGAAACCTTTGCTGCATTTTACTCAATCCTTGTCCAGATACTTTACCCTACCTTGGTTATAGAGTTAGGATCGAGTAGCAGCTTAGCCATGCTTTAATCGGTAGAAGTCGGGTGATATCCTGTCACCTGCGCGATATAGGGTTATGTCGGATCACGATGGTCTATATGTGCTATCATGGATGGAACCTGATTAATTTGACTTAAGCCGGGTGGAGTTTTGCAAGTTTGTAGTAACTCCGTCTGTGGCAGCTAAGGACCGATCGTTGTACGTCCTCTTGTCATGTTGAACGCATGCCTGACACTTAGTTGGCCGGATAACTCGTTCCGACCGCGAAACCGAGTAGTATGACTCAGGCCGGAAGACCGGCAAGTATAAAGTGCGCACTACCGGAGGAAGTGCGGTGTGCGGGGGACCATTGGCGTAAGCCCAAAGGCAGGTGAGTTAAAATTCCTGACCTCCCTGGCAGAGTGGTAGCCCTGGGAGTGCGGCGCTGATCAGAGCCGCGATTCCTGAGTCGTACCAAAGGTGACCCGTTGGCTCTCCGACGGGGGATGCTTGGGTGAGTGCTAGGAATAACCCTCTAGCTGGATAGGAATTCGATTCGAATCGCCGTCTCTCCCGGTCAGTGAGAACTTGACAGAGCATCGGCAAACGTAGCATCCACTAATGAACTTGGTTCAAGATAATGATGATAGCAAGAAGAACATATGATGAACTTGATATGGTTATTATTGCTTGTAATAATCAAGTGATGTGTTGTAGTACAGGTGCTAATCTAGTGGTAGGCTGATGATAAATAAATATGATGCTCTTACATTGTGTTAGTCTTAATAAAGGCTTTTGGCAAAAATATCGAGTCAACCAGCTCTACTTTTATATCCTAGCCTTGCATGATCCTTGGTGTCTTTTATGTTTTACTAGACGGGTAAGTCTAGCTGAGTACATTCTCGTACTCAGGGTTTATTCCCACCTATTGCAGATGACATCTTCTATGACGGTTTCTGCAAGACCTGTCTCCATCCCGCTGGGGATGAGGACTAACCGTTGGGCACGGTTCTCTAACAACTTCGTACCTGTTGCTTTTGGAAGGATGGTGTAAACTCTGGCAGTAACTCAAACTTATGAACTGAACTTTGGAATGTGTGTGTAACTATTTTGCTTCCGCTACTTTGGACAAGTGTTGTAATAACTTAAGACTCCGATGTGGTGCCGCTTCGACGGCAATGTTTGACTATGTAACATTCGCTGTGTTTATGTTGAATTATTACGATCTTGGTTTGTTGCGAGTTGGTTTGAAGTCCTTCATGATTTCAATTGACTACCGGGATTATATGGGCTCAAGTTTGGAAACTTGATTGCTGGGCGATCGTTTCTACACTTGAACTCTTATAATTTGGTCGGTTCTGTGACACATGGTGCGTGGAATTTGAATATAATCAAGATCTTGCCCTTCCAACGCACCAATGGCCGTGGCCACATGTGTTATGAGTGAAGTCAAAGAGATAGGGGTGGTTGTCTTGATTATATCTAACCAATGCCTTACAATTTCTTGCACAGGCGCAACTTTTATTTTCATTCTAGCCGCGTAAAGTAACCTCATTTCATTTACTCGCACAGCGCGGGTATCCTGGCTAGGAAACATTGTTATGGATAGCTAAAGGTGTAAAAACCTTAGAGTGGGGTGTTGGATGTGGGCATTTCTAGGATAGTATTTTCCAGTGTGAACTTGCCCCGTGATTTCTTCCCAAAACTTATCCTTATTAAACCCTTATGTGGTATGCACTAAATCAAGAGAACATCTTTGATGAAAACCAAGGTATTTGCTTAAGTCTTTCCAAAAGATAGCATATTCATTTCCAAATAAACGAATAGAAATACTTTCATATGTTTCTCTTAAAGTGCATAAGAATTGAATGGTAAGGGTATAGGATCCATACTCAGTTATGGGGTGAATGTTGTCCCACCCGGCGGCTTTCTATATGGAGAGGAATTCAGAGTCCATACCGATGTCGGAGAGGAGTGAGTCGTCGTAGACCGGCGTATGGAGGAAGATCCGGTCCTTGAGCATGTTGTAGGCTTGATGTTCTCGATCACCCACCAAGTCGAATTGGTGGGCTCCTCCTTCTTCATGTTGTTCCTCCTCTTGTTCCTCTTCTTCT
Source organism: Sorghum bicolor (assembly GCF_000003195.3). Taxonomy (NCBI): domain Eukaryota; kingdom Viridiplantae; phylum Streptophyta; class Magnoliopsida; order Poales; family Poaceae; genus Sorghum; species Sorghum bicolor. Next base: position 27,449,450 of record NC_012879.2, read on the forward strand.
TCCTCTACCTCTTCCTCTACCTCCTCGATCTCTGGGGATTCTTCCTCAGCAGAAGGACTCCATCGGGGATCGGTGTAGTATGAGGAAGTGCTCCGATAGGGGCGCTTCGAGGATGACCTTGTGACTCTTTTAAACGCCCCCGAAACTGTTTTGCCGAACCTTTTCATGGTGCAATGCTTGCACCAGTGGATAGCTAGCTTGGATAGGTGATTTTTTTGTGAGGTTTCTGCTGGTGGTTGGTTGGAAATAGCAAAGATGTGAAAGTTTTGCTTGGAGAGTGAAGATGCAAGTGATGAAGTGAAGTGAGAATGGGTGGAGAGGGCCACACCCGAACCCCTGGTATTTATAGTTTGAAAATGCAGGTGGATTCGGGGTGAGGGCAACGGCTAGGAGCCTCCCCCAGCTGGCCGTTGGCCAGAGCCATTGGGGGGGGGAGGGTCGGCCGACCATAGGGGTGGCCGGCCTCTGGTGGGCCCCGCTGCTCCCCAGCTTTTGTCTCCATCTTCCAACAGCTAGTTTTTGAAGTTTTCCGTTGGCATATTGATGCACTTCTAGGTGAAAAAAATGACTTTTGCAATTTCCAACATTTATTTGTAAAATTTTTATTTTCAAAAAAATTAGAAAAAATATTTTTCTATTATTTTATTTTATTTCCTAGCTGAAATTGAATTTTTGAATATTTTTTCAAATTTATATATATATATATATATATTTTAAGATAACTACCGATTACCTTCGGACGAGGCTCAAAAAAATGTTTATAGTCCTTTTTGAGAAGGACTCTCTTACGTCGTTTGAATTTCACCCTGCATGGTTAGTGGGAGAGTTCTCGGGTTGCCCCGGAAGTCTACCCGCATTCTCAGTAGGAATTACAGCAGCGATCTCAGCTAGTTGTGTTTCTATCATTTTATTAAAGCTCAGTTGGTTTTGTACGGAAAAGACAAGGTTTTCTATTTTTGTATTTGTTTTCTAAAACCTTATCATTGGATAGCAACTTTTTAGTTAAGTTTTCTTTTATTTTAGCTTGTCCAAGAACTAGGTCTTTTAATGAAGGTTGATTCGAATTAAAACTCGAATTACCTTGGAATGAAGAGCGTGACTGACTATTCCAACCATTACCTTGGTTGGCGCCTCCTTGTTGGCGAAACCCGTTGTTGATGTAGGCAGCGTCTTCAGGGTTTCGGGGCAATCATTCCCTGAATGGCCAACTTCTCCATAGACCTCGCACGTCATGTGCGAGTCTATGGCCTTCACCGAGTTCGAGGGGTTCTCTTGGTTCTTCTCGGTGAGTTGCTTCATCAATAAATCTATTTTTGCGGCAAGCATATCCGTCTCCTTCATGGTATGCATGCTTTTTTGTGTTTTGGCAGCTGGTGGTTGAGTTCTGTCCTCCCCCCCAGCTCTGGTGTTCTACCATCTTCTCGATCAGGGCCTTGGCCCCGGCGGTGGTAAGTGATAGGAACGCGCCTCCAGCGGCGGCGTCTAGGTGTCCCTTCGACATGGGCGTGAGCCCATTGTAGAAGTTCTGGAGCACCATCCAGTTCTCCATGCCGTGATGGGGGCAGCTTAGGATGTACTCTTGTAGCCGCTCCCATGCTTCAGGGATTGTTTCGCTGGCATTTTGTTGAAAACTGGCAATCCTTCCCCTCAAAGCATTGGTTTTGCTTATGGGGAAGTGTTGACACCATTTTTGGGCACGTGTCCAGGATGGCAGGACAGGGTGGCAGTACGATGCGGGTTGCTGGTAAGGATGGTTGCCGATGAGGGAAAGGTTGAGTATGACTAAGTCCTCAAACAGTAATATGATGCCGATGACCAAGTAAAAGGGTCTGCCGATGACTATGGCAAGGGAATTGCCGATGACGCAAAGGAGGAGTCCGGAAGCTGCCAGTTGTCATGTGGAGGAGTTCCGGTTTGTCACGAAGGATGGTTTTATTGTTTCCTTATGTTATTCGTATCGTTTTGTATACGGGTTCCGTGTAATTTAGAATTCGAATTCTAATCGTGTCTGGTCGTAGCTCTTTGAGCAGGGTATAAATATAAGCCCTAAGACCTTGTAATCAGGACATCTATCAATCAATCAAACACACGTTTTTACTCATATTCCAGCGTTTACTTTTCGACGACTTCGTCACACTTTTTTCCTTTTTATTACGAGTTCTTAGGAATTCGTCGACTTAAGCTCGGCGTATTCTCAAGTTCCGCGTGAGTACCTCTTAGCCGTGACATCCGGGCGTATCGCTGTTGTCAGGACTAAAGTATTCAAGTTATCACCTTTGCCGATAGTAAGGTCAAATCGGCTGGCACGCCTTAACGTTTGAATTGGGTATTAGCCCTTTGTGTTTGCAGATCTGTTTCGCATCAACACATCTTTTGGCACGCCCAGTGGGACCGATTCAAGATCAAGATCAGCATGTCGATTTCTGACCTCGATCAGGACAACGTCATCCTCGTGACGGAAGCTAACCTTAAGGATGAGCAGAAGCAAGCCATTGCCCAAGCCATGGAAGAGTTCAAGCAGCAGTGCCTGAAGTCTTTCAGCATAAACAGAAGCGGCGAAGTGGTCCAGAAAGATGCACTGCCGGCACCACGGCAGGTCACCTTCGACGCTAATCCTGGCAAGCTTCAAGACATGGTTGACAATGCCATCAATCGAGCGCTGATCAACCAAGCTGGTGTACTGTCTAACACGGTGTTCAACGCCGTGGCAAGAACTTTCAAGGAAAGACAAATCCCGCCGGATTATGTGGGCCCTTCCCATCATCAACCCACAGCACCAGAGGTCACGGCTCCATCGGCTGCCTTGACGAGTGCAAGTGCACAATCTGCCGTCCCTCCAAGCACATTGGGGACTACCGGTGCACTATCTATGCCGATGGCAACCAACCCCCAAATTTCAGTTGGGCAGCATAAACTGACGACAGATATGTTGGCATCGGCAATGTCAGGGTTAAATCTTCCCCCCAACTGGTGGGGTTATGGTATGCCTCCAGAGTCGACACCGGGAACATCACAGACGACTGACATGAGGGGCAAAACTCCTATGACGTCAGTACCTTCCAATGTGCCGGTGAACCAGAGTCCTCGGTATACCACAACTACTACTGCAAGGCCTCACACTGGGAATCCTCAAGATTCAATGTTCCAGATGCCCAACGCATCGGCAGAGTCAATGCTGATGCAACAGAGGCCTATGGCCCAGTCGGGGTATGTCAATTCAACGACGATACCCAATTACCAATCATCGGCAGCACCTATGCCGATGAACGCTAATAATGGATGGCTTGGACAGCAAGCCTTTCCACAGTCACCCCAGCAAGGTTATCAGACTACGGGGTTCCAGCAAGGACCGGTTTATCCCGGATTCCAAGGTCAGGGAATGTCTAACCAGCCAATAAATTTTGGACAACAACTCGGAGGACAGCCAATCGGTGGACAGCAGTTTGGTAGCCCGCAGATTGGAGGGCAGGTGACCCATACGATGTTCCATACAGGTCACGCCCCAAACAGACACGTGGAGGTTCGCCACCAAGTGCCGGATCCGCAGCTGCCTCATCGGCAAGATGCCGATGCTTATTGGGCTGATAAGATTGCTGAAGTAATGAAGGAACAATTTGGGATAAAACCCAAAGTCAACACTTATTCTTATCGGACACCGTATCCTCCAGCGTATGATTTGATCCCGCTTCCACATCGGTACAAGGTACCGGATTTTACAAAGTTTTCTGGACAGGACGACACGTCAACCATGGAGCATGTCAACAGGTTCATTATTCAATGTGGAGAAGCTGGTAACAGAGACGAATTAAGGGTTCGTCTATTTTCATCATCATTGTCTGGATCGGCCTTTACTTGGTTCATATCATTGCCTCCCAATTCAGTAATTACTTGGGCCGATCTAGAGAAGCAATTCCACAAATACTTCTTCTCGGGGGTTCATGAGAAGAAGATCACCGACTTGGTCAAGTTGAGGCAACGTAATGATGAGTCGGTTGAGGGATTTGTGCAGAGGATACGAGAGGTCAAAAATAAATGCTATAGCCTGGTTCTGGATGATCGGCAGCTAGCCGATTTGGCTTTCCAGGGTTTGTTGCCACACATCAGGGATAAGTATGCCTCTCAGGAGTTTGAAAGTTTAAGTCACTTGGTGCAGAGGATATCCGATCAAGACATCAAGCCTTTCGAGCCTAAGAGGGCATGGAATAAGAAAGTCTCATTCGTTGATGAAGCAACAAGCTCAGATTCCGATGAAGAACCAGTAATCGGGTTGGCAGAGTGGGTAAAAAACAAGAAACCGATGTCCTGTCCTTTTGGGCAGAAGGAACCAGAGAAGTTTGCATTTGACACCGCCAAGGCCGATAGGATATTTGACTTTCTACTTCAGGAAGGTCAAATCAAATTGTCACCCAACCACGTGATCCCGTCGGCAGAAGAGTTGAAGAGGATGAGGTATTGCAAGTGGCATAATGCAACTTCACATGACACCAATGAGTGTAAAGTATTCAGACAACAGCTGCAATCGGCCATAGAGTCGGGGAGAATCAAGTTTGATAGTTCCAAAGCCCAGAAGCCGATGAAAATAGACCAACATCCTTTCCCGACGAACACGTTGGATGCTAAGGGGAAGGCTAAGGTCTTAACGTCGGAGACAGCTGAGAAGAGTGCATCGGTAGATCCTCAGCATCAAGTTACTACCGCCGATGCAAAAAGTAAAGGCTTGGTCCAGGAAGGGGCTAGCTCAGGAAAAATTCCTCGATCTGGTATTGTCATAACTCATAGAAGGCCTCGAGAGGGATGGCAACAACGGGAAGATCGGTACCGGCGCCAGCAAGAAGATTATCGACGGGAAGAAGAGAGACGCCGACAGGAGTGGAATCGGCACAGAGATCATTGGAATTGCCCGTTCTTCATCCATTGTTGGGAGGAAAATATCAAACTTCCTACTGTCAGGAACTGTCCTGAGTGCAACGGTTATGACCGGTACGACAGGAACGATCGGCGTTATCATGATGATGAGCGACGATTTAATGGGCCGATCAGAGGAAGGGCGTCAGTTCATGATCGGCTGGGGGGCAGGCTTAACGTTCACGATCGGCTCGGTGACCGTTTCCAGTATTTTCCCAGGAACCAAGAGGAGCTTGAAAGAATGGCTGATGCGCGGGTTCCCGATGAGTTCATATTTTGCAGAGATGCTAACACGCATCGTATGGAGTCAAGGGAGAACCGATGCCCGACAGTAAGGCAAAGGCCGCTTCCTCCATGGTGCCCTCAAGGATTAACCAAGACACAGAAAAGGAGGTTGCAACGGGAAAGGCAGGAGGAGTTAAATAAAGGAGAGTGTTCTGAAAGTCGGCAGCCGGCAGACACTAAGAAGGAAGGTCCATCGGCAGGTGTCAACATGGTATTCATGTTGCCGATGGAGTTTCTTGCACCGGCCAGTGACGATGAGTTGGGATTTTCTGATCAGATAGCTCAGTTGGCTCTGGATCCGATGACGGCTATCTTTGAGAAGCCTGCCGATAACGAGAGACAGCATCTTAAAGCTTTGTTCCTCAAAGGAAGGGTTGATGGGCAGCCAATGACTAAGATCCTAGTTGATGGTGGAGCTGCTATTAATATTATGCCATATGCAGTATATCGGAAGCTTGGGAAAGGGGACCAAGATTTGACCAAGACCGATATGATGCTCAAAGACTTTGAGGGAAACGTGTCTCCGGTCAAGGGGGCGATATGTGCAGAGTTGACCATCGGCAGCAAAACCTTGCCGACAACCTTTTTCGTGATCAGCGGGAAAGGTGCCTACAATTTATTATTGGGGAGAGATTGGATTCATGCCAATTGTTGTGTCCCATCTACAATGCATCAGTGCTTGGTTCAGTGGGTAGGTGACAAGATTGAGATCGTCCCAGGGGATTCTTCTTATGTTATCGCATCGGCAGAAGCAGATACTTATGAAAAAACTAGGTGCATTTCAGGAGAAGTTTGGGAGAAAGATTTTCTCAAAGTTGCCGATTATGAGATTCCACCGATCCAAGCAGTCGGTTCTGACGATGGTTTTGATGGATAGATTCGCCGATGATGGAAAATTGGGCCAGGGATTCACATCGGCCGATGATTTGGTAGAAGTAGATATAGGTAGTGGTGATAAGCCTAGGCCTACTTTTATTAGCGCTAGACTAGATCCTGAGTGTAAACGGCAATTAATTAGTTTGTTAAAGGAATATAAAGATTGCTTTGCTTGGGATTATACAGAGATGCCTGGTTTAGACCGATCGATTGTTGAACATCGGTTACCCATCAAGTCTGGATTTCGGCCACATCAGCAACCAGCCCGCCGATGTAATCCTAATATTCTACCTGATATTAAGGCCGAAATCACTAAACTTATTGAAGCTAAGTTTATTCGGCAATGTCGATATGCCGAATGGATTTCTAATGTCGTCCCGGTTTACAAGAAGAACGGGAAGCTTCGGGTGTGCATTGATTTCAGGAATCTCAATAAAGCTACGCCGATGGATGGATATCCAATGCCTGTCGCCGATCTACTGGTTGATGCTGCGGCTGGCCATCGGGTCATCAGCTTCATGGATGGTAATGCGGGTTACAATCAAATATTCATGGCAGAAGAGGATATTCCAAAAACCGCATTCAGGTGTCCTGGTCATGTTGGATTGTTTGAATGGATAGTCATGACTTTTGGGTTAAAGAATGCTGGTGCTACTTATCAAAGGGCTATGAACTTCATATTTCATGAGTTCATCGGCAAAATCGTAGAAATTTATATTGATGATGTGGTGGATAAGTCTGGAGATTTCTCAAAGCATCTTGCCGATTTACGAAAAGTGTTGGAGTGCACCAGGAAGCATGGATTAAAGATGAATCCCAACAAGTGTGCATTTGGCGTATCGGCGGGGCAGTTTCTTGGTTTTATGGTACATCAGAGGGGTATTGAGATTAGTCGAAGGTCTATTGATGCCATCAATAAAATAGTGGCTCCTACCAATAAAACTGAGCTCCAATCCTTGATTGGCAAGGTGAATTTTATCAGAAGATTTATATCGAATTTATCTGGGAGGATTCGTGCTTTCAGTCCCCTTCTTAAATTGAAAGCCGATCAGGAGTTTGTTTGGGGAGAAGAACAGCAGTTGGCTCTGGATGAGATCAAAAAATATCTAGTGAATCCTCCAGTTTTAGTTCCACCCCAACAAGGGAAACCCTTCAAATTGTATTTGTCTACCGATGGATCGGTTATCGGTTCAGCTTTAGTTCAAGAATTTGAAGGGAAGGAGAGAGTAATTTATTATTTGAGCAGGAGGTTGATTGATGCTGAAACCAGGTATTCGGCCATAGAGAAGCTGTGCTTGTGCTTATACTTCTCATGTATCAAGCTGAGACATTATCTGTTGTCGGCCGAATGTGCTGTTGTTTGCAAAGATGACGTGGTCCGATACATGCTATCTATGCCGATTATGAGTGGTAGGATCGGTAAATGGATTTTAGCGCTGTCGGAATTCGATTTGCGTTACGAATCGGTTAAGGCGGTCAAAGGGCAGGTTATGGCTGATTTTGTGACTCAACATTGCGGCCTAGTGGAAACCTTGGAAGTTGCACCCTGGACGCTCTTCTTTGATGGATCTACTTGTGATCGGGGAGCAGGAATCGGCATTGTGTTAGTTTCTCCTAGGGGGAGGAAGTATGAATTTTCCTTGCCGATTGTTGCTACATCAACAAATAATCAGGCTGAGTATCAAGCTCTGATCAAGGGATTGGAGTTGCTAAGAGAAGTTCGCGCTGATGCTGTTGAAGTATTCGGAGATTCCATGTTGGTTATAAATCAATTGGCTGGAAGCTATGAGTGCCGAAGTGAGGTTCTCATAACCTATTTCGAGAGAAGTATGCAACTGTTGAAGGAATTCAAGAACTTCCGATTGGAGCATATTCCCCGATTGCATAATGAAGACGCTAATCGGTTAGCCCAGCATGCCTCGGGATATCAGCCAATGATTAATGCAACATCGGCAGTCACTGCCGGTGATTGGAGGGAAGAAATTATTGATTATCTAAAAGATCCATCCAAAAAGGTTGAAAGACGGGTCCGATTTCAGGCAACCAAGTATGTGATCCTTGAAAATGAATTGTATTATCGGACTATCGACGGAATTCTTCTCCGATGCTTGGGTGATGATGAAGCCAGAAGTTTGATGGGGGAAATCCATGAAGGAGTGTGTGGAGCGCATCAATCAGCTTTTAAGATGAAGTGGATGATTCGAAGGAATGGATATTTTTGGCCAACCATACTTGAAGATTGTTTTAAATATTTCAAGGGATGTCAAGGTTGTCAAAAGTTCGGTAATATCCAGAGAGCACCCGCATCGGCTATGAATCCTATAATAAAACCCTGGCCGTTCCGGGGATGGGCTATCGATCTGATCGGCCAGATTTATCCACCGTCTAGCAAAGGGCATAAATTCATTCTAGTTGCCACTGACTATTTCACCAAGTGGGTCGAAGCTATTTCTTTGAAGAAAGTCACATCGGCCAATATAATTGATTTTGTGAAGGAGCACATTGTTTACCGATTTGGGATTCCCCAAACGATTACTACCGATCAGGGCACCATGTTCACGTCGGGGGAGTTCGATGAATTTGCAATCAGTATGGGAATTAAAGTGTTGAATTCTTCTCCTTACTATGCTCAAGCCAATGGGCAGGCCGAAGCGTCTAACAAGGGAATTATCAAGCTTATTAAACGAAAGATTGAAGAAAATCCTAGGCGGTGGCATACATTGTTAAATGAAGCACTGTGGTCTTATCGGATGGCTTGTCATGGATCAACCAAGGTGTCACCTTATCAGTTGGTGTATGGACATGATGCAGTTTTGCCTTGGGAGATTAAGGCTGGATCTAGGCGATTATCTTTTCAAGATCAATTGGCTGCCGATGATTATGCCACTTTAATGACCGATGAGTTAGATGATTTAGCAGGGCATCGGTTAAAGGCTTTAATGAGTATAGAAGAGAATAAGAAGAGAGTTGCCAGATGGTATGATAAAAAGGTGAAGGCTAAGGAGTTTGCCGATGGGGATTTGGTATGGAAGTTGATTTTGCCAGTCGGGACTAAAAGTTCAAAGTTTGGGAAGTGGTCCCCTAATTGGGAAGGTCCTTATCGGATAAGGCACTCGGCTCCTGGCAACGCCTATATTCTAGAAACTCTCGAAGGAGTTGAATTTCCCAGAGCATTGAATGGCAAATATTTAAAAAAGTACTACCCCAGCATATGGATCGATGCATAAAAGTTAAGTGCCGATAACACTCCTATCGGCTGGATTTAAATGTTTGAGGGCAGACTTAATGTTTCAAAAAACGCCGATAACAGTCTTATCGGCTAGACTAAAAGCCAAAAGCAGGAAGAAAAAGGTGTGTTGCCGATAAAAGCTTCAGATGTTCAGCAGCGCTTGGATTGCCGATATGGCGCGCAGCCGGATCTGATTGGCTGTCTCTATCTCTTTGATATCATCGTCGGCAGAACCTTCAATTGGCTTCAGCTTCCTCTTCAGTTGCAGCGCTTTACGACCATGGATGTTTCGTTCCTGTTCAAGATGCTTGATGGCCTCCGGCAGCTGACTATCTTCCTGTTGGGCTTGGGACAGGGCGTCTTCCACTTGCTTGAGTTCAGCCAGCAGAGCTTCTCTTTTGGCCGATAGATCGGACATTTTCTGCTTCAGTGCGTCACCTGAGGACTTTAAGATGCCGATGCTCTTATGTTTCTCATCGGCTAAGAGTTTTTCTTTTGCCATCTCCTCAGAAAGTTGGACTTGAGCAGCTCTGTCGGCAAGGCGCCGGGTAGCTCTCTGGTACTGTAACTGCCGGCTTTCTAGATGTGCGGCGTGGAAGAGTGCTTCCTCGGCATCGGCAGGGATTTGGCCTCTAAGGGTCTTGAACAGAGCTTTGGCTGGGTCGGAATCATCGACCAGTTGGGTTGTGTCTTGATGAAGTATGGCCGACAACTCCTCCAGCCTAGCTTTGGTTTCTGCCGATACGATTCCAACTGCCTGAGAAGAGCTTGCTTCCTCGCCCTCTTCTTCAAAGATATCAATGGCGAAGGAAAATAAGCTGTCGGGAGAATCTTGTTCCTGAAGATGAAATAAGTCAATTTTATGGTCAAGACATCAGCGGATGATACCGATTGAAAGGTGGATGACTTACTTGCTTCAGGGCAATTTCCTGCCTTTGACTCAGAGAGGCCGATAGAGCTGCAGGTTGATCGGCAGAAGTTGCCGATAGAATGATATCGCCTGAAAGAAGACAGGAAGGGTTATAAGAAGAAATGAAGATAAGTTTATCGGTAGGAGTATTGTTGGGATATGTTACCCGGAATTGGAACAACAGTTGTTTGGATTGAGGAGACCGCCGATGATATAACTGGACCTGCCGGGCCAGTTGTTTGTTCGCCTACGTCAGATAATGCGCCTGCTGTTCGAGGTACTTCTTGCTGAGGTTCTTCGGTCTGTAGTGCTTCCTGTATTGATTGAGGAGATGTTCCTTGCTGTGCTTGGGCTCCTGGAGGGGAAGGAAAAGATCCCACCGGGGTTGGAAACACCGGAGGAGGAGGAGAAGTTGCCACTTTCTGACGCTTTGGTCCAGTCTTGACGCCTTGGACGCCTTTCCTCTTTGGCTGGCTAGACTGGGGGAGATCGGCACCTTGACGTTTGGCTTTTGCCGATGTACCAGTTTGCTGCAACAACAATAAAGAGTTTATAAGCACAGACAACCGATATAAAGATAAGTCAGCATAAATAAAAGGGGTTTTAAACAGATTGCCTTGAAAGCTTGCGCCAGAGTGGAAGCAGTTACCGGTGGAGATGTCTGAGTTTTCCTGGTAGTAACCTTCTTGAGACGCGCACCCCGATGTACGATGGAGGCCAGAGTGGGAGCATTGTGGCCGATTGAGGAGATCGGGCCTGATGGGAATAAGTCGATCGGCTTGCCACTCCTGCTGACCGATGGGGGGATGTTATCAATCTGCAAAAAGAATACGGGGGTAAATTATCAATGAGAATAGTATTGGAAAATGAGACATCGGTTCAAAGCACTTACAATGTCGTCAGGAACTTCATATTCGGGGTCGATCATGCCGCGGTATGAGAGAGCCGATCTGCAGAATAAATTCTCCTTCCATTCTGCCCACCATAGCTTGTATGCTTGAGTGATAAAGGCAGCTGGAACCCATTCTGATAGATCTACATCTGTATCGGCATTTGGTGGTAACTGGGCTACTCGGGTCCACTCGAGGAGGTTAGCAATGGGTTCTCTGGGCTTTATTACATCGGCATAAGGAAGTGCGATCGGCAATTGGCCGAAAGCCAGCTGGCGAGCTAATGCCGATGGGTTGTAGAATTCATAGGTTTGGGGAGAGGTTTTTGTGCTGCCGAAGAAGTTCACTGGTATGGCTCTGGGAGTCACGATTGCCATCATCACCTCATTGTCCCTATCAAGAGCGTCGTCGAATGGATTGAAGGTCAGAGGGAGCATGCTGTCTGGGTCGTCATAAGCTAGCCACGGTCGTTCATCTCTGGCCAGACCCTCATACAGCGTTTCGAAGAATCGGCCGATCTGATCCGGAGCGTTCCCTGAACCGGGTAAAACTATAACGGCTTCGCCGAAGTTCAGGGGGGCACGTGTTGCCGATTCCTCTTCGCCCAACACATGGTTCTCGGCTATATCTCTTGGGAAGTGCTGAGAGAACAAGTTGAGATCAAGGCGTTTGTGCAGGTGCAGATTGAGCCACATATTGATAAACCACCAAGGACCTCCCAAGTTGCCGATAGGTTGGCCGAGTAGGAGTTTTTGGGCTACCTGATGAAGGAGGTGATAAACAGCACCGAGCGGATAGCGGCCGAGAGGAAATTGACCGCCGCTAGCCAATCTTTCTGCTGCCGATAGGTAGACAGAAGTCGGTCCTGCCGATCGACCACAGAATACGAACTTGTCTAGCCACATGTTCAGAAAAGTGGTTTGTTCCTTTAAGGTAACAGGTCCTTTCCCGCGGTACTTCTGGATGTACCCTGACCAGCCGCCGATAGCACGAGTCTCCACTTTGGCGCTTGGGGCGGTATCGAAAAAGTGGGTGCTATCGGCAGAAGATATGTCTAACCCAGTGAGCATGGCTACATCGGCAAGGGTAGGAGAAGCAGGGCCGTGGCCGAAGACAAAAGCGTTGAGAGTATCTGACCAGAAGTAAGATGCGGCTATTAGCAACGACTCGTTTCTGTGCTATCGGCAATGGACAGCCTGATGCATTGAGCTAATTTCCTCTCGCCCCATTGAATTTCATAAGAGTTGCTGACCCTCAAGAACCAGTCTTTCCATCCTACAGTAGGACTAGGCCAAGAACGAAAGGTGTCTTTCCATAGATCTAGAGTAAAGTTTTCAGCTCTAAAGGGAATCCTGTTGGTTTCTGCGTTGATGAGGTCGGTTGGATCTGGATCCCCTAGAGGGCCGAGACACTGAAGATGTGGTTGATCGGTAGGGATGACAATTTTGTTGGATAATTCCTGGTGTTTTGGGGAATAAAAATACAAAGAAAAAGGGGAAGGAAAATATTCGGTAAGGTAAATCGCAGATGAACAGGAATGCAGGAAAAAGGTACAATGGATGAGATGAAAGTCTGACCTCGGGGACGACGAAACCGACGGCCATCTTGTCGTGAGGGTGGGCGCTGGAAGATGCCGGAGTTGACGAAGAAGGATGCTTGTCGGAGATCTTGAGGGTTGAGAAGGGCGCCGCCGCTGGAAAAGTAAAGTTGGATGGCAGGATGGTGTAGTGGGGAAAAGAGTACCCAAGAAGGAGCTATTTATAGGACAAGATGAACAGGGGCAAATCTGACTTATTTCTTTGCCACATCCGAGAAACCCGAGGTACTCGAGTAGATATGGTAACTGTTCGCACGATAATCCAGGGATTGTGCGGGTGATTTGACAGGAAGCGGTCATTATCTAAAGATATTTTACTGTGCACGATCTTTTGGTCGGTCCGTCGGTAATGTTCTATAACGGTCGTCTTGCCGATGGGCGGATAGAGAGGAAGTGACCGTTTTCGCGGATATCCTGGGCAGAGCATCGGCAGATTGTTGTAACGGTATTGTTGCCGATGTACGACTAGGAGAGATGCCCGTTTGGGAAGTTGTGGATTTCGAGAGATCTGCGAAGGATTAGGATCGGGGTTGCCCAGATTGAGGTTGTCGGTTACCAGATTAGGAGCATTAATTGCGGAAAGGACATCATTACTGCAGAGAATTTCGGAGCATTAATAGTTTTATACTCCGAAACTGGGGGGCATGTGTTGACACCATTTTTGGGCACGTGTCCAGGATGGCAGGACAGGGTGGCAGTATGATGCGGGTTGCTGGTAAGGATGGTTGCCGATGAGGGAAAGGTTGAGTATGACTAAGTCCTCAAACAGTAATATGATGCCGATGACCAAGTAAAAGGGTCTGCCGATGACTATGGCAAGGGAATTGCCGATGACGCAAAGGAGGAGTCCGGAAGCTGCCAGTTGTCATGTGGAGGAGTTCCGGTTTGTCACGAAGGATGGTTTTATTGTTTCCTTATGTTATTCGTATCGTTTTGTATACGGGTTCCGTGTAATTTAGAATTCGAATTCTAATCGTGTCTGGTCGTAGCTCTTTGAGCAGGGTATAAATATAAGCCCTAAGACCTTGTAATCGGGACATCTATCAATCAATCAAACACACGTTTTTACTCATATTCCAGCATCTACTTTTCGACGACTTCGTCACCCTTTTTCTTTCTTATTACGAGTTCTTAGGAATTCGTCGACTTAAGCTCGGCGTATTCTCGAGTTCCGCGTGAGTACCTCTTAGCCGTGACATCCGGGCGCATCGCTGTTGTCAGGACTAAAGTATTCGAGTTATCACCTTTGCCGATAGTAGGGTCAAATCGGCTGGCACGCCTTAACGTTTGAATTGGGTATTAGCCCTTTGTGTTTGCAGATCAATTTCGCATCAACAGGAAGAACCTGGCGAGGAATGCCACGGAGCATTTTGCCCACGTGGTGACAGCTTCCTTATCTTGATAGAACCACCTCTTCGCCTTCCCCACGAGGGAGAAAGGAAAGAGGTGGAGCCGAATGACATCAGGAGTGAAGTCCTTGATGACAATCATGTCACATAGCTCCAGGAAGTGTTGAAGGTGTGCATTTGCATCCTCGCTTGGCAAGCCACGGAATGGGCTCGCCTGCAACATGGTGATCAGGCCGGTGCATAGCTCGAAGTTCTTGCCGGCCGTGTCAACAGCAGGGCCAGTGGCCACGTTGGTAACAGCGGGCACGGAGAACTCACGGAGTGTCTTCTCGGCGGCCATGAGTTCGTTCGGGGTTGGTGCGGTACCGGATGGTTCACTTGTCGGTAGAGTAGTAGAAGACGAAACGGTTCGAGACCGTCTAGTCCTTAGGAGTGCCTCGGGATCGGAGATATAGTTTTCCGGCAAAGAGAAACCAGGCATACACTATTCCTCCTGTTTCATCAACAACAGGGAGAAAACAGGCAGAGTAAGCCTGCATAACAATTGACTCATTATGCACATCAGATTACTTGATTATATTTATCTAGAATCATTTTCATACTAGCCTTCCCCGACAACGGCGATAGAAATGCTTGTTGGTATTTCTTAACGTCATCACTAGGAACAGGGTTTAATCCGTCCTCAGCAATGATGTCAGAAATGTTGTGATAACACTTATTAATGCAATCACCAAGATTAGAGTATAAATCTATCCTAAGCAACGGTGCCAGAAATGCTTGTTAGCGTTTCTTAGCGTCGCTACCTAGAATAGGGTTCTGCTCTACTCATGATAATGACATTGGAAGTGTTATATTGGCACATCCGTAGCATCACCACCTTGAATAGGAAGCAAGATCTACCTTCCCGATAACGGCGCCTTATTACCGTTAGGGTAGGGTTCCAATTCTTAATCATGGTAGTGGCACTAGGATTGCCATGTTGGTATTCCTTAACAAGTCACTAGCTCGGCGCATGTCTAGCAACAGTGTTAAGTATATACCGGGGTGATAGTTCCTTAGGTTTGGAGTTTAAGTACCGCAAGCGGACGAGAATTATCGTGTAGCATTTCAACCCGGGGATTTACCGAGTGTCGTATTTATAGGTTCGCTCTAAGGAAGGCTTAATATGTTAAGGATTCTAAGATAAGCATAGATCAAACTAATTATGATAGCAATAATGGAATCAAGGGTCATAGCAGGTGATAAACATTTATATGTAGAATAGTGATCCATCACAATCTAGGCATAGCATATGGGCTAAGGAATAAAAAAGACTAAAAGAATGAATTGAATCAAAGAATAAACAAACAACCTATTGGAGCAGGTGTGGTCCTAGATACAGATCATGTCATAGAACAAGTTAATCATGTAATTATACTACTTAGATCTAGTCCTGTGTTTAGATGGTTTGGGAGGTTACGCGAGTACTGGTCTGCCAGCAACATCCGCAACTATTTAGACTCCTACACCCTAGCCGAACATGGGGGAATGCCAAGGACGCACAGGGCTGTCACCACCTGCCACCATCCCCTCAACCGTGGACTAGGACAATGCATTTACCCGGCCTTTACACCCAAGCACCATGCTTACATGCAAAGAACCTACTCGGACTCCCTCGGGTCCCCGACCCAACGGATCTACAGGTAAGAAGCCCGAGCCTACTCGAAAGAGCATGATAAACCCCCATCTTCACACAAAGCTATTTCTAGGCAATTAATTAACATGAAGCAATTAGACTAAAGTCCTAAGTGAGAACAATACAACATACACTTAGCACTAGTTCATATAATACACTACTAGCCCTAGGGTAGCATTATACTATAAGAACTATATACTAAAATGTATGTCATATCATTTCCACTAGAACTATATTCCAGTTCATATGCTAGCATCATAAAACATGGCCTATGATCTATATCATATACCATAACATAAGAACTATACTCTAGTTCATATGAAGAACTATATCGGACATGATAAAGCATGGACTTGGAGTAAAGATATTCTTTATTCATACCCAAGTTTATCTCCAAGGAGCCAAGCCCTCCTTGATAGCTCACCCAACTCTCTCTCTAAAAGCTTAAAAGGAAAACTAAGAAGAGGTAGTGCCCAAGTGCCTTGAAGGTGGAGTGTTGATTGTGAATGTGATGAGATGAATGGAGCCTCCCTCTCCCCCTCCTTAAATAGGTGGGGAAGGTCGGTTCCCCTTGGTGTAAACTGCAATTTGCACGCGGGGACTGCGGGAGGATAGGCTCAGCACCGCCTCTACAGAAGGCGGTGCCGAGATGGGCTGGGCCAGGGTCGGCCGACCCTAGGGTGCGGCCGCCCCCTGGTGGGCCCTGCTGGCCCCGACCCGAAGCACGTTGCTTTCATCTCGGGCCCCTAAGTCCAGATCCACCTGCAAATTGATGCACTTCTATACTGGGCTTTTGGGTACTTGTTTATTTGCACATTTTCTGACATGTCAGATTGCACCTTTTTATTTGCTTTCCACCTGTATGCGTGTATATGATCTGCAAAACACAACTTGCACTACATGTGGAACTTGGTAAGCATTTAATAAGTATATGTGAGTAGAATACATGCTTTTCTTCCTTTGCATGGACTATGTTGGCGGGGTAAATATGTCATTAAGAACCGCCAACAAGGATAAAAATAAACAAATATACACAAGTCTTAAGACCATTTAAGCCATGGTGTTTACTTAAGGCAGGTAATAGTACTTTACAATGGTCTAGATACCCAGAATAGGCTCGTAGGCCTCAGTCCTCATCTTTGTCCGGACCACCGTCTTCCATGCCCGAGCTAGCCTCAGGAGGGAGTACCTCTGGCTCGAACAGCCTCGCCAACCTCTCCCCAGGGACCTCTGCGTCGTCGATCAAGGAATGGATCCTCTCCTCGTTCTCGACATCAGTCTTGGAAATGTCGGTGATAAAGCCGTGGGACACCACCTTCATGTCGTAGGATAAGCCCGAGAAGACGACCGCCATCGCTCGCTTCACCCCGATATGAAGGGCGTCCCGCACTCGACCCCTCAGCGTGGCACCTAAGTAGCACAGCTGGTCGACCAGTGCATCGCCTCGGGCCACCACCCTCGTCTCATCCATAGGCTCGAGCTCCCAGGAGGCCAAAAGGTCGCTTATCGCAGTCCTTAGTCGACCGTTCAAAGCAACCTCCCCCTCGAGCTGAGCCCTGGCAGAATGGGCGTCGGCCTGGGCAGCCAGGAGATCATCCTTAAGCCCTACAAAGACCGACACAGGAAAGTTAGGCAGCAAGAAAGGTATACCTCGCAAAAGACACACGAAAGTGTAAGGAAGCTTACCGCGAATCCTCTCTTCGAGAGCCATGTTTTCACCAACTAAATCAGTGTTGGCCCTCTCGATCTCCTTGTAAGAGCGAGCCATGTTAGTGTTGGCGGCCCGTAAGTCCTCGATCATCTTACCCGCTTGTAAGACAGCTCCTTCCTTCTCCAGCAGCGTCCTCTTCAGACGATCGACGTCATCAGAGAGGCCGCGAGAACGAAACTCGCTCCGCCATGAGGTCCTCATGGGCCTTCTTCCCTGCCACCTCCGCGGCGCTCCGAGCGATCTCGCTCTTCACGCACTCTTCCTTTTCCTCTCGATAGGCCTCCCGGGTAGAGACAAGGTCTGGTTTAACAAGGCTCTTCTCCTTGTCGAGCTCGGCGGCTGCGTCTTTGTAAAATGCAGCCTCTTCCCAGGCCTTGGAAGCTATCTCCTCAGCCAACGTAGTCCGATCCCTCAGCTGCGCGGCCTCTTCTATCGCCTTCTCTGAGGCCTCCCGAACCTTGGCCTGGGCGGCCTCCCTCTCCCTCTTCTCCTCCGCAGCCACCATGAGATCCTTATACGCCTAGAGAAGCTTTTCCTGTGACTCGAGGAGTTGGTCCTTGAGGAGATGGAGCTGCTCCCAACCGCCTCTCGTCGCATGGATAAAACCCGACTTCAGGCGGGAGGTCTCTATCAGATCCTGCGAACCGGGAACCGAATGATAATAATACAAGACTAGATACCCAAACAGCCAAGAACCAAAGATACTTACGAAGAAAGCTCGACCGAGCCCGTTGTTGACAATATCCGACATCAGGCCCATGACGTGCTTCATCCAAAGCCGGAGCTCCTCGAGATGCTCCCACTTTTCGGCCTCCTTCCGGTCATCCATCATGATATCAGGCTCCTCTGGGTCGGTGGAGGCTTGATGATATGACCACGCCAGTAAGCAAGATGTCACAAGCTCCAAGCCAAGCTACAACTACTCAAGTTTTACCTACAGCGACACCATCCCAAGTCATCGATGGACCGATTACACGTAGTCGTGTAAAGAAGCTACAACAAGAGGTATATAGAAGAAGAGAAGGATGAATCGGACCCTGAAGAACGGACCAGTGCAAGTTCTAGAAGAAGTCAAAAACGGACTAGTGTGGAAGTCAAAAACGGACCAGTGCAAAGAAATCTTCATAACTTTTTACTCACAAAAGCTGTGAAGGTCCATGAGCACTTGATGGAAAGCTTGACGAGTCTACATTCCAATGCCTAGTGGCGACTAGTTTGGATACTCCATATTGCCTGCAGACCAGAATTAGTACAGACTGCTCAGAAGGTCAATAGTCTGTCGTGACAGAAAGTTGGTACAACTTGCCGTGCAAAACTGTACCAATCTCCAATGTTTCGTGGTGCATGGCATACATTGCTGGAAAGCTCTTGGAGTCTAGTTTCACACCCAAGAAACAGTTCATCATTTGGACTTCCAATAAAAAGTTATGGTCAGTTTATTGGAAACTGCTTTGGAGGCCAACAGTCACGCGAAGCCAGTTCGGGAATCCATTCCGAGGGGACCTTTCACATTGCCTTTCCTCAGAAACTCTATTTCGTTTTCATACCTATCTAGGAGGGTTGTTCCTAGTATAAATATCCCCTACCTCTAAGCTATCAGTAACCTTTGATTATTTGATAAACCACATGATAATGCAGCCGCGCTGCTGAGTGCCTTACTCAACCTTTGTTCTTCCTTGTTCTTCTTGGACTTGTGAAGAGAATCCTTTGGGTTCCCCTACTTCGTGCTCTATGGCTTCCGTTCGGCTGTGCCGTATTGTGTGGATTAGTTCCGGATTGTGGTTCTGCGGTCGTTCGGAGATCGAGTCGAAGTCTTCGTGGTTTCGGTGCCTCTCTCCCCGTCGCTTGGTCGCATCAAACCTTTGTCAGGTATAAAGCTAGTTACCCGCTGTTCGCAGCAAGTTATCCTTGTTCTTTTGATCTACTGTCGTGAAGATCGGGCAACCCTAGCACCGATTCATATCGGTACCCTAACAACTGGTATCAAAGCTTTCGTTGTCACGGTAGATCTTACAAATATCCACATATTTATCTTTAGTATATCAATCATTTGCTACTGATTTGTTTATCACCTATAGTCCACTGAAAAAGCCACAAAAAAATCCTAAAGCCCTTTGACGGTACTGTTATCTTGTGTTTTGTGTTCATCAAGTTGCTAGTCACCATCTTTACATATATTGTGTTGTGTTTCATTTCCTATCCGCACCCCTGTTAGTATAAAAAAAAGGGTTAAAAAAAGTAAGAAAAAAACAGAGAAAAGAAAAGAGAAAGAACAGGAAAAGTAGAAGAAGAGGAAAGGGGTTGTATTGCGGTTTGCTCACTGAAAATTCAGTTTACACATTCAGATTCTTGGTGATTTATATTCCAGCAACATTACATCTTGTGAGCACATCAAATCACTTGATTTTCAGTACCGTGGCCTCCCTTGTTTAGCCACCTATAGCTCCACCTAAAACTGAAACCAGGACATTCGACTCGTAATCCTTGCGACCTCGGAATCACTTCTGTTGAGCCGCTACACTAGGACAATTCACTGTCCTTGAGAACAGGAAAGAGCATTGGTAAGTAAGAGGTGAGATTGTGTGATTCCACAAATTTACCCATACCACTATATCTTGCATAACTGCTAACATGCCAGGATCCAATTCAAGCGTTCGTGGTGGTCGATATGGAGAAAAAGAAACATCAGTTTCGCGGGCTGAGTTACACCAACTACAAAACTCACTAGTGGAGGCAATGGAGAAGATGTTTGATGAACGTCTTCCTGTGGTGCGCGGTCGGGCTAAACAACATAGCTTAGCCAACTCTCGTCGTGGTCTCTTTGGCCACAGTGGACAACATGGAGGAGGTGCTCATGGGCATAGCATTCGCCCCCGTGTGCTCATTGATGATGAAGATTACTGCATGTCCCCCAAAAGAAAAATTCAGCAAGAGTGCCACCAACCAAAATTGAGTGAGAGAAATCAAAAGGAAAAGATGAGACATTCCACCATACGTGAGAAAGAGTGGCACCAACCAAAATTCAGTGAGATAGTTCAAATTAAGAAGATGAGAGATTCCACAATATTTAAGGAGAGCCACAAAATTCTATGTGAGAGTGATCCACAAAAATTGAGAGAAAAAAGAGATGAATCATGCGAGGAATTATTTACTTCTAACATCATAATACCTTCTATTCTTGTTCCTTTTGCGATGCAGGTTCATGAAGAAAATGATGTTATGAATTATGATCAGCCCCCAATCTTCGATGAGGAAGAACAAGTGATTGTCAATGACAACGATACACATGCATATGTGGCTTCACAAGATGTTGAAGTAATTGTGCATCAAAACCTATGTGAGAATGAGAGCCACATTGCCAAAATGAGAGAGAGTGAAAACAAAAGTGAGTTGAGTGATTCCACCCACTATAAGGTTGAGAGTGTCAACAATGAGAGTGTGAGGGATACACCACAGAAAAATAGATATTTAGAATGCAGGCCAAGTGAGGATATCTTTGAAACTAACACTCTCATCTCTACTTCTAGTTTTGTCTTTCCAAATGTGCAGGTTGGTGATGAGAATAGGGAAGAGATGGATGCTCAAGACAACACCATACTTGTTGAGAGAAATCAGAAGGTAGCCATTCAACTAAACCCATTGTGTGTTGCCCAAAACCTGAACCATGACATGGATAATGGTAAGATTTCAGAGGTGCAATTGTTGGTACTTGCACCACAAAAAAGTATAAAAGTTATTGAAAATAAATCAGATTTGAGTTTGCAAAATAAAATGACATGTAATTATGATAATACACATGGTTTAAATGGGATTAACCATACACAAAATTTTTGCACTGATTTGATTATTTCACATATTCACCCGTGTGCTGAAATTTTGCAAGTTGATAACCAAAGTTCAATCATACATGATCTTTTCTATGGTTTGATATGGTTCATGTACATGATGATTTGCATTCACATGTGTGATACGATGCATTATGTTTCAATACTCATACATCTTAGAGATGGCTGCACATTTCTCAACCCTTTAGTTAATTCAGCAAAACCATCTAAGATTAACAATGAAGGTAAATATTCAGAGATTCAAACCTTGGTACATGTAGAATCATTGCATTTAAAATACATGAAAAATAAATCAAATCTGATTGTTCAACACATACTGAGTACTTGTGATATCACTGTTTCAGCAATAAAACATAACCAAAACATTTGTGCTGATTTGACTGGAACTCATGTGGATACAAGTGCTGAATTTATTTTTGATGAGAGTCTTTGTGCTTTGAATGATCCTTGCAACACTTCATATAACAACAAACAACACCTCATCCAGTCGGTTACTTGTGCTGATTTATTTACAAGGATATCTCCTCTTGAATGTTTGTGTTATACTATGCTTAACATGCCTATCAATATTGAACAAATGCTTGACAACATTTCTAACATAACATCTTTGAGTTCATTGTATACTAATTATAGCTTCCAGTTTATATTTGTCTTGATTGGAGAACATGTTGTAGATACCTTCCACGTTCATGCCATTTGTGTAACATATAACAAGCTTGCTGATTTAGACTCAAAAATATTAAGAGATAAACAAAGTGAGAAATCTTTTAAGGTGCAACAAATGCTTGGTGCTTATGGTTTTGATCAATTCATGTTGTCAGTATGTTCGTACCATCCACTTAAAGATAGAAATCTTGTGCAAAGCAAAGCCTATACACTGAAAAGTTGTTCATCCACACCTTGGAGCATTGAGTTTAAAAATTATACTTCTAAACCCTTGAATGAATTTTGTTGCCACAATAATTTTTGGAATAACATTAGTTCTCAACATCCATTTGATGAAACGTTTGATCTTCCAAAGATAAAACATGACAACATGAATCAAATGATTGGATTGGAAGAAATTTTTGTGCTACCATCCTCTAAACTGTTTGCAGATTCACCAAAGTTGAGAGAATGTTTCTTGCATGGAAAAGGAAATAATGCAAAAATAATTCATAATGGCACAAATGAACAGAACAAAAGGAATGATTATTGGAATTATCAAGTACATCCACCCTCTATTTTGTCTAAGCTGTTTTCAGGTAAACAAAAGTCGTGGACAACTTTTCTTGAAGGGAGTGAGGATGATGAGACCATACTACGGCAATCAACATTCAAGCATCCACTCAAGGTGAAAGCTAAACTTAATTCCAAATCATTTAGGTTTCCACATACAAGGCTACTACTTGGTTTATATGATTATAGATTCAAACACCTTGCTATCATGGAACAAGAAGATTGCGATTTTATCACAACATTACAAACCGATGTGCTAGCACAACTCTTTGGATCAGAAGAGTTAGAGTCGAGGACGAATCCTTTTCAAGAAGGGGAGGATGATATGACCACGCCAGTAAACAAGATGTCACAAGCGAGTTCGGGAATCCATTCCGAGGGGACCTTTCACATTGCCTTTCCCCAGAAACTCTATTTCGTTTTCATACCTATCTAGGAGGGTTGTTCCTAGTATAACCACATGATATTGCAGCCGCGCTGCTGAGTGCCTTACTCAACCTTTGTTCTTCCTTGTTCTTCTTGGACTTGTGAAGAGAATCCTTTGGGTTCCCCTACTTCGTGCTCTACGGCTTCCGTTCGGCTGTGCCGTATTGTGTGGATTAGTTCCGGATTGTGGTTCTGCGGTCGTTCGGAGATCGAGTCGAAGTCTTCGTGATTTCAGTGCCTCTCTCCCCGTCGCTTGGTCGCATCCAACCTTTGTCAGGTATAAAGCTAGTTACCCGCTGTTCACAGCAAGTTATCCTCGTTCTTTTGATCTACTATCGTGAAGATCGGGCCACCCTAGCACCGATACATATCGGTACCCTAACACTCGAAGACGAATCTGACCGGGGCCCCAGTTCTCCATCTCCTCCTCTGTACGTGCCTTGATGCCTCGGATAAGCTCTTGAACAGTCTCGAGCGAACCTCAGTGGTGCAGGAATATGTTGATGAGGGAATGGAACCGCCCGTCATCGTCCACCGACCCCCAGCTCCCAGTCTCATTGGCGCCGCCACCACCAGAAGTGCCGGCATCGTCCCCCTCCTCGACGCTGAGATCCTCCCACGGCCGCCGATCTCAAAGGAACCCCGGGGTGATCCCATCGATACCATAGAGGGAGCCCTTGATTTCGGATTGGGGGTCCACCGGCATGCGCATAGCACACGCGATAGCCACGACGCCGTCTTTCTGCCCAGGTTCGGCCGGAATAGAGGCTGGCCCCCTGGACGGAGCCACGCAGGGGTCGGAGGACCATAGAATGGCAGCCCCTCCTCTCTGGTCTCAGGCACTTGCGGCGACGACAATACTGGCTGGCGTGGGCTTCGTGGTGGCTGTTCAAGCAGCTCTTCTAGCTGCTGACTCCGCTGCTGCTGCCGCTGAAGCTCAAGCAGCTCTTGCTTCTGGCATTGCTCCAACTGCTCCTTGAGCCGCTCTTCCTGTTGCCGCCGCTGCTCCTTTTCTTCTTCTTCTTCCCCTCCCTTACTCTCTTCTTCTTCCTTCTTCCTCCTCTCCTCGACGGAGTGAAGCCCGATGGGCCAAGGCGTCCATTTCACGACAGGAGAGGCCTCGACCTCTTCATCTGTGGTGCGGGCATCCTTCGAGAGCAGATCGCCATCGGACCCGTCGCTGATGGTGATGGGTCCCCCACGCCCCCAGACTGGGGAGGCTCGGGGCCTCCCTCCTGCTCTTGGAGACGACGAGGCTCAGGGGCTCCATCCTGCTCTCGACCCACCTTGGTGACGGTGGGGCAGTGTTAGAAACGCCGCCCCCTCCGACGGACGAGGCGGGGTTCTTTCGATATCCGTCGATGGTCGAGGATTGGAGGAACCTGTGTGCGCCCAGAGACTATACGTCAGACGCAAATAAGTTCGACGCAAGAATGGCCCAGCTCCAGTACTACAGAAAGAAGAAAACATCACTCACCCAAGCCTCTGGAAACTGCCCCCACTTTTAGCTTCTTGGCCATCGAGGGTTGGGCCTGTTCTAGCGGCCGCTTCAAACTAAGAAAATGGGGAAGAGCATAAGAAAGGCCGAAACTAGAGAGGGCGCAAGACATCAGAAAACAAGAATCGCGAAGTAAAAATCTTACCCCACGGGAAGAATGACCCGCCTGCCAGTCCCTCGACCAACTGGCCTCGAGCCGCCCCGCGTCGAGACCCCGAGCTTCTCTTGGGCAGGCGCGGGCCTCGGCTCGACATTGTTGGGTATTCTTAACATCATTACCAAAAGTAGACTAAGTTCTCTAAATCTAGTAACGGTGCCAAAAATGCCAAACCTATCCCTCACACCACTTAAGCCAAGTTGTCATCCCCAGCATGATATAAGAGACGCGGTATTGAAATATGCAATTGCTCTTCTAAATAAATAATGAATTGGATCTGCAAGCGCACAGATTAATACCGATGCAACATTTTAACCGGGAAGTATTCCAGGTATCGTTATTTATATTTTTACCACTGGGAAGGGATTAGCAATCATCACTAATGATTACAGAATAGAATATGAGATTGAGCATCTATCATTGCATGTATAATTGAGAACATTATATCTAACTCTTCATACAGGGATAAGTGTCACATAAAAGATATATGTAATAATAATAGTGACAAGGATAACTAATCTGATCTAGCCACATAATAAATATGATAAGCACCTCAATTAGATACTCTAGAAAGTCATTAGCATGGTATTAGAACGAACTACAAGAATATTCCCTAAGTTATTCTCAACTATATAGTCTAGCATATCATAGTTAGTGCAAGCATACTTAGCAATCATTGCGAGACAAGACTACGCCCATGCATAGTGATATTAGCAAGGAATATGAGAAACATAGCAATCACTCCCCTGTAATAATGTTGCTCTGCCAGCCCAATACACGAGAGGGGGACTATATAAGAATCAATGAAGCTGTCACTATCACGAACCACCCCACGATCTGGCATATTGGGTACAATCGCAGATAAATACGGTACAAGCACCACGCCTACACAATATTTATCATTTACCCATGGATCCGATGGATAAACGCTATACGATCCTAAGCATGTATATAGATCCAATCTAACTAAGCCAAGTACATAACTATGATAAACTAAGAACAATATAATCTTGAATATAAGCAAGTAGAGCAAAGGCATAAGCAATATATTGAAGTAGAACAAAGTCATATTCATAATATTGAAGAACAAAGATAATTAGAAAGCAATTAGAAGCACAATTAGAGAATTACCAAGAATCCTCTTGACAGATCCGGAAACCAATCGAAGATTGATTCCTTCAAGTTCTAATCCTATGTAGCTATGCTAATCTAGATATCTAATTGATGTGGTGGCTCTAATCTTGATCAGAGGCTTGTTCTCCCTTGATGGAACAATGAATTAGTGTTGAGAGGCTCTCTCCTCCAGGGGCCAGGGGGTCTGGTTTTATAGTCCCTTCAAGTGAATATGGGCCCTTGGATCAAACCGACATAGATTGTATGGTTTAGATTCATCCTTTAGGTCGGTGGAGATCTCCCGCAAAGCAGAGTCCTGATTGGACACAGGAGGTGGGCGGGCGCCCTGACCAACTGGGCGGCCGCCCAGGGTCTGGCCCCGTTTCGCCTCCGCTTCGGTCTCGTGGCTTCTGGAGTCTTCTAGATGTAAGATAATTGCGCAGCACGTTAATATCTTTACGTAATCCCGACATGTGGGCCTTTCTTCCGTATTTCTTGATAACCCCCTGCAGAAATAGACAAACACCAAAACTCGTGGAATTCTGTCAGATAAAACCTTAAGTCTAGATCTTAATTTCATTTGGATCCTTTTCTTTATTTATTTGATAATTAAATTTGATACTTAAGGACCGTCAACAAACTCCCCCAAGCTTACCTCTTGCTCGTCCCTGAGCAAGGATAGACTCAGCTATGGATCATAAGTTGTTGCAATATTTTTAAAAAATAGACGGTACACATGCTTTTAAATAAGATCTCATCTCTGAGTTAGAGTAAACTATCAAGACTTAAAACTTACTTACTTTACCTCCACCATGGGACTTGTAACTGTCACTTCTGTCTTGAGTGGTTAAAAGATAGAACAGTCTAGCCATGTGCCATGTCTCTTATTCTTGATCAGCTATAGCTCTGGGGTTTTTGCAGATTTTCAAATAAAACTCAGAGATTACTTGTATGATTCTCTCAGATCTCTCTTTTGTGGTATTTTTGGATCCTTACCAAGGCATTGATGGTATATGCCTTCTCTCAAGATATGTAGTATTTGTGGTATAAGGCATAGTGACATTGCCTTCTCTCTCACCCTACTCTAATAAGGCTTTAATATTTGGAGCTCATAGGTGGGAGATAAAGTATACATACTCACAAGACATTTATTGCATAGTCAAACCATGGACCCAAAGAAACAAATCAATAAGCCAAATCAAGATGTGCATGTGTGGCGAATGAATGGTGTATGGTGACGATGGTGATAACAATGGTGAAAACAATGGTGGTGGAAGTCTAATTCTACTTTGCTCTTTTGAGGGGATACATACCTTCCTTGCTTTTGAAACTTTATGAGGAGAATGAGATGCTCTTCTTTTTCTTGTCTCTCAGGTGGGTATCTTGCACCCCTAATTCTACTGTCGGACACTTGTCCATTTTTACCTCTCGTCTCACTCTTTCTTTTCTTTCGAGGTTCCGAGCACTTGCTCCTTTTTATTTCCTCGTATTATTTTTTTTATTTTCTTCTTTTTTTTAGAGCACTCATCTTTTGAGATAATATAGCAAGTGGTAGTAACAAGATAACTTGAGCATTTATTTCACAAGGAGAAACAGAAATATTTTTGGTTATTCTATCCCGGATTAGGAGCAGAATATTTTTGGGTGATTCTGGAGATGGAAATGGATGGATATATGTGGATGGTACTTCTGGAGTAGAAGTAGCATATATGAGTGAACGTGCAAGTGAAATCTTGATTTAACCACATGACAAGCTCCTAAGGGTCTACATAGCCTGACCACACTCAATGCTCATAAGCAGTAAATAATAAATGTGTGGCTCAAAGTCTAGCAAGCATGTATATATGGCTGTGGTAGGAATTTAAGCTCTCATCATACAGGAACTCATCATGCAACATTTTAAAGATTTTCAAAGATAAAATTCTCCAGAATTCTAGCATCTCTAGGAACAGATAAACAGCAGCTCAACCTTCCCATATCGTATCCGTTAACAACTTAGACTTTAGATCAAGTTTTCATCCCAAAAGTTTAGGTCTAGGGCAAGCTTTAAATTATAACAGTTATATCTAAACTTGAGAGAGAACTTAGAATGTGCAAATTAGGCAGAGCAAGTATTCATCATATCCATGCTTAAGTTTTTGTTTAGATACAGATTAGCATAGCCACTTTATTTATTTGTTAAACACACTAAGCAAAAGACATATATAAGCATAAAATCTTTATTTGGTTTTCCCATAGTTTATGTGTATTTTAATATTCTAAAATAATATAAGTATAAAGATAGATAGATATACTTATCGGGATAAATGGGGGTGCTCTCCCCCAAGCTGAATTTTGACGTAATTTCTCTTGATGTAGCTAGCAGGTGGCAGAGGTGTATTTGAAAGTCAGCAGCATTCTGACAGCGATTAGAATGTCCTCCGTGTGCGAGTCTTCTTGATTCTTAAATTCTGTGGAGCTCAAATAGACAACATAGCTTGTGGAACTGATTAAGTGTTAGCATAAATATCTAGCCTTTATCATGTTGAGACTCCTTAATAATTGTTACTCCCTGTTTTTATATTTTTGTTTTTATAAAGCAGAAAAAATATTTATTTTTGTTTTTATTCCACCACAGTGAATGTACTTATGGGTTTTATGCCACTCGTATACTCGCATGGGGCTTACTGTTTTTCATATATTTTTTTTATTTTATTTTTAGAATAGCACGAACATGATTAACTAAGTAAACTAATTGGAATAATTTGAAAGGGAAAAGATAACTACCAAGTTTACCTCTTGGCAAGGCGTTCGGTGTTTTTAAGTCCTCCGAACGGGACTCTCCATTTTCTTAATTGTCCTGAGGTTCGTTGGGTGGCGAAGCCGGTACTTCCGGTAGCGCCTCCTCTTAATGTATAGTTATCTTCATTTTCCATACCTGACTCGGTGCTTCAATCTCCTCTAGATAATTCTGTTTAAACTCTACGTCTTCTGACCTTACAACTTCTCCTTCATAGTCTGCCCATCCGTCCTTGATGATCTGCCTCCTCTGGTTGCGGTTGCGTCTCTTTCTGACCTGCTTAGATTCTTCAATGATATAGTTAGGGTCAGTAAAATAACGGCGTACCTTCTCTGAGGGGAAGTGCATATGGACTTCTCCGGTTCCAATGTAGATAATAGCTTTAACGGTGCTGAGAAACGGTCTTCCAAGGATGATGGGTGGATCGTACTCGTCTTCTCCCATGTCAATAACTTGAAAGTCTGTGTAGACAAAGTGATCGTCTATTTTGACTAGGACATCAGATACTATTCCTTGAACTTCTCGAAATGTCTGATCTGCCATCTGGAGCTGAATGTATGTTGGTCTTAGTGGCATGGTCCCGAACAAGAGCCGATAAGTGACTACGGCCATTATGTTGACGCCCGATCCGGTGTCGCAAATCGTCTTGTAGAAGTTATATCCATTTATGGAGCAGTAGATGCTTGGCATTCCTAGGTCGTCCTTCTTGGTCAAAAACGGTGACTTAAGTTGGTGATCTTGGCCTCCATGGACTACAGTGACCATCTTAGCTGACTCGGTCCACACTTGCTTGTTCCTGTTCCTCCTGTTGGTCCTCTTCCCTGATTCACATCTAGATTGATCTGGAATTTGTGTAGTCTTGTTCTTGAAGAAAAATGTCTCCTTCTTCCCTTTGACGTAGAAACTGATCTTGGCAGCACTGGCGTAGATGATAGCTCCCGTGGTGTTCAAAAATGGCCTTCCTAGGATGATAGGTGCTCTCTCATCATTTCCGGTCTCAACCACTACGAAGTCTGCTGGGGTATATAAAGTACCAACTCGGACACAAAGGTTCCTCACTATTCCTTTTGGAAAAGTTATCGTCTGATCTGCAAACTGCAAACACATGGTTGTTTCTAATAAAGGATATGTAAAGAATTTCTCATAGAGTACCCTGGGTATAATGTTGACGCTAGAGCCAAAGTCACAGAGTGCTTCTGGAACGTCCACCATGCCGATGGAGATCGGGATGACGGGGCGTCCTGGATCGCCTCTCTTGACCGGCAGACGGTCAGTAGAGAATTCAGTGACGGGGTTACTCCAATTACCTGCATCGAACATGTCTACAAGATTTGCAGATTCTAATCCTTCCGGTTGTGATGGTATACCGGGGTTAGTAGTAGGAACAGCAGCAGCTATTTGATTTAACTGGGATTCAATCATTTTATTAAAGCTAATTTGATTCTTGATGGCAGTAGAGGAATTATCCATTCTATTATTTATATTTTCTAGCATTTTATCATTAGATGCCAATTTCTTAGATAGATTATCCATTAGCTTTCCTTGATTAGACACTAACTCTCTCAAAGGTGGAAAATTATTATTATTGTTGTAAGAATTGTTACCTTGATAATTACCTGAGTAGTTAGGCCTCTGTTGATTCCAACCTTGATTTTGTTGAGGACGGTTGTAGTTGTTGTTGTTGTTGATGATGTAGTTCACATCCTCAAGCATCTCCGGGCAGTGGTTGCCTGAGTGTCCAGTGTCTCCACACTCCTCACAAGTCATGTGAGAGTCGTAGATGTGCATAACTTCTTTCTTGTCTCCAGCTCTATCGTCGAGCTTCTTCATGAGCAGGTCTAGCTTTGCAGACAGCATGTCTACCTCCTTCAGCTGATGCATACCTCCACCTCTCTTGCATGTCTGGGTCCTCTCTTCATTCCAGCTTTGGTTGGACGCCATCTTCTCCACAAGAGCTGTGGATTGTGGTATAGTAAGTGATAAGAATGCTCACAGCATCCATGGTCTCTCGGGCACTGTTGCTGAGCCCATGATAGAATGTCTGCATCAGTAGCCAACTCTCCATTCCATGATGGGTACATTCTAGGATGTAGTCTTGAAAGCGCTCCCATGCTTCTGGAACAGATTCATCATTTTGATGCTGAAAACTTGTAATCTTCCCACGGAGAGCATTGGTCTTGCCCATGGGAAAGAGCTGTGGCAGAACCCCCTAAGTGTTTGGGCCCACCGGCACCTGCCATTGTCCTAAGGACCTCTGACGGTGATGCCGGGAGTCCTTCCACCTTAGAAGTCCGATGAGCCTCGCGGGACGCTCATCCCACTGCTACCTGTGGCGTACCAAGCTGGCTCGTTCTGACCACTAGCAATGGTCAAACAACGAGAACTGCTTCTTCTCGCCCTTACAGGATAGCAAGTGGCCACCTTAACACCAGGATCATTCGTTGCGAAGATAAAGCAGTAACTCAAACGACACAAGACTAAAATAATATTTCAGAGTAAAACAGCGGAAGTGTTACATAACTTAATTTACAAAAGGAGTTCTTCCAAATAGTAGAGTGTTATTACAAGCCTGGTCCCGCGGAGCAACTTAAACTTTAATACAGAGAGTACAAATTTACAGACCCTGCCCATGGGTCACGCTCATTCTTCTTCGTCGTCAACCTCGACGACGGTCACACAACAGGGTCCGAAGCAAGTCGGATCCTGTGCTTCACCTGCAACAGGGGTATTGAAACCCTGAGTACGGGAGTACTCAACAAGACTTACCCGATGGGAAAAGAGGAGAACTTAGGGATGCAGGCTTAGGGTAGACAAGGGGTGGCTGAGCAAGGAGCCAAAGTGTTTTGCGTAAAAAGCTTACTAGTAGTGCATCCTTATTTTCAAGTTTTACCCACGAATTCTTCCCTCGCAGAGGCCGAGGAGTTCGAGGACAGTCTAACTGGTTGTTCCCCCACAGACGGATCCGTGAGTTCCTAGTCCTATCACAAAGTATTATTTATCGATGGCCATAGCTTCATGTCGCTATGAGTCTGGGAATTGGGATCCGAACCTCATGGGACATTTTCCCCTTTTCTCATTTTATCACTTAGTTGCATATTTATCTACGATGAGGGTCGAAGGAATTGAGTCTCCCAATCGGGGAGCAACGACGATTCGAATCGCTTAACAATCCAGCTGGAGTTCCTAACCACCCGACATATGTAGAACCAAATCCTGCATATGTCAACCCAAATCAAGCTCTCCCCTAATTTGACCAGGTTCGCGGCACCCGAGAGCACAGTACCCCACCATCCTACAGCCGATCTAGATGTTTTCCGGTCATCTCAGATCCGTAAGGTGGGCACACGTTACTCTCGCCATCTTTCCACTCCCAGTGCGCGAGTAGCTGTTCGCGTCGAGGGATCACAAGACTGGGTTTACCGAGGGCAAGCGGCTAGTACTATAAATTCTCAACCCAGCAGGCCATCAACGGAACGGTCCTTAATCGACGCAGTCGGAGACACTACTTTAAGACTCCATTCTTAGAGCAAGTTCACCGACCGGTCTCAAGTTGAAACATTATTGACCGTAAAAGTATTCCACAACAACCCTTCAAACTTTCTCATTTGAAAACCTATCTAATAAGCAGGGCTAAGCATACTAAGCATTTTCATAAACAGGTATCAAGGTTAATATAAGAATCACCAAGGTAGGTAATGCAACAAATAGGATTCATCCAACTCCTATTTACCTAATGCATCATATTAACTCAAGTGATATAAATAACTTTATGAAAATACAAGGATAGGGTTTAATGTCCGGGGCTTGCCTTGGTTGCAGGGCAGAGAGGGACCCTCGGAGACTTCCCAAGTCTCGGAT
The DNA here is from genome assembly GCF_000003195.3 of Sorghum bicolor. NCBI lineage: Eukaryota > Viridiplantae > Streptophyta > Magnoliopsida > Poales > Poaceae > Sorghum > Sorghum bicolor. The sequence continues at coordinate 27,481,771 of NC_012879.2, forward strand.
CCGACTTCCTCGAACGGAGCACCGACCTCGGGGTTCGGTTCAACGGGTGCTCCTTCGGTCACAGACACTATACGCAGAATGATGAATGCTCATGATACGCGTATGACGATTATGCAAGAAGGGCCAAATCAAGTACAATTTGCCTTCCCAATGCAATACAAAATAATCAGTAAATACAGTTGTTTAACATCTTAATGTTTTTACCCAAGAGGTTGCATCTGTAAACTAAGACTTTACTTAATTCATAATTATCTTAAATTAATTGATTATTAATCCTATTTACTTTAATTAATTCTTAATTAATTACTAATGACAGTAATTAAGCATTAAGGCTAAACAATAATTAAATGCCAAAGGTCATTAGGGGTTAATGACCTCAGGTCATCACACAATCCCAAAATCACTCAACCCTAATCATGAGAATTTAATTAATTATTTTTTTAATGGTTTTGGAATTATTATTTAAGTACTAAATAAGGGTTTAATAGTATTCTAATCAAACATTACCCAAATGCCACCAAATTTTGTGTGGAGCCAAGGAATAATATTCAGAGGCTGTTCACAAAATTTGGTGATTTTTGGACATACCACTAAATTATTAAAAATCATACAAGTTTTATTTGCTAATTAAAAGGGCCAATTTTTATATCCTTTCAAACTATTAGAAAGCAAAACTTAATATCTTTTTTGGGTTCTAATCATTTCAGGGAATTTACACAAAAATTTTCATCATTTTTGAATCACCCCACAATTTTCTACACAATTTCAAACATTCAGCAAAAATTACATAAAAAGAAAAAGAAAAAGATTTTCGCGCAGCGGGCGGCCTGGAACTTGGCCCGCAAGCCGGCCCACGCGCGTTCGGCCTGCACACGCGCTGCGCGCGCCGCCCCTCCCCTCACGTGGACACTGACGAGCGGGCCCCGCTCGTCAGTTCCATCTCCCTCGCACCCGGCGGCCTTGCCGCGCTCCCGGTCGCCGCTGGCGAGGTTCAAGCCCCACACTAGGGTGCGCATCAGTTGCGCCTCGACCTTGCGACCCCATAGGTACAACTCGAGGACACTCTACCGTTCTTTTCCTTCCTCGGCCACGCGAATGGCGGGCGGCCACCCTGGCCGGCCGTAGACCGGTCCTCGGGGCTTGGTAGAGCACAAACCAACAGGTTCGGGAGGGCCAGGAAGGAATGGGGATCATGGTGCTCACACCACCACGGCGGAAGACACAACAGAGAAGCTTGGCGACGGTGGCCGTGCAGTCGGGCGGCGCCCCGGCTCCGGTGAGGTCGTCTCGGTGGCCCTGTTCACGTCCAAGGAGGGAAAACGAGCGCATGAGCATCGGGGAAACAAGAAGAGCTCGAAACGACCGCCTTCAAGGCGTGGTACCGACTGGAGCAGCGTGTCCACGTGAAGGATTCCTCGGCGGCGACCCTGGCCGGAGTTGGAGAAGAGGGGGGGTGTTCCGGCGATTGAGTGGACTAGGGAGTGAGCTCGGAGGTGCACTGGGTTCGCAAGGAGGTGGCGGATGCTATGGACCGGTCAATTTAGCTCGGGAAGGATTGGTTGCGGCGAATTGAAAAGAGAAGCTCGTCGGGTTCTCTGGCTCAGAACAGAGGAAACGTGCGGCGGCGCCCACGCTGGTGCTCAAAGGGGAGAAGGAGATGAGCCAAGGGCGTCCACGTTGCCTGGCGACGCAGGCAAGCAGGCAGCTGCGTGCCCGCACGGGCGCTCGCGGTGCTGCGCGCACGGCGGCCGCGTTGGACAGGGTGCCGGTGATCGCTATCGGGTCACTGTAGCAGACCCTTATCCCCTCTTTTCTGAACTTTGTGAAATTCAGCCGAAATTTGAACTGGAGTCAAATTTGTGTCAAAACAAAAGTTGTTCCAAATTTTATAAACTACAAAACATGTTTCGGTGACCAGAGCTGATTTTGAGTGTAACAGGGTGAATTTGGCCAAAACAGTTTGGAATTCAAAATTCAATTTGAGAGGATTCAAATTTTTGAATTGGGGCAGATTAGAATTTCCAAAATTACTTTTATTTTTCCTAGACAACTTGAAAAACTCCCAACATGAAAGTTGCTCAACTTTTTGTGTTCTACAACTTTCATGTTGACCACTTTTCAAAATTCCCACTGGATTTTGAGTTGGAGGTTTAATTTGGAAAAGGGGACACTTTTCGGAAATCTGTATTTTCAAAATTACTTTGCATTTTGTATTGAAACTTCAAAAACTCAAAACACCAAAGTTGTACATCTTGCCAAGAGCTACAACCTTGCTTTTGAACTCAACCTAAAATTTTGCTTAATTTTTGACTTATGCAAATGGGGGCAAATCTAGGATCCAGAAATCAGGGTTTTTCCCCCCCCTAGCTTTTCGGAAAATTTCCACCCTAGGACTTTAGCAACCACACAAGCATCAACATTCCACATAAACACACTCTACCTCCCTAAGCTCAAGCAATAAAAATAAACTTGTTTTAAGTTGATGCATACAAATGTGCTTTAACAACTATGCTTTGCAATGCTTATGATGACATGATCCGTTTTTAGTAACCGTAACATCGGGGATGTTACAGCCCTTCCCCCTTAAAGAAATCTCGTCCCCGAGATTTAAAGCCTTAGGGTAAGTAATGGAAAAGGAAATTTGTCAAAATTCTTTCATCTTCTACTTTCCCATAAGGCAAGAAGTTGAGGAAAAACATTTTCTATTACAAACGTGTATGTACATTAAGTACATGGCTTTGGCGACTCTTTTCCTTCACTAGAGTACATTCTCTAGTTATCTTATGTTGTCCTAAAGAGAAGCATGGAATTCAGGAAAGTTCTCTAGCAAGTAATCTTCAGATTCCCAGGTGGCCTCCTCTTCAGAGTGCTGGCTCCATTGTATCTTGTACCATTTGGTGGTTGTTCTTCGAGTAACTCTATCTTTCTGATCCAGTACTCGGATAGGATACTCCGAATAAGTTAGATCTGGTTCAAGTTCTACATCTTCAATATCTTGAACTCGGTCTGGTACCCGAAGACACTTTTTCAGTTGAGACACATGGAACACATTATGCACCCCGGATAATCGTTCGGGCAGTTGAAGGCGGTAAGCGACCTGTCCACATCGGTCAATGATTGGAAATGGACCAATGTAACGAGGCGCTAACTTGCCTTTAACACCAAAACGATTTACTCCTTTCATTGGGGATACTTTCAAATACACATGATCGCCTTTGACGAACTTTAATGGTCGACGTCTTTTATCAGCATAACTTTTCTGTCGAGACTGAGCAACTTTCAAGTTATTTTGGATTTGTTTCACTTTGTTCTCAGTCTCCTTCACTAGGTCAACCCCGAAGAACCATCTTTCTCCAGGTTCCGACCAGTGTAATGGAGTTCGACATCGGCGACCATACAGTGCCTCAAAGGGAGCCATTTTGATACTCTCTTGGTAGCTATTATTGTAAGAAAATTCTGCTAGAGGCAAGCAGTCATCCCACTTATCTGGAAAATTCAGGGCACAAGATCTTAATAGATCTTCTAGGGTTTGATTCACCCTTTCAGTTTGCCCACCGGTTTGAGGGTGGTAGGCTGTGCTGTATAAAAGTTTAGTGCCCAGGGACTCATGTAAACATTTCCAGAATTGGGAGACAAATTGTGTGCCTCTATCAGACACTATTGTCTTTGGCACCCCATGCAGACTTAGGATACGGTCGAAATAAATCTTAGCATAGGTGGAGGCAGGATACAATAGCTTTACCGGCAGAAAATGTGCTGTTTTGGTGAGACGATCTACTATGACCCAAATGGAATCAAAGCCCTTGGCCGTCTTGGGCAATCCTACTATGAAATCCATACTTATGTCATCCCATTTCCATGCGGGGATATTCCTAGTCGTGTTTTTTTGTAGCTCTTTGGACAGGGTATAAATGTAGACCCTAGGGCAATGTAATGAGATATCTATCAATCAAGCAAACACAAGTTTTTACTCATATTCCGGCATCTACTTTTTGACGACTTTGTCATATTTTATCTTTTACTATGAGTTCTTAGGAATACTCGAGTCAAACTCAGCGTGTTCTCAAGTTCCACGTGAGCACCTCTTGGCCGTGACATCCGGGTGCATCGCTGTTGTCGGGACCAAACTGTTTGAGTTACCACCTTTGTCGATTGTAAGGTCAAATCGGTTGGCACGCTTTAACGTTTGAATCGGGTATTAGCCCTTTGTGTTTGCAGATCAGCTTTTGCACCAACAGGTTTAATGTTTTAAGTCTTCTGAACAAGACTTCTCACCGTGTTCATTCTTTAGGTGTGCCATTTGATTCAGGTGTGGACCTTGACGTCTGCACCTCATGATACGGTGTCACCCATGTTCTTCGTTTGCCTAGCAGTTCAAAGTGCGGCGTTGGCAGTATCTTGCTCAGTGTGTTTGTGCTCGAAGATCCAGGTTCTTCACTTGGTGGAGTCTGGGAGTTGTAAAACTCCTCCATATTTTGCTCGAAGTGTACCTGCTCATAGAGACAAGGCAGAGATCAAGTGCATGGGCCCTATTGGTGGAAAACACCAACAGAACCAAAAGTGTATTTGTTCTTCTCTAACCTTAAGCATAGTGAGCAAGACAAAGTTGATGGATGATAAGTTCATGAGTGTAGCACTTATAACATTTGTCAGATCAGATCACTTCAACCTTATGGAAAGATAATCTATCTATGTATATGCCTTTTTCTTTATATCTCTCAAAGGTTGAATGTGTAACATTTTAGCTCATATGATTAGGAGTGTGGGATCATGGAGGTAGTACTAGAAACAAGGATTAAAGGACTAAACATGCTGACTCAGTTGGGTTGGTTAATTTGGAGTTATAAATCATACATGTTTGTCTCTTTATTTATGTGAATGCTAGAACCAAGGAGAAGCATATAAAAGTGATAGTCAAGTACCTTAAGGTGTTACCTTACTTGAAGAGTGATGGTATAGTATCACCTTGTGGAGGCTTTCCTTTCTTAGCTGTTATGCATCGTGTTTGTGGCACCCTCCATGGACCATCTCTTATGAGCTACGTCTTCCTTGTGTAAATTGTTAAACTTGATGTGTCTTTCTCTTTGTTTCCAATGTGAGTTTATCTCAGGACTTCCCAGGTCGATATTGAAAGTTTTCCTGCAGGGGTTAGTCCGACAAAATATACCAATATCTACTCAAGCAGTTTTTAGTTCAGTAACCAAACTAGACTCCATGTCTAATCAGATTAAGGAAGGCTATTTAACCTAAGCACCATGCATAATTTAAATGCCAATGGAAGTATGTCGAGTACTTCCAAACCAACACTTGCTAGTAAATAGACAAAGGTAGCATGACAGCATTTATAGAGCATGTCTCAAAGGTAGGGACAACCAACATAGCAACATGGCAAAGGATGTTTTTATGTAAAGTACTCCCCCAAGCTTGAATTTTGCAAAATTCAAGATTGGCTGAATTTAATTCAATGTTGTATGATGATCGGTTGGACATACCTTGTGCTTGTCATTCATCTGATCTTCTTGCTCCAATGCTGGAAAGGTTATTGACAAGAATACCTGAAGGAATATTTTTAAAATTATCCTTATATGCTCAATACACAAGGTAATGTTGCAAATAATTAAAAGCTCATGTTATGATCTGATCTGTGCTTGTTTTAGGACACTAAGCTTGTCCTTGGGAAACCATCAATTTATGTCGGCGAAGTGGTTTCCCTTCCAATCGCTGACCTATATCAAGATCAACTCAACGAGATCTACAATATTTCTTATAGACATATGCATCGACAACCGCCCTTTTAATGTTTTTATAAATAGAAAGGAAGAGGGGGTTTGAGATCTCAAATGTGGTGATGTTGGAGAGACCAATAGATTGGGAAGATGTTGCATATGAGCATGGAGTGAACGAAGTGGCTATGAAATAAATTCCATGCTCATTAATGCTATCTTTGTCTCCAATCTGAATGTTCGGAGTTTCTCCTGGATTGGTCTCACCTATGTCCTCTTCTGTAGTTGGATGAATCTCATCTTCCAAGGGAGTCAAGAACTCACCTTTTGAAATTGAGCCAAAGTCAGAATCCATTAAGGCTTCTTCCTTATCCATCCATTCTACACATTCCAGCCTTTTAGAACTTGTGATCAAGATAGGGGAGCTGATAGAATCTTCTCTCTAGCTTAGCTCTCCTTCTGTGGCATTACTTGACATGCCATCCTTATGGTCTTCATGACTCCTATGGTTTGGTCGTCATGATGGATTGCTAGGATCATCATGAGACTTAAAAGGAGAGGGATAAGAGGGGTCTCTAAGGTCAAGGATGGATTTAGAATTTGTGAACATGGAACGGGAGAAGATAGAATCTTGTATATGGTTTAGCTCTCCTTTGCTTGATATGTCATCCTCGACTTCTTCATAACAGGAACCAGGACATTCTCTAAGAGAACCATTATTGCAAGGATTTGAATTATCCCTGCTTGAAGGTCTCTTATAGAACCAGCAGTCTAAACCATCAGCATTTGAAAGATTTAAGGTCGGAATTCCTTCCTGCCTTGGAGAATTTTGGGATATTGATGGTTTAGGATCGATAGCTAAAGTTTGGAATTGAAGTGGTTGTGATCTGGCTATCGAAACTTCTTCTTCTTGTCTAGGAACTGGTTCTTTCTCTTTCTCATGGATATAAATGCTAGGAAACTTTCCACTCAATGAATCAATTAAATCCCTAGCTTCACTAGCAGGTAGGTGATAGAAGGAGATAGCAGGAGAGTTGCCGATGAGGGTGGTTGCCGATAAGGAGACAGCTAAATGTGGCTAAGTCCATGGGTGGTGATGTGTCTATGCCGATGGTCAGTATCAACTGTTGCCAATGGGGAGTCCGCCGATGATACGGCAGGAAGACTTGGAGGTTGCCGATTGGTCCGTGGTGGTGTCCCAGTTTGTCACGGAAGGATAGTTTTATGTTTTCCTTATTTATTTAAATCGTTTTGTACACGGATTCTGTTTAAATTTGGAATTCGAATTCTAGTCGTGTCTGGTTGTAGCTCTTTGAGCAGGGTATAAATGTAGACCCTAGGGCCTTGTAATCGATGAATCTATCAATCAATCAAACACACGTTTTTACTCATATTCCAGTATCTACTTTTTCGACGACTTCGTCATATTTTCCTTTTTCATTACGAGTTCTTAGGAATTCGTCGACTTAAGCTCAGCGTATTCTCAAGTTCCGCGTGAATACCTCTTGGCCGTGGCATCCGGGTGCATCGCTGTTGTCGGGACCAAAGTATTCAAGTTATCACCTTTGCCGATAGTAAGGTTAAATCGGCTGGCACGCCTTAACGTTTAAATCGGGTATTAGCCCTTTGTGTTTGCAGATCAGCTTTTGCATCAACACATCTTTTGGCACGCCCAGTGGGATAGATTCAAGATCAAGATCAACATGTCGACTACTGAGTTTGACTTGGAGAACGTCATCCCCATAACAGAAGCTAGCCTCAAAGATGAGCAGAAGCAAGCTATTGCGAAGGCTATGGAGGATTACAAGCAACAATGTCTCAAGGCCTTCAGCATAAACAGGAGCGGCGAAGTGATCCAGAAGGAAGCACTGCCGATGCCTCGGCAGGTTACTTTTGAAGCCAATCCTAGTAAACTCCAAGACATGGTCGATAGTGCTATCAACCGTGCCTTGATCAACCAGGCTGGTGTGCTGTCCAATATGGTTTTCAATGTCATGGCTAGAACATTCATGGAAGGACAGTTGCCACCAAATTATGTGGGCCCTTCTCATCATCAGCCAGGATCACCGGTGGTCACAGCTCCATCGGCTTCTACAGCCGCTGCGGGCACAGAAACTGCTGTTCCTCCAATCACGTTAGGAGTTACCAATGCACAATCTACGCCGATGATGACCAATCCACCAACTTCAGATGGGCGGATTAAGCTTACTACAGATCTATTGGCATCGGCAATGTCAGGACCGGTTCCTCCTCCTAACTGGCGGGGTCTTGGTATGCCCCCAGAGTTCACGTTGAAGACACCTGACACATCTCAGGCGGCTGATATGAGAGGCAAGGCTCCTATGGCATCGGCACCTCCAAACATGCCGATGAATCAGAGTCCCCAGTTTACTATGACTACTACTGCAAGACCTTACACTGGGAATTCTCAAGCTCCAACTTTCCAGATGCCTAATGCATCGGCAGATTCAATGCTGGTGCAACAAAGGTTTATGACTCAACCAGGGTATGTCAATTCGATGATGATGCCCAATTACCAGTCATCGGCAGGCCCTATGCCGATGAATGCTAATAGTGGATGTCTTGGGCAGCAAGTATTTCCGCAAACGCCCCAACAGAATCATCAGGCTACCGGATTTCTGCAAGGCCAGATCTACCTCGGGTTCCAGAATCAGGGAATGCCCAACTAGCCAATGAATCTTGGGCAGCAGGTCGGTGGACAGCAGATTGGCGGGCAACAGTTTGGTGGTCAGCAGATGGGTGGCCAAATGATTAACCCAATGTTCCATGCAGATCGCGCACCGCACAGACACGTGGAAGCTTACCAGCAGATGCCAGATGCGCAACCGCCTCATCGGCAAGACGCTAATGCTTATTGGGCCGATAAGATTGCTGAAGTAATGAGAGATCAATTTGGGATAAAATCCAAAGTCAATACTTACTCTTATCGGACACCGTATCCTCCTGCATATGATTTAATCCCACTTCAAAATCAGTACAAAGTGCCGGATTTTACTAAGTTTTCTGGGCAGGATGACACGTCGACCATGGAGCATGTCAACAGGTTGATCATCCAGTGCGGAGAAGCTGCCAACAGGGATGAGTTAAGGGTTCGCTTATTCACGTCATCATTATCTGGATTGGCTTTCACCTGGTTTATATCATTACCACCCAACTCAGTGGTTACTTGGGCCGATCTAGAGAAACAATTCCACAAATACTTCTTTTCTGGGGTCCATGAGAAGAAGATCACCGATTTGGTCAAATTGAGGCAACGCAATGATGAATCGGTTGAAAGTTTTGTGCAGAGGATACGGGAAGTCAAGAACAAATGCTATAGTCTGGTTTTGGATGATCGGCAGCTAGCCGATTTGGCTTTCCAGGGTTTGTTGCTGCATATCAGGGACAAGTAGGCATCTCAAGAGTTCGAAAGCTTAAGTCATTTGGTGTAGAGGATTTCTGATCAAGATATCAAGCCTTTTGAACCCAAAAGAGCATGGAATAAAAAGGTATCATTTGTTGATGAAGTGGCAAGCTCGGATTCTGTTGAAGAACCAGTCATCGGCTTGGCAGAATGGGTGAAGAATAAGAAGCCGATGTCTTGCCCTTTTGGGCATAAAGAACCAGAGAAGTTCGCGTTTGATATCACTAAGGCCGATAGGATATTTGACTTTCTACTTCAGGAAGGTCAGATCAAGCTGTCACCTAATCATGTGATCCCATCGGCTGAGGAATTGAAAAGGATGAAATATTGCAAGTGGCACAATGCAACTTCTCACGACAATAATGAGTGTAAAGTTTTTAGGCAGCAGCTGCAATCGGCTATAGAATCTGGGAGGATCAAATTTGACAGCTCCAAAACTCAGAAGCTGATGAAGATTGATCAACACCCTTTCCCAACAAACATGCTGGATGCTAAGGGAAAGGCCAAGGTCTTAACATCGGAAGCAGCTGAAAGAAGTGCATCGGTGGATCCTCAGCATCAGATCACTATTGCCGATGCAAAAGGAAAAGGCTTGATCTTGGAAGGAACCAATTCAGGAAGGCCTCCCCGATCTGGTATTGTGATAACTCACAGAAGGCCTCGGGAAACTTGGCAGCAACGTGAGGACCGGTATCGGCGCCGGCAGGAAGAATCCCATCGAGAAGAAGAAAGACGCCGACAGGAGTGGAATTGGCATAGGGATCACTGGAATTGTCCATTCTTCATCCATTGCTGGGAGGAAAACATCAAGCTTCCTACTGTCAGGGACTGCCCAGAATGTAATGGTTATGATCGGTATGATAGATCCGATCGGCGCTATCATGATAATGATCGCCGATTCAATGGGCCGATTAGAGGAAGAGCATCCGTTCATGATCGGCTGGGGGGCAGGCTCAGTGTGCACGACAGGCTTGGAGATCGAGTTGAATATTTTCCTAGGAACGAGGAAGAACTTGAGGAGATGGCTAATGCACGGGTTCCCGATGAGTTCATTTTCTGCAGGGATGCCAATACTTATCGGATGGAGTCAAGGGAAAGTCATCGCCCATCTTTAAGGCAGCAGCAGCTTCCTGCATGGTGTCCAGAGGGGTTGACCAGGACACAAAAGAGAAGGCTGCAGCACGAAAGGCGAGAAGAGTTAAGCAAGGGCGATAACTCTGGCCAGTATGGGATCAGCAACAACCAGATCCTAAGGGAAAAGTGCCATCGGCAGATGTCAACATGGTATTTATGTTGCCGATGGAATTCCTTGCGCCGTCTAGCGATGATGAGTCGGAGGTTTCCGACCAGATAGCTCAGTTGGCTCTGGATCCGATGACAGCCATCTTCGAAAAGCCTGCCGATGATGAAAGGCAACATCTTAAGGCTCTGTTTGTCAAAGGAAGGGTTGATGGTCAGCCAATGACCAAGATTTTGATTGATGGTGGAGCTGCTATCAACATCATGCCATACGCAGTGTATCAGAAACTTGGGAAAGGAGATCAGGATTTGACCAAGACCGATATCATGCTCAAGGACTTTGAAGGGAATGTGTCTCTGGTCAAGGGGGCAATATGCGTTGAGTTGACCATCGGCAGCAAAACCTTGCCGACAACCTTCTTCATGATCAGTGGAAAAGGTGCTTATAACTTACTGTTGGGAAGAGATTGGATTCATGCCAATTGTTGCATCCCGTCTACAATGCACCAGTGCTTGGTCCAGTGGGTAGGTGATAAGATTGAGATTGTCCCAGGAGATTCTTCCTATGTCATTGCATCGGCAGAGGCAGACACCTACGAAAGAACTTGGTGTATTTTCTCAAGGTTGTCGATTATGAAATTCCACCGATCCAAGCAGTCGGTTCTGATGAAGGTTTTTAATGGATAGGTTCGCCGATGATGGAAAATTAGGCCACGGATTCACATCGGCCGATGATTTGGTAGAAGTAGATATAGGTAGTGGTGATAAGCCTAGGCCTACTTTTATTAGTGCTAAGTTAAATTCTGAGTGTAAGCAACAGTTGACTGATTTTCTAAAAGAATACAAAGATTGCTCTGCTTGGGATTATACTGAGATGCCTGGTTTGGACCGATCAATTGTTGAACATCGGTTACCTATCAAGTCTGGATTTCGGCCACATCAACAGCCAGCTTGCCGATGTAATCCTAATATTCTCCCTGATATTAAGGCCAAAATCACCAAACTTATTGAAGCTAGATTTATTCGGCCGTGTCGGTATGCCGAGTGGATTTCCAATGTTGTTCCGGTCTATAAGAAAAATGGGAAGCTTTGGGTCTGCATTGATTTCAGGACTCTTAACAAAGCTACACCGATGGATGGCTACCCAGTGCCAGTTACCGATCTACTGGTTGATGCTGCGGCTGGGCATCGGATTATCAGTTTTATGGATAGCAATGCAGGGTACAATCAAATATTCATGGCTGAAGAAGATATTCCAAAGACTGCATTTAGATGTCCTGGTCATGTTGGGTTGTTTGAGTGGATAGTCATGACCTTTGGCTTGAAAAATGCTGGCGCTACCTATCAGAGGGCCATGAATTTCATATTCCATGAGTTCATCGGTAAGCTAGTGGAAATTTATATTGATGATGTGGTGGTTAAGTCTGGAGACTTCACAAAGCATCTTACCGATTTGCGAAAGGTGTTGGAATGCACAAGAAAGCATGGTTTGAAGATGAATCCCAATAAGTGTGCATTTGGTGTATCGGCAGGACAGTTCCTTGGTTTCATGGTGCATCAGAGGGGGATTGAGATTAGTCGAAGATCCATTGATGCTATCAACAAAATAGTTGCTCCTACCAACAAGACTGAGCTCCAGTCCTTGATCGGGAAGGTAAATTTTATCAGGAGATTTATATCGAATTTGTCTGGTAGAATTCGTGCCTTCAGTCCTTTACTTAAGTTGAAAGCCGATGAAAATTTCGTTTGGGGGAAGGAACAACAGTTGGCCTTGGATGAAATCAAGAATTATTTGGTGAATCCTCCAGTTCTGATTCCACCTCGGCAAGGGAAGCCCTTCAGATTGTATTTGTCTACCGATGGGATGGTCATCGGTTCAGCTTTAATTCAAGAATTTCAAGGGAAAGAGCGTGTGATTTATTACTTAAGCAGGAGGTTGGTTGATGCTGAGACCAGGTATTCGGCTATTGAGAAACTATGCTTATGCTTGTACTTCTCCTGTATTAAGTTAAGGCATTATTTGCTATCGGCCGAATGCACTGTTATTTGCAAAGATGATGTGGTCCGGTACATGCTATCTATGCCGATCATGAGTGGCAGGATCGGTAAGTGGATTTTGGCACTGTCGAAATTCGATCTGCGTTACGAATCGGCTAAACCGGTTAAAGGGCAGATTATGGCAGATTTTGTGACTCAACATTGTGGTACAGTGGAAGCTTTGGAGATCGTACCTTGGACGCTTTTCTTTGATGGATCCACGTGTGACCGGGGGGCAGGAATCGGCATAGTGTTAATTTCCCCTCGGGGAAGGAAATATGAGTTCTCCTTGCCGATTGTTGCCACGTCAACAATTAATCAGGCTGAGTATCAAGCGTTGATAAAAGGGTTGGAATTATTAAGAGAAGTTCATGCTGATGCTGTTGAAGTTTTCAGATATTCTATGTTAGTTATAAATCAATTGGCTGGAAGCTATGAATGCCGAAGTGAGATCCTCATAACTTATCACGAAAGGACTATGCAACTGTTAAAGGAATTCAAGGATTTCCGATTAGAGCATGTTCCTCGATTGCATAATGAAGAGGCCAATCGGTTAGCTCAGCATGCCTCGGGATATCAGCCCATGATTAATGCAATATCGGCAATCGGTGCCGATGATTGGAGGAAAGAGATCTTTGATTATTTAAAGGATCCATCCAAGAAAGTTGAGAGGCGTGTTCGGTTTCAAGCCACCAAGTATGTGCTCCTCGGAGATGAGTTGTATTACCGAACCATTGACGGAATTCTTCTCAGGTGCTTAGGTGATGATGAGGCTAGAAGTTTGATGGGAGAAATCCATGAAGGGGTATGTGGTGCACACCAGTCGGCTTTTAAGATGAAGTGGATGATTAGGAGAAATGGGTATTATTGGCCGACTATACTTGAGGATTGCTTTAAATATTTCATGGGGTGTCAAGGATGTCAGAAGTTTGGCAATGTTCAAAGGGCACCTGCATCGGCCATGAATCCTATCATCAAGCCTTGGCCGTTACGGGTATGGGCTATTGATTTGATCGGCCAGATTTATCCGCCATCCAGCAAAGGACATAAATTTATTCTAGTTGCCACCGATTATTTCACCAAATGGGTTGAAGCTATTCCTTTAAAGAAAGTTACATCGGCCAATATGATTGATTTTGTGAAAGAGCATATTATCTACCGATTTGGAATTCCTCAAACAATTACTACTGATCAGGGTACTATGTTCACATCGGGGGAGTTTGATGAATTTGCAATCGGTATGGGAATTAATGTATTAAACTCTTCTCCTTACTATGCTCAAGCTAATGGGCAGGCCGAGGCATCTAACAAAGGAATTATCAAACTTATTAAACGAAAGATTGAAGAAAATCCTAGGAGGTGGCACACATTGTTTAACGAAGCTTTATGGTCATACCGGATGGCTTGTCATGGATCGACCAAGGTTTCACCTTATCAGTTGGTGTATGGACATGATGCAGTGTTACCTTGGGAAATTAAGACTCGGTCTAAGCGACTATCTTTTCAAGATCAATTGGCTGTCGATGATTATGGTACTTTGATGACAGACGAGTTGGATGATCTGGCAGGACATCGGTTAAGGGCTCTGATGAGTATAGAAGAGAATAAGAAAAGAGTTGCCAGATGGTATGATAAGAAGGTAAAAGCTAAGGAGTTTGCCGATGGAGACTTGGTATGGAAATTAATCTTGCCGATCGGGACTAAAAGTTCAAAGTTTGGAAAGTGGTCTCCCAATTGGGAGGGTCCCTATCGGATAAGTCGATCGGCTCCTGGTAATGCCTATATCTTAGAAACCCTCGAAGGGGTCCAATTTCCCAGAGCATTAAATGGCAAATATCTAAAGAAGTATTACCCAAGCATATGTGTCGATGCATAAAAGTTTAAATGCCGATAACAATCCTATCGGCTGGATCAAAATGTGTCTTGGGCCGGAATTAATGTTTTAAAAGGTGCCGATAACAGTCCTATCGGCTAGACTGAATATTCGGAAGGTTGGAAAGCAGAAAGTTGCAAGTATGTTGCCGATGAAGAGCTCACATGGTCAGCAGCGCTTGGATTGCCGATATAGCGCGCAGGCGAATTTGGTTGGCTGCTTCTATCTCTTTGATGTCTTCATCGGCGGAGCCTTCCACCGGCTTCAACTTCTTCACTTGCAGCGCCGTGCGGGCTTGGACATTTCACTCTTCCTCAAGACGCTTGATCACCTCAGGCATCTAGTTCTCCTCTTGTTGAGCCTGGGACAAAGCTTCTTCCACTTGCTTGAGTTCTGCCAGCAGGGCCTCTCTTTTTGCCGACAGATCAGAGATCTTATGCTTCAGAGCATCTCTTGAGGACATTAAGATGCCGATGTTCTTGTGCTTCTCACCGGCAAGGAGCTTCACCTTCATCATCTCCTCAGAGAGCTGGGCATGAGCAGCTCTGTCGGCAAGACGTTGGGTAGCCCTCTGGTACTGCAGTTGACGGCTCTCTAGATGTGTAGCTTGAAAGAGAACTTCTTCAGCATCGGCGGGGATTTGGCCTCTAAGGGTCTTGAACAAAGCCTTGGCCGGATCAGAATCATTGACTAGTTGGTCTGTGTCTTGATGGAGGAGGGCCGACAGTTCTTCCAATTTTGCCTTGATCTCTGCCGATGTAATTCCAACTGCCTGAGAGGAACTCGCTTCCTCACCTTCATCTTCGGAGATATTGATGGCGAAAGAGAACAAACTGTCTGGAGAGTCCTGCTCCTGAAAAGGAAATAAAACGAGTTATCTTATGGTCAGGTATTGATAAATGATATAGATAGGGATTGGGTAACTTACTTGTTTTAGGACAATCTCTCGCCTCTGACTGGAAGATGCCGATGGAATCACGGGTTGATCGGCCAGAGTTGCCGATGGAACTATGTCAGCTGAAAAATTAGCAAAGGTAATTATAAGATCGGGAAAATGGATCCATCGGCAATAATTTCGTGAAGATATATTACCTTGGGGAGATGCAGTGCTTGTCTGGACCGAGGAAACTACCGATGATATGATTGAGCCTGCTGGATCGGTAGTCTGCTCGCCCACATCAGCCGATGTGTCTTTCGGCTGAGGTACTTCTGGCTAAGGCTCTTCTGGTTGGGGTTCTTCCACTTGTGGTGCTTCTTGCAGCTGAGAAGGGGATGGTACCTGCTGCGTCTGTGTTTCTAGAGAGGAGGGGGAAGATTCTACCGGGATTGGAGATACCAGGGGAGGAGAAGGCATTGCTATTCTTTGGCGCTTTGTTTGTGCTCTGGTACTCTTGGCACCTTTTCTCTTTGGCTGACTGGACTGGAGGGCATCAGCACTTGTGCTTCTGGTCCTTGCCGATGTGCCGGTTTGCTGGTACAATGATAAAGATTCGTGAATACAAGCATATTAGCTGGAAAAATGAAATTGGTAAAGAATTTTGAAGATTTACCTTAAAGTCTTGTGCCAAAGCAGAGGCAGCTACCGATGGAGATGTCTTTGAACGCTTGGTGGTGACCTTCTTGAGGCATACACCTCGGTGCATTATGGCAGCCAAGGTTGGAGTGTTGTTGCCGATTGAGGAGATCGGGCCTGGTGGAAAAAGATCAATCGGCTTGCCACTCTTGCTGACCGATGGGGGAACGTTATCGACCTGCAATACAATACAGAAAGTGAGTCATCGATGGAAATAGAAGTGAAAGAATTGGGACATCGGTTTGGAAATACTTACAGTGTTATCAGGAACTTTGTACTGGGGGTCAATCATGCCGCGGTACGTGAGCGCCGATTTGCAGAACAAATGCTCCTTCCATTCTTCCCACCATTGTTTGTACGCCTGAGTGATGAAGAGGGCTGGGATCCACTCTGATAAATCTACATCTGTATCGGCACTCGGTGGCAATTGAGCTACTCGAATCCACTCGAGAAGGTTAGTGATGGCTTCCATGGGTTTTATCACATCGGCATAACAGAGTGCGATCGGCAGCTGTCCGAAAGCTAGTTGACGGGCTAGTGCTGATGGGTTGTAGAACTCATAAGTCTGGTTGGAAGTTTTCCCACTGCCAAATAAATTCACTAGTATAGCTCTGGGAGTGATCAGTGCCATCATTACATCATGATCCTTGTTGAGAGCGTCATTGAATGGATGGAAAACCAAAGGAAACATAGTATGTGGATCTTCATAAGGCATCCACGCTCGCTGCTCTCTGGTCAGGCCTTCGTACAAAGTCTGGAAGAATCGGCTGACCTGGTCTGCGTTGCCACCAGTGCCAGGCAGAACGATGACAGCCTCGCCAAAGTTCAGAGGAGAGCGAGTTGCCGATTCTTCTTCATCTAGTTCGTAATCCTCGGCTATGTCTCTTGGGAAGCGTTGTGTGAAGAGGTTGAATTCAAGACGCTTGTGCATGTGAAGGCTAAGCCACATATTGATAAACCACCAGGGTCCTCCTAGGTTGCCGATGGACGGGCCGAGCAGGAGTTTCCTGGTTACTTGATGAAGGAGGTGGTAAGCCGCGCCAAGCAGGTATCGGCCGAGGGGAAATCGGCCACCATAGGCTAGTCTTTCTGCTGCTGCTAGATAGACGGAAGTTCGTCCTACCGATCGACCACAAAATACAAATTTGTCCAACCACATGTTCAAGAAGCTGGTCCGTTCCTTTATGTTAACAGGGCCTGTTCGTTTGTATTTTTGGATGTACCCTGACCAACCGCCGATGGCACGAGTTTCTACCTTAGCACTGGGTTTTGTATCGAAGAAGTGGGTGCTATCGGTAGAAGATACATTTAGGCCGGTGAGCACAACCACATTGGCAAGTGTAGGGGAAGCAGGGCCGTGGCCGAAGACAAAGGCATTGAGTGTGTCTGACCAAAATTATGATGCAGCTATCAGCAGTGACTCATTTCTATGCATATCGGCAATGGACAACCTGATGCATTGGTCTAGTTTTCTCTCGCCACACTGGACTTCATTTGAGTGGCTGACTCTCAAAAACCAATCCTTCCATCCCACGGTAGGACTGGGCCAGGAACGGAAGGTATCCTTCCACAGATCCAGAGAGAAATTCTCGGCTCTAAAAGGAATTCTGTTTGTTTCTGCATTAATAAGATCGGTGGGATCTGGATCCCCTAACGGACCAAGACATTGGAGGTGTGGCTGATCGGTAGGGATGACAATTTTATTGGATAGATCCTAATGGTTTTGAAGGTAAAAAGAAGAACAAAGAAAAAAAAGAGAGAAGAATATTCAGTAAAATAAATTGCGGATGAACAGGGATATGATAAAAGTATGAGAGGTAGGGTGAAGAACTAACCTCAGGAACGGTGAAGTTGATGGCCATCTCCTCACAAAAAGGGTGATCGAAGGCTTCGATATTGGTGAAGAAGGGGCTTCGTTGGAGTTCTTGGAGATCTCGAACAGCGCCGCCGCCAGGAAGGTGGAGTTGGAACTGTGGAATGATGTGATGGAAAAGGAGTACCCGAGAAGGAACTATTTATAGGACAAAATGGGCAAGGGTAAATCTGACTTATCACTTTGCCGTATCCGTGAAATCCGAGGATACTCAGGAAGATATGGTAACTATTCCCACCGTAATCAAGGGACTGTGCAGGTCATTTGACAGGAAGCGGTCATGATTTAGAGATATTTTATTATGCGAGATTTCCTGGTCGGTCCATCGGCAGCGCCTTGTAACGGTAATATTGCCGATGGACGGATAAAGTGGGGATATCCGTTTGAGAGGATAAGATACTTTACTGAACAGGGCATCCTGGTCAGTCCATCGGCAGGTCTCTGTAATGGTAACATTGCCGATGAGCGACTAAAGTGGAGGTGTCCGTTTGGGAAGTTTAGGATTTCGAGGAATCTGCGGAGGAATCAAACCAGGGTTGTTCAGATTAAGGCTGTCGGTTACCAAATTGGGAGAATTAATTGCGGAAAGGCATCATTAATGCAGAGAATTTCGGAGCATTAATGATTTCATACTCCAAAATTGGGGGGCATGTGTTGACACCGTTTTTTGACACGTACCCAGGATCGGTAAAGTGTAGATCGGCGAAAAGGGGCAATAGTAACTGGTCTGCAGGAGAGTTGCCGATGAGGGTGGTTGCCGATAAGGAGACAGCTGAATGTGGCTAAGTCCATGGGTGGTGATGTGTTTATGCCGATGGTCTGTATCAACTGTTGCTGATGGGGAGTCCGCCGATGATACAGCAGGAAGACTTGGAGGTTGCCGATTGGTCCGTGGTGGTGTCCCAGTTTATCACGGAAGGATAGTTTTATGTTCTCCTTAGTTATTTAAATCGTTTTGTACACAGATTCTATTTAAATTTGGAATTCGAATTCTAGTCGTGTCTGGTTGTAGCTCTTTGAGCAGGGTATAAATGTAGACCCTAGGGCCTTGTAATCGATGAATCTATCAATCAATCAAACACACGTTTTTACTCATATTCCAGTATCTACTTTTTCGACGACTTCGTCATATTTTCCTTTTTCATTACGAGTTCTTAGGAATTCGTTGACTTAAGCTCGGCGTATTCTCAAGTTCCGTGTGAATACCTCTTGGCCGTGGCATCCGGGCGCATCGCTGTTGTCGGGACCAAAGTATTCGAGTTATCACCTTTGCCGATAGTAAGGTCAAATCGGCTGGCATGCCTTAATGTTTAAATCGGGTATTAGCCCTTTGTGTTTGCAGATCAGCTTTTGCATCAACAAGTTGTCTAAAGGAAAGAATCTCACGCTGAAGTTCCACCACTTTGGAGATTGGAAAATATTTAAAAAGAGAACTATTATATACCTCCTTCCAATCTCCATGAACACTCCCTACTTTGAGTTTGTACCAATGTCTAGCTTTTCCTGTTAAAGAGAACGGAAAGAGCTTCCATTTAAGGGTCTCATCGGACATGCCTTCAATGCGAAGGAGGTCACAGACTCGATAAAACTCTCCTAGGTGTGTGTATGGGTTTTCCTCACCTTCTACTGAGAAAGGTTGTTTTTGAACAAATTCTATGTACTCGGGGTCTATCTCAAAACTAGATGCTATGATAGGCTTTGAAGATTTTGGTGGTTCGAGTTGTGTGCCCATAGGTCTATGAAACTGATACATGGACATGTTTGCATTCATGATAGACCAGAAATCAAGGATTAGATAAGAGGAAATAATAGCAGAGATGAGGCAAAGGATAAAAGGAAAAATATATATTTATTTTTATTATTGTTTTTTTAGAAAATGATTAAGCTAGTTCGTAGTCAACTCAGCAACCGTTTCCTCGGCAACAGCGCCAAAAATGCTTGTTGACACTTGCTAATACCACTTGAATACTAGGTTGTCATCCCTAGCATGGCACTAGAGTGTACTATGGTATTTATACGCACACAGATAAATCTGCAAGCGTACGGATACTGTTGTAGCTTTTACCCGGTTAAAGGTTTTATCGTATCCATAGGGAAACGGGAGAACTGATCTACGCTCTAACTTAACCTAGATAGATGGGTAAGTGTAAATAGGAAAGATGGTAGAATTGAATAAGAACAATATTAATGGTAAGATAAGAATGGTGATAGTATGGGAATAGAGAGTAGAGCAATCTAATATATGGGCGATGGTAGGGGAATAGAGAGGATAACTATGGTTTCTTTACTTCAAAGGGATATGTCTATGTCTGGGACGAACCACGTGATAAGAATACACCACAAAGGATGCTTATCCATAGGCCGATAAACCCTACCGGTCCTGCTAACAAGAGGTGGACTATAGGGGACCAACGTAACTATCACCTACGCGGCCTACCACACGATCCAGCTAGACAGGGGATATCCACAAGTAATCTAGGTCTAAGCACCACGCTTACACCTATACTACAACTCCAATCTATAGGGTCCTATAGATTAAAAGTACTCAAAAGAGTTGTGAACTAGAACATACATGAATAGTAATTGCATAATGAAATAGAAGTAGATTGCCAGAGTCATCCCATGAGCAAGCTTGATTAGAGGTTGATCATGGCGAAGTACAACCGGAGGAAGAACTGACAGACCGGCCTCTCCTCCAATACTCCCTCGCTCTCCATCTCGCTACTATCTAGATCTACTCTAGTTTAGAGATGAGAGGAGAGCTCTCATCTCTAGACCCTAGCTTTTGCTTTGTCTATGTAGAGGAAAGGTTATCCTTCGAGGGCACCTCTCAACTCTACAATGAACTTGTTCTCCTCTAGGGGCCAGGGGGTCTGCTTATATGGTCCCCTCAAGTGAATCTGGGCCGTCGGATCAAACCGACATTGATTGAATGGTTATCCTTGATCCTTTAGGTTGGTGAGTGTAATCCACGAGACGAGTCCTGATTAGACTCTGGGACAGGGCGGGCGCCCTAGGGGGGAGGGTGGGCGCCCTGCCCCCAGGCCCAATCGCCTCCCCGTTCGTTCCCATGGCTTATGGAGTCTTCTAGATGATAGAAAATTGCGCGGCACGTTAATATCTCTATGTAAACCCGACGTATGGGCCTTTCTTCCATATTTCCTGATAACCCCCTACAGAAATAGACAAACACCAAAACTCATGGAATTCTGTCAGATATAACCCTAAGTTTGGGTGTTGGTTGTGTTTGGATCCTTTTCTTTATTTATTTGTTTATTATATTTGGTACTTAAGGACCGTCAACAGTACGTACTCCTTGGGGATGAGCTTATTATCGAACAATAGATGGAGTTCTTCTCAAATGCTTAGGTGATGATGAGGCCAAAAGTTTGATGGGAGAAATCCATGAGGGAGTATGTGGAGCACATCAGTCCGCTTTTAAGATGAAATGGATGATTAGGAGAAACGGGTATTATTGGCCAACCATACTCAAAGATTGCTTTAAATATTTCACAGCATGTCAAGGATGTCAAAAGATTGAAGAAAATCCTAGAAGGTGGCATACATTGTAAAGTGAGGCTTTATGGTCATATCGGATGGCATGTCATGGGTCGACTAAAGTTTCACCTTATCAATTAGTGTATGGACACGATACAGTGCTACCATGGGAAATTAAGACTGGATCTAGGCGACTATCTTTTCAAGACCAGTTGGCTGCCGATGACTATGCTACTTTGATGAAAGATGAGTTAGACGATTTAGCAGGGCATCGGCTGAGGGCTTTGATAAGTATAGAAGAAAATAAAAAGAGAGTTGCTAGATGCTATGATAAAAAGGTAAAAGCTAAGGAGTTTGCCGATGGGGATTTGGTGTGGAAACTAATATTACCGATTGGGACTAAAAGTTCAAAGTTTGGTAAATGGTCTCCTAATTGGGAAGGTCCTTATCGGATAAATCGGTCTGCTCCTGGTAATGCTTATATTTTGGAAACTCTCGAAGGAGTTGAATTTCCTAGAGCATTGAATGGAAAATATTGAAAGAAGTATTACCCAAGCATATGGGTCGATGCATGACAGTTTAAGTGCCGATAACACTCCTATCGGCTGGATTAAAGTGTATCTAGGACTGAGTATGATGTTTTAAAAGGATGCCGATAACATTCCTATCGGCTAGACCAAAATAATTAGAAATTTTTGAAGGCAGAACAAAACACGTCGCCGATGAAGAGCTTATGCATTCAGTAGAGTTTGGATAGCCGATATGGCGCGCAGACAAATTTGATGGGCTTCTTCTATCTCTTTGATGTCTTCATCGGCAGAGCCCCCCAATGGCTTCAACTTCTTCTTCATCTACAATGCTTTGCGGGCTTGGATGTTTTGTTCTTGCTGGAGGGTCTTGATCGTTTCGGGCAGCTGACTTTCCTCATGCCGAGCTTGAGAGAGGGCCTCTTCTACTTGCTTGAGCTCTGCCAGTAGGGCTTCCCTTTTTGCCGATAGATCAGATATCTTCTGCCTTAGTGTCTCCCCTGAGGATTGTAGGATGCCGATGCTCTTGTGCTTCTCATCGGCAAGGCGTTTCACTTGCATTACTTCCTCTAAGAGTTGGGCATGGGTGGCTCTATCGGCAAGGCGTTGGGTGGCCTTTTGGTATTGAAGCTGACGGCTCTCCAAGTGAGCAGCCTAAAAGAGGATTTCTTCGAAATCGGCAGGAATTTGACCTCTGAGAGCTTTGAACAAAACTTTGGTTGGGTTAGAATCATCAACTAATTGAGCAGTGTCCTGATGAAGCAGGGCCAACAGATCTTCCAGCTTTGCTCTGATTTCTGCAGATGAAATCCCCACTGCTTGGGAAGAACTTGCTTTCTCGCCTTCGTCATCAGAAATTTTGATGGCAAAGGAAAACAAGCTGTCCGGAGAGTCTTGTTCCTGGAGAAGAAATAAGATAAGTTATTTGATGATCAAGTATTAGTAATATGAAAGATAGAGATCAAATGATTTACTTGTTTTAGAGCTATCTCTCGCCTCTGGCTAGTTGAGGCCGATGGTACCATAGGTTGATCGGCCGGAGCTGCCGATGGGACAATGTGAGCTAAAAAATTAACAGGGATAATTATAAGTTGGAAAGATAAATCCATCGGCAATGATTTCATAGACAGTACTTTACCTTGAGGGGGTGTAGCAGTTATCTGAATTGGGGAGACTACCTATGCTATGATTGAACCCACTGGATCGGCAGTCTACTCATGTACATCGGCTGATGTCTCTTCTGGCTGAGGTGCTTCTTGCGGCTGAGGTGGAGATGGTGCTTGTTGTGTCTGAGCTTCTGGTGAAGAAGGGGGCAATTCCACATGAATCAGTGACCCTGGAGGAGGAGGAAGAGGCGCTGTTGTCTTCTTGCATTTTGCTTGTGACTTGGTGCTTTTGGGGCCTTTTCTCTTGACCTTGCTAGACTGGGGGCATCGGCACTCGCCTTGGTACTTCTAGTCTTTGCCGATCTGCCAGTTTGCTGATGCAACAACGAAAGTTTCATAAGTACAATTGTAACAGAGTATTGATGAAATTTTGGTTGAAACAGTGAAAGTTACCGATGAAGTTCCCATGGCAGCCGATGTATCCTGAAGAGACTGTGTAAGTATAGAATGGAGTCGGTGTAAATTGAAGAAGTCAAGAATTTACCTTGAAAGCTTGTGCCAAAGCAGCAGCAGCGACCGATGGAGATGTCTTGGCTCGTTTAGTGGTGACTTTCTTGAAGCGCACGTTTCGGTGCATTAAAGCCGCCAAGCTTGGTGCATTGTTGCCGATCAGAGAAATCGGGCCCGATGGGAGGAGTTCGATCGGCTTTCCGTTCCTGCTGACTGTCGGTGGTGTATCATCGACCTGGTTAAAAGGGAGAAAGTAAGTTGCCGATAAGAATGAAAGTAATAGAATTAAGGCCTCGGTTGAAGACTTACAGTGTTCTCGGGGACATTGTACTTGGAGTCAATCATACCGCGGTATGTAAGGGCCGATCTGCAGAATAGGTGTTCTTTCCACTCCGCCCACCATTGTTTGTATGCCTGGGTAATGAAGAGAGCTCGGATCCAAGCCGATAAGTTGATATCTTACGTATCGACATTTGGTGGGAGTTGAGCTATTCTGATCCACTCGAGACCGCTGGTGATGGTCTCCCTTGGCTTCACCACATCGGTGTAGCATAGTGCAATCGGTAGCTGTCCAAAGGCCAGTTGATGGGCCAATGCCGATGGGTTGTAGAACTCATAGGTGAGATTGGATGTCTTCCCACTACCGAAGAAGTTTACTGGTATAGCTCTCGGAGTGATAATTGCCATCATCAGATCATGGTCCTTGTTGAGGGCGTTGTCGAAGGTGTGGAAAGTGAGTGGGAATTTGGTCTCTGTATCTTCATAGGGCATCCATGCCTGCTGGTCTTTGGTCAGACCCTCATAGAGTGTCTCGAAGAATCAGCTGACCTGGTCTTCATTCCCACCAGTACCAAGTAAAACTATGGCAGCTTCACCATAGTTCATAGGGGGGCGAGTTGCTGATTCTTCCTCATCCAGTTCGTAATCTTCGGCTATGTCTCTGGGGAAGCGCTATGAGAAGAGGTTGAATTCAAGCCACTTATGCATGTGAACGTTGAGCCACATGTTGATAATCCACTAGGGACCTCCCAAGTTGCCAATGGATTGGCCTAGCAGGAGTTTCTCAGCTACTTGGTGGAGGAGGTGATAGATAGAGCCAAGCAAATATCGGCCAAGAGGAAATCGTTCACCATTGGCCAGTCTTTCTTCTACCGATAAGTAAACGGAGGTTGGTCCTGCCGATCGACCGCAGAATACAAACTTATCGAGCCACATATTCAGAAAGATGGCATGTTCCCTTTCCCCAACAGACCCTGTTTTTCGGTACTTCAGAATGTACCCAGACCAACCACCGATGCTGCGAGTTTCTACTTTGGAACTAGGCTTATTATCAAACAGGTGACTATTATCGGCAGTTGATATATCTAAGCTGGTGAGCATGAGTACATCGGCAATAGTAGGAGAAGCAGGACCATGGCGAAACACGAAAGCATTAAGAGTGTCTGACCAAAAGTACGAGGCAGCTATCAGCAATGACTCGTTCCTCTCCATATCGGCAATGGATAGCCTAATGCACTGGTCCAATTTCCGTTCTCCCTATTGGACTTCATTTCAATTGCCGATTCTCAGGAACCAGTCTTGCCATCCTTTGGTGGGGCAAGGCCAGGAATGGAAAGAATCTTTCCATAGATCTAAGGAGAAATTTTCAGCTCTGAAATGGATCCTATTTGTCTCTGCGTTTATCCGATCGGTGGGATCTGGGTTTCCCAATGGACCAAGGCACTGGAAGTGAGGTTGATCGGTAGGAATCACGATCTTATCGGCTAACTCCTAAAGGGTTTTTAAGGATGAAGGAATAGAAAAGAAACAAAAAGAAAAAAGTACTCAGTAAAAAGATTCGCAGATGAACAGGAGTACAGCAAAAGTACAGAAAGAAGGGGGATGGTAGGTTGACCTCAGGGACGATGAAGTTGATGGCCTTTTCTTCCCGAGGAGAGGGAGAGATCGAAGACTTTGAAGATTGTTGGAGGAGGTCCTTGCTAGAGTTCTTGGAGTTCTCAGGCAATCCCGCCATCAGGAAGGTGGATTTGAGGCTATAGAATGACAAGATGGAGGAGGAGTACCAGAGAAGGAGGTATTTATAAGACAAAAAGGGCAAGGGCAAATCTGACTTATCTCTTTGCCACATCCGTGAAATCCGAGGGTGTTCAGGTGGATGTGGTAACTATTCGCACGATAATCAAGGGATTGTGCAGGTGATTTGACAGCGAGCGGTGAAGATATCTTACTGTGCAAGATCGCTTGGTCGGTCCATCGGCAGTCCTCTCTAACGGTAATATTGCTGATGAGCACATTCTGGGGAGATTCGGTTCGGAAAGTTGAGGAATTCGAGGAATCTGCAGGAGAGTCGGGATGAGGTTGTTTAGATTTGGTAATTAATTATCAATCAAGGGAAGTAATTGCGGAAAGGTATCATTACTGAAGAGAATTTTGGAGCATAAATGATTTTATACTCCAAAATTGGGGGCATGTGTTGACACCGTTTTTGGACACGTATCTTTGGATACGCACTTGGAGTTAATGAAGTGTAGATTGGCAGATGGGGCAATGGTGACTAGTCTACAGTGGAGTTGTCGATGAAGGTTGGTGCTGATGGGGAAACAACCGAATATGACCAAGTCCAGAAGTGGTGATGTGTTCGTGCCGATGACCAGTGCTAGTGTTTGCCGATGGCTGTAACAGGCAGTCTGCCGATGACTCTAAAGAAAAGTGCGGAGGTTGCCGATTGACTCGTGGCAGTGTACGGATCGGTTACGGAGGATGGTTTAATATTTTCCTTAGTTATTAGGATTCGTTTTGTATACAGATTCCGTTTAGTTTGGAATTTTAGTTCTAGTCGTGTCTAGTTGTGGTTCTTTTGAGCAGGGTATAAATATAGACCCCATGGCAATGTAGAGAGACATCTATCAATCAATCAAACACAAGTTTTTACACATATTCCAGCATCTATTTTTTTGGCGATTTCGTCATATTTTCTTTTTACTACGAGTTCTTAGCAATTCGTCGAGTCAAACTCGGCGTGTTCTCAAGTTCCGCGTGAGCACCTCTTGGCCGTGACATCCGGGCGCATCGCTGTTGTCGGGACCAATGTGTTCGAGTTACCACCTTTGTCGATTGTAAGGTCAAATCGGCTGGCACGCCTTAACGTTTAGATCGGGTATTAGCCCTTTGTGTTTGCAGATCAGCTTTTGCACCAACAGAAGCATTGAAAGATGTTGAGTGGGTTAAAGCTATGCATGAAGAGCTTAACAATTTCATGAGAGATCAAGTATGGGAATTAGTTTAGAGGCCTAGTGATCATAATGTCATTGGTACTAGATGGGTCTTTCGCAACAAGCAAGATCAAGATGGGATAGTTGTAAGAAACAAAGCAAGATTGGTAGCACAAGGCTATACTCCAGTTGAAGGTCTTGACTTTGGTGAAACATATGCCCCGGTTGCAAGACTGGAAGCAATTAGGATCTTGTTGGCCTATGCTTGTGCTCATAACATCAAGCTATACCAAATGGATGTCAAGAGTGCATTTCTCAATGGCTACATCAATGAAGAAGTCTATGTTGAGCAACCACCCAGTTTTGAAGATGATAAGAAACCCAACCATGTTTACAAGCTAAGAAAGGCATTGTATGGTTTGAAGCAAGCACCTAGAGCATGGTATGAGAGATTGAGAGACTTCTTACTCTCTAAAAGTTTCAAGATGGGCAAGGTTGACACCACTCTCTTCACCAAGAAGATTAGCAAAGACTTGTTTGTATTGCAAATCTATGTTGATGATATCATATTTGGATCAACCAATCAAGAATTTTGTGAGGAGTTTGGAAACATGATGGCTAATGAGTTTGGGATGTCAATGATTGGAGAGCTTAGTTACTTCCTTGGTCTTCAAATCAAGCAACTGAAGAATGGCACATTTGTGAGTCAAGGCAAGTACATAAAAGACATGCTCAAGAAATTTGGTATGGATGATGCAAAGGCAATTAGCACTCCAATGGGAACAAATGGAAGCCTAGATAGTGATACAAGTGGAAATATGGTGGATCAAAAGTTGTATCGGTCTATGATTGGGAGCCTACTCTATGTGACCGCATCAAGACTGGATGTCATGTTTAGTGTATGCATGTCTGCAAGATTCCAAGCCTCACCAAGAGAAAGCAATTTGAAGGCAACAAAGAGAATATTGAGGTACTTGAAGCATACACAAAATGTTGGTTTGTGGTATCCCAGAGGTGCAAAGTTTGAACTTGTTGGATATTCCGACTCGGACTTTGCGGGATGCAAAGTTGAGAGAAGAAGCACATCGGGCGCATGTCAACTATTGGGAAGATCACTTGTCTCATGGTCATCCAAGAAACAAAATAGTGTTGCACTATCAACCGTCGAAGAGGAGTACATTGCGGCCGGTAGTTGTTGTGCACAAATCCTATGGATGAAGGCAACATTAAAGGACTTTGGAATCAACTTCAAGCAAGTGCCAGTCCTATGTGACAATGAAAGTGCCATGAAGCTCAACAACAATCCAGTTCAACACTTAAGGACAAAGCACATAGATGTCTGCCATTACTTCATAAGAGATCATCAACAAAAAGGGGACATTTGCATTGAGAGTATAGGCACCGATGATCAACTTGCCGATATATTCACCAAGCCACTTGATGAGAAGAGGTTTTGCAAGCTAAGGAACAAATTGAACATACTTGACTTCTCAAATATGTGTTGATGCACCCCATTATATGACATGCCTCTCCTTCAAGCAAAGCAAGGTAAAATTGTTTGACATGTCATCCATCCTATGCTAAGGACTTGTGTAGTGAATCTAGTCATTCCTTACATGTCTTAGGTTCATTCATGAAAATCAAATGAATTTGATGCTTGTATGGTACCACTATTGCTTCTATGTTTTACATGATCTAGTGGTAGCATATGACATGTTTTTGGGCTTGCAATCCTAGCGTTTGATCTATAATATGAGCTATAAGTGTTTAACTCAACATGGTACAAGATAACCCTTACTTAGAGGTGTGAAGAAGCTTGTCCTTGGATCAAACCGAGTTAAATATCTTAGGCATGTAATCTAGATTGGACCAATTTAGTAAAATGATCTCACTTCACACGGTCTCACAGTAACCTATCTAAACTTTGAGCTCACCTTTTGTGGTCATTGATGACAAAGGGGGAGAAAATTTCCTAGAGATTTAAGATAAGGAAGTAACATGATAAAAGAAGGGGATCAATTAAAATTTTGAAGCACACAAGTAGGGGGAGCAAGCTCATAAACTTATATGTTGCATTTGTTTGTGCATCACATATGTTTGCTTGCATTTGCATTAGTTTTAGAAGCTTTCTCTCAAATACCTTGCTTGTGTGATGTAAGCTAGTTGTAAGTTTGATTGATGAAATGAAAAACTAGCATACATAGGTAGTGCAACTAGACTTTTAGTTATTTCACAAGTGGTACTAGAACATTGTTTATAATGTTGATCTCACTGGGTGTTCTAGTTTTGATAATGTCTAATTACTAATGGTGCTAAGGATGGTGTATATTGGCAACTCCGATTGGTATCACGCTTCAAAGGTCCATTCTTTACACCTTAGCATCATTTGGTAGAAATTGACTCCTATATTTCCTATTCAAGCATATGTGCAAGCTTTCAAATCCAAACTCTTAGCGCATATGTAGGCGGAGCAATTGCTACCGATTTGGGTTTATGAAACTTGTCCATAACCTTTGCACATGGTAAAATGCTTGGGCAAGCAACATGAATCCAAGAAAATTTTATTGAAAATCTTTGTAAAAAGGGTTGTCATCAATTACCAAAAAGGGGGAGATTGAAAGCCCTAGTTTGGTTTTGGATAATTGATTAAACCCTAGTACTAACCTCTATACCAAGTGTGTGTAGACTTAATGAGGTTGCTACGTGCCAAGTGATGGAGCAAGTGATGATCATGGTGATGATGGTGATGACCATAAGATGATCAATTGCTCAACTTGGAAAAAGAAGAAAGACAAAAACAAAACCCTATGGAGATCAAGGCAAAGGTATTGCTTAGGGTTTTGGTTTTAGTGATCAAGACACCATAGTGGGTGTGATCACATTTAGGATAGATAGCCGTACTATAAAGAGGGGAATTCTTTGGCTAAGCGGTTATCAAGTGCCACTAGGTGTCATTGTTCATGTGCATGCATTTAGAAGCTAGTGAGCTAACTTAACACCTTCAAAGAAAAATGATTATGAAAATGCTAACACACGTGCATTTGTTTGTACACACTTTGTGGTGTTGGCACACTTTGAGACGGAGGTGGAGTTTGAAGGGTAGAGAGAGGATGGGTTTTGAGAAAATGATCGTGAAAATGTTAACACACTTCAGCACTTTCTGAGAAAATGAAGTGCATATTTTCTATTGCGCCGGTGGGAAAATTTGGAGAAGTCACGGCACCGGACGCTGGCCACTGAGGCACCGGATGCTGAGTCTGTGCGTTCGGTGTAGTCAGTGCCTGGCCCAGCTAGGGTAAGGCACTGGACGATAGGCACCGGACGCAGGCTTGTGCGTCCGGTGGTACGTGTCCGGTGTGAGGTCCGTTTGTTGACCTCCCTGGGTTTAACTCCGGTGAGCACCAAACGGTCCGGTGCTCAGCGTCCGGTGACCCTGCGAGTTTTCAGACCTCTCTGAGTTTAGGACCGATGTGCACCGGACTCGTCCGGTGGCAACTTGACTGCGTCTGGTGCTCTACAGGTTACCATTAGAGATCGACGCGTAGAGTTCGTTTAGCTGACACGTGGCCGTTTCTGGAGCACCGGACGCAAGGGTTGAGCATCCGGTGCCTCCTGAGTAGCGTCCAGTGACCCCGCAGTTTGCCCAGTGAAAGAGCCAACGGCTCTATTTGTTTGAGGGGTTTATAAATACGTGTTTGGCCGGCTTAGGGCTCAACTCTTGGCATTCTAGCATACATAACATCCTTGTGAGCCTAAGCAAACTCCTCCCACTCATCTCCCTCATAGATTAAACATCTTTGTGAGATTGGGAGTGATTCCAAGTGCATTTGCTTGAGTGATTGCATCTAGTGGCACTTGAGGATCGTTCTAGCTGTGGTTTTCTTGTTACTCTTGGTGGTTGCCGCCACCTAGATGGCTTTGAGCAATAGAGGACCTTTGGCACGAGTTGGTGATTGTTCGTGGCCATCTCCCGGTGATTGTGAGGGGTCTTGTACCTTCACCGACGGAGAGCCAAAAGGTAACTCTAGTGAATTGCTCGTGTCACTGAGTTACCTCACTTGTGGGTCGGTTCTTGTGGTGTCCTAGAGAGGACGAGGTTTACGCTACACCTCTTAGCCACCGAACCATCAAGTGTTGGTCGACACAACAGGGACGTAGCGTGCCGGCAAGCACGTGAACCTCAAGAGAAAATCGTGTGTCTCCATTGTGATTGTTCTTTGGATTTCTCCTAGTGACTGGACTTCATATTATTCATTGGTTCATCCCCTCTACATGGTGGTATAAAGATCAAACCATCTCTCTTACTTTATTGCAAACTAGTGTAGCTTACATACTTTAGGTAGCTCTCTAGTGTAAGTAGAGACATAGTTCTTGTGTGCCTAGTGATCATATCAACTAGAATTGTTGGATAGGTGGCTTGAAAACACCCCTTTAGAGCTAGAGCAAAAAGCTTTGCTTTGTTATTTACTAACCTCTTGCTTTAGTGAATTTGTAGAATTTTTAAATAGGCTATTCACCCCCCTCTAGCCATATTAGGACCTTTCAAGGGGCAGCTGAGGTAACGATTCTTCATTCCATCACAAAGATTGAGGTATACTCCACCTACAATCTTGGAGCCTCCAACCGCTCCCTTCTTCCTCAAGCAGAACAAATAGTGGAAAAGATCGAAATGTGGCTCAATACCAACAAACGCCTCATAGAGGTGAATGAAGGTCGCCACGAGGAGAATGGAGTTCGGGTGCAGATTGCAGGTCCCGATCTCATAGTAAAGAAGTAACCCTTGAAGAAATGGATGAACCAGCACCCCAAATCCCCTCTTGAAAAATCTTCAAAAACGACAATCTCACTGGCTCGAGGATCTGGGTAACTTTTCCCTTCCGGCGCCCTCCAGCCTCCGAGCTCCTGATTGTGCAGAAGCCCCATTAGGTCATTGAGGGACCTCGTGGTGCTTCGAGATTTCTTCCACTCCTTGGCCATCATCTCGGCCCTTTTCTTCGAGTCGCTCTTCGCCATTTCTTCTATCTAGAGAGCTTTCAACTGGGTCTCGAGGAATTGGTGGTGATGAGGAAGACGAAGGCAGGAGGCAGCAAGGGAATATAGGCAGGATGCTGGTATGCAACTGCTGGGTAAAGAACAAGGATACACCGCCGGATCCTTCCCACTTCCCGTATTTTGGGAAGTGGGCGGCCTTTGCAGTGGTAGTGGCGTTTCGGTTTTCAAGTTCTATCGTAGTAAATTTGGTTGCCTTTTTAATGATTAATGATTTTCTATGCTTGGTCCGTGTGATGAGCGGCTGTACGGTTAGCAGGCACCCCTTTTCATGCAGCAGACTGACAAGACGGCATGACATTTCGTCACATCACAAATTAATGAAGAGAGGTGATATTTCCCAAACCCAAATAATCAATTTATTTGGATTCAAGCTGAAAATCCGGGGACTGTACCGACCACCGAGCATAATATGCTCGGGGACTGGTCGACGAGCCCGCTCAAAAGTAATTTGGGGACTGTACTGACCACCGAGCATAATATGCTCGGGGACTGGTCGACCAGCCTGCTCAGAAGTAATCCGGGGACCATAACGACCACCGAGCATAATATGCTCAGGGACTGGTCGACCAGCCCGCTTAGAAGTAATCTGGGGACTGTACCGACTATCGAGCATAATATGCTCGGGGACTGGTCGACCAGCCTGCTCAGAAGTCATCCTGGAACTGTACCGACCATTGAGCATAATATGCTCGGGGACTGGTCGACCAGCCTGATTCATTCACAATATAGGGATTGTACCAACCACCAAGCATGATGTGCTCGGGGACTGGTCGAATAAATTCATTCATCTGGGAAATGTGGATTGCACCAATCACCAAGCATGATACACTCGGCGACTGGCCGGTTCGTTCGCATGTGTTGGAGGGATATTACTATTTTTTAGACCTTGCTACAAGGTTCATACTTTGCCTTCCAGCAAGCTCGGGGACTACATCGGTGCGATGCATCTGGAGATGCATCTCAGTATCAGATTTTCTATGTGGTTTTTTCTCTTTGGACCCTGGCACCACGCGCCTACATCACCTACTACCATGCTCAGGAACTAAGTGAGCACACTTCACCTTGCGGTGAATATGCTTGCTTTTTGAAATACTATACTTTTCAGAAAAGTAAATTGGGCAGACTTCATCAGGAAAGAAATCTTTTTTGATTAATAGCACCATGCATTATTCGAACAACCTGCTTCTTCGATGTCGATGTTGATCATCTATCTTTTGAGTTGGTTAAAATACCGTTGCAACTATTTGGTTGATTTTCTTGTTGGTTGAAGACGTCATGCCTCACTGGTCGAAGAAGCTCAAGACGGCGTGTTACCTTATAATACATGGAGCTCGGAGACTAGCTATGGGGGTATAACCCCTATACCCTTATCGCTAGACTTGGGCCAGGAGACTTGGCCCATCGTGAGACAGATTCGGGGCTTGATCCAACTGCTCGGAGTTTCACGCAAGGAAACAAGACGTAGAGATCAAGCAAGATTCTGGTCGGTTAGAATAGGAATTGATATCGTGTTATCTATGGCAATTGTAACCGACTAGGATTAGTTTCTAGATCTGTAACCCTGCCCTCTTGACTATATAAAGGGAGGTAAGGGACCCCCTTAGACAATTCAATCCAATACAGCAATACAATCAGACGCAGGACGTAGGTATTAAGCCCACACGGTGGCCAAACCTGGATAAAATCCTTGTCTATGTCTTGCGTGACCATCAAGTTCGTAGCTTTGCACACTTGTCTACCGATAAACTACTATAGTGGGTATACACCAAGGTAGACTACCAACTAGCTTTTGTCAATATAAACTGGGTCAAACCTGGTGAGAGGAGATACTACGGTATCGACTTCGTGAACGATGCTGAGAAGAAAGTACAGATCATACAGCAACACATGAGGGCCTCGCAATCACGACAGAAAAGCTATGCCGATAAGAGGGGAAGGCCACTGGAGTTTGATGTGGGTGACTATGTTTACCTCGAGGTTACACCGATGAAGAAAGTTCAGCGCTTCAGGGTTCGTAGTAAGCCAGCACCTAGGTACGTGGGGCCGTATGAGATAATAGAACAGAAAGGCCTTGTGGCCTATAAGATATAGTTACCTGAAGAGTAGAGCTTTATCTTTCCAGTTTTTCATGTATCCTAGCTAAGAAAGTGTCTGAAGGTGCCCGAGCAAAGGATTGAACCTCGGGGAATCAAGATAAAAGCAGATTTGGAATACAAAGAACAACCCATGGGTATAGTAGATACCAAGGAGCGGGTAACTAGAAATAGAGTTGTCAAAACCTACAAGGTGGTGTCGAGTCATCATGATGATAGAGACGCCACCTGGGAGACCGAGGATTACCTAAAAATAGTTTACCCAAAATGTCATAAGAAATGGTTAGTAACTCAAAATCTCGGGACGATATTTCCCTAAGGGGGGAAAGGTTGTAACACCCTAGGTGTTAAGCATGCACTTAGTCTCATAAACTACTCATAAGCACTCTCATCAAGCATGGGCATGTGCATAGCATCACATGAGCATGGTAGCATTCTAAGTGTGATTTTATGTGCTTGATTTAAATGAATTAAATATGACTAATTAATATGCTTGCTTCAAAAAAAATACTTGTGATGACCAAAATGGGTTGAGCTATGTTTTAGAAGAATTAAGAATAATTTTGTGAAATTTTTGGAGCTCTAGAATTAGAGAAATGATTTTTATAAAAAATTCCATAGATAAATTTATTTAAAAACCTATAACTAGTTTTATTTTGTGATTCAAATTCTGTATGGAATTTGGACTTGCACTTTGAAGCAAAGTTAGAGTATTTTGTGGGGAACATTTCTTATTTTTACCCCAAATCCTGAAAAACTTTGCAAAGGCCTCAACATTTTCATTAAAGATTTTGAAGGAAAAAGAAATTCAAAAAAAAGAAAAGGGGACAGGCGCTGCTGGGCCGACCCGCCTCCTTTTCGGCCCACTCGCGCGCGCAGCCCAGCTCCCCTCCTCCCCGCACCGGCGCATCCTGCCTTCCCCCACCCGACGCCGGCCACATGGCGGCCGTACATCGGCGACGTGGTCACGGCCGCCCGGCTCCGACCCGCATGACCCGGTCGGGATGCCACCCCGCACCCCCAGGCACCCCATTCGCTCTGTCTCCCTTTCCCTCGCCCTCAGCCACTAACGCTCCAAGCTTCGCCGCAGCGCCATTGCTGGCCGAGCTCCGTCGCTCGCCACCGGCCGTTTCGACGGACCATCTTCCGTGCCGAGCCCACCGTTGTTCGCTATCACCGCGGTAAGCCCATGCGCACGCTCAACCGAGGTGGTCAGCCTCCGTGCGACCACAATGGCTCGCTGGAGTTCACCTGACCTCGTCGTAGTGCTCTGCTGCGCTAGAGCCCTCTCTTCACTGCCCCTTTATGTTTGTTCTTGTGCGCGTTGTGTTCGGGATGATCTGAGCGAGCTCCGACGACACTGAACGGGCGCTCTACCCCGCCGGAGTGGCCTTGCCACGGTGACCAGCGCCGCCGTGCCGCCATGCACACCAGCGAGGGTGCTCTGGCCGTTCCCCGGCCAAGCCAAGGGCACCATCGGGTGCGCCTCGCTGCGGGGAACACGTTGGTGCTCATCCCGCGGCCGGAGGCCTCACCGCCGGCGAGATCCGCTCGTCGGAGGTGCCCCCTCCTCTCTGTCGCGCTGACTAGTGGGGTCGGGGGACCACTGTCAGCCACAAGGGGGTTGGCTTGGGTAGAGATCTAGGTGTCTCTAGCGTTTTCCAGCGCGGATTTGAAAAAGAGATTTTGAAAATGTTTTTTCAGAAATGTTTTAAATCGTATTAAATCCATATCTTGAGATCTATATCTCCAAAAATGTTGAAATAAAGTTTGACATGTTCTATTAATCAAGATCTACAATCTGGTGCCTTTCATGTTATGTTTGTACAACTTTTCTGTGTAAAAATATTTATTCCATGATTTTGCTGTTATTTAGAAAATGTATAGTAAATGGAATATAGCTCAGGAAAAGGTAATTTTTGTTTTGCTAGCTTTGAATGGATGTGTAGTCTCTGGGAAAAATATGTAAGACAATATTTGTTGTATAAATTAGCTTATGATGATTTAAATGTTTGCATAGCAGTTGTTTATGATTTTTAATAAATAATTGGATCATGCAATTAATCTGGAAATTTTTGTGGACATTTCTTATGTTAAGAAGCAATTTATAAAAATATGAAATCTGTTGTTTGACACTTTATCACCAGTAGGGTATTTACACTTAATTATGTTAATAAACTTGTGATTTTTGTGTGGGCCATGTTACCTGCCCAAATGCTATGTGTCGAGGGTATCAGTAAGGGGTACCCTAACCGACGCACATAACGAGAGCACCCGCACATGAATCGAGGCCCCTGACTCGACGCCCCCCGATCGCATGTACGGTCGTCAAGACAAGACGACGTCCATAGCCTCGAACACGGAAAGAGCGTCGTGCGAATCAACTAGGGCTCGATCAAACAACAATCGTCGAATATGGTAACTGGCTCGTACGAATCGACAAGCCTCGAGCGTAAGGACGCTGCCCGCCGCCAGACGCGGGTACAGGAACTAGGGCATTTAATGCGCCTGTCGCGTTCTCACCTAACCTGACAATCACGGGAAGCGTGATAGGGAGCAAGCACCCATCCAATCGCCCCTTTTTGCACCCTTGTCCACCGGATTAGTCAGAGCGTGACAGGGCGCAGCAAGGCGGACGAGACGTCTCGTCACGACCCCCCTCAAGACGCCCAAATTCAGCGCTCCAGCCAGCAGAGCATGTTCCTTCCCTGAGAAGGGTCAGGCGGTGAAGGATAGCACCCCAACCACTCTGACGCGACAGCAACCATGACGTACAGGCGTGCCCACGGTTGAGCCAATCCAGGACGACATACGGAAGCCGGATTCAGTGGCACGCGTAATCAACATCCAAGTACTATGTAACAAGACAGCTCGAGGCCACGCCGGTACGGAAGCCTCTAGTAGGTCAGCGCGCCATGCCCCTATCGACCCGTACTCTGTCACCTACGCATGTAACCTAGGTCTCCGCTTGGAACAATAAAAGGGGAGGCTCAGGAAGGGATAGGGGACAAGACATACGTAGTAGAGCAACCATACTTCATCTCCATCCACCCACAACAGCAACTTGTATTCACCCCTGTACAAGCACTTAGGTGCAAGATAATAGAAACATCTGCCCCCCGCTGGACGTAGGGCCTTCTCTTGCCCGAACCAGGATAAATTTTTGTGTCTTTCTTGCATCACCATCTGGAAAAGGGGAACACGCACTAGTTTTACTCGTTGGTGTGACCCCCCCGTGGGGAAAGCACCGATAGTTGGCGTGCCAGGTAGGGGTCCTGCGTGTTTTTTCGCCGATTTCCCATCTCTTTCCAGATGGCCACTCTAGTTTCGCCGATTCCACGCTCCACGGTGATTTGGTTTGGGTGCCTCGAGTTCATGTCTATCGGTTTCGGCTACGACATGATCCTGCTCTCGGTCAAAGGACCGGAAGGAACTTGCATTGCGCCCGCACGACTGAGGGCTCCAAGACGGCCTCGCCACCATGCCTCCCCGCCCAAGAAGAGGCATGGACAGCGCTGCCACCACTTCTCTGCCTCATCACAGTCAACAGCTCGTACCAGGCGGGTGGTGATGCAGGAGCCGACAACCCCACGCACCGGAGCCGCTGGTACGACGGCCCGACGTCACGAGGATCGCGCGGCGACGTTGGGAGACGACACGCCTCACGTGCTCCCGTCCCCCACGACGCTGCTACCACACGAGTTGTTCGCCTCAAGAAGAACACTCCCATTCGGCCTGGACAACGCCACAGCATCGCTCGCCATGACGATATCTCTGAGCGCCCAGACGTACGTGGAGCGACCAATGGTCCTCCCACGTGACGTTGGAGCGCAGCAGCAGGCGGCTGAGTTACCGGATTTCTCCCAGGTGCGAGGCCTCCGACGCCTAGGACCTGGGAGATACACAATCACCTCGCTCAGGCAGCAGCTGCTAGAGGAAAGGCGTGGATGCTTCTACACCGCCGAGCCAGACCCCGACTCGGAATCCGACAGATACGACCCTACTAGGGAATGCTTCAACATCGACGGGGAGGTAGAAACCACCGACGAAACACAAGACGCCGTCGCCGGCGGTCGAGCCCCTGTAGCAAGGGAGGACCCCAGGACGCCTGGGAACGACGGTCGGGTCGACCCCCCGCCGCAGGAAGACAAAGCCGCACAACTTGCGCTGTTACGGGAGCTCAGAGCAAAGCTCGATGAAGATCACGAGCGCCTTGTCCAGCTCGAGCTGGTCCTCGAGCAGGACCAACTACAACCGCATGGCGGAGGCACCCGCATACGGGCTTGAGAAGTACATTGACAGATCGTCGGGGACGGGGAACCAGAGCAACCCATCAGCCGCTTCCCCCGAGCGGGGCAGAACGTCATGGCAGCGACGATGCTGCTATGTAACATGCCTGAACCCTCGAACTCCCAAGCACGGCAAATTCGAGACGAGATGCAGACTCTGCTTCAAGTAGCGGCGGTTCAGCAGGCCGAGAGCTCGGCTTCTTGACGTCGAGGAGCAGCCACGGAAAGGCGTGACGAGCCGGTCCATCAGCAACCACCCCCTCGAGGAAAGAGGACAGCGCCTGTCCAAAACCACCCCGTCGATAACCAACGGCGACATGACGCACGACACGACATCAACGAGTATCGTCGCCGTCGACATGGGGATACAGCGCCCACCGCGGCGGGTGATACGACAGCGACGAGGACCGGATGGCGCCAGAACCGCCAGGCCCTCGCGTTTTCAGCAGAGCGATCCGCAGCACGCCGTTGCCCAGCCCGTTTCGACCCTCGACTAGCATTGCTAAATACAACGGTGAAACCAAGCCAGAACTGTGGCTGGCGGACTTCCGGCTAGCCTTTCAGTTGGGTGGCGCTCAAGGGGACGATCGAGCCATCATCCGATAGTTACCGCTTTTCCTCTCCGACACCGCCCGCAGATGGCTCGAGGAACTCCCAGCCAACCAGATCCACGATTGTACCGATTTGGTCAGGGTATTCGAGGGCAACTTCAAAGGGACCTACATACGGCCTAGCAACTCATGGGACCTCACCAAGTGCAAGCAGAGATCAGGAGAAACTCTCCGAGAGTACGCTCGACGCTTCTCGAAGCAGCATACCGAGCTACCGCACATCCCAGTCCACGACGTCATCCTGGCCTTTGTCTCGGGCACCACCTGCTGAGATTTGGTGCGGGAATTGGGCCGAAATCGTCCTCAGACCATCGACGAGCTAATGGACGTGGTAGCAAACTATGCTGCAGGGGAGGAAGCGGTCGGCGCTTTCTTCAGCTACGAAGGAGACAAAGGCAAGTCGCCAGCCGATGACAATGATGGCCCTAGTCGAGGGCCCAAGAAGAACAAGTAGAAGAAGAAAGCATGGCCGTTCCAA
This sequence comes from Sorghum bicolor, assembly GCF_000003195.3. Lineage (NCBI taxonomy): Eukaryota > Viridiplantae > Streptophyta > Magnoliopsida > Poales > Poaceae > Sorghum > Sorghum bicolor. Next base: position 27,520,889 of record NC_012879.2, read on the forward strand.
CGGGAGGCCCTCGATGACGATCTCGTCGCTGCCATGGAGCGTAAAAAATCTCGAGGACCCCCTGAGGGAGCCATCATCGACAAGATGCTAATGATCCCTGTCCTTACCACAAGGGAGGGGCAAACCACAAGCTTGAAGACTGCCGTATGCTGAAAAGACACTTGAACGGCCTGGGGTTTAAGAAGGACGACCAGAAGAAAGAAAAGAGCGGCGACAAGGGGGATGACAAAGAAGACGAGGGTTTCCCAGCCGTCCATGACTGCTACATGATTTACAGCGGACCCTCGACGCAGCTAACTGCAAGGCAGCGCAAGAGGGAGCGCCGTGAGGTCTTTGCAGCAAGGAAGGCGGTGCCCCAGTACCTCAACTGGTCGAACACCCCCATCACCTTCAATCGAGACGACCATCCCGACAAGGTAGTCGACCCTAGCGTCTACCCACTCGTCGTCGACCCTATCATCGTCAACACTAGACTCTCGAAGGTGTTGATGGATGGCGGCAACAGCCTAAACATCATCTACCTCGAGACCCTCGATGTCCTCGGCATCGAAAGGACACAACTCCAACCAAGCGCGGGCGGTTTCCATGGTGTTGTACCAGGGAAAAAGGCGTTGCCGGTAGGTCGAATCGACCTACCGGTCTGTTTTGGCATGGCGGCCAACTTTAGGAAGGAGGTTCTCACCTTCGATGTGGTGGGATTTCGAGGCACGTACCACGCCATCATCGGGCGCCCGGGCTACGCAAAGTTCATGGCTATCCCCAACTACACTTACCTGAAACTGAAGATGGCCGAGCCCAAGGGGGTCATCACCGTCAGCTCCTCCTACGAGCATGCGTACGAGTGCGACATCGAGTGCGTCGAGTATGGAGAAGCCATCGAGAACTCCACCAGCCTCGCTTCAAAGCTCGAGGCCATCGCTGCAGAAGCTCTAGAGCCCAAGCGTCACGCGGGCAGCTTTGAGCCGGCAGAAGGCACCAAGAAGATCCCGCTCGACCCCAACGGCTCCGACGGCAAGGTGCTGACGATCAGCGCCGACCTCGACCCCAAATAGGAAGTTGTGCTCGTCGACTTTCTCCGTGCAAATGCCGACATGTTTGCATGGAGTCCCTCAGACATGCCAGGCATACCGAGGGAAGTCGCCGAGCACTCCTTGGAAATTCGAGCCGGTTCCAAGCCAGTGAAGTAGCGGCTGCGTCGTTTCGACGAGGAGAAACGCAAGATCATTAGCGAGGAAATCCACAAGCTTTTGACGGCCAGATTCATCAATGAGGTTCACCATCCCGACTGTTAGCAAACCCTTTACTAGTTAAGAAAAAGAATGGGAAGATGAGGATGTGTGTTGATTACACGAGTTTAAATAAAGCATGTCCAAAAGTTCCTTTCCCTTTACCACGCATCGATCAAATTGTTGACTCTACCACGGGATGTGAAACCTTTCTTTCCTTGATGCATATTCTGGTTACCACCAAATAAAAATGAAAGAGTCCGACCAGCTCACGACATCTTTCATTACGCCTTTTGGAATGTACTGTTATGTAACCATGCCGTTCGAGCTCCGAAACGCTGGAGCAACATACCAGCGATGCATGCTCCACGTGTTTGGCAAGCATATAGGATCGACGGTCGAGCCATACGTCGATGACATTGTAGTCAAATCGAGGAAACGAGGCGACCTGATTCAGGACCTCGAGATCGCCTTCGGTTGTCTACGCGCCAACAAAATCAAGCTCGACCTCGAGAAGTGCGTCTTTGGCGTGCCTCGAGGCATGCTCTTAGGGTACATAGTCTCCCAACGTGGCATCGAGGCCAATCTCGAGAATGTCTCGGCCATTGCGAGAATGGGGCCGATTCGACACGTCAAGGGAGTACAAAAAGTCACAGGGTGCCTGGCGGCACTAAGCCGCTTTATCTTGAGGCTAGGAGAAAAGGCGTTGCCACTGTATCGGCTCTTGAAAAAAACTGAACATTTCTCGTGGACCCCTGAAGCCGAGGAGGCCCTAGATAGCCTGAAGAAAACGTTGACCTCCGCCCCAGTCCTAGTCCCACCTCAGCCCGCAGAACCTCTGCTTCTGCACGTCGCTGCAACGACCCAGGTTGTCAGTGCGGCGGTGGTGGTCGAAAGACAGGAGGAAGGACATGCGCTGCCGGTCCAAAGGCCGGTCTACTTCATCAGCAAGGTGCTATCAGAAACCAAGGTACCGTACCCACAGATCTAGAAACTAATCTACGCAGTGATCCTCGCTCGACGCAAGTTGCAACACTACTTCCTCGGTCACCCTATCACGGTGGTCTCGTCCTTCCCCTTGGGAGAGATCATCCGAAGTCGGGAGGCCACAGGCAGGATCGCCAAATGGTCAATCGAGCTCATGAGCACCCCGCAAAGCCATCAAATCTCAAGCTCTGACGGACTTTGTCGCGGAGTGGACGGACTCCCAGCTCCCCCCGACTCAAGTTCAAGCGGAGCTGTGGACGATGTACTTCAACGGATCTCTCATGAAGACGGGAGCTGGGCAGGTCTGCTGCTCATCTCACCCCTCGGCGTTCATATGAGGTATATCATCAGAATACATTTCGCCGCATCTAACAACGTCGCGGAATACGAGGCCCTTGTAAACGGGCTGAGGATCGCCATCGAGCTAGGAGTTCGGTGCCTCGACGTTCGAGGCAACTCTTAGCTTGTCATCGACCAAGTAATGAAGGCCTCGAGCTGCCACGATCCAAAAATGGAGGCATACTGCAAGGAGGTACATCAACTCGAGGATAAATTCCACGGCCTCGAGCTTGTCCACATCGCCAGATGCTACAACGAGGCGGCCGACGAACTTGCCAAGATCGCGTCAACTCGTGGCACGGTCCCGCCCGACGCATTCTCGAGAGATCTGCACGAGCCATCCGTCGACTTGAGCTCAGGGGCTGACATCGAAACCGCCGCCCCTCATCCAGCCGATGCTATCGAAGCCCTAATAGCGGCAGCAGAAGTAATGAAGTGGAACAGTGTCTCGGTCGACCGTTCGACTGGCGCACGCCGTTTCTCGATTGCCTGATTCGATGCGAGCTACCGGAAGATCGATCCGAGGCTCGCCATATCGCTCGACGTGCCAAATCATACGTAATCTACGGCGAAAGCAATGAACTATATCGACGAAGCCTGACCGGGATCTTGCAGCGCTGCATCACCATTGAAGAAGGTCGAAAGCTCCTTGAGGATCTACACGTGAGAGCTTGCGGCAACCACGGTGCTCCACAGACCCTCGTAAGTAACGCTTTCTGACAAGGCTTCTACTAGCCAACGGCCGTAGCTGACGCCATAGAGCTCGTGCGCTCGTGCCACGGGTGCCAATTCTATGCCAAGCAGACCCATCTTCCCGCTCATGCTCTCTAGATGATCCCCATCACGTGGCTGTTTGCGGTATGGGGTCTCGACCTCGTAGGCCCTCTACAAAAAGCGGTAGGAGGGTACACACATTTGCTGGTGGCCATCGACAAATTCTCCAAATGGATTGAGGCTTGACCCATCATGAACATCCGCTCTGAGCACGCCGTCCTCTTCTTCACCGGCATCATCCACCGGTTTGGGATACCCAACGTCATTATCACCGACAACGGCACCCAGTTCACCGGCAAAAAGTTCTTGGACTTCTGTGACGGCATAACATCCGTGTGAACTGGTCTGCAGTAGCTCACCCTCGAACTAACGGCCAGGTCGAGCATGCCAACGGCATGATATTGCAAGGGCTCAAGCCAAGAATCTACAACCGGTTGAAGAAATTCGGCAAGAAATGAGTCGAAGAGCTCTCTTTGGTTCCATGGAGTTTAAGGACGATGCCTAGCAGGGCCACAAAATATATCCCATTCTTCATGGTCTACGGCTCCGAGGCTGTGCTTCCAACAGACCTAGAGTATGGGTCACCCCGACTCAAGGCCTACAATGAGCGGACGAACAAGGAGACTCGAGAGAACGCGGTCCACCAGCTCGAGGAAGCTCGAGACATGGCCATCCTCAACTCCACCAGGTACCAGCAGAAGCTTCGACGCTATCACGACAAGCATGTGCGCAAAAGGGATCTAAACATGGGCGACCTCATCCTACGGTGGCGGCAAAGTAACCAAGGACGCCACAAGTTGACTCCACCATGGGAAGGCCCATACGTGGTGGCCGAGGTCCTGAAGCCAGGGACATACAAGCTCGCGGATGAAAAAGGGGCGGTCTTCACCAACGCGTGGAACATCGAACAGCTACGTCGATTCTACCCCTAGAGTTTCGATGTTTTTTGTTCCCATGTACATTCTATACCAAGATCCCAAGAATGAATGCATAAATAAACGAGATCCTTTCCTCAAGTAATTTACTTTTTTACTGGTCAAGGTCTCGACATTAGAAGGGAGTACCAACAATGACCCATCATAGTCAATACTCCCTCGGGGGCTAGCAAGGGGACCCCCCCCCAAGTTCCTAAAATCCGAACGATTTTTTCTTTCCTATAAGTAAACCCCGCACGGTCGAGTAGTAGAGGCACCTCGAGCCCCTTAAGGGCCATGAGATGACGAGTGTAAGAACCCCTATGCCCTCGGGCTATGGTAACTCTACTCGCTCACTCACCCTCGAGGCAATCAAGGTCGCCTTAAACAAAAGACCAAGTGAGGAATGCTAACGTAGGCAGAAAAGGAAACAAAAGGAATCTCAAGCAAAAAAATAAGCAAATATTGACAAATCTTATAAACCAGTTAAAGACATAGTGTTTACATAAGACAAATACTTTACAATGGACCTCGACGCCTAGAACAGGCTCGCAGGCCTCAGTCCGTGTCTCGGCCCTCACCACCATCGTCCGCGCCAAGGCTAGTCTCAGGAGGAAGCACTTCTGGCTCAAACAGCTTCGCCAGCCTTTCCCCAGGGACCTCCACGTCGTCGATTAAGGCATGGAGCCTCTCCTCATTCTCGGCGTCGGTCTTGGAAATATCAGTGACGAAGCCATGGTACACCACCTCCATATCGTATGAAAAGCCCGAGCAGACAATCGCCATTGCTCGCTTCACCCCAGTATGAAGGGCGTTGTGGCAGAACCTCCTAAGTGTTTGGGCCCACCGACACCTGTCATTGTCCTAAGGACCTCTGACGGTGATGCCGGGAGTCCTCCCACTTTAGAAGTCCGATGAGCATTGCTGGGCGCTCATACCACTGCTACCTGTGGCGTACCAAGCTGGCTCGTCCTGACCCCTGGTAATGGTCAAACAACGAGAACTGTTTCTTCTCGCCCTTACAGGGTAGCAAGTGGCCACTTTAACACCAGGATCATCCGTTGCGAAGGTAAAGCAGTAACTCAACAATACAAGACCAAAATAATATTTCAGAGTGAAACAGCGGAAGTATTACATAACTTATTTTACAAAAGAAGTTCTTCCAGATAGTAGAGTGTTATTACAAGCCTGGTCCAGCGGAGCAACTGAAACTTTAGTACAGACAGAACAAATTTACAGACCCTGCCCATGGGTCACGCTCACTCTTCTTCGTCGTCAACCTCGACGACGGTCACACAACAGGGTCCGAAACAAGTCGGCTCCTGAGCTTCACCTGCAACAGGGGTATTGAACCCTGAGTACGGGAGTACTCAACAAGACTTATCCGACGGAAAGAGGGGAGAATTTAGGGATGCAGGCTTAGGGTAGACAAGGGGTGGCTGAGCAAGGAGCCAAAGTGTTTTGCGGAAAAGCTTACTAGTAGTGCATCCTTATTTTCAAGTTTTACCCTGAATTCCTCCCTCGCGGAGGCAGAAGAATTCGAGGATAGTCTAACTAGTTGTTCCCCACAGACGAATCCGTGAGTTCCTAGTCCTATCATTAAGTATTATTTATCGATGGTCATAGCTTCATGTCGCTAAGAGTCCGGGAATTGGGATCCGAACCTCATGAGACATTTTCCCCTTTCTCAGTTTATCACTTAGTTGCATATTTAACTACGATGAGGGTCGAAGGAATTGAGTCTCCCAATCGGGGAGCAACGACGATTCGAATCGCTTAGCAATCCAGCTGGAGTTCCTAACCACCCGACATATGTAGAACTAAATCTTGCATATGTCAACCCAAATCAAGCTCTCCCCAAATTTGACCAGGTTCGCGGCACCCGAGAGCACAGTACTCCACCATCCTACAGCCGATCTAGATGTTTTCCGGTCATCTCAGATCCGTAAGGTGGGTACACACTACTCTCGCCATCTTTCCACTCCCAGTGCGCGAGTAGCTGTTCGCGTCGAGGGATCACAAGACTGGGCTTACCGTAGGCAAGTGGCTAGTACTATAAATTCTCAACCCAGCAGGCCATCAACGGACCGGTCCTTAACCGACACAGTTGGAGACACTACTTTAAGACTCCATTCTTAAAGCAAGTCCACCGACCGGTCTCAAGTTGAAATATCATTGGCCATAAGTGTATCCCACAACAACCCTTCAAACTTTCTTGTTTGAAAACCTATCTAGTAGCAGGGCTAAGCATCGCTACGCAGTTTTAAATTAAAACAGGTGTCAAGGACAGGATATAGATATCAAGGTAGTAAATGCAGCAAGTAGGTTAACCCAATTCTCAACTACTTAATGCAGCATTTTCAATTCATAAGTGATAAAAGATTTAAAACACCCAAGGAGGGGTTAATGCATCCGGGGCTTGCCTTGGTTGCAGGGCAGAGAGGGACCCTCGGAGACTTCCCAAGTCTCGGATCCGACTTCCTCGAACGGAGCACCGACCTCAGGGTTCGGTTCAACGGGCGCTCCTTCGGTCACGGACACTATACGCAAAATCATGAATGCTTATGATATGCGTATGGCAATTATGCAAGATGGACCGAATTAAGTACGATTTGCTTATTTAATGCAATACAGAATTGTCACTAAATAAAGTTGTTTAATAACTTAATAATTTTTACCCAAGAGGTTTCATCTGTAAACTAAGACTATACTTAATTCATAATTATCTTACATTAGGTAATTATTAAACCTATTTACCTTAATTAATTCTTAATTAATTACTAATGACAGTAATTAAGCATTAAGGCTAAATAATAATTAAATGCCAAGGGTCATTAGGGTTAATGACCTCAGGTCATCACATAATCCAAAATCACTCAACCCTAATTATGAAGATTTAATTAATTATTATTTAATGGTTTTGGAATTATTACTTAAGTACTAAATAAGGGTTTATTAGTATTCTAATCAAACATTATCCAAATGTCATCAAATTTTGTGTGGAGCCAGGGAATAATATTCAGAGGCTCCCCACAATTTTTGGTGATTTTTGGACATATAAATAAATTATTAAAATTCCTAGAAGTTTTATTCATTAATTAAAAGAGCAAATTTTTACAAACATGCAAACTACCAGAAAACAGAATCCACTATTTTTCTTGTGTTCTACCCACCTTATGGAACCTATACAAAAACTTTCATCATTTTTGGATTAGCACCTGATTTATTACACAATTTCAAACATCAAGTAATTTTAATCAAAAAGGAAAAAGAAAAGCAACACTGTGCGCAGGCGGCCCACGGGGGCACGGCCCAAGTCGGCCTGGGAGCGATCTCCCGCGCGGACTGCGCGCGCCGCGGCCCACAACCGCGCTGCGCAGGCGGCCCACTGGTTCGGCCCACACCCGCGCCGCGCGCGTCGCCCCTCCTCTCACGTGGACACTGACGAGCGGGCCCCGCTCGTCAGTTCCATCTCCCTCGCGCCCGGCGGCCTTGCCGCGCTCCCGGTCGCCGCTGGCGAGGTTCAAGCCCCACACCAGGGTGCGCATCAGTTGCGCTTCGACCTTGCGACCCCATAGGTACAACTCGAGGACACTCTACCGTTCTCCTCCTTCCTCGGCCACGCGAATGGCGGGCGGCCACCCTGGCCGGCCGTAGACCGGTCCTCGGGGCTTGGTAGAGCACAAACCAACAGGTTCGGGAGGGCCAGGAAGGGATGGGGATCATGGTGCTCACACCACCACGGCGGAAGACACAACCGAGAAGCTTGGCGACGGTGGCCGTGCAGTCGGGCGGCGCCCCGGCTCCGGTGAGGTCGTCTCGGTGGCCCTGTTCACGTCCAAGGAGGGAAAACGAGCGCATGAGCACCGGGGAAACAAGAAGAGCTCGAAACGACCGCCTTCAAGGCGTGGTACCGACTGGAGCAGCGTGTCCACGTGAAGGATCCCTCGGCGGCGACCCTGGCCGGAGTTGGAGAAGAGCGGCTCGGGAAAGGGCTCTGGTGGGTTAGCGCTTGCGCTTGGGGGCGCAATCGGTGGCTGGGCTCAAGGCGGAGTTGCTGGGGTGCTCACTTCGCGTGGAAAGGCAACGAGGAGGACGAATTTTGGCGGCGGATGGTGGTGGTCGGCGGCGAGGTTCAAAGGAAGGAAAAGAAACACTCCGGCCGTCCGAGGTCTTATCCAAGCGGCAGAGCAGGGGATGTGGATGAGGCCGTCCGCGCGAAGCACAGCAGCAAGCAGCTGCGTGGCCAGCTGCGTGGCGTCGCGCGCGGAGGCGGCGCCTGCCCGCCCTGCAACCGGGGTGGACGAGCTCGTGATCCCCTGGATCACTGTAGCTCCCCCTTATCTCCTCTCTTTTGTCCCCTTGCGAAAATCAGCCAAACTTTGAACTAAACTCCAAATTCCACCAAAACAAAAATTGTGCCAAATTTTATAAGCTACAAAACCTATTTAAGAGTCCAGAACTAATTTTGAGTGTAACAGGGTGAATTTGACCAAACAGTTTGAAAATCAAACTCAAATCAAAGAAATTCCAAATTTTTGAATTGGGGCAAAACAGAATTTCCAAAATTACTTTTGATTTTGTATAATAACTTGAAAAACTCCCAACATGAAAGTTGCTCAACTTTTTGTGCTCTACAACTTTCATGTTGACCATTTTTCAAAATTCCAAATGGATTTTGAATTGGCGGTTTAAGTTGGAAAAGGGGACACTTTCTGGAAATCTGTATTTTCAAAATTACTTTGAATTTTGTATTGAAACTTCAAAAACTCAAAACACCAAAGTTGTACATCTTGCCAAGATTCACAACTTTGCTTTTGAACTCAACCTCAAATTTTGCTTAGTTTTTAAATTAAACAAAAAGGGGCAAATCTAGGATCCAGAAATCAGGGTTTTCCCCCCCTTAGCTCTTCGGAAATCTTTCACCCTAGGGTTTTAGCATCCAACACAAGCATCCAAACACAATGTAAGCACAATTTAATTCCCTAAGCACAAGCACTCAAAGTAAACTTATTTTAAATTGATGCATACTAATGTGCTTTAACAATTATGATTTGCAATGCTCATGATGACATGATCCGTTTTTAGTAACCGTAACATCAGGGATGTTACAGGCGTCCCGCACCCGATCCCTCAGCGTGGCGCCTAAGTAACACAGCTGATCGATGTTGACACTAGCTAACACCACTTAGATACTAGGTTGTCATCCCTAGCATGGCGCCAGAGTGTACAAAGGTATTTATAAATGTAAAGGCTCTTTAGAAAATAATCTATTCTATCGCAAGCGCACAGATAAAACACCTCATTGTAGCATTTCACCAGGATAAGTATTCCAGGTATCGTTATTTATAATTTTGCTCTAGGGATCTAAAGAAGATGGAATTAAATCAAGGGACAAAATCTATCAAGGCATAGACTAGAGATAAACTTGCAAGAACATGATTACTAATGAGAAACTCGTCACACAGTCACTTACTTTAGCAGGGGGTAAACCATAAAGATAATGATAATAAAGTATAAGTTCATGGGTAGATAACACAGCGATTAGAAAATAGACTACTCCTCATATATGTAGGTGATGTCGGATTAGCTAGAGAATGGATTCTAAGTTATCTACTAACTACTAAGTCATAATCTACTCTAGTTATCTACAAGATCATATATAGCATAAAAGACTCTTCATTCATGTATAAGGAACATTGATAAAGTAAATCAGAGCATCGCATGACTTACTCCACAATACCGGTTCTGCCTGTCCTATCAACGGAGGGTGGACTATATAAGAATCAACGAAGTTGTCACTATCGCGAACTACCACACGACCCGGCCAATAGGATACTTTTGCAGATAAATAACATCTAAGCACCACGCTCACATGTGATCTATCACCTAACTCCCTCGCGACAAGAGCTAAGCGCTTTGCAAACTTATACATAAACTCATTATCAATTAGAACTATATCAAATACAGAACTAGAGCAAACTAAGAATATAATAATTAAAGACATAATGCAATTAGAACAAAGAATTAGAGAAAGATATGAATAATACCAATCTTTATTACCGAAGATCCGAATCCAGAGCGTAGTGCTCTACTTCTCTAATTGCTATCTAATCAACCTCTAAACTTGAAGGATTAGGGAGTAGCTAATTCTAATTCTCTGTGGGAGAGAGATCTAAACCCTAACTTTGATGGCTACCTCTGAATAATGATTTCTCCTCCTCTCCTCCAGGGGCCAGGGGGTCTGGTTTTATAGTCCCCTCAAGTGAACGTGAGCCATTGGATCAAACCGACATAGATTGTATGGTTTAGATTGATCCTTTAGGTCGGTGGAGAGTTGTCCCGAGAGAGAGAGTCCTGATCCAACTCCTGGCCAGGGCGGGCGCCCAAGGGGGGTGGGCGGCCGCCCAGCTCCCAAGCCCGAATCGCGTCCCGTTCGTTCCCGTGGCTTCTGGATCCTTCTAGATCAAGGAAAATTGCACGGCACGTAATTATCTCGTTGTAAACATGACATGTGGGCCTTCTCTCCCTATTTTCTGATAAACCCCTGCAGAAATAGATAAACACCAAAGCTCGTGGAATTCTGTCAGATAAAACCCTAATTCTAGATGTTTGTTTCATATTGATCCTTTTTCATGTTTATTTGATTATTAATTTTAGTACTTAAGGACCGTCAACAAACTCCCCCAAGCTTACCCTTTGCTCGTCCCTGAGCAAACAGCTAAACTCAGACGGATCAGGAGTTGCTTCGATGTTTTCTTTCCTGACAGGCACACATGCTTTTACATAAAAATTCTTCCAGCTTATAGTGAAGTGTTATGGAGTTTAGTACCTGCACTTAAATCTTAAGTGAGTGAAAGACAAAATAGTTAAGTCAAGCACTATTCCTCCTGTTTATTCTTCACCTTTGTTCTAGAGTTTTTCATAAGTTTTCAAAATAAAACTCAGAGTTCCCAGCATTGATTCTCTCAAGTCTCTCTATATGTGGTATTTGTGGATCCTTACCATAATGTCACTTTCCTATAGCTAATGGAATATTTAAGTGGAGCTCATAGGAGTGGAAAACAGCTCATACATATGTTGTCTAATCGAGCCATGGATCCAAAGGAACTCAGCATATAATTAAATCAAGATGTGCATGTGTGATGGAGTAAATGATAGTGATGGTGAAAATGCATAAGTGATAATAAAACTTAGTTCTCATTGCTCCTCATATTGCTATCTCTCCTCTTCTTTTTGATCTTTGCTTTGGGAGAACATGGGCTATCTTTTTTTTCTTTTTTCTCTTTTTTTTTCAGGTGGGTAATAGATACCCCTAATTCTACTGTCGGACACTTGTCCATTTTTTCCGCTCAAGTGGGCATCTTTGTACCCCTAATTCTACTTCGGACACTTGTCCATTTTTACCTCTCGTCTCACTCTTTTTCTTTCTTTCTCTGAGGTTCCGGGCACTTGCCCCTTTTTATTTCCTCGTATATTTTTTTTATAACCCATGCCTCTTCTGCATTGAATCTTTTTAGAGAGAGAGAATAACAATATTTGGGACAGTAAGTGATAATATATTTTTAGCAATTTTAATGATTGATGATGAATGCTGTGGTAGATGTGTGCAAGTGAATATCTTAATTTAACGACATGAAAAGCTCCTAAGGGTCTACACAGCTCGATCAAACTCAATTTGAATATAGTGAAAGATGTTATAGCAAGTATGGCTGTGGTAGGTAGTTTGTTATGCTAGGAACTCATCATGTGATTTGTAAGTTTTCAAAATAAATCTCTAGAACTTAGTGTAGTAGGAACAAGATAAACAGTAGCTCAACTTTATATCATGCCTTTCTCTTACCTAGACTTTAGTTTTATGCTTCCCAAAGATAGTAATTTCAGTTTTAGTAATTCCCGGAAGAACTCTAATATAAAAGCTAGGTACTTGTAAGTAAGCAAACAGAGCAACTATTCATCATTTCCATCATGTATATTTTTGGTCTTTTTGTTTTTTCTAGAGATTAAACTTAGCAGGAAAATAAAGCACACTTATCTACACACTCTTTTTATTTTGTTTTCATGTTTATAAAGTGCAGTGAATTAAAGCAAGAAAATATTTATTTGGTTTTCTAAGTTTTTCTTTTAAGGAAAATTAAATACTAGAATAGAAAATAATAAATAAGAAGAGCAAATATAAACTTACTTGATAAATTGGGGAGGAACTCCCCCAAGCTGGATGTTGACGTGGGTCTTACCCGATGTTCCAGAACCGCATCATGGTTGTGACGTTGTCGTTCATTATTGTTGTATCTTGTCTCAGCTCTTCTACTGCAGCGGCATGGTCCTGGTTCCATTTTTGTTGCTCTTCCAGGAGTCTTCCATGTTCTGCTTGCGTGTTCTGGATGTCGAGGAGGGTGTTGTCGGTACGAGTGAAGAAAGCACCGGCCTCTTGATAGTAGTCATTCGTGAAAGCGTAGGAGGCGTCGGAGTATCGTCCTGTATCAAATTGGGGCGGAGGTCTGGATCCTGAAGCTCCATATGGATCAGTGGAGTACCTGCCCGTATGAAAAGGCGGGTTTGTCCACTGGTGATCTTGGCTCTCCGGCCATGTCTCCTCTGTTGGCTCTTGTGGTTGCGCATGTCGAGCCCATGGGTCTCGAAGGACTCGTGGATTGTAATCGCAATAATGCAGGTGCGCTGCTTCTTCTGGTCCAGGGTCAGCTCCATACCAAGTGCGTTCTCGGTGAGTGGTTATCCTTTCAGATGCCACTCGCTGTGGAGTTCTCTGGTTCACTGGTGTTGCTGCAATCTCAATCAAAAAGTTTTGCACAGAGTAGAGGCCAAGGTTCGGGTTAGGTAACCGAATCTTGCCTTTATCATCATACAGCATGTACATTATATTTCCCTCTTTCTTTAACATCCGAGCTTGTCTAAATGTGTCATAGCCATGATAAATTCTTAATTCTTCTATGAAGTCCAACGATGAGTTTTCTAGTAAGTGAAGATTAGTGGCTAGACGAGTGATAAGTGAAGTACACCCTACTGGTCCCTGCAGACTAGGTATACTAAGCCAATGTGAAACTAATAATGTAACAGGTGAAGTGGGTACTTTACTAATAGCAGCATATAAAAGTTGTAGATCTCCTACTCTTACTTTCCTAATATCGTCACGATAGAAAAGATTGTACCCAAGCCATTTGTGGAACATCCTAAGAGTGGGGTGTTCCATGTCACTGGTTCGGGCTTGACTGTAAAAATTATCTCTAGATATTTCTCTCCAAAACTGGTGTCTCTCAAAATTGGGTAAATCGGAGTCAATGTTCATAATGCATCTTGAAGAGAAACCAAGATGGTCGCTCAGCTCTCTCCAAGACAACATAATTTCTTGTTTGAACATCCGAAAAACAATTCCCCCCTCATAGTATTGTAAAGTGCAAAGAAATTCGAGGGTGAGAAGACGAGAACCCAGCTCAGTTATATTCCAACAATTTGTCCAACCCATCATCTGAAAAATTAAGTCAAATTCAGTGTCCATACCTATTTCTCGTAGTAGGATTGGATCGATAGTAGGGGTGTGAATGAAATCTTTGTTCTTCAATTGCTGATATACTTCCTTCTCTCTTCGGGTCTTCAGTCCAAGGTCTCCTATCTTGAGAAGGACCTTGATTTGCTGGCCTGATGAAGATGATGGAGCTTGTGTGGGTGTCGGGTCGACGCTCATCTCTGATGGCTGTGAGGAGTGTCGGGTTGAACTCCTTGTACCAATGTTCTTGATAGCCTTTCCTGCATTCTTTACCTTCTTAAACATCCTGCAAACAAAAGTTGGCAAAAACACAACTAGTGGAAAATGTGAGATAAAATGTTAGTGGTTATCCGTCCGGAGTGTCAGTAGTCCAGGGGTTAGTTGTTCAAGATAATTTTTTCTATTTTAGCAGAGCCTCCCCCATAAACAACTTTTACTTCCGCTTGGACAACGGGATCACTATTTGCTAGGTGACAATCACTCTCTCAAAAGAACTCCAACCTTCCCTTCCACTCTCCTCTTTCTCTCTACTCTCTATTCTCTTCATTACTAGAACTCCTTCTCGGGACTGAAACTTGTGTGGTTTTCTGAAGTGTTTGTGTGAAGAGAAGGGAAGCTGGAGGTGGCCTTTTATAAGCTGAGCAGGGGACAGGGCGGGCGCCCACCCCTGGTGTCCATGCTGGGTGTGCCTCCTCCACTTGCTTCCTTGCTTTGATCTCACGCAGAATAATGTTGTGTTGGTGGTGGTTGGACGGTGGAAAGATGTCAGGTGAGTGGAAACATATTGGTGGATGAAATTATGTGATGGGATGTATGTGAGGTGAAGTGTATGACATGTGGGACCCAAAGAGTGTGGGTCATGCTTCTAGAAGATCAATATAAATAAATATAATGCAGGAAAATCTATAGGAACTTAATGAAAATGATAATGGAAAATATTTTTGTGCCTCCATAGGTGAGTGGAAACATATTGGTGGATGAAATTATGTGATGGCATGTATGTGAGGTGAAGTGTATGACATGTGGGACCCAAAGAGTGTGGGTCATGCTTCGAGAAGATCAATACAAATAAATATAATGCAGGAAAATCTATGAGAATTGAAACTTAATGATAATGGAAAATATTTTTGTGCCTCCACAATAATTAATAAATATGAGTTGTTACACACCACGAATATTATTTATATGGGGCTTTTTGATTATTATAATAATGCCATAACTAATGCAAGAATTAATTATGCAAGAATTTAAATATGAGAAAATTAATAATGCGGGTAAATACCGATTTACCTCACGGTGAGGGTTTGGGATTTTTAGGTCCCCCAAGCTGGACCTCCAAATCTTTTAATCTTCTGAGTTTCCTTCCTCCGGAGATGGTGTCTCCAGTGGTTCTTCATGAACTTCCTTCACTGTATTGTCTCTCTCTGGTCTGGGTTTGAATGTGAAGTGTTCTTCTTGACCGTTTATGTTGAACTTGATTTCTCCTTTTCCGACATCAATGTGGGCATTGGCAGTGCTCAGAAATGGCCTTCCAAGGATGATGGACACTTTCGAGTCAGGACTCATGTCCAGTACTATGAAGTCTACTGGCACCAGGAAATCTCTGATCTTGACTGGAATGTTCTCGGCGATGCCCAGCGGGTGTCGAACCGATTGATCCGCTAGTTGTAGGCACATTGATGTTGGTTCTAAGGTTGCATGCTCAAGCTTTTTGTAGACTGATGCTGGCATCACACTGACACTTGCTCCGAGATCACAAAGTGCATTGTTGAAGTGTTGGTTTCCGATCGAGCAGTCAATAGTGGGACATCCGTGGTCTTCCTTCTTTTTTGGTAATTTGTTGAGGATGGCCGCACTACATTCTTCTGTCAGCTTGATAACCTCAGTGGTGGGCAGTGGCCTCTTCTTGTTAAGAATATCCCAAACTGCTCATCTGACTGCAGTCCTCTGTTTCTTCAGGGAAATCGCAAATAGTTGGTGTCGTAAAAATCTTTCCTCATTTCTCCAGTTCTTGGCGGTTGTAGCAGATCTTCTGCTTCAACTGGGCTTTCTTCTTCTATCACTGCTGGTTGCACTAGTGCTGATGTTCTTTGTTTCTCTTTTGGGTATGGTGGATCTCTGGTAGCTTTACCTCCTCTAGTTGTTATATTCTTTACCTGCTCAAGGTTAGTAGCAACAGGCAGTGCAGCAGCTAATTTTATTAATTTAAGCTCTACCCTTTTATTAAGAGTGTTTTGCCCATCAAAGGCAGTTAGTAGAAAATCCATTTTATTGTGTATATTTTTTAGAGATGATTCATTTGTATCTAGCCTTTGTTTAACTTCATCATTAATTTTAGTTTGTTGAGCAATTATCTCTTTTAGTAAAAGTTGCTTGAAAGTATTACCTGAATTCATACCTTTGCTATTGGGTTGACTCGAAGTTGGTTGATATTTGTATGCTGTCTCAATGGCCCTTTGATCTTCTTTGAACTTGGTCCTCTAGTCAATCCAATGGAGCAAATTTTCCATCTTAGTTGATAATGCTTTTACTTCTTCTGGTATTTCTTCAGTTTGATGACATTGTTGAGCTTTATCTTGGAAACAGCTTTGGTTTTCTGCTATCTTATCCAAAAGTATCTCTGCTTTTCCAGTTGTAAGCTCCAAGAATGATCCTTTAGGAGATGCATTTAGGCACTCACGAGCCTTCTGGGTTAATCCATGGTAGAAGGTCTGCATAAGTAACCATGTGGCCATTCCATGGTGAGGACAATCTGATACGTATCCTTGAAAACGCTCCCATGCTTCTGAAATGGCTTCTGTCTTCTGCTCTTGGAAACTGACAATATTTCCTCTTAAGGCAGTTGTTTTGCCTATAGGGAAAAACTTTGATAGAAAGGCATCTGACAAGTTCGTCCAGTTGTTGATATTATCTTGATGAGTGTAGAACCACTTCCTCGCTTTCCCTTCTAGTGAGAATGGAAAAAGGCGAAGCAGTATGACGTCTTTGTCAACTCCGATGATGTGGATTGTGCTTCCAATCTCTAAGAAATTCTGCAAGTGTGCACTGGCATCTTCATGTGCCTTTCCACTGAATTGTGTAGCTTGCACCAAATTGATGAGGCTTGACTTGAGCTCAAACTCAGGTGTTCCTTCTACTACAAATCTTGGACCGGTTGGAATGTTGTCAAGACTTGGAGCAGAGAATTCTTGCAAGGTCTTTTGTGCCATAGCTTCAGCAATTGGTAGCTAGCTTCTTCTTCGCTTGATTGATTTGGTTCTGATGATGAAGAGTTGAATGTACCCAAAGTCAATCCTGTTATACCCTGTATAAAAATATAAACATAGAAAAACAACAGGGTGAACCTGCCAAAGCAGAGGTGCCTTGTTATGATTTCTCACTTAGTAGCTGTTTTTTATGCAATTATTTCTCTATAGTCTAGTCTAAAATTTTATATGAATAACCTTGATTGATTTTCTGGCTTTCCTTAATAATACCCTTTTGTTCCCTTTTATGACTTATTCCTGAGGCTCATATAATTCCTATAATGTTCTATAATTCCCCGGCAACGGCGCCAGAAATGCTTGTTGACACTAGCTAACACCACTTAGATACTAGGTTGTCATCCCTGGAATGGCGCCAGAGTGTACAAAGGTATTTATAAATGTAAAGGCTCTTTAGAAAATAATCTATTCTATCCGCAAGCGCACAGATAAAACACCTCATTGTAGCATTTCACCAGGATAAGTATTCTAGGTATCGATATTTATAATTTTGCTCTAGGAATCTAAAGAAGATGGAATTAAATCAAGGGACAAAATCTATCAAGGCATAGACTAGAGATAAACTTGCAAGAACATGATTACTAATGAGAAACTCGTCACACAGTCACTTACTTTAGCAGGGGGTAAACCATAAAGATAATGATAATGAATTATAAGTTCAAGGGATAAATAACACAACGATTAGAAAATAGACTACTCCACATATATGTAGGTGATGTCGGATTAGCTAGAGAATGGATTCTAAGTTATCTACTAACTACTAAGTCATAATCTACTCTAGTTATCTACAAGATCATATATAGCATAAAAGACTCTTCATTCATGTATAAGGAACATTGATAAAGTAAATCAGAGCATCGCATGACTTACTCCACAATACTGGTTCTGCCTGTCCTATCAACGGAGGGTGGACTATATAAGAATCAACGAAGCTGTCACTATCGCGAACTACCACACGACCCGGCCAATAGGATACATTTGCAGATAAATAACATCTAAGCACCACGCTCACATGTGATCTATCACCTAACTCCCTCGCGACAAGAGCTAAGCGCTTTGCAAACTTATACATAAACTCATTATCAATTAGAACTATATCAAATATAGAACTAGAGCAAACTAAGAACATAATAATTAAAGACATAATGCAATTAGAACAAAGAATTAGAGAAAGATATGAATAATACCAATCTTTATTACCGAAGATCTGAATCCAGAGCGTAGTGCTCTACTTCTCTAATTGCTATCTAATCAACCTCTAAACTTGAAGGATTAGGGAGTAGCTAATTCTAATTCTCTATGGGAGAGAGATCTAAACCCTAAATTTGATGGCTACCTCTGAATAATGATTTCTCCTCCTCTCCTCCAGGGGCCAGGGGGTCTGGTTTTATAGTCCCCTCAAGTGAACGTGAGCCATTGGATCAAACCGACATAGATTGTATGGTTTAGATTGATCCTTTAGGTCGGTGGAGAGTTGTCCCGAGAGAGAGTCCTCATCCAACTCCTGGCCAGGGCGGGCGCCCAAGGGGGGTGGGCGGCCGCCCAGCTCCCGAGCCCGAATCGCGTCCCGTTCGTTCCCGTGGCTTCTGGATCCTTCTAGATCAAGGAAAATTGCGCGGCACATAATTATCTCATTGTAAACATGACATGTGGGCCTTCTCTCCCTATTTTCTGATAAACCCCTGCAGAAATAGATAAACACCAAAGCTCGTGGAATTGTGTCAGATAAAACTCTAATTCTAGATGTTTGTTTCATATTGATCCTTTTTCATGTCTATTTGATTATTAATTTTAGTACTTAAGGACCGTCAACAATTGACCAGCGCGTCACCTCAAGCGGCCTCCCTCGACTCGTCCACAGGCTCGAGCTCCCAGGAGGCCGAGAGATCGCTTATCGCAGTCCGCGGCCGACCGTTCAAAGCAACCTCCCCCTCGAGCTGAGCCCTGGCGGAGCGGGCCTCGACTTGAGCAGCCAGAAGCTTGTCCTTAAGCCCTACAAAGACTAACACGGAGAAATTAGACAACACGAAAGGCACCCTAGGAAAAGAAACACGATAGCAAAAACATACCGCGAATCTTCACCTCCAGAGCTGTATTCTCGCCAACCAAATCAGTGTTGGCCCTCTCGACCTCCCTGTGAGAGCGGGCCAGGTCGGTGTTGGCGACCCGCAAGTCCACGATCGCCTTGCCCGCCTGCACGATAGCTCCCTCTTTCTCCAACAACGCTCTCTTCAGACGGTCAACGTCGTCAGAAAGGCTGCGAGAACGAGCCCGCTCCACCTCGAGATCCTCGAGGGCCTTCTCCCTAGCCTCCTCCGCGGCACTCCGAGCAATTTTGCTCTTCACGCACTCTCCCTTCATCTCTCGGTAGGGCTCTCGGGTAGAGGCAAGGTCAGCCTTGATGAGGCCCTTCTCCTTGTCGAGATCGGCGGCCGCGTCCTTGTAAAAAATGGCCTCTTCCCGAGCCCTGGACGCAGCCTCCTCAACCGTCATGGTCCGCTACCTCAGCTGTGTGGCCTCTTCTACCGCCTACCTCGAGGCTTCCTGAGCTTCAGCCAAGGCGGCCTCCCTCTCCTTCTCCTCAAGCGCCACAAGCTCTTTGTAGGCCTTGAGGAGCTTCTCTTGCGACTCCAGGAGCTGGTCCTTAAGAAGAGGGAGTTGCTCCCAGCCGCCCCTCGTCGCGTGGATAAAACCCGACTTCAAGCGGGAGGTCTCTTTCAGATCCTGCGAACCGGCAGTCAAACAGTAAGAATACAAAACTAAACACCCTAGATAGCTAAGGTCCAAAGACACTTACGAAGTAAGCCGTACCAAGCCTGTTGTTGACGATGTCGGACAGGAGACCCACCACATGCTTCATCTAGAGGTGAAGCCGTACCAAGCCTATTGTTGACGATGTCGAGATGTTCCCACTTTTCGGCCTCCTTCCGATCATCCATAAAGATATTAGGCTCTGATGGATCGGTGGAGGCCCGAATGCGGATCCGACCGGGGCCCCAGTTTTCCATCTCCTCCTCTGTGCGCGCCTTGACGCCCCGGATGAGCTCTTGGACAGTCTCGAGCGACCCCGCCATGACGTAAGAACAGGTCGATAAGGGAGGGGAATCGCCTGTCGTCATCTACCGTCCTCTAGGTCCCGGTCTCGCTGGTATCACCCTCGCCCGATGTCCCGGCTTCATCCTCCCAAGCGGCATTGGGATCCTCCCACGGTCGTCGGTCTCGAAGGAATCCAGGAGCGATCCCCTCGATGCTGTAGATCGTGCCCTTGATCTCTGACTGAGGGTCCACACGGGTGCGCATGGCGTAGGCAAGCGCCACCACTCCGTCTGCTCGCCCTGGCTCAGCCGGGATATAAGCAGGCGCTCCCGGACGGAGCCACGCAGGGGTCAGCAGACCATAGACTGGCAGACCCTCCTCTCCGGTCTCAGGCCTCTGCGGCGACGGTAGCACCGGCTGGGGCGGGCTTCGTGGTGGCAGGTCGAGCAGCTCTTCTAACTGCTGACCCTCTTGTTGTTGCTGC
Source organism: Sorghum bicolor (assembly GCF_000003195.3). Taxonomy (NCBI): domain Eukaryota; kingdom Viridiplantae; phylum Streptophyta; class Magnoliopsida; order Poales; family Poaceae; genus Sorghum; species Sorghum bicolor. Next base: position 27,541,417 of record NC_012879.2, read on the forward strand.
CTCTAGAGTTCCAGCAGCTCTTGCTGCCGGTGTTGCTCCAGCAGCTCCTCAAGCAGTTCTCCTTGTTGCCGTCGTCCTTCCTCTTCTTCTTCTTCTCCTTCCCGTCGCGGCTGTTGCTGCTCCTCCTACAGCTGTTGCTGCGGCTCCCGCTCGCGCTCTTCTTCTTCCTTCTTCCTCCTCTCCTCGACGGAGTGGAGCCCGATGGGCCAAGGCGTCTGCTTTGCGATGGGAGAAGCCTCGACCTCCTTATCTGCAGTGTGGGCGTCCTTCGAGGGCTGAGCACCACCAGACCCATCACTAACGGTAATGGGATCCCCCACGCCCCCAGACTGGGGAGGCTCGGGGGCTCCCCCCTGCTCTTCGGCGCGAGGCGCCTCGATCCACCTTGGTGACGGCGGGGCGGTCTCTCCTGCCGATGGATGAGGCAGGGTGCTCTCGACGCCCATCGATGTCCGAGGTTCGGACGAACCTGTGTGCGTTCAAAAATGATACATAAGCCATCGAAGAACTCAGCACAAGAATCACCCAGCGCCAACACCACTTGAAGGAGAACCAACCACTCACCCGAGTCCTTAGGAGGCGCCCCCACCTTGATCTTTTTAGCCATCAAGGGTTGGGCCTGTTCGAGCGGCCGCTTCAACCTGAGGAAAGGGAAACAACATAAGAGAAGCCGTAACATGAGAAAATGCGAAGACATCGGAAGACAAGAATCACGATGTTAAGATCTTACCCCACAGGAAGAGCGACCCGCCTGCCAGCACCCCTGCCGCTAGCTTCGAGCTGCCCCGCGTCGAGACCCCGGGCCTCTCACGCGCGGGCGCAGGCTTAGGCTCGGCGTCTCCCGTCTGACGCGCGCCAGAACTAGAACTACCACGACCTACCTCCCCCTGGCTTGAGGCCGTCACGGCAGCACGACCACGTGTCAGTGGCCCCGTTGCCATGGTCTTAACTCGATGGCCCGTCCCAAACACGGGAGGAGGTTGCGGGCGGGAGACGATCTGACCCGGCGTAGGCATGGGGGGGTATCGGCACGAGAGCGGCGCGGAGAGGGCTCCCTCTGTTGACATCACTGGACCCGCTTGACGCCCCCTTGGGGGCTCCCGTCCGCGGAACGTCGACGTCAGCCTGTTGTGGCAGAACCTCCTAAGTGTTTAGGCCCACCGACACCTGTCATTGTCCCAAGGACCTCTGACGGTGATGCCGGGGATCCTCCCACTCTAGAAGTCCGATGAGCATCTCAGGACGCTCATTCCACCGCTACCTGGGGCGTATCAAACAAGCTTGTCTTGACCACCAGCAATGGTCAATTAACGAAAATTTCTTCTCCTCGCCCTTACAGGACAGCAAGTGGCCACCTTAACACCAGGATCACTCGTTGCGAAGACATTGCAATATCACAGACGACATAAGATCAAAATAATATTTCAGAGTCAAACAGTGGAAGTATTACATAACTTATTTTACAAAAGGAGTTCTTCCAAATAGTAGAGTGTTATTACAAGCTAGGTCCAGCGGAGCAACTTAAACTTTCGTACACAGATTACAAATTTACAGACCCTGCCCATGGGTCACGCTCACTCTTCCTCGCCGTCAACCTCGACGACGGATACACAACAGGGTCCGAAACTTGTCGGCTCCTGAGCTTCACCTGCAACAGGGGTTATAAAACTCTGAGTACGGGGGTACTCAACAAGACTTACCCGGCGGAAAAAGAGGAGAAGTTAGGGATGTAGGCTTAGGGTAGACAAGGGGTGGCTGAGCAAGGAGCCAAATTGTTTTGCTGAAAAGCTTACTAATAGTGCATCCTTACTTACAAGTTTTACCCGCAAATTCCCCTCCTCAAGAGGCCGAGGAGTTCGAGGAGAGTTTATCTAGTTGCTTCTCACAGACAAGTCTGTAAGTCCCTAGTCCTTAATCAAAGTATTATCTATCCAACGACCATAGCTTCATGTCACTCTGAGTCCAGGAATTGGGATCCGAACCTCATGAGACATTTTCCCCTTTCTCATTTTATCACTTAGTTGCATAATTATCTACGATGAGGGTCGAAGGAATTGAGTCTCCCAATCGGGGAGCAACGACGATTCGAATCGCTTAGCAATCCAGCTGGAGTTCCTAACCACCCGACATATGTAGAACCAAATCTTGCATATGTCAACCCACATCAAGCTCTCCCCAAATTTGACTAGGTTCGCGGCACCCGAGAGCACAGTACTCCACCATCCTACAGCTGATCTAGATGTTTCCCGGTCATCTCAGATCCGTAAGGTGGGTACACACTACTCTCGCCATCGCTCCACGCCCAGTGCGCGAGTAGCTGTTCGCATCGAGGGATCACAAGACCGGGCTTGCCGAGGGCAAGTGGCTAGTACTATAAACTCTCAACCCAGCAGGCCATCAACGGACCGGTCCTTAACCGACACAGTTGGAGACACTACTTTAAGACTCCATTCTTAAAGCAAGTCCACCGACCGGTCTCAAGTTGAAACATCACTGACCATAAGTGTTTTCCGCAACAACCCTTCAAACTTTCTTGTTTGAAAACCTATCTAGTAGCAGGGCTAAGCATTACTACGTGATTTTAAAATACAACTGGTGCAAAGGACAAGATAACAAAAATCAAGGTAGTAAATGTAGCAAGTAGGTTATCCCAATTCTCAACTATCTAATGTAGCATTTTCAATTCATAAGTGATAAAAGATTTAAAACATTCAAGGAGGGGTTAATGCATCTGGGGCTTGCCTTGGTTGCAGAGCTAAGAGGGTTCCTCGGAGACTTCCCAAGTCTCGGATCCTACTTCTTCGAACGGAGCACTGACCTCGGGGTTTGGTTCAACTGTCGCTCCTTCGGTCACGTGCACTATACGCAAAATGATGAATGCTCATGATATGCGTATGACAAATATGTAAGAAGGACCAAGTTAAGTACAATTGGCCTTCTCGGTGCAACACAGACTAATCAATAATTAAAGTTGTTTATCATCTTAGCGTTTTTACCCAAGAGGTTGCATCTGTAAATTAAGATTTTTCATAATTCACCAATATCCTTAGTTATTTAATTATTAATCCTTTTTATCTTAATTAAGTATTAATGACAGTAATTAAGCATTAAGGCCAAACAATAATTAAATGCCAAATGTCATTAAGGTTAATGACCTCAGGTCATCACATAATCCCAAAATCACTCAAATCCTAATTTTGAGAATTTAACTAATAATTATTATCTAATTATTCTAGAATTATTATTTAATTACTAATTAAGGGGTTAATAATATTTTATCCAAACTTTATCCAAATGCCACCAAATTTTGTGTGAAGCCAGGGAATAATATTCAGAGGCATCCCACAAATTTTGGTGATTTTTGGACATATCAATAAATTACTAGAATTCATATAAGTTTTATTTACTAAATAAAAGAGGCAATTTTTATACACATGCAAACTACTAAGAACCTAATATTTTTTCTGTGTTCTACTCATTTTATGGAATCTATGCAAAAAGTTCCATGATTTTTGAATCAGCACATGATTTTCTATTCAAATTCTAACATACAACAAATTTTGCATAAATAGAAAAAAGAAAACAACACTATGCCGCGAGCGGCCCAGGAACTCGGCCCGCAGGCCGGCCCGTCCGCGCTTGGCCCATGCGCGCACTGCGCGCACCTCCTCCCTCCTCAGGCGGTCACTGACGGGCAGGTCCCGCTCGTCAGACCCTCCTTCCTCCTCTCTCTGCGGGACACTGACGGCGAGGTCCCACCCGTCAGCTCCTTCTTCTTCACGCGCGGCGGCACTGCCACAGCTCCGGCCGCCGTTGGCGAGGGTCTTAGCCCATGCGCGCGCGCACCAGCCTCGCCTCGCCTTCGCGAACCTATTGCCAACACTCAATCGTGCTCTACTCTCTCCCTTCCACCTCGGCCACGCGAATGGCGGACGGCCGCCATGACCGACCGCGGACCGGCCACTAGGGCTCCGTAGAGCGCAAACGGACGAGCTAGAGAGCTAAAGGTAAGCAGTCATCGCACTTATCTGGAAAATTTAAGGCACAAGATCTCAATAGATCTTCTAGGGTTTGATTCACCCTTTCTGTTTGCCCACCTGTTTGGGGGTGGTAGGCGGTACTGTATAAAAGCTTGGTGCCCAAAGATTCATGTAAGCATTTCCAGAACTGGGAGACAAATTGTGTGCCTCTATCTGACACTATTGTCTTTGGCACCCCATGCAGACTTAGTATACGATCAAAATAGATCTTAGCATAGGTGGAGGTAGGATATAACGTCTTTACAGGCAAGAAGTGTGCTGTTTTGGTGAGACGATCCACAATGACCCAAATTGAATCAAAGCCTTTGGCCATCTTGGGCAACCCTACTATGAAATCCATACTAATGTCATCCCATTTCCATGCTGGAATAGGCAAGGGTTGCAACTCTCCACCGGATTTGAGATGAATAGCTTTGACTTTTCGGCAGGTGTCGCATTGGGCCACATAACGGGCTATTTCTATCTTCATTTTCGTCCACCAAAACCTTTGCTTCAGGTCCTGATACATTTTATTGCTTCCCAGATGAATAGAATATCTCATGGTATGAGCTTCATCTAAGATTTGCTGACGTAGCCCAGGTATCTTTGTAACCACTAACCGGTTTTTGAACCAGATTACTCCTGCATCATCCACCTTAAAGTCTGTGGGTGCTCTATTAGAAATTTTCTCTTTAAGATATTTCATGCCTTTGTCTCCCTTTTGTGCCTCTATGATTTGAGCTTCAAGGTTGAAATCAATCTTTAGATTAGCAAGGCTTCCCTGGGAAATCATTTCTATCCGTAGGTTCTCTAGCTCTTGGCACAAAGTTATATCTTTAGGCGTTACTATTAAGCAATTACAGTGAGCCTTACGACTGAGGGCATCAGCTACTACATTCGCCTTGCCAGGGTGATAATGCACCTCAAGGTCGTAATCTTTGATTAATTCTAGCCATCTTCGCTGGCGCATATTAAGTTCAGCTTGAGTAAAGATGTACTTCAAGCTCTTGTGATCTGTGTATAGATGACATGTGTTCCCCAACTGATAATGGCGCCAGATCTTTAGTGCATGTACTACGGTGGCTAGTTCAAGATCATGGGTCGGGTAATTCTCTTCATGTGGTTTAAGCTGTCTGGAAGCATATGCAATTACGCGACCCTCCTGCATTAGCACACAGCCTATCCCTATTCCTGATGCGTCACAATACACATCAAAGGGCTTTTCAATATCTGGCTGGGCTAAGACAGGTGCAGTTGTCAATAACCTTTTCGGAGTCTGGAAGGCTTGCTCATATTTAGGTGACCAAACAAATTTTGTTTGATTCTTGAGCAAGGTCATGATTGGTTTAGCGACTCTTGAAAAGTCCGAGATAAAGCGACGGTAATATCCCGCCATACCCAGAAAACTACGGACCTCATGTACCGTGTCGGGGGCTTCCAATTCAACACATCTTCTACTTTACCTGGGTCTACAGCGACTCCCTCCGCTGATAATACATGACCCAGGAAATGGACTTTGTCTAGCCAGAACTCACATTTGCTGAACTTGGCATATAGTTGATGCTCCCTGAGACGGGTCAGCACAATTCTCAGATGTTCAGCATGTTCTTTCTTAGTTTTGGAATAGATCAAAATGTCATCAATGAAGACGACCACAAATTTGTCCAGCTCGAGCATAAAGACAGAGTTCATCAAGTACATGAAATGGGCCGGTGCATTGGTCAACCCAAAAGACATCACCAAATATTCATACAGCCCATAACGGGTTGTAAAAGCCATTTTGGGTACATCCTCCGGCCTAATTTTGATTTGATGGTACCTTGATCTCAAATCAATTTTTGAGAATACCTTAGCCCCGGCCAACTGGTCAAATAGCAAGTCAATACGGGGCAAGGGGTACTTGTTCTTAATCGTCACCTCATTCAGGGGACGATAATCGACACACAGCCTTAATGTTTGATCTTTCTTTTTCACAAATAAGGATGGGCAACCCCATGGAGAGGAACTGGGCTGAATAAAGCCTTTCTGCAACAATTCTTGTAGTTGGGTTTTCAATTCGGCCAGTTCTTTCGGTGCCATTCGGTAGGCCCTTCGAGATATTGGGGCTGTCCCTAGTTTCAATTATATACTGAACTGGTCATCCCGGTCCGGTGGCAGACTTGGTAGGTCTTCAGGGAATACATCCGGAAAATCTCGAACTACCGGGATATTTTTGACTGCAGACACATTAGTGGCATGAACTTGCCCAATTGTCCGTTTGGGAGTAACTAATTGGATTAGAAGATAAGAATTCTCATTGGGCAATGGTATTTTAATGGTTCGATGCAAAGTGTCTAGCACAACTCCTCGTTGTGCCATCCAGTTCATACCTAGTATGACATCAATCTCCTAATCTTTAAGAACAATCATGCTAGTGGGAAAACTATGCCCACCAAATTCGATGGGTATCTGGTGAACCATTTCTTTAGAACTCAGCCGTCCTCCTGGCGACTGTATATAAAAATGATCTTGTGTTTCCCCAATGGGTATGCCATGCTTTATCACAAAGGTGCGGTTGATGAATGTATGAGATGCACCAGAATCGAAAAGCATTAAAGCAGGATGGTTCGCAATAGGAAACATACCCATCATTACCGGTTCTCCTTCCGGTATCGTCTCCACCTCTGTATGGAAGACTTGTCCCACTTTCTTTACGGGTTTACCCCTTTGCACATGTTGTCCTTTCTGAGCCCCAGTCCTGAATTGGCTCGGTTGGGGTTGGCCAATGGGTGGCCTTTGGAAAATGGGGTTGGTTTGGCGGGGGTAGGGGCATTCTTTAGAAAAGTGCCCAGGCTTACCACAATTGAACCATGGATAATTGTGGTTGGGCGGAGCAATGGGACGAACACCTGGGGCGTTCGGCTGGCGTGGTGCCGTGGCGGTGGCAGTAGGTCGAGGATATACCTACTGCCCTGGTGGAAAGCGTCCGTGGAGGGGGAAAGGGACCACGATAAGGTGACGGCGCTTGAAAGCGTCCGTGGCCCTGTGGATGATAAATGATTCTCTGGCGCTTTTGACCGCGACCAGAGAAGGAGGAAGAAGCAGCCTTCTTCTTGGCTTCTTTGTACTTTCTATTTTTTTCTTCTGAGGCGATGGCAATATTTACCGCCTCGTAGAAGGTAGCATTTGTCACAGAACCGACCAAATTATAAGAGTTCAAGTGTAGAAACGATCGCCCAGCAATCAAGTTTCCAAACTTGAGCCCATATAATCCCGGTAGTCAATTGAAATCACGAAGGACTTCAAACCAACTCGCAACAAACCAAGATCGTAATAATTCAACATAAACACAGCGAATGTTACATAGTCAAACATTGCCGTCGAAGCGGCACCACATCGGAGTCTTAAGTTATTACAACACTTGTCCAAAGTAGCGGAAGCAAAATAGTTACACACACATATTCCAAAGTTCAGTTCATAAGTTTGAGTTACTGCCAGAGTCTACACCATCCTTCCAAAAGCAACAGGTACGAAGTTGTTAGAGAACCGTGCCCAACGGTTAGTCCTCATCCCCAGTGGGATGGAGACAGGTCTTGCAGAAACCGTCATAGAAGATGTCATCTGCAACAGGTGGGAATAAACCCTGAGTACGAGAATGTACTCAGCTAGACTTACCCATCTAGTAAAACATAAAAGACACCAAGGATCATGCAAGGCTAAGATATAAAGGTAGAGCTGGTTGACTCGACATTTTTGCCAAAAGCCTTTATTAAGACTAACACAATGTAAGAGCATCATATTTATTTATCATCAGCCTACCACTAGATTAGCACCTGTACTACAACACATCACTTGATTATTACAAGCAATAATAACCATATCAAGTTCATCATATGTTCTTCTTGCTATCATCATTATCTTGAACCAAGTTCATTAGTGGATGCTACGTTTGCCGCTGCTCTGTCAAGTTCTCACTGACCGGGAGAGACGGCGATTCGAATCGAAATCCTATCCAGCTGGAGGGTTATTCCTAGCACTCACCCAAGCATCCCCCGTCGGAGAGCCAACGGGTCACCTTTGGTACGACTCAGGAATCGCGGCTCCGATCAGCGCCGCACTCCCTGGGCTACCACTCTGCCAGGGAGGTCAGGAATTTTAACTCACCTGCCTTTGGGCTTACGCCAATAGTGCCCCGCACACTGCACTTCCTCCGGTAGTGCGCACTTTATACTTGCCGGTCTTCCGGCCTGAGTCATACTACTCGGCTTCGCGGTCGGAACGAGTTATCCGGCCAACTAAGTGTCAGGCATGCGTTCAACATGACAAGAGGACGTACAACGATCGGTCCTTAGCTGCCACAGACGGAGTTACTACAAACTTGCAAAACTCCGCCCGGCTTAAGTCAAATTAATCAGGTTCCATCCACGATAGCACATATAGACCATCGTGATCCGACATAACCCTATATCGCGCAGGTGACAGGATATCACCTGACTTCTACCGATTAAAGCATGGCTAAGCTGCTACTCGATCCTAACTCTATAACCAAGGTAGGGTAAAGTATCTGGACAAGGATTGAGTAAAATGCAGCAAAGGTTTCACCACAACTCCTATACTTAATGCAGCAATAGATATGACATATCAAGTAAACTTTCCAAAATAAAAAGGGAGGCTTAGAATGCTCCGGGGCTTGCCTTTCACGAACGAGGTGGGCTCGTGACTTGGGCACTCAACCTCTTCTTCTGGCTCCTCGGGTCCGACTTGCTGGACCTCCACCTCCTGGCTGCCTTCCTGGCCTTCGGGGTTCGCTTGGAGCTCGAAGGAAACTGCCACGTCCGGTGCACCTGTTGCATGCTCGGTGAATGAGAAGACGTGCATATACAAGAATGAATGCTTGATAACATAATGGATTCACTGGGCACCCATTTACGGAGTAAACTTCTAAGTTAACTTACAAGAAAACCACATGAATAAACAAACTAAACAAGTTAACTTATAACAGCAAGCACATAAACAGATCAGCTCAGTAAACAAACCATAACTACTGCTACAATGGTCCAACACACTTAAGTGAGGACATTCTGGAAAGCTTATGAAATTGTCTACAAATCATCTTTAAACATCACAGCAAGATTCATACCTTAAACCAGTCAATTAAACAAAATTCCAGGTTGTGTCCCAGAAAAACAGAGAGCACCTATTTCTGGAACCTAACTTGGAACAGCCATAACTTTTAAACTACTAGGCCAAATCATCCCAAATTTAAACCACAGCTAGTTCAATAAGTTTACAACAACTTTGATTTAGATAAGATTCTCAGAAAACCAAATTATCATTAAACAAAAGTTAAATTGCTCCCTTGCTGTCCAGAACAGCCTTTAACCCTATAATAATTATTTGATGACATAACCAAAACACAAACCATGCCAACCACATGGCTTATGAGCACAAACATATCACAAGGTTACCAGAACATCAGATGATAACCCTCAAACATATACTTAACAAGGCATTTATTAATTAATTCTAGAAAAGAGCATAATTACAATATATCAGTCAAGATGCTCAGAAAAAAATCTACAAAAATTACAGGAACACAAGTAAAGCATCAAAGCATCACCATAAAAATTTCAGAGCAATTGCACATACCAAATTAAAGATATACATTTACCATGTAGCTAGGTGCTTATTTCATAAATTGGAAAACATGACTTGTATATTGCCAAACAACAGATTTCAGATTATTTACACATGAGGAATGCCATAAACAGGTTTACTACCAAAGTAGAGCACCAGCATAAGTACCAATTATTTTATATAATTTAATCAAGGAAACAAGCCATATTTCAATCATAAATTACATATCAAAGTTGCATTAATCCAAAAATCATGAAATATTTATCATAACATTCTAGTATCACACAGAGGTTACCATAAAATTTTTCATGGCAAACTAAACAGTATAACCAGAGATATGAATTTATCCATGAATAACAAGATTAAATCCTTAATAAATATTTTCCCAGAAAACATGGTTCATTTTATATTTTTGTTAAAAACTAGCCATCTCAAGGAATACCACAAAATTGGTTTCACAATTTTTGGATCTCAGAAACAGGAGATATGATTTTTGCAAGAAATCCAAAAATCAGGATTTTGAATAAAAGAAAAGGAGGGAAGGAGAGTGACGCTGACCGTGGGTCCCAGCTGTCAGGTTCTTCTTCCTCACGGCCGAGGAGACTTTCGCCGGCGATTTCTCCGCGACGGTGAGGTCTCCGGCCAAACCAAGGGCACCAACGTGATCCCCAGACTCTAGCGACTCGATTGATCCCACTTTTCCCACGGCAGAGCCACCGGAAGAGGCTCACCGTCGACGATGGCGGCTCGGCGGTGGTGCTCGGCGTTACGCCGGAGCCCTCAGGCCGGTAGAGCGCGACCTAAGACCTTCTACAGCATCAGCAAACTACGGCAGAGCTTCCTAGGTACGCGGCTTGGCTTGAAACCTCGTGGAACACGCTGGCCACGAGAGCGCTCAGCTCCGGCGGAAACACGGCAGCGCTGCGCATCGTGTCCGGCGACGGAGAGCTCGGTAGAGCGTCCACCAAGTGGCGCAAACGCAAGCTAGAAACCTAAGCAACCTCTAGGACCTAACCAGAGATGACGAGAGGCTTCACAGGGCTCGGCATTGGGCTCGCCGGAAAAGATGGTCACGGCGACCCGATTTTGGGGAAGAAGGGAATGGCAGCTCACCGGTGGATTTCACGGCGAGGTGGTGGGTGGAGAATGGAGAGCGGGTCACGGTGGAGCTTTGGGTGAAGTTTGGTGAGCAATGGCGCAGCAAGGAACGCGCGCGAGCTCGCCGGAGTTCGCTCGCGACGGAGAGCTCACGCGGCCGCTTTTCTCGCGAGAGGGGTGAGGCAAAGAGGAAGTGGACGCGTCCACTCTGCACGGGGCGACGCCGTGGACTTCATGCACGCTATGAGAGCTGACAAGCGGGGCCGGAAACGGTGTACGAGTGACAACTGTCGCCGTTGCTCTGCCGCCGGTCGGCCACGTCGGCGAGCTCCATTTCGATTCAGACAAAGCGATGGCCGACTGACAGAGCTACTTTGACGACAATTATCTCCTAAACCAGCGCGAACCAGGAGATGATGTAGTTGACAAAGTTGGAGTACTAGCCGAGATCTACAACTTTGCCAACTGGAGCAAAGGCTATATCGGCCTGGATTGAGAGATATAGAGTTTCCAATATCGATTGAGCAAACTGGTTTCGTTCCAAGACTTAGAAATTTTTCTAAGTGTTGGAAACAGCCCCAAATCTGCCTTGTGGGTCACTTTTGAGCTATTTGTGTTCATTTTCATGAGATGGCCATAAAACAACTTTTGTTCCTTATAAAATTTGCTATAACTTTGCTGTAGGAGGTTTTGACATGCAAACATTTTATGCAACACTTTTTAAAAGCCTAAGCAAAAGAGGTTTCTAGGGCCTATTTACACAAGTATGACTTAAAGGCATATTTTGGAGAAGTGATCAACATGAACATTGTTCCCAAGGTTAAGTTAAGCCTAGATAAACTAATTACCAAAGCATAGAGCACAAACACAAGCATGGTTCACTCAAACATAAGCATAGGAAGCCTATTTAAGAAATTTAAAACACAATTTTGCAAAGAATGACATGGCTCAAGATAGATGATGATCATGATATGCTTTGAGTGGATGATGATGCTCATGCTATGCACATGATCAATGCAACCATAACACTGGGTGTTACAGCCCTCCCCCCTTACAAAAATCTCGTCCCGAGATTTGAAAGCTTACTGATTTTCGAAGAATGTTTTGTAAACTTCTCTTAAATAATCCTCCGTCTCCCAAGTAGCATCTTCTTCCCCGTGGTTACTCCACAACACCTTGTAGAACTTAACCACACGATTACGAGTCTCCTGTTCCTTATGATCAAGAATCGCTACGGGTTTCTCCTCATACACCAGATCCGACTTCAACTTGATATCTCGAACTTCCACTCGTTCCTCCGGTACACGAAGGCACTTCTTTAATTGTGATACGTGGAAGACAGGGAAAATAGCTCGAAGCGCAACAGGAAGTTGAACTTTGTACGCCACATTCCCTTTCTTTTCGAGAATCCGATAAGGTCCCACATAACGAGGTGCAAGCTTTCGCTTGACTCCGAACCTTTGTACACCCTTCATCGGAGACACCTTGATATACACATGGTCACCAACTGAAAACTCAATCGGCTTCCTTCTTTTGTCGGCATAACTTTTCTGACGAGCTTGAGCAGCTTCCAGATGTTGCTGGATGGTACGGACTTTCTGCTCTGCTTCGTTCACGAAATCGATGCCATAATACCTTCGTTCTCCGGCTTCTACCCAATTCAACGGGGTTCGACACTTTCGACCGTACAGGGCTTCAAATGGAGCCATCTTGATACTCTCCTGATAACTATTGTTGTACGAGAACTCAGCTAATGGCAACCACTTAACCCAAGAACCTTTTGAAGAGAGAGCACATGCCCTCAACATGTCTTCTAGGATTTGGTTGACCCGTTCAGTTTGACCTGCCATTTGGGGATGATAAGTAGAGCTACGGACTAAATGAGTGCCAATCTGCTCATGCAGACATTCCCAAAAACGAGCAGTGAATTGTGGTCCATGATTGGATACAATAGTTCGAGGCACACCATACTGACGAACAATGTGCTCGAAATACAATTCTACATATTGATGTGGACGATAGTCAGTTCGGACCGGAATAAATCGAGCAACCTTGGTCAAACGATCTACAACCACCCAGATGGAGTCGTAACCCTTAACAGAAGTTGGGAGTCCACTGATGAAATCCATGCTGACTTCTTCCCATTTCCAACCAGGAATTGACAAGGGTTGAAGCAAACCAGCTTTCATGTGAATAGCCTTCACACGACAACAATTGTCGCATCGAGCGACAAAAGCAGCAATCTCCTTTTTCATCTTTGTCCACCAAAACAAAGGTTTCAGATCCTGATACATCTTGCTACTACCAGGATGAATAGACAATTTGGATGAATGAGCTTCAGACAAGATCTGATTTCGCAGCTCGCAGTCTTTTGGGACCACTAGTCGATCTTTGAACGAAAGAATTCCGTTCTCATCGACTCGGACATGCTTGGTTTCTTCCTCTTTCATTTTTCTCTTTATGTGATAGATGCCTACATCTATCTGCTGCAATTCGATAACTCGATTGCAAAGAGTACTCTCCAAAGAAATCTGGTTGAGCACAAGTGGGTGCATAAGATGTGACAACAACGGATCTTCCACTTGGATTGAGTGACAGTGCACTTTCCGACTCAAGGCATCTGCCACCACGTTTGCCTTGCCCGGATGATAGTGCACTTGTAGATTATAATCTTTAATCAACTCAAGCCATCCTCGCTGCTGCATGTTCAGTTCAGGTTGAGTGAAGATATACTTGAGGCTCTTATGATCGGTGTAGATATTACATAGATTACCCAGCAAATAATGCCTCCAGATTTTCAAAGCATGAACAACTGCTGCCAATTCTAAATCATGAGTAGGGTAATTGACCTCATGCTTTCGAAGTTGGCGCGAGGCATACGCGATAACGCGACCTTCCTGCATCAACACACAGCCTAAACCAATGCCTGACGCGTCACAAAAGACATCGAAGGGCTTTTCGATATCTGGTTGAGCTAGAACAGGAGCTGATGTCAGCAACATCCTCAACTTGTGGAATGCCTCTTCACACTCAGGCGTCCACACAAACTTCTCATCCTTCTGAAGCAGCCGGGTCATAGGTTTGGATATTTTTCAGAATTCAAGAATGAATCGACGATAATATCCAGCCAGACCAAGAAAACTCCAAACCTCGTGTACCGAAGTTGGAACTTTCCAATCCAGCACTTCTTGCACCTTAGCCGGATCCACCGATATGCCTTCTTCAGATAAGACATGGCCCAAGAAAGGTACTTTCTTCAGCCAAAACTCGCATTTGCTAAACTTGGCATAAAGCTGATGTTCGCGCAAACACGACAATACTATATGCAAATGCTCTGCATGCTCCTCTTCATTGCAGGAATATACCAAGATATCATCAATGAAGACCACCACAAACTTGTCCAATTCAGGCATGAACACTGAATTCATGAGATACATGAAGTGAGCAGGTGCAGTTGTAAGACCGAAGGACATGACGAGATACTCATACAACCCATACCTCGTCGAGAAAGCTGTCTTGGGCACATCTTCAGGACGGATCTTTATCTGATGGTACCCAGATCGCAAATCAATCTTGGAGAATACCTTAGCTTTAGACAACTGATCAAACAAGATATCAATGCGAGGAAGAGGGTATTTGTTCTTGATAGTCACCGCATTTAGGGGACGATAGTCCACACACATGCGCAAAGATTGATCCTTCTTCTTCATAAAGATAGCCGGACATCCCCAAGGAGACGAACTAGGATGGATAAGACCCTTCTTCAACAACTCATTCAGTTGGGTCTTAAGCTCAGCTAATTCGTTGGGTGGCATTCTATAAGGTCTTCTCGAAATAGGAGCGTTACCTGGAATCAACTCAATTTTGAACTCCACATCTCGATCTGGAGGAAGCCCGGGTAAATCATCAGGAAACATGTCCGGAAACTCACACACCACTGGAATGTCCTGAATAGCCTTAGATGTAACTGCATTTACAGTGCTACGGATTTGAATGTCACGAGGGAGTTGCACTAGAAATGCCTCCTTGGTATTCGGGTCTTTCAACATCACTACACGAGTGGTGGTGTCGATAAGAACTCCGTTGCCACTCATCCACTTCATCCCCAGAATTACATCTATGCCCACACCGGGTAGGACAACCAAATCAGCAAGAAACTGACAGCCTCCTGTTTCCAGAGTTGCCCCCAAAACCACTTGATTGGTGGAAATATCATTTCCCGCAGCACTAATACAATAACTGCCCTTATCAAGTGTAATTGCCTTGAGATTATGCTTAGACACAAATTCAGAACTCACAAAAGAATGCGATGCTCTTGAATCAAAAAGCACAAGCGTGTCATGTTGATTGACCAGAAACTTACCAGCCGTAACTACCTCACCAGCAGGGATTGCTTCTACAGTAGTGTAGTGAACACGCCCCTGACGGACGTTGCCCTGGTTGACCTTCTTTGGCGGGTAAGGACAGTTGCTCTGCCAATGCCCGGTCTGATTGCAGTTCCAGCACGGACGGTTGGCAGGTGGAGTCTTGGCATAGTTGGGACCCGTGTTTCCCCTAGGAAGAGCAATATAGTACCCCTTGCGAAAACCCGTCTTGGCCTGATTCTTCATCATCGGAGGGCGGTATCGCTGGTTAGGTGTTGGAGCGCGGAACGGTGGCTTGGCTGCCACTGGAGCCTTGGACTGAGATGTCCCTGTCCCGGCCTCAAAAGCCCTCTTGTGAGTCTTGGTGGCAGAGTACACAGTGTTATAGTTCTCTTAAGTGAGAGCATCACTGACAAACTCATTGAAAGTTGCACACTTAGTGCGGCCCATTGTCTTCAGCAACTTGGGGCCCAAACCCCGCTTGAAACTAGCAATCTTTTTCGTCTCCGTGTTCACAAACTCAGGAGCATACCTCGACAAATGATTGAAAGCATGCAAATACTCCTTCAAAGTATTGTTGCCCTGAGTTAACTGCATGAACTCGGTATGCTTCATCTCCATAACACTAGGAGGAATGAAATGCCCCTTGAAAGCTTCACGGAAAAGATTCCAGTCAAGCACAGTGTCGGCTGGAAGAGTTTCCCGATACTGATTCCACCAGATGCCTGCTGGGCCCTGCAGTTGATGAGCTGCATATTGCGCCTTCAAACCTTCAGTCAACCGAAGCAAGCGGAACTTCTGTTCTACCGTGTTCAGCCATTCTTCAGCTTGAAGGGGTTCTTCAACTTCTCTGAAAGGTGGGGGCTTTGTATCCATGAAGTCCTTGAAGCTACTGTACTGGTTAGGAGCTGGCCCTTCATGTGCGTTGCGACCACCCTGATTCACCATCCGATTGATGGTCTCAGTGAGCATCCTCTGATTGTCCACCATCATTTGCATTAACTCAGCAGGATTGGGTGGTGGAGGAGGAGGTGGTGGATTCATGTTTGCACGCTGTTCCGCACCTCAGGTGCCACGAGACATCTGTAAAGACACAGTCAGTGAGCATTGATGATGACAAGATTTGCCGCTGAAGAACTTATATTTATGCCTGAAAGTATTCGAGAGAATAGCTTTACAGAAAAGGCACAATAATTCAATTCCACAAAACAACATCTCCAATCCACACATGACAAAGATATCCGCAAAATGCACCTCAACGGGAAACGTCGTCATATCATAACAAACATGTTAAGATTGCACATTGGGTCCATAAAGTTATTACACCATCACAGTACATGCCATGAGTCACGGTCAAAGTTCCGGGTTACAACATGGTTACAAAAGCACCACTGCTAACTGGAATACTACAAAAGATCCTCACAAGGCACTACCCACTACTCTCTACACTCCAGGCTCGTCGTCCGAGTCAGCGTCGAAGATCGCCTCTCCATCCTCGTCGCTAACCGGCTCAAGCTCCTCGTCCTCGACGTCCTCATGCAAAGGTGGTGCAGCCGCCGCTGGTCCATCGACCTCCATACCGTCATCATCGGCCACAATCACCTGAGGTCCCACCTCTGGATACACGGGTATAGGGCGAGGAATAGGGTGTAGCAAGTTGTTGAGACGATGGATCTCCACAAGACCAGCCTCAATCTGATCCTGCAGATAGTTCTCCTGCTCAAGAGACTGAACTCGGTGCATCTCCCATGCTCTACGCCTGTTCTCCGACATGCGGAGTGCAGTGTCCCTCTCACGAGTGATCTGCACCAAGCGCTCCTGAACTGTCTCCTTCTCTCTAGCTAACTGACTCATCTGATCCTGCTTATGATCTCTCTCTCTAATGGCTTTTCCCCACTGCTGCCTATGGTACTCCGCAATGTCCTCTAGTCATTGCGGTCCTTCTGAGCTTGCTCCAGGAGTCTAGCTTGCTTGCGAAACTTGCGAGCACGATTTTCAGCCTTCCGTTGCATCTCCTGAGCCTGGCGAACAGCCACCATCACCTGTGCATAGGTGTTTTCTCGCTGACTGATCAGCTTGAGTACAGCCATCCTAGCACTCATAGCAGGACTAGAACTCTCAGCTCTCTCTCCCCTGCCTCGAACCAACGCATAACCATCAGCCTGTTTCCACTCCGCTGCTGCTGGGTCAGCACAGGGAATGGAGGCCGCTGGTCCTCCCATCAGCTCATCACCACACCTCTGACAGATATCGAGCAGGATAGTCTGAGCTGCAACCTGAGCTGCCTCCCAAGGAGTCTGCCCATCTGAGCTACAAGTCCACCCTGTCCATGCAGGCTTGTCCCCATGTGGAGGGACAACTCCCTGCACAGCAAACCACTGTATCCCTCCTGTGCTCTCCAACTCCCACCAGGAATACTGAGGTGGCTCAGTATACCCGACAGACTGAAGCACTCTTCAGAGCAAAGTAGGAGTGCCAAACTCGCTCAAGAAAGTGTCACTAGGACGGGGTGAAGCGGGTGCGTCCATCTGTGGAAAGGAATAGGAATACCATGGGTAAAAGAGGATTAGTTTAAGCAACATTTATTTAATTAAAAGGAACGACATTGTAAGGGAAGGAGTAGACAGAATGTATGTATGAATGCGACATGATGCATGCACGAACCATACGTCCTCACAAACTTAGAAAATTAATATTCTAACGGATATACGGTGGCATACATTCGTCTCTCGATACGATAACTATCGATTTACACGTGCGCTGTTAGAGTACCTGCATAAAACTTCATTTCAGCCCAACAGTTCCCAATATATCACTCAAGAAAGCAGTAAACTAAGTGCACATTGCTTGGACATGCCCAACATGCACAAACAATGACACCACAGCTACCCGAGAAATTAAATGCTCCCCAATTAAGTTTCTTTCGTGGTTCCATGGTTTTGACATGTAACCACTCCAGAAGACCACCGCGAACACTCCCCTAGACCGCCGTTTGGACGATCATGCTCTCATAGCTCACACTTACCAGAGCGTAGGTGCGACGTTGCATAAATTAAATCTAGCGATATATGTGGCTAATTCACATATGAAGGCTACCTCCACCATTAGACCACAGGGTAGCATAGTGCGGTCATCACACATCCATACCTGAGTACTGCCGGAGATGCATAAATAAAACCCCCCAAGTCAGTACTTAATTAGCCACCTATAGTCCTTATGTGGGCAAGGAGGATTCGACCACTGGCATAACTTAATTATTGATTTACACCATTTTATTTAAAAACTCTTTTGTTTTTCAAATACACAAACGCTACATTTATAATGCTGAACTTGCTCCGATGCCAGCTATCACAGAACCGACCAAATTATAAGAGTTCAAGTGTAGAAACGATCGCCCAGCAATCAAGTTTCCAAACTTGAGCCCATATAATCCCGGTAGTCAATTGAAATCACGAAGGACTTCAAACCAACTCGCAACAAACAAAGATCGTAATAATTCAACATAAACACAGTGAATGTTACATAGTCAAACATAGCCGTCGAAGCGGCACCACATCGGAGTCTTAAGTTATTACAACACTTGTCCAAAGTAGCGGAAGCAAAATAGTTACACAGACATTCCAAAGTTCAGTTCATAAGTTTGAGTTACTGCCAGAGTCGACACCATCCTTCCAAAAGCAACAGGTACGAAGTTGTTAGAGAACCGTGCCCAACGGTTAGTCCTCATCCCCAGCGGGATGGAGACAGATCTTGCAGAAACCGTCATAGAAGATGTCATCTGCAACAGGTGGGAATAAACCCTGAGTACGAGAATGTACTCAGCTAGACTTACCCGTCTAGTAAAACATAAAAGACACCAAGGATCATGCAAGGCTAAGATATAAAAGTAGAGCTGGTTGATGTTGATATTTGGGAACGCAATAAGGAATTGATCCGCAAGCGCACGGATATCAGTGAGCACTTCACCCGGGAAATTATCCAGAGTATCGTATTTATTTTTTTACCACTAGGAGAAAGAGTGCATCTGACTAACCGGTCTATTACTACTAACCTTTAGGCACAGAGAATGTCTTTCGATGTGAGTGATAAATAGAGAAGACTGCAACCGTAGTCTCCTTCTAACCTTGGTAAGGATGATCTACTGTTCTAATGGGGAGGCTAATGGAATCTAGACACCACAAAGGATGTTCAACCCGCACCTATAAACCCTATCCTTCCTGCTAACGAGATGTGATCTACAAAGGTAGCTCGGAATTGTCACGTTCCTCACTACTACCACGGTCCAGCTAGTCAGGGAATATTTACGAGTACCCCAGCCTAAACACCTCGTTTACACCAGCAATGATTACTCTAAACTCTACGCGAAGAGATTAAAGTAAACTCATAAACCATAAGAACAATAAAACAAGAACTTACTAGAATTTAGAAGTCGAATTACTGAAGAATCCTAGGAGCAAGCTTCGGGTTAGGAGAACTTGATCCCGCAGGTACAAGCTTGGAGTAGATACAGACAGGCCGGGCATCCTCCAATCTACACCTCCACTCTATCTCTCTCAATCTAGTAGAAACTAGAAGATCTATTTCTACCTTACATTGATTGCTAAGCCTAAAAAGAAATATTAATTAGAGAAGAGGTTTTCCTTCGAGGGCACCCCTCAGTCTCTATGATAATTTCTTCATGTCTTCTCCAGGGGCCAGGGGGGCCTTGCTTATATAGTCCTCCCCTTCTATGCGTTTTTGGGTCGATAGCCGAGGTGGTACTATGTTTTTCTTGATCCAATAGGTCGGTGGAATATCCCGAACGAAAGAGTCCTGATTTGGCTCCAGCAGGGGGGCGGGCGCCCTGGCTTCCAGGGCGGGCGCCTTGGGCCTGGCCCAGTTTTGCCTCCGCTTCGGTCTCGTGGCTTCTGGAGTCTTCTAGATGAAGTAAAATTGCGCGGTGCATTGATATCTCTATGTAATCCCGACATGTGGGCCTTTCTTCCTTATTTCCTGATAACCCCCTGCAGAAATAGATAAACAACAAAACTCGTGGAATTCTGTCAGATCAAACCCTAATTCTAGGTGATAGTTGCATATTGGTCCATTCTCTTGTTTATTTGATAATTAAAACTGATACTTAAGAACCGTCAACAAATACCCCCATACTTAGGCTTTTACTCGTCCTCGAGAAAAGGATGGTTAAGAACAATATCTGGGGTAAACATTTAAAACATTCTCTTTATATAATTGCAGGGTGTTAAAATTCCACTGTGTACCATAGTCAGGGAAGTTTATGATTAAGAGTAAAGATCCTTTCTTCTCGATCCTGTCACTTGGAGTTTTTATATATTTTTGAAAGAAAGTTAGCATACCTTTTTATCCTCATAGGTTCTCTCAGATCACTCATTATCTTTTATATATATCTCACTGAGGCTGTTTTATTTTGCAAAAATTCTCAAGCATACTTACTTTGCATTTATTGCCTGATCAAAACGGGATCCGAGGAGGGGAATGTCATACTCTTAGATCAAAGACTTTGAAAATTAAAAACTTTGTCAACTCTTGCTGGCATATTGCTTATTAGAGGGACCATGGGCTATCATTTTTTTTAAGTGGATACCGAGGTACCCCTAATTCTACTGCCGGACACTTGTCCATTTTTTTTGCGAGGTTGTCGAGCACTTGCTCCTTTTTATTTCCTCGAAATATTTTTATTTTTGCATAGCCCATGCCTCTAATGCAATAATACTTCGGAAGAGTGAATCTTACTGAAATAGTGTCTTGATCTTGGGAGCATGATAAATCTCTCAACAAGGGTCTAACTCATTTTGAACAAACTCAATACAGAGTAGATAGCTTTTATAATCATAATTAATATTTTTATTTTTATCAGGCATATAAAACACTGAGGACGGTAGCTAGAATTTTGAATATTTTGAAATAAATTCTCCAAGCAACAATGATATCAAGAATAAGAAACTCATACTCTACCATCACATATTCCATATTGACTTAAGTAACACAGGGTTTTAAAATGATTTTATAATAATTGTAAGTTTTCAGGAAATATCACAGATTGAGATTAATCATGATTAGAAATATTTTAATCTTTTTATTTTATCATGTCGGAAACAGTAATCTGCATAATTCAAAATAAATGTATGTATGAAGTAAAGTGTGCAGAGTGTGTACCTGAATCGTGGAGTGGTGTAGTCGGAGTGTGTTAGGCATGTTGAGGGATCTCCCCCATACTTGTTTTCTGCTTTCTTGCACAAAAATAAAGTAGAGACACACAAGACATAATAATAATAATAGTAGTACTCTTTATTGATCTTGAGGCATTTAGTACAAAAGACTGATAACAAACTGATAGCAAACTAATAATAATAGCAAACTTAAACCGAATTTAAAGATAGATGACTAAGATGCATTGCCTCAAGGTCTAATCTAGATAACTTAGCGGCGCTCTAATTCCTTGATCTTCTTGTTGGCACTGGCAAGATCCTGCCTAAGGCCTAGTATAATGGTGTTGTGGTTAGAGAGCTGCCTAGTGAGGGAATTAATTGAGGACTGGAGGTCTATGATAATTCTATCTAGCCTGCGAACTTCCTCATCAATATCCATTATAGTCTTGCGACGCTTGGGAGGTGTCTCGAAAGCATTGAGAGAATGCTTCGGGGCTGCCTTTGGAGGGATGAAACGGACTTTGGCTGCTCTAATCCCTTCAAAGTAAGGCCTTTCCTCCTCTGAAGTGTAGCGTACGCTGCTGATCTCGCCGCTCCGGTTGGTCTTGACTCCAACGACCCTCTCATTGGGTCTAGGTGGAAGGATCCTTGTGCTGATTGGCACCTTGATAGTGGTCTTCGTCTTGGATGATGGTCCTTTGAGGAGTAGGGGTTGTGGTGGTGCGGGAGAACTAGTTGAGCATGGTAAGATTGGGCGGAGCTGCGTTGACATAATGGCATGGCTTCTAGCTGACGCTCTGTGTTGGCCGGGACGAGAGCACGGGCATCGGGGTCTTCCACTGGCTCCATGTTGAGGTTGAAGGGGACGACTTCCCAATCGTCGTGGTACTTGTCGGCCATTGGAGTAGCAAGAAACTAATAAAATTTTAATTGAAGTAGAGCTAATTAAGCTCTAGTTAAAGGAGAGCTAATCAAGCTCTAGTTGAAGGAGAGAAAGCTTGGTGGCTTGGTGTTTGAAAACTGAGGTCAGGGGTCTGTTTATATAGGGGTCAAAAGGATGCCTCTATGGGTTCTTCGGGTTGCTCCCGTCGATATGCGTGCGAAACTTTCCATCCAAGGGATTATTCGGATCACCCTAAGTGCATTTTCCATAACAGAGAAAGTCGGGACCGAGGGGGAATAGGGGCTGGGCGCCCGCCCACTTGACCTGGGCGCCCGCCCTCTCTCTGGCTCCTCTATGGGCCCACTTCTCCGAGCGCGTTTCTAGATGCGAAATTATTTAGAAAAATATATATATGACCCAAAACCATCAGACCAAAAGTGTCGGGCTCTAATTCTCCATGGGAAGGTAAAAATGGACTACGTCTATTTCTTCAAATTCCTCATTGGGCTCTAAAAATAATTTAAGACGTTGACCATTTACATTGAATAACGTACCTTCACTGTTTTGAAGTGTGATAGCTCCGTGGGATGATGAATTGATTACCTTGAATGGTCCTTCCCATTTGCTCCGGAGTTTTCCATGCCCGAAAAGCTTCACCCTGGAATTAAAAAGTAATACCTTATCTCCGGGTGTGAACTCCTTCTTCTTGATTCTCTTGTCATGCCACCTCTTGACTCTTTCTTTGTAGATCTTTGAATTGTGATATGCCTTCTCTCGCCATTCTTCCAATTCTGATAATTGCATTCTTCTATAATCTCCAGCAACATCTAGGTCCATATTCCATCTCTTTATGGCCCAGTGTGCTTTGAATTCTAGTTCAACAGGTAGATGGCAAGTCTTCCCGTACACCAATTGGTATGGAGACATTCCAATTGGGGTCTTGTATGCTGTCCGGTATGCCCAGAGTGCATCGGGTAACTTGTCTTTCCACGCCGTTCCCATTTCATTTACTGTCTTCTGAAGAATATTCTTGATTTGTTTGTTGGAAGTCTCTGCTTGGCCACTTGTCTGAGGATGATAAGGGGTAGCGACGTTGTGACGGATTCCATGTCTTGATAGATATTGCTTGAAGCGTTTGTCGATGAAGTGTGCTCCTCCATCACTTATCACTACTCTGGGGACTCCAAATCTTGGAAATATAATTTCTTCAAACATCCTCTTTGAAGTGACGTTGTCGGCATGCTTGCAAGGTAATGCTTCTACCCACTTGGAGACATAGTCAACCGCCACCAAGATGTACTCACACTTCTTTGATGGTGGAAATGGACCCATGTAGTCTATTCCCCAGACATCAAAGAGCTCAATCTGAAGGTTGTTGGTGAGTGGCATTGGATCCCTTGTATTTATGTTTCCGTGCCTTTGACATGGCCCACATCTTCTGATATATTGCTTCGTGTCTTTATACATTGTAGGCTAATAGAATCCACACTGCCAGATCTTTGAATGTGTACGGAATGCTCCATAGTGACCTCCATATGGTGATGAATGACATATGTCGATGATCTTCCATCCTTCCTCAGTGGTCACACATCTCCTGAGTAAGCCATCAGAGCATACTCGGAAGAGGTATGGCTCGTCCCATATATGTGAACCACTTTCTTGAATAAGCTTCTTCTTGTTTGCTCCTGGTGGTACATACCCTGAAACCATAAAATTAACAATATCTGCATACCAGGGGTCAGACCTGTTAATCCCGTAGAGCATGTCGTCCCGGAGTGAATCATTGATGGGGGTTTCCTGTGGACTCTTAAAATACATTCTAGACAAGTGATCAGCAACAGAATTTTCTACTCCTTTTTTATCTTTTATTTCTAAGTCAAATTCTTGGAGTAATAAAATCCATCCAATCAAGCGAGGTTTAGCATCTTTTTTAGTGAGTAAATATTTTAGTGCAGCATGATCAGTGTAAACAATTATTTTAGCTCCAACTAAATAAGATCTAAATTTATCAATGGCAAAGACAACAGCCAGAAGCTCTTTTTCAGTGGTTGCATAATTAAGTTGAGCTCCTGTCAAAGTTTTACTGGCATAAGCAATTGCATGATGCTTCTTATCTTTAGTTTGTCCCAATACTGCCCCCACAGCATAATCACTAGCATCACACATAATTTCAAAAGGCAACGACCAATCAGGGGGTTGAATGATTGGTGTAGAGATGAGTGCTTTCTTTAATAAATTGAAAGATGTTAAACATGCATCATCAAATTCGAAAGGAGCATCCTTGGCTAGCAAAAGAGTAAGTGGTCTAGCAATAAATGAAAAATCTTTTATGAATCTACGATAAAAACCAGCATGGCCAAGAAAGCTCCGAATTCCTTTTATATTCACAGGTGGAGGTAGTTGTTCAATTACTTCAATTTTAGCTTTGTCTACCTCAATCCCTCTTTCAGACACTAAGTGTCCTAGCACTATTCCTTCTCTAACCATAAAATGACATTTTTCCCAATTAAGGATTAAGTGCTTTTCTTCACATCATTGCAAAACCTTATCTATGTTTTCAAGACAACTATCAAAAGTTTTTTCATAAATAGAGAAATCATCCATGAAAACTTCCATAATCTCTTCAATCATATCAGAAAATATAGACATCATGCATCTTTGAAAAGAAGCTGGTGCATTACATAACCCAAAAGACATTCTACGGTAAGCATAAGTTCCATAAGGGCATGTAAAAGTGGTTTTGCTTTGATCATCAGGATGGATCGGGATTTGATGATACCCTGAATATCCATCTAAGAAACAGAAGAATGAATGGTTTGCTAACCGTTCTAGCATCTCATCTATAAAAGGTAAAGGAAAGTGATCTTTTCTCGTGGCTTTGTTTAGTTTTCTATAGTCTATGCACATCCGCCATCCTGTGACGGTACGTTGCGGAATTAGCTCGTTCTTTTCATTCATAATAACTGTCATGCCTCCCTTTTTGGGCACAACTTGGACTGGGCTCACCCACTCACTGTGCGGCACAGGATATATAATCCCTGCATGCAGCAACTTTATAACTTCCTTTTTAACTACCTCTCTCATAGTGTTGTTAAGTCTACGTTGGGGTTCTCGAGAGGGTGTAACAGAAGGATGTGTTGGAATACGATGGGTACAAATCATATGACTGATTCCTGTAAGATCTTGAAGTGAGTAGCCGAATACTGAGTGATGTTTCTCAAGAATGGTCATTAATCGCAGAGTTTGATCCTGAGTGAGTTTATCGCTAATGATCACAGGGAACTCTGGATTATTGTTTAGGAAAGCATAGGTAAGACCGGGTGGTAAAGTTTTAAGTTCTATGGGGGGTCTAGGTGTTTCTGCAAACTCGTCTAAGGGTTCAGGCTCAGAAGGTTCGTCTTCTTCTTCTGTGAAGAAAGGAGTTTCGTCTTCTAAGTCTGATTCATCTAAAAGCTCTAGAGATGCAGCCTTTACTTCCTCCATAGGATCAGGCAAAAGATATGACTCGACCTTATTATTTAAGGAGTGTGAAATTATCATTAGGAATTGAAAAGTTTTTCCAAAAGAAATGTGTAGCTTTCCAGTATGACCTTCATAAAGGAGTCTTCTAAAAGGTTGTCCTATTAACAGGTCGAAGTCCCATGTATCAAAGATATAGAAGTTCAAATGAACCATGGAGCCTTCTACCGTAAGAGGTAGGACATTAATAATTCCAAGACTGGGGACTAATCGTCCCGAAGATTCCTTTATGATCTTTGTTGTGGGGGTTAAGACAAGATTTTTAAATAGTTTAAGTGCAAAATATTCAGACATAATGTTAATCCCCACAACAGGATTATAAAGAGCATTAAATCGATCAGAATTATAAGCACAACGTATAGTTATAGAGGGTGTGTCCAAACGGATCACATCAGAGGAAAGCTCTGATTCCTCCAACCATTCGCTACTCATTACTGAGATAAGCTCTCTCAATTGATATTCACTTGGTAAATAAATGCTCAACTGGCCGTTTTGGGGTTTGTCAATAGAATGGTAGTTTGAAATATTTCCAAAATCGGCAAAAAGATCGGATTCTATATCCAGCATGAAGTCCGGTAGTGGAATTTCTTCCTCTTGTGGCTCAAAACTTGGGATAGCTAAAGTAGATGAAGAATTTGGCAGAGTGTCTACTTCGGCTTCCTAGGTTTCATCATGAAGGGTATTATCCATCTCATCTTCTAGGATTCTATCTAGGATCACTCTAGCTTCATCAGCAGGGATGCGAAAGAAAGAACCTCTAGACATTGTGTGTAGCATTTGTTTGTGATTTTTATGAAGACCTCGAAAATAGTGAAATAAAAGAACAGGGTCTTCAAGATTAAGGTTTGGACCAGATTCTAAAAGATCAGAAAAACGTTTCTAGGATTTTCCTAAAGTTTCATTATCTTTTTGTTTAAAAGATAGGACTTCGAGTCTAAGGTCGGCTATACGGTCAAGGGAATAGAAATCTAGACAAAAGTTGGCTCGTAAAACTCCCCATTCACCTTGTTGTTGACTTACCTTCTGAATGTACCATTGTCTAGCTTCTCCCCTTAAGGAAAAAGGAAAAAGCTTCCAACGTAAAGTCTTATCAGAAATGCCTTCAATGCGAAGACAATCACATGTTTGCTCAAAATCTCTAATATGAAGGTAAGGGTTTTCGTCTTCCTTTCCCGAAAAAGATAGGTTTTGAATCATGGCAATCAACCTAGAACTTAACTTATACTGGGATGTTTGGATAGGCTGTGATGATTCCCATGGTAAAAGGTCAGTTGCTAAAGGGATTGCAGACTCATGGATCGATTTAGAATTTTGGTTTTCCATAGGGTAAGAGTAAAGAAAATAAATAAAGGATATAAAAGATAAGAAAAGATAAAAGTATAGATACAAGCTAATAGCAAGACACAGGTTATCTCAGCAACCGTCTTTCTCCCCGGCAACGGCGCCAGAAATGCTTGTTGATATTTGGGAACGCAATAAGGAATTGATCCGCAAGCGCACGGATATCGGTGAGCACTTCACCCGGGAAATTATCCAGAGTATCGTATTTATTTTTTTACCACTAGGAGAAAGAGTGCATCTGACTAACCGGTCTATTACTACTAACCTTTAGGCACAAAGAATGTCTTTCGATGTGAGTGATAAATAGAGAAGACTGCAACCGTAGTCTCCTTTTAACCTTGGTAAGGATGATCTACTGTTCTAATGGGGAGGCTAACGGAATCTAGACACCACAAAGGATGTTCAACCCGCACCTATAAACCCTATCCTTCCTACTAACGAGATGTGATCTACAAAGGTAGCTCGGAATTGTCACGTTCCTCACTACTACCACGGTCCAGCTAGTCAGGGAATATTTATGAGTACCCCAGCCTAAACACCTCGTTTACGCCAGCAATGATTACTCTAAACTCTACGCGAAGAGATTAAAGTAAACTCATAAACCATAAGAACAATAAAACAAGAACTTACTAGAATTTAGAAGTCGAATTACTGAAGAATCCTAGGAGCAAGCTTCGGGTTAGGAGAACTTGATCCCGCAGGTACAAGCTTGGAGTAGATACCGACAGGCCGGGCATCCTCCAATCTACACCTCCACTCTATCTCTCTCAATCTAGTAGAAACTAGAAGATCTATTTCTACCTTACATTGATTGCTAAGCCTAAAAAGAAATATTAATTAGAGAAGAGGTTTTCCTTCGAGGGCACCCCTCAGTCTCTCTATGATAATTTCTTCATGTCTTCTCCAGGGGCCAGGGGGCCTTGCTTATATAGTCCTCCCCTTCTATGCATTTTTGGGTCGATAGCCGAGGTGGTACTATGTTTTTCTTGATCCAATAGGTCGGTGGAATATCCCAAACGAAAGAGTCCTGATTTGGCTCCAGCAGGGGGGCGGGCGCCCAGGCTTCCAGGGCGGGCGCCCTGGGCCTGGCCCAGTTTTGCCTCCGCTTCGGTCTCGTGGCTTCTGGAGTCTTCTAGATGAAGTAAAATTGCGCGGTGCGTTGATATCTCTATGTAATCCCGACATGTGGGCCTTTCTTCCTTATTTCCTGATAACCCCCTGCAGAAATAGATAAACAACAAAACTCATGGAATTCTGTCAGATCAAACCCTAATTCTAGGTGATGGTTGCATATTGGTCCATTCTCTTGTTTATTTGATAATTAAAATTGATACTTAAGAACCGTCAACAGTTGACTCGACATTTTTGCCAAAAGCCTTTATTAAGACTAACACAATGTAAGAGCATCATATTAATTTATCATCAGCCTACCACTAGATTAGCACCTGTACTACAACACATCACTTGATTATTACAAGCAATAATAACCATATCAAGTTCATCATATGTTCTTCTTGCTATCATCATTATCTTGAACCAAGTTCATTAGTGGATGCTACGTTTGCCGCTGCTCTGTCAAGTCTCACTGACCGGGAGAGACGGCGATTCGAATCGAATTCCTATCCAGCTGGAGGGTTATTCCTAGCACTCACCCAAGCATCCCCCGTCGGAGAGCCAATGGGTCACCTTTGGTATGACTCAAGAATCGCGGCTCCGATCAGCGCCGCACTCCCAGGGCTACCACTCTGCCAGGGAGGTCAGGAATTTTAACTCACCTGCCTTTGGGCTTACGCCAATGGTCCCCCGCACACCGCACTTCCTCTGGTAGTGCGCACTTTATACTTGCCGGTCTTCCGGCCTGAGTCATACTACTCGGCTTCGCGGTCGGAACGAGTTATCCGGCCAACTAAGTGTCAGGCATGCGTTCAACATGACAAGAGGACGTATAACGATCGGTCCTTAGCTGCCACAGACGGAGTTACTACAAACTTGCAAAACTCCGCCCGGCTTAAGTCAAATTAATTAGGTTCCATCCACGATAGCACATATAGACCATCGTGATCTGACATAACCCTATATCGCGCAGGTGACAGGATATCACCCGACTTCTACCGATTAAAGCATGGCTAAGCTGCTACTCGATCCTAACGCTATAACCAAGGTAGGGTAAATTATCTGGACAAGGATTGAGTAAAATGCAGCAAAGGTTTCACCACAACTCCTATACTTAATGCAGAAATAGATATGAAATATCAAGTAAACTTTCCAAAATAAAAAGGGAGGCTTAGAATGCTCCGGGGCTTGCCTTTCACGAACGAGGCGGGCTCGTGACTTGGGCACTCAACCTCTTCTTCTGGCTCCTCAGGTCCGACTTGCTGGACCTCCACCTCCTGGCTGCCTTCCTGGCCTTCGGGGTTCGCTTGGAGCTCGAAGGAAACTGCCACGTCTGGTGCACCTATTGCATGCTCGGTGAATGAGAAGACGTGCATACACAAGAATGAATGCTTGATAACATAATGGATTCACTGGGCACCCATTTACGGAGTAAACTTCTAAGTTAACTTACAAGAAAACCACATGAATAAACAAACTAAACAAGTTAACTTATAACAGCAAGCACATAAACAGATCAGCTCAGTAAACAAACCATAACTACTGCTACAAAGGTCCAACACACTTAAGTGACGACATTCTGGAAAGCTTATGAAATTGTCTACAAATCATCTTTAAACATCACAGCAAGATTCATACCTTAAACCAGTCAATTAAACAAAATTCCAGGTTGTGTCCCAGAAAAATAGAGAGCACCTATTTCTGGAACCTAACTTGGAACAGCCATAACTTTTAAACTACTAGGCCAAATCATCCCAAATTTAAACCACAGCTAGTTCAATAAGTTTACAACAACTTTGATTTAGATAAGATTCTCAGAAAACCAAATTATCATTAAACAAAAGTTAAATTGCTCCCTTGCTGTCCAGAACAGCCTTTAACCCTATAATAATTATTTGATGACATAACCAAAACACAAACCATGCCAACCACATGGCTTATGAGCACAAGCATATCACAAGGTTACCAGAACATCAGATGATAACCCTCAAACATATAATTAACAAGGCATTTATTAATTAATTCTAGAAAAGAGCATAATTACAAGAAAAAAATCTACAAAAATTACAGGAACACAAGTAAAGCATCAAAGCGTCACCATAAAAATTTCAGAGCAATTGCACATACCAAATTAAAGATATACATTTACCATGTAGCTAGGTGCTTATTTCATAAATTGGAAAACATGACTTGTATATTGCCAAACAACAGATTTCAGATTAGTTACACATGAGGAATGCCATAAACAGGTTTACTACCAAAGTAGAGCACCAGCATAAGTACCAATTATTTTATATAATTTAATCAAGGAAACAAGCCACATTTCAATCATAAATTACATATCAAAGTTGCATTAATCCAAAAATCATGAAATATTTATCATAACATTCTAGTATCACACAGAGGTTACCATAAAATTTTTCATGGCAAACTAAACAGTATAACCAGAGATATGAATTTATCCATGAATAACAAGATTAAATCCTTAATAAATATTTTCCCAGAAAACATGGTTCATTTTATATTTTTATTAAAAACTAGCCATCTCAAGGAATACCACAAAATTGGTTTCACAATTTTTGGATCTCAGAAACAGGAGATATGATTTTTGCAAGAAAGCCAAAAATCAGGATTTTGAATAAAAGAAAAGGAGGGAAGGAGAGTGACGCTGACAGTGGGTCCCAGCTGTCAGGTTCTTCTTCCTCACGGCCGAGGCGACTTTCGCCGGCGATTTCTCCGCGACGGCGAGGTCTCCGGCCAAACCAAGGGCACCAACGTGATCCCCAGACTCTAGCGACTCGATTGATCCCACTTTTCCCACGGCGGAGCCACCGGAAGGGGCTCACCGTCGACGATGGCGGCTCGGCGGAGGTGCTCGGCGTTACGCCGGAGCCCTCAGGCCGGTAGAGCGCGACCTAAGACCTTCTACAGCACCAGCGAACTACGGCGGAGCTTCCTAGGTACGCGGCTTGGCTTGAAACATCGTGGAACACGCTGGCCACGAGAGCGCTCATCTCCGGCGGAAACACCGCGGCACTGCGCATCGTGTCCGGCGACAGAGAGCTCGGTAGAGCGTCCACCAAGTGGCGCAAACGCAAGCTAGAAACCTAAGCAACCTCTAGGACCTAACCAGAGACGACGAGAGGCTTCACAGGGCTCGGCATTAGGCTCGCCGGAAAAGATGGTCACGGCGACCCGATTTGGGGGAAGAAGGGAATGGCGGCTCACCGGTGGATTTCACGGCGAGGTGGTGGGTGGAGAATGGAGAGCGGGTCACGGCGGAGCTTTGGGTGAAGTTTGGTGAGCAATGGCGCAGCAAGGAACGCGCGCGAGCTCGCCGGAGTTCGCTCGCGACGGAGAGCTCACGCGGCCGCATTTCTGGCGAGAGGGGTGAGGCAGAGAGGAAGTGGACGCGTCCACTCTGCGCGGGGCGACGCCGTGGACTTCATGCACGCGATGAGAGCTGACAAGCGGGGCCGGAAATGGCGTACGGGCGACAACTGTCGCCGTTGCTCTGCCGCCGGTCGGCCACGTCAGCGAGCTCCATTTCGATTCAGACAAAGCGATGGCCGACTGACAAAGCTACTTTGACAACGATTATCTCCTAAACCAGCGCGAACCAGGAGATGATGTAGTTGACAAAGTTGGAGTACTAGCCGAGATCTACAACTTTGCCAACTGGAGCAAAAGCTAGATCGGCCTGGATTGAGAGATATAGAGTTTCCAAAATCGATCGAGCAAACTGGTTTCGTTCCAAGACTTAGAAATTTTTCTAAGTGTTGGAAACAGCCCCAAATCTGCCTTGTGGGTCACTTTTGAGCTATTTGTGATCATTTTCATGAGATGGCCATAAAACAACTTTTGTTCCTTATAAAATTTGCTACAACTTTGCTGTAGGAGGTTTTGACATGCAAACATTTTCTGCAACACTTTTTAAAAGCCTAAGCAAAAGAGGTTTCTAGGGCCTATTTACACAAGTATGACTTAAAGGCATATTTTGGAGAAGTGATCAACATGAACATTGTTCCCAAGGTTAAGTTAAGCCTAGATAAACTAATTACCAAAGCATAGAGCACAAACACAACCATGGTTCACTCAAACATAAGCATAGGAAGCCTATTTAAGCAATTTAAAACACAATTTTGCAAAGAATGACATGGCTCAAGATAGATGATGATCATGATATGCTTTGAGTGGATGATGATGCTCATGCTATGCACATGATCAATGCAACCATAACACTGGGTGTTACAGCATTTTGACAGGTGGTCATCATGGTCTGAAGTTTGGTATTGAGACCACGCATGAAGCAGGCCTTCTTCTTTCTATCCGTGTTCACATGGTCTGTGGCATATTGAGAAAGATGATTAAATTTTGCCACGTACTCCATGACACTTTTATCGCCTTGCTGCAAGGCGAGAAATTCTTCGGCCTTCATGGCCATAAGCCCTTCAGGGATGTAATGGGCGCGGAATGCGTTCTTAAACTCTGTCCAGGTGACCTGGTGTCCTGGAGCTTGGATAACTAGAAAATTCTCCCACCAGGCGCCCGCAGCTCCCCGAAGCTGTTGAGCTGCGAACAGGGCCTTCTAAGTTTCCAAACATCGGATCAGATTGAACTTGTGCTCCATGGTCCGGAGCCAGTCATCAGCCTCTAACGGCTCATCAGCCTTGGTGAATACCGGGGGCCTTGTCTCGGTAAAGTCCACGTACCGAGTTTCTCCCTCCCCATTGTGCTGTGCTCTGAAATTTGGGGTGGGGTGTGGTTGGTGTTGTGCTAACTCGTGCAACAAGCGAGCGTTGTCGGTAGTGGCACTCAAAAGAACAGCAATGGCATCAGCCAGGGAAGCTGGAGCAGGTGGAGGGTTGGGGATGTCTTCCCCTCCCTGAGATGACCCGGCTCCATCAGATACTCGTGTACGCATCGGCATCTGCTACAAGAGTCATATGTACTTGTTACCACATGAAATTCATAACTTAAAACATATTTTACATACTTCCATTTATTTATCAAACATCCGTTCAACACACTGGAAATAAACAAGTACAACTTTTAAAAGAAAAGACACTATACTACAAACCCGACCCCACTACGGTAGACTAGGAATCCTACAACGACGTTGCCCGTGACTTCACCGAACTAGTCGGTGTGGCCAGAGCTATAGCCCGGGTCGTCATTGCCATCGTCATGATTACCCCCCGGGTAATCGTCACCGGAGTCGGATTCCTCCTCGTCACTGAGGTCTTGGTCGGGTTCCCCAGCATCCGCCAACTCTCCATCCGTGTCCACCTCCCCTTCACCTAGAGGTGGATGGAGCTGGTGGTACAGGTCAAATGCAATATCACGGTACTGCATTGCCAAATCGTTGACGATGTCTAAATGATGTGCCAGCTCAAGCTTCTCCAGCTGTAGCTGGTCCTCCCACTGCCACGCGACATCCCTCTGCGCGGTGACAGTGGCCATCATCTTCACATACAGATCTTTAAGGTACTTGGTTTTGTCTAGCTTCGCCTTCATCCTGGTCAGCTCGTGCCTGTGTGCACTCCTGGCCTACTCTTCTCGGGCAATAGCGGCATTCCTCTCTTCCACCATACGGGACAGCATGGCCTCGCAGTTCTCTGTGGCTTGTTTTTGCTTTGCTAGTTGAGCTTTAAGTTCACCGATCTCCATGACGTTGTACATCCTTTCTCTCGTCACTTTGGTCAGCTTGGCAAGTTTATAGTATTGGATCCAAATGGTTTTGAAGTTTTTCAAAGGATACAGCAGTCATCTTAGCAACGAGTGCTCTGATACCAGCTGTGGCAGAACCTCCTAAGTGTTTGGGCCCACCGACATCTGTCATTGTCCCAAGGACCTCCGACGGTGATGCCGGGGATCCTCCCACTCTAGAAGTCCGATGAGCATCTCAGGACGCTCAGTCCACCGCTACCTGGGGCGTATCAAACAAACTCGTCTTGACCACCAGCAATGGTCAATTAACGAAAATTTCTTCTCCTCGCCCTTACAGGATAGCAAGTGGCCACCTTAACACCAGGATCACTCGTTGCGAAGACATTGCAGTATCACAGACGACATAAGACCAAAATAATATTTTAGAGTCAAACAGCGGAAGTATTACATAACTTATTTTACAAAAGGAGTTCTTTCAAATAGTAGAGTGTTATTACAAGCTAGGTCCAGCGGAGCAACTTAAACTTTCGTACACAGATTACAAATTTACCGACCCTGCCCATGGGTCAAGCTCACTCTTCCTCGTCGTCAACCTCGACGACGGATACACAACAGGGTCCGAAACATGTCGGCTCCTGAGCTTCACCTGCAACAGGGGTTATAAAACCCTGAGTATGGGGGTACTCAACAAGACTTACCCGGCGGAAAAAGAGGAGAAGTTAGGGATGTAGGCTTAGGGTAGACAAGGGGTGGCTGAGCAAGGAGCCAAAGTATTTTGCTGAAAAGCTTACTAATAGTGCATCCTTACTTACAAGTTTTACCCGCGAATTCCCCTCCTCAAGAGGCCGAGGAGTTCGAGGACAGTTTATCTAGTTGCTTCTCACAGACAAGTCTGTAAGTCCCTAGTCCTTAATCAAAGTATTATCTATCCAACGGCCATAGCTTCATGTCACTCTGAGTCCGGAAATTGGGATCCGAACCTCATGAGACATTTTCCCCTTTCTCATTTTATCACTTAGTTGCATAATTATCTACGATGAGGGTCGAAGGAATTGAGTCTCCCAATCGGGGAGCAACGACGATTCGAATCGCTTAGCAATCCAGCTGGAGTTCCTAACCACCCGACATATGTAGAACCAAATCTTACATATGTCAACCCAAATCAAGCTCTCCCCAAATTTGACTAGGTTCGCGGCACCCAAGAGCACAGTACTCCACCATCCTACAGCCGATCTAGATGTTTCCCGGTCATCTCAGATCCGTAAGGTGGGTACACACTACTCTCGCCATCGCTCCACGCCCAGTGCGCGAGTAGCTGTTCGCATCGAGGGATCACAAGACCGGGCTTGCCGAGGGCAAGTGGCTAGTACTATAAATTCTCAACCCAGCAGGCCATCAACGGACCGGTCCTTAACCGACACAGTTGGAGACACTACTTTAAGACTCCATTCTTAAAGCAAGTCCACCGACCGGTCTCAAGTTGAAACATCATTGACCATAAGTGTATTCCACAACAACCCTTCAAACTTTCTTGTTTGAAAACCTATCTAGTAGCAGGGCTAAGCATTACTACGCGATTTTAAAATACAACTGATGCAAAGGACAAGATAACAAAAATCAAGGTAGTAAATGCAGCAAGTAGGTTATCCCAATTCTCAACTATCTAATGCAGCATTTTCAATTCATAAGTGATAAAAGATTTAAAACATTCAAGGAGGGGTTAATGCATCCGAGGCTTGCCTTGGTTGCAGAACTGAGAGGGTTCCTCGGAGACTTCCCAAGTCTCGGATCCTACTTCTTCGAACGGAGCACCGACCTCAAGGTTTGGTTCAACTGTCGCTCCTTCGGTCACGTGCACTATACGCAAAATGATGAATGCTCATGATATGTGTATGACAAATATGTAAGAAGGACCAAGTTAAGTACAATTGGCCTTCTCGGTGCAACACAGACTAATCAATAATTAAAGTTGTTTATCATCTTATCGTTTTTACCCAAGAGGTTGCATCTGTAAATTAAGATTTCTCTTAATTCACCACTATCCTTAGTTATTTAATTATTAATCCTTTTTATCTTAATTAAGTATTAATGACAGTAATTAAGCATTAAGGCCAAACAATAATTAAATGCCAAAGGTCATTAAGGTTAATGACCTCAGGTCATCACATAATCCCAAAATCACTCAAATCCTAATTTTGAGAATTTAACTAATAATTATTATCTAATTATTCTAGAATTATTATTTAATTACTAATTAAGGGGTTAATAATATTTTATTCAAACATTTTCCAAATGCCACCAAATTTTGTGTGAAGCCAGGGAATAATATTCAGAGGCATCCCACAAATTTTGGTGATTTTTGGACATATCAATAAATTATTAAAATTCATAGAATTTTTATTTACTAAATAAAATAGGCAATTTTTATACACATGCAAACTACTAGAAAATAGAACCTAATATTTTTCTTGTGTTCTACTCATTTTATGGAATCTGTGCAAAAATTTCCATGATTTTTGAATCAGCACATGATTTTCTATTCAAATTCAAACATACAACAAATTTTGCATAAACAGAAAAAAGAAAACAACACTATGCCGCGAGCGGCCCAGGAACTCGGCCCGCAGGCCGGCCCGTCCGTGCTTGGCCCATGCGCGCGCTGCACGCACCTCCTCCCTCCTCAGGCGGTCACTGACGGGCGGGTCCCGCTCGTCAGACCCTCCTTCCTCCTCTCTCTGCGGGACGCTGACGGGGAGGTCCCACCCGTCACCTCCTTCTTCACGCGCGGCGGCACTGCCACGGCTCCGGCCGCCGTTGGCGAGGGTCTTAGCCCATGCGCGCGCGCACCAGCCTCGCCTCGCCTTCGCGAACCTATTGCCGACACTCAATCGTGCTCTACTCTCTCCCTTCCACCTCGGCCACGCGAATGGCGGACAGCCGCCATGACCGACCGCGGACCGGCCACTAGGGCTCGGTAGAGCGCAAATGGACGAGCTAGAGAGCTTCCATGAAGGTTAGAGAGTGTGGTGCTCACGTTGCGAGGCTCGCGGAGGTAGCCGAGGTTGCTGGCGATGGAGGCGGTGTCGTCAGGCAGGCGCTCTGGGCTCGGCGGAGTTATTTCGGTGAACCTGCTCGCGTCCAAAGAAAAGCAGCAAGCGCATGAGCTTCTGGGTGACAAAGGGAAGTAGGAACACCTGCTAGTATGGCGTGCTACCTTCAAGAATGGCTTGGCCACGGAGAGGGTTCACGGCGGCGGTCCCGGCCGGAGTTGGAGAAGAACAGAGAGTCCGAGCAATTGGGCAGGTGAGAGGAAGAGCTAGGGGGTGCACTGGGTTCGCAAAGAGGTGGCAAATGCTACAGAGTGCTCAATTGAGTTAGAGAGGGATCGAGTGCGGTGAATTGGAGGGCGCAACAGGGTCGTCGGCGTTGGGCGGAAAAGGGAAAAAACGAGGCGGCCGAGCAGTGGGATCACCGAGGGGAGTGGATGAGCACGCTGGGGGCTCGTCCACATCACGGCGGGCTCGCGCAGCCAAGCAGCTGCGTGGCCAGGCGCGTGGCGGCATTGGACGCAGCGGCTCTGCCACGGCGGCAGAGCATCCCCCCCTGCTCGAGCACTGTAGCGAGCTCTATCCAACCAGTTTTGTGGTTTTGCAAAATTCGCCCAAATTTTGAACTGAAGACAAAATTCCACCAAAATGAAAGTTGTGCAGAATTTTACAAGCTACAAAACTCCTTTTGGTGGCCAAAGCTAAATCTGAGTGGAAATTGGTGATTTTAACAAAACAGTTTGAAATTCAATACTCAATTCAAGGAAATTCAAATTTTTGAATTGGGGCAGATCAGAATTTCCAAAATTACTTTTGATTTTCCATAACAACTTGAAAAACTCCCAACATGAAAGTTGTTCAACGTTTTGAGCTCTACAACTTTCATGTTGGTCACTTTTCAAAATTCCAAATAGATTTTGAATTGGAGATTCAAATTGTAAAAGGGGACACTTTCTGGAAATCTGTATTTTCAAAATTACGTTGAATTTTATATTGAAACTTCAAAAACTCAAAACACCAAAGTTGTACATCTTGACAAGATCTACAACTTTTCTTTGGAACTCAACCTCAAATTTTGCTTGGTTTTTGAATTTCACAAAAGGGGGCAATTCTAGGGTTCTAAAATCAGGGTTTTTCCCCCTAATTTCTCGGGAATCTTCCACCCTAGGGTTTGAACAACCAACACAAGCATCAATACATAATATAATCTCACTTTAGATCCCTAAGCACAAGCAACCAAAGTAAACTTGTTTTCAGTTGGTGCATCAAATTGTGCTTAACACAAATGCCATGCAATGCTTATGATGACATGATCCAATTTTAGAAACCGTAACATCGGGGATGTTACACCTGTGGCGGACCCTCGAGGATTTTGTCGAGGCGAGCCGACATCCCCTCGGAGTCGTCGCTATCACCGTCCCCGTTGTTGCCATCGTCTTCATCCGGAGACTCCTCAGATTCTCCCCTCTGTCTCGACTTTGCGCGGCATTTCTCGAGCACTTATCGCTCGAGATTCTTCTTCTTCTCATTTTTCTTTTCTAAGTCCTTTGCGGACTTCTGTTTCTCCGTGGACTCACGCCTCTTATCACGATCGGCGTCGTCCTCTTTTACCGGAGATCTCGAGGACCGGGCGTCGATCGAGCCCTGAGAAAACGGAAGTAAGTCCCTGAAAAAGACAGAAAGATCAAAGGTCGAATAACGATGGAGAAGGGCTTACCAGGTCTACTGACCCCTCATCAGGCCTCATGGGGAAGCCGTTGACCCACTCAGGCTGAAAATCACCCACGACGGTCGCTCGGACTCTGGCAGCGACCTCGTCGTCCGCAGGCGCCACATTGGACATCCGGCACATCTCCAGGTCGCGAGATGAAACGCTGGGGCCCATCTCGTCCATCCTCAGCGACCGAGACATCAACGGGAGTACCCGTCGATGGTGGACGGCTGAGAGGACAAGCGCAGCGGTCACGCCCCTCACGTAGTTTCTTCAAGGCGTCGAGGATTGGACGGAGCCGCGATTGGAGGGTCTTGACGACACCGTAGTTCTAGTGGTCCGGACGTTCCGAGATCAAGCGCCCGGTGTAGTCGGGGAAGAGGTCGTCATCATTCCGCAGGTAGAACCACTAGGAGTCCCACCCGGTGTGGTTCGACGTAAGCCCCACTGGGATGTACTCTCGAGGCTCCTCCGCCTTGCCGGTCTTCAGCACCAGGTTGAGGCAGCTGGCCCGCACCGGCTTCCTCACCCCTGTGGTCCCACTAGGGGCGTTGAAGAGCTCGCCCCGGTACAAGTGGACCCACAGGTCCCAGTGCGGCATCATTCCGAGGTAGCCCTCACACACCGCGGCAAAAACCGCCGCGGCAGTGATGGCGTTCGGTGAAAAGTGTTGAAGCTCCACACCGTAGTGGTGGCAGAGCGCCCGCATAAAGCGGATCGAAGGGGAACCCAAGCCGTGGCGATGAAATTTGGCAAAGGAGATGACATACCCCACGGGCGGCCTCGGTTCCTAATGATCCGCCGCCGACGCAATCCACTCTGGCCGTGACGATGAAACGCGGAGGTGCAGAAGCCCTTCCTTCTCGAGCTCTAGTAGCCGGCGCTCCGTCATCGACTAGGGCGCCAGTCATCGGTGGCAATGAGTCTCACCGGCATCTTGAGGAGGAAGGAGAACGACTCTACTACTGCTCGAGGGTGCGAGAACGCGTGAGATGGCAAGGAGGCAGAGGCAAGAGCAAATGCGGAAGGCAGAAGGCGGAAGGAGTAATGGCTGGGAGATCCGGCGATATTTATAGGCGGTGAGCCCCCAACGGACAGATCCGGCGGATACAGTAACTTACCTAATAAATGCGCCGCCTAACGGTCCTTGCTCCTCTCACTAACAGGGCGCTACGAATTCCACGACGGTACAGTGCCGCAACAGCTCCCACCTAAAAAGACGCGCCCAACGGGCAAAAGGCAAACCGTCGTGGTCCTTTCCTTCCCCTGTAAGCTAAGGTACACATTCGTCACGATGAAAATCTCGAGAGGTCGCATGCTGACCCACCGAATGTGTTCAACAGCCGATCTCGAGTACCAGAGCCAGAGATGCCCAGCGAGTGGTCGAAAAGCGAGGCCCGCCTCGAGAGCTCGCTGGGGATGTCCAAGGCGAGGACGAGACGGTCGAGAGGGATCTCCATGAAGGGAGGCGTCGAGCCGTTGGACTCTATCGAACGAGACCAGTAACGCCGACCACGTCGACCCCGCTTTATGAGAATGCCTCCAGGCTACAACTGACCCCCTCGAACGGGGCACAGGTTCCCACTTGGACTACCCGATAGGAGCTCAATCTGGGGTAGATGACGCTCGCTCCACCAGGAGTACGTCGCAACCCCAACGCTGAACCAACCGATCAAAGTCCCTAGCTCCTCTTCCATGACGAACATCAAGAGCGCTTCCATCAGATAAGACAACATAACCCTCGAAGGAGTCAAAGACTCCTCCAAGGGCTCGGGGGCTACCCCCGCGGGGGTCGCTCGCGCGACCCCACGCAAACTCAACCAAGAGCCTCTACTCGAGCGCAAAGCGCTCGACTAGAGGCTCGAGGGCTACTATCGAGGGTATCACTAAGGGGTACCCTAACCGACGCACATAACGAGAGCACCCACACATGAATCGAGGCCCCAGACTCGACGCCCCCCGATCGCATGTACGGTCATCAAGACAAGACGACGTCCATAGCCTCGAACACGGAAAGAGCATCGTGCGAATCAACTAGGGCTCAACCAAACAACAACCGTCGAATATGGTAACTGGCTCGTACGAATCGACAAGCCTCGAGCGCAAGGACGCCGCCCACCGCTAGACGCGGGTACAGGAACCAGGGCATTTAATGCGCCTGTCGCGTTCTCACCTAACCTGACAATCACGGGAAGCGTGATAGGGAGCAAGCACCCATCCAATCACCCCTTTCTATAGCCTTGTCTACCGAATAAGTCAGAGCGTGACAGGGCGCAGCAAGGCGGACGGGACGTCTCGTCACGACCCCCCTCGAGACGCCCAAAGTCAGCGCTCCAGCCAGCAGAGCTTTACACGGCATCAGACCCTCGAGCAAGCATGTTCCTTCCCTGGGAAGGGTCAGGCGGTGAAGGACAGCACCCCAACCACTCTGACGCGACAGCAACCATGACGTACAGGCGTGCCCACGGTTGAGCCAATCCAGGACGACACACGGAAGCCGAATTCAGTGGCACGCGTAATCATCATCCAAGTACTGGGTAACAAGATATCTCGAGGCCACGCCGATACGGAAGCCTCGAGTAGGTCAGCACGCCACGCCCCTATCGACCCCTACTCTGTCACCTACGCATGTAACCTAGGTCTCCCCTTGGAACTATAAAAGGGGAGGCTCAGGAAGGGATAGGGGACAAGACATACGTAGTAGAGCAACCATACTTCATCTCCATCCACCCAAAACACCAACTTGTATTCAACCCTGTACAAGCACTTAGGTGCAAGATAATAGAAACATCTCCCCCCCACTGGACGTAGGGCCTTCTCTTGCCCGAACCAGGATAAATCTTTGTGTCTTTCTTGCATCACCATCTGGAAAGGGGAACACGCACTAGTTTTACTCGTTGGTGTGACCCCCCGGGGGGAAAACACCGACACTATGAAAATTTGATAGTCAACTTTATAACTGACCAGTAGCCTGCTGTAATTTTTCAAGAATTTATTGAAGCACAAAAGTATATACTACTGTTGTAGGCTTAATAAAACTTAAATATAAATAAACCCTTGCTATGCATAAGTTGAATAGAATAAATTGTGTTTGATTTATCTTTGAAGCACCATAGTAGCCTGCTGGTTGGTAATAGCATGTAGAAGAGAATGCAATAGATACTTTACTTTGGTTACATGTTCTTGGATTGTGTTGACTACCTTGTAGAAATAGTTTCCTATCTCATCCATTGAAACTCATCTTCATTGGAGATGGGGTTTGTGCCTACTCATTTAAGCATTATGTCATGATCATCTTGTCTTAGCTTGCATAGCACTGCACCTCGGGCATCTCGCACTTCCACTTAGGTGCACACATGCATCATACAGGCTCGCAGGAGAACAAGGTGGGACCCGAGGAGCAGGAGGAGACACAGGAGCAGGAACTTCTAGCAGGACAGGAGCCGGAGGGAGATCTGCAGGAGTGCCTGGACCACAGGCCTAGCACCTTCGAGAGAGGCAAGCCCTGGAGCATTCTAAGTCTCCCTATTCTCGCTAACTTAATTTTTTATATCATGATTGTTTCATAATACTGCATTTAAGTGATAGGGGTTTCTTGATACCATTGATACATATTTACTCCTTGATATCACCACCTGTTTGTCTACCTTGTCCTAAGTAGATAGGCTTGGAGTCTACGCTTAGCTTGCTTAGCACGGTAGAAGTCGGGTGATTTTCTGTCACCTGCGAGATATAAGTGGATACCTAAATGTTAGCTGTCAATGCTATGGTGAAAGGTAACCAAGTGTGGGAAAGAAACTAAGACCGGGCAGGGTGTTATGGTGGTGTTGACCGTAGTGCCCCTGCCTGATTCGATTAAGGACCGATCATTGACGGCCCTCTTGCCATATTGAATGCATGACCCACACTTAGCTGGAAGGATAAGTTGTTCCAACCGTGAAGCCTGAATATTATCCGGCCGGGAGTCGAGCCACGATGCGCTGTATTGGTGATGGTTGAGGAGAACGACGAGGGCGCAGTGCGCAACCTTGGTATACTTTGGACACCTCGGTCGCCGAAACGGTCCTTGGGTACTGGCGGTGCCTGCCGAACTTGCAAATTGGTCCTGGATAGTGTAATATGGTGATCTGTAGCTCACTTGATCGGTGAGTGTGGTTTGTGTGGAGAATAACTCGCCAGCTGGTCAGAAATCGATTTGAATCACCATCGCTCCTGGATAGTGAGCACTTGACATGAGCCCTATCCTCGTAGTTAGGACTATGAAACACTATGGTTATAGTAATGGATGATTTGTGAATGCTATGATAAGGTACAATCATATCACAACAATTGTTTGCAATAGTACAGGTGCAAATCTAGATGATAGGTAATAATACATAACTTGAGCTAAATAAAAGAAAAAGGGTATGTTAGGATATACTTCTAGTTGGTTAATGCTTTTACACGAAAAGGGTTCAGCTATCCCACTATACAGCCCTCATGATCCTTAAAGAGTCTTTTATTTTTAGTTTATAACGGGTAAGACTAGCTGAGTATGTTATTGTACTCAGGGTTTCATTCTCATGTTGTTTTGCAGATGGGCAGATGTATTATGGGTATTGCATTCACTGCTTGTACCCAGCAATGGGTGACGACTAGACCAAGGGAGATGGTCACTCTACCTCTTCTTTTGCTGTTGTGGGAATGACCGAGCTATGGCACTGTATCAGACTAAGTGTGTGTTCTTTTAAAACTGAGATGCTTCCGCTACTTTTGAACTTGGTTTGTAATAACTATATTTGAACTCCGATGTAACCTCTGAATATTGCAAACTCTACAAGGAATAATGTTTTACATGACAATGGATTTGGTCACAGGTTGCCAAAAATACGTCCAGTCAAGTATCCATGAAGAACGAGAAATCTGTCATGTATCTCATGTCATGCATTTCTTGCACCGAATTGAGCCGTCACGGATTCGTATTTATTTCCGTCATGGATTGCATGGTCTAGAAGCATAGGAAAATGGTACTGTGATGATCTAAAACGTCAGGGATTTCCGTCACGGACTCATTCAGCTAAGACGCGTCGCTGGTGTAGACCTCATCAGTGACTCATTTAGCGAATACGCGTCACTAATGACAATTTACAAAAACAAAAAAAATATAGGTGCTGTTGTTCAGTAGCCATTTTGTACACCTGTCGATCAATCTCACACATTACACATATTTCATCCATTTCAGCAATCAAATCACTTATATACTTGTACAATTTATGCTACAAAGTATGCAATCAAATCACTTATATACTTGTACAACTCATGCTACAAAGTATCTGCCCAATGAGCCACAACCTATAAGATCTCTAACAATACGTGAGCATGAGCCCAAAAGATTTCTAATAGTACATGAGGTAACTGCTCTATGGGTTTTCTTAATGCACAATACTCATTGCATTATAGAGAGGCCTTCACCTTATTGATGCCACTTTAGAACATAATATTTTGATAATCGCAGCACAGTACCTTCCTGGTCTATTTTTGCAGCTGGAGACAGCAACAATTTGTCCTGCAAACACACAATTTCAGTCATATTTTCAGCTATTAATATCATGCACATAAGGTGCCAACTAGAGAAATATGAGGGCAAAAATATACACATACAATTTCAGTCACTTTTTCGAAGGCTGCATGTTCTAGTTCAGCTAAAACATAGTCATATACTTTTGCAAGGGATTATACATGAAGCAGGGATAGGGGGACATGGATCTTTAAGCAAAAAATAAAGGCAAGCTTTTGCATGTTATAAGTAATTGAGTAAGTCCAAGATCTCTCGACACAAAGGTGAATAATACTGTGTCAGAAAAGCATAGAGACAACTTAATCCATTGTAATTTCATTGCAGATGTAAATACCCACGGTGCAAATCTATGAGAGAAATTAAATTTAAGTCTAAATAGCACCCCCTAGTCCCCAACCTTGGATTTAGAACAGAGCTATTAAAATTAATTCTAAATAGGATAGACTGCAAATGAAAGAAAGGACATGTTTATTTAGGTCTTCATTTGTACAGAAGTGGCAGTTTACCTGCAAGAAGAGGCCATTGGGCACCCTGATGCCTGCACCCAACAAAAAACAACTAGAGCATGTAAATAATAAATTGACCAAAACTAAGAACTGAAATGGCCTGTA
This sequence comes from Sorghum bicolor, assembly GCF_000003195.3. NCBI lineage: Eukaryota > Viridiplantae > Streptophyta > Magnoliopsida > Poales > Poaceae > Sorghum > Sorghum bicolor. The sequence continues at coordinate 27,586,133 of NC_012879.2, forward strand.
AATAGCAATTGTATTACCGGCAAAGTCAAGTTCAATGGAAATGCTCTCCAAGTGCTTTCTCCAAGGGCTCATTCAACACCCTGCACCATTACCATCATAGCACCAAATAAGCATAAATTTCGAATAACAAACTGAGGCCTGCACGGGTATGAGCAGCTCAGGCTGCTTAAGACAAGCATATGAATGATTCGTACAGAAAAGAAGACAATCATATGAAAGAAGTTTTGGTGATAGCTAATGTTTCGCACCTGCTATTCAGCTAAGTTAGCACTTGGCACTTGTAGAAATGAAGACCAAGGAAGAAGCAGGAACTGACACAACCACAATACACACTAGGAACCCACATTGCAGCTTTAAAATAATCATGTTCAGATACATAGGACCATGATTCCATAGTTGGATATATGTGAATCATTAGAATTTATGCAGTAAAGCTCACTTGATGTTGCATAAGTATTTGAATGCCATAATACAAAAGAGAACACTCTAGAAACCATTTATTTGACTTTACCTGCTTGGAGATATGGACACGATCCAGATCCCCAATTTTGTATGGCCCTACTAATCCCTGTACAAGGCATCACTAGGCATTCTTGAATAGAAGCAATTAATTTGCATCAATGGGTCATCATAGCAAATACAGAACGTACAGAAATAGTTGTTTTCCTCCATTGTATAGTTCTGATTTTTGTAAATAACTAAATACTAATTATGAGCTATCCGAACCATTGCAAAGAATGCTAAAAGTTGCAGACTGAACTAGCCACATATAGAAGACACTAATAATCAAAGTAACAGATCTAGATTTGTAATTGGTCCCTGATCCAAACTTTACCCCATTTGACAACTGGTGACATGCATGCCTCTGTACAAGGGGGCAGGACTTGTAGGAACGAGAAATTCATCTAGACACAGAAATCCAAACCTAAGTCAGCAGCCGCTCCATCGATCTGCCCAGATGAACGCCCGTGGGCACACGCACAACCAGGCCCTCTACAAAACTCACTCAACAGGATGTGCAGAACAGAAAAAAAGGATGGATTTAGGGTTAGAGCCATTACCCTAGAGGAGCCATTAACCGGTGGAGGACATCAGCGTCGCGGCTGGTGGAGAGCGGAGGCCGCCGGCGCGCACGCAGCAGCCGCGCCCCAAACCCTAGCCGAGGCCTTGCCACGAGCGGACTGCTCTGCCTGACCGTCGGCCAACCACTGTGGGTTCGGGTATGAGACTGAGGGGCGGGTGCTGTAGCGATGGGTGGTGGCCAACGACGGGCGGTGGGTGGTTGCCGGCGCCAGAGTTGGCCGGAACTTGGCGGCGCCTGTCCAGGGGCTCCTGCGAGTCGCGACCCCCAGCGCGACGAATGCTGAGTGAACGGGAGAACGAAGCGTCGTGAATCCTTCTTTCCAAGGAAGGGGTAGTATAGTCTTTTTCCATCCTCTAAATAGTGCAATAGAATTATTTGTGGATGGTGATCGCTGGACTTATAACGATCTTGGCTGTATGTACGAATATGGTTTGAAATCATTCGTGATGTCACGGACTACCGTGATTATATGGGCTTAAGCTTGACGGGTTGACTGTGCAAATGGTCACTATTAGGTTTAATCTCCTGTAATTTGGGCGGTTCTGTTATAGATGGCATCAGAGCAAGGTTCAGCGCATTACTATTCATAAGTACCTGCTAAAGTAAATTTAAACAGGTTAATAAAAGTTAATTACCAGTTAATGGTAATCAATGTGTTAAACGAGTTTTTGGAAAACTACACATTGTGCCAATGGTCATATTCTTTATGCCAAGTTAAGGACTCTAAGGTGGCTAGTTAAGTAGTGATTTGGGGGTTATGCATCATATTTCTATTTCGTCGCTCATAGGGCATGTAATAGTATGAGTGCCATTCATTTGAGTGGTCATGTATGGATCATTTTCCCCTCTACGCCTCGGTTAGTGGGAGCTGTGAGAGCATGATCGGATACACTGCCGATCTAGGGAAGTGCTTTAGGGTGTTGTGTGATGCACACATATCTAGTAATCAGAAATGTTTTAAATCGTATTAAATCCATATCTTGAGATCTATAGCTCCAAAAATGTTGAAATAAAGTTTCACATGTTCTATTAATCAAGATCTACAATCTGGTGCCTTTCATGTTATGTTTGTACAACGTTTCGGTGTAAAAATATTTATTCCACGATTTTGCTGTTATTTAGAAAATGTATAGTAAATGGAATATAGCTCAGAAAAGGTAATTTTTGTTTTGCTAGCTTTGAATCGATGTGTAGTCTCTGGGAAAAATATGTAACACAATATTTGCAGTATAAATTAATTTATGATGATTTAAATGTTTGCATAGCAGTGTTTTATGATTTTTATTAAATAATTGGATCATGCAATTAATCTGGACACTTTTGTGGACATTTCTTATGTTAAGAAGCAATTTATAAAAATATGAAATCTGTTGTTTGATACTTTATCACCAGTAGGGTATTTATACTTAATTATGTTAATAAACTTGTGATTTTTGTGTGGGCCATGTTACCTGCCCAAATGGTATGAAAACTTGGTAGTCAACTTTACAAGTGACCTGTAGCCTGCTGTAATTTTTGAAGAATTTATTGAAGCACATAAGTATATACTACTGTTGTAGGCTTAATAAAAATTAAATATAAATAAACCCTTGCTATGCATAAGTTGAATACAATAAATTGTGTTTGATGTATCTTTGAAGCACCATAGTAGCCTGCTGGTTTGTAATAGCATGTAGAAGAGAACGCAATAGATGCTTTACTTTGGTTACATGTTCTTGGATGATGCTGACTACCTTGTAGAAATAGTTTCCTGTCTCATCCATTGAAACTCATCTTCATTGGAGATGGGGTTTGTGCCTACTCATTTAAGCATTATGTCATGATCATGTTGTCTTAGCTTGCATAGCATTGCACCTCGTGCATCTCTCACTTCCACTTATGTGCACACATGCATCATACAGGCTCGCAGGAGAACGAGGTGGGACCCGAGGAGCAGGAGGAGACACAGGAGCAGGAACTTCTAGGAGGACAGGAGCTGGAGGGAGATCTGCAGGAGTGCCTGGACCACAGGCCTAGCACCTTCGAGAGAGGCAAGCCCTGGAGCATTCTAAGTCTCCCTATTCTCGCTAACTTAATTTATTATATCATGATTGTTTCATAATGCTGCATTTAAGTGATAGGAGTTTCTTGATACCATTGATATATATTTACTCCTTGATATCAACCTTGTTCTAAGTAGATAGGCTCGGAGTCTACGCTTAGCTTGCTTAGCACGGTAGAAGTCGGGTGATTTTCTGTTACCTGCGAGATATAAGTGGATACCAGAATGTTAGCTGTCAATTCTATGGTGAAAGGTAACCAAGTGTGGGAAAGAAACTAAGACCGGGTAGGGTGTTATGGTGGTGTTGACCGTAGTGCCCCTGCCTGTGTCGATTAAGGACCGATCATTGACGGCCCTCTTGCCATATTGAATGCATGCCCCACACTTAGCTGGAAGGATAAGTTGTTCCGACCGTGAAGCCTGAACACTATCCGGCCGGGAGTCGAGCCACCATGCGTTGTATTGGTGATGGTTGAGGAGAACGACGAGGGCGCAGCGTGCAACTTTGGTATACCTTGGATACCTCGGTCACCGAAACGGTGCTTGGGTACTGGCGGTGCCTGCCGAACTTGCGAATTGGTCCTGGATAGTGTAATACGGTGATCTGTAGCTCACTTGATCGGTGAGTGTGGTTTGTGTGGGGAATAACTCGCCAGCTGGTCAGAAATCTATTATCGCTCCTGGATAGTGAGCACTTGACATGAGCCCTGTCCTCGTAGTAAGGACTATGAAACACTACGGTTATAGTAATGGATGATTTATGAATGCTATGATAAGATACTATCATATCACAACAATTGTTTGCAATAGTACAGGTGCAAATTTAGATGATAGGTAATTTTACATAACTTGAGCTAAATAAAAGAAAAAGGGTATGTTAGGATATACTTCTAGATGGTTAATGCTTTTACACGAAAAGGGTTCAGCTATCTCACTATACAGCCCTTATGATCCTTAAAGAGTCTTTTATTTTTAGTTTATGACGGGTAAGTCTAGCTGAGTATATTCTTGTACTCAGGGTTTCATCCCCATGTTGTTTTTCAGATGGGCAGATGTATTATGGGTATTGCATTCACTGCTTGTACCCAGCAATGGGTGACGACTAGACCAAGGGAGATGGTCACTCTACCTCTTCTTTTGCTGTTGTGGGAATGACCGAGCTATGGCACTGTATCAGACTAAGTGTGTGTTATATTTTAAAACTGAGATGCTTCCTCTACTTTTGAACTTGGTTTGTAATAACTATATTTGAACTCCGATGTAATCTCTGAATGTTGCGAACTCTACAAGGATTAGTGTTTTACATTACGATGGATTTGGTCACAGATTGCCAAAAATACGTCACAGTCAGCTATCCATGAAGAACGAGAAATCTGTCATGTATCTCACGTCATACATTTCTTGCACCGAATTGTGCCGTCACGGATTCGTATTTATTTTCGCCATGGATTGCATGGTCTAGAAGCATAGGAAAATGGTACTGTGATGATCTAAAACGTCATGGATTTCCGTCATGGACTCATTCAGCTAAGACGCGTCGCTGGTGTAGACCTCATCAGTGACTCATTTAGCGAATATGCGTCACTAATGACAATTTACAAAAAAAAAATATAGGTGCTGTTGTTCAGTAGCCATTTTTTACACCTGTCGATCAATCTCACACATTACACATGTTTCGTCCATTTCAGCAATCAAATCACTTATATACTTGTACAATTTATGCTACAAAGTATGCAATCAAATCACTTATATACTTGTACAACTTATGCTACAAAGTATCTGCCCAATGAGCCACTACCTAGAAGATCTCTAACAATACATGAGCATGAGCCCAGAAGATTTCTAATAGTACATGAGGTAACTGCTCTATGGGTTTTCTTAATGCACAATACTCATTGCATTATAGAGAGGCCTTCACCTTATTGATGCCACTTTAGAACATAATATTTTGATAATCGCAGCACAGTACCTTCCTGGTCTATTTTTGCAGCTGGAGACAGCAACAATTTGTCCTGCAAACACACAATTTCAGTCATATTTTCAGCTATTAATATCATGCACATAAGGTGCCAACTAGAGAAATATGAGGGCAAAAATATACACATACAATTTCAGTCATTTTTTCGAAGGCTGCATGTTCTAGTTCAGCTAAAACATAGTCATATACTTTTGCAGGGGATTATACATGAAGCAGGGATAGGGGGACATGGATCTTTAAACAAAAAATAAAGGCAAGCTTTTGCATGTTATAAGTAATTGAGTAAGTCCAAGATCTCTCGACACAAAGGTAAATAATACTGTGTCAGAAAAGCATAGAGACAAATTAATCCATTGTAATTTCATTGCAGATGTAAATACCCATGGTGCAAACCTATGAGAGGAATTAAATTTATGTCTAAATAGCACCCCTAGTCCCCAACCTTGGATTTAGAACAGAGCTATTAAAATTATTTCTAAATAGGATAGACTGCAAATGAAAGAAAGGACATGTTTATTTAGGTCTTCATTTGTACAGAAGTGGCAGTTTACCTGCAAGAAGAGGCCATTGGGCACCCTGATGCTTGCACCCAACAAAAAACAACTAGAGCATGTAAATAATAAATTGACCAAAACTAAAAACTGAAATGGCCTGTAAATAGCAATTGTATTACCGGCAAAGTCAAGTTCAATGGAAATGCTCTCCAAGTGCTTTCTCCAAGGGCTCATTCAACACCCTGCACCATTACCATCATAGCACCAAATAAGCATAAATTTCGAATAACAAACTGAGGCCTGCACAGGTATGAGCAGCTCAGGCTGCTTAAGACAAGCATATGAATGATTCGTGCAGAAAAGAAGACAATCATATGAAAGAAGTTTTGGTGATAGCTAATGTTTCACACCTGCTATTCAGCTAAGTTAGCACTTGGCACTTGTAGAAATGAAGTCCAAGGCATAAGCAGAGGAACTGACACAACCACAATACGCACTAGGAACCCACATTGCAGCATTAAAATAATCATGTTCAGATACATAGGACCATGATTCCATAGTTGGATATATGTGAATCATTAGAATTTATGTAGTAAAGCTCACTTGATGTTGCATAAGTATTTGAATGCCAAAATACAAAAGAGAACAGTCTAGAAACCATTTATTTGACTTTACCTGCTTGGAGATATGGACACGATCCAGATCCCCAATTTTGTATGGCCCTACTAATCCCTGTACAAGGCATCACTAGGCATTCCTGAATAGAAGCAATTAATTTGCATCAATGGGTCATCATAGCAAATACAGAACATACAGAAATAGTTCTTTTGCTCCATTGTATAGTTCTGATTTTTGTAAATAACTAAATACTAATCATGAGATCTCTGAAACAATGCAAAGAATGCTAAAAGTTGCAGACTGAACTAGCCGCATATAGAAGACACTAAAAATCAAAGTAACAGATCTAGATTTGTAATTGGTCCCTGATCCAAACTTTACCCCATTTGAGAACTGGTGACATGCATGCCTCTGTACAAGGGGGCAGGACTTGTAGGAATGAGAAATTCATCTAGAGACAGAAATCCAAACCTGAGCCAGCAGCCGCTCCATCGATCTGCCCAGATGAACGCCCATGGGCACACGCACAACTAGGCCCTCTACAAAACTCACTCAACAGGATGTGCAGAACAGAAAAAAAGATGGTTTTAGGGTTAGAGCCATTACCCTGGAGGAGCCATTAGCCGGTGGAGGACATCGGCGTCGTGGCTGGTGGAGAGCGGAGGCCGCCGGCGCGCACGCAGCAGCCGCGCCCCAAACCCTAGCCGAGGCCTGGCCACGAGCGGACTGCTCTGCCTGACCGTCGGCCAACCACTGTGGGTTCGGGTATGTGACTGAGGGGCGGGTGCTACAGCGATGGGTAGTGGCCGAGGACGGGCGGTGGGTGGTTGCCGCCGCCAGAGTTGGCCGGAAGTGGGCGGCGCCTGTCCAGGGGCTCCTGCGAGTCGCAACCCCCAGCGCAACGAATGCTGAGTGAACGGGAGAACGAAGCGTCGTGAATCCTTCTTTCCAATGAAGGGCTAGTATAGTCTTTTTCCATCCTCTAAATAGTGCAACGGAATTATTTGTGGATGGTGATCGCTGGACTTATTACGATCTTGGCTGTATGTATGTATATGGTTTGAAATCATTCGAGATTTCACGGACTACCGGGATTATATGGGCTTAAGCTTGACGGGTTGACTATGCAAATGGTCACTATTAGGCTTAATCTCCTATAATTTGACATGTTCTATTAATCAAGATCTAAAATCTGGAGCCTTTCATGTTATGTTTGTACAACTTTTCTGTGTAAAAATATTTATTCCATGATTTTGCGGTTATTTAGAAAATGTATAGTAAATGGAATATAGCTCAGAAAAAGGTAATTTTTGTTTTGCTAGCTTTGAATGGATGTGTAGTCTCTAGGAAAAATATGTAACACAATATTTGCTGTATAAATTAATTTATGATGATTTAAATGTTTGCATAGCAGTGGTTTATGATTTTTAATAAATAATTGGATCATGCAATTAATCTAGAAATTTTTGTGGACATTTCTTATGTTAAGAAGCAATTTATAAAAATATGAAATCTGTTGTTTGACACTTTAACACCAGTAGGGTATTTACACTTAATTATGTTAATAAACTTGTGATTTTTGTGTGGGCCATGTTACCTACCCAAATGGTAGTGAAAATTTGGTAGTCAACTTTATAAATGACCAGTAGCCTGCTGTAATTTTTGAAGAATTTATTGAAGCACAAAAGTATATACTACTGTTGTAGGCTTAATAAAAATTAAATATAAATAAACCCTTGCTATGCATAAGTTGAATAGAATAAATTGTGTTTGATGTATCTTTGAAGCACCAGAGTAACCTGCTGGTTGGTAATAGCATATAGAAGAGAATGCAATAGATGCTTTACTTTGGTTACATGTTCTTGGATGATGTTGACTACCTTGTAGAAATAGTTTCCTGTCTCATCCATTGAAACTCATCTTCATTGGAGATGGGGTTTGTGCCTACTCATTTAAGCATTATGTCATGATCATCTTGTGTTAGCTTGCATAGCATTGCACCTCGAGCATCTCGCACTTCCACTTATGTGCACACATGCATCATACAGGCTCGCAGGAGAACGAGGTGGGACCCGAGGAGTAGGAGGAGATACAGGAGCAGGAACTTCTAGGAGGACAGGAGCCGGAGGGAGATCTGTAGGAGTGCCTGGACCATAGGCCTAGCACCTTCGAGAGAGACAAGCCCTGGAGCATTCTAAGTCTCCCTATTCTCGCTAACTTAATTTGTTATATCATGATTGTTTCATAATGCTGCATTTAAGTGATAGGAGTTTCTTGATACCATTGATACATATTTACTCCTTGATATCAACACCTGTTTATCTACCTTGTGCTAAGTAGATAGGCTCGGAGTCTATGCTTAGCTTGCTTAGCACGGTAGAAGTCGGGTGATTTTCTGTCACCTGCGAGATATAAGTGGATACCTGAATGTTAGCTATCAATGCTATGGTGAAAGGTAACTAAGTGTGGGAGAGAAACTAAGACCGGGGCAGGGTGTTATGGTGGTGTTGACCGTAGTGCCCCTGCCTTTGTCGATTAAGGACCGATCGTTGACGGCCCTCTTGCCATATTGAATGCATGCCCCACACTTAGCTGGAAGGATAAGTTGTTCCGATCGTGAAGCCTGAACACTATCCGGCCGGGAGACGAGCCACCATGCGCTGTATTGGTGATGGTTGAGGAGAATGACGAGGGCGCAGCGTGCAACCTTGGTATACCTTGGATACCTTGGTCGCCGAAACGGTCCTTGGGTACTGGCGGTGCCTGCCGAACTTGCGAATTGGTCCTGGATAGTGTAATATGGTGATCTGTAGCTCACTTGATTGGTGAGTGTGGTTTGTGCGGGGAATAACTCGCCAGCTGGTCAGAAATCGATTCGAATCGCCATCGCTCCTGGATAGTGAGCACTTGACATGAGCCCTGTCCTCGTAGTTAGGACTATGAAACACTATGGTTATAGTAATGGATGATTTGTGAATGCTATGATAAGGTACTATCATATCACAACAATTGTTTGCAATAGTACAGGTGCAAATCAAGATGATAGGTAATAATACATGTTGGGTGATGCCGCTGTCACTGGGGCGATGATGTGGGTAGTGGCACGTCACATGCATAGGTGTGGTACCTGTATGTGTGGGGTGCATAGTTTTAAATTCTTGTTCTGCATGTTCATACTGTGGTTGGGCTGAAATGAGTTTTCTGCAAGTACGCTAACCATGTTCTCGCATAGAACACTAGTTACTTTATGAGAGAACGTTGCGTGCCACCGCATATACTAATTAGTATTGACTTTTGTTTCTAAGTTTGTGAGATTGTAAGTTTCGTGCATGCATCATGTTCATTTCATATCATTACATAATTCCTCCCCTTATTTAAATTTGTCCCAATTTCAATTAAAATGATAAAAGATAATCCTCAGTCTTACCCAAGGTATTCTATTTTCAGCAGATGGCATGCACTAGGCTCACCGCTCGCAAGTCCACTGGTGGGCGGGCCGCTCGCCATCAGTTGGCACCTAGGATCTCGCGTCATAAGAGCAAGTTCCTAGGAGAGTTTGGGATGCCTACCTTGCTTTGGAGGGTGCTCAGTCATAAGCTTCTCAAGGCGCTCAAGGAGCTTACCGCGGCCGAGGAGGAGAAACAGAAGAAGGAGGCCGAGCTGACCGAGGCTTGGAAAACGTTGTCCGACCTGAACAGGAAGCTCTATTAGACGGAAGAAGACGCCCGTGTCACCAAGGAGGTTGCAGGGAAGGCCCTAGAGGAAGCCACCCAGTCAAAGTTTGAAGCCGCTTCGGCCGACGAAGTGGCCGTCAAGGCTCGAGAAGAGGCGGCGCGTTACAAAAATGAGGATATAGAGCTGGATAAGGACAAGAGCAGGTGGAGTCTGACCTGGCCGCTGCTCAAGGCAACTATGCTGGGTTGAAGGAGGAGCAGCTAAAGAGTGAGAATGCATGGGGTGCTGCGGACGAAGCAGAGAAGAAGGCCCGTGAGGACCTTGAGAGGGAATTGAGCAGTTCTCGCAGTATTTCTGATGATGTAGATTGTTTGAAGAAAGCACTGCGAGAGAATGAAGACACCATCCTTCAATCGAGGAAGCTAATCGAGGACTTGCATGTCGAAAAGACAGAGTTGGCTTGCTTGTGTAAGAGGATCGAGAGGGCCAACACCGACTTAGTTGGTGAGAACACAACGCTCGAGGAGAAGATCTGTGGTGAGCTGTTTTACTTCCTTGCGTTTATTTTTCTTTTGTGGTGTTTGTTTTCTATTGACTAAACCTCACGTCGATCTCTACAGAGATTAAGGACAAGCTGCTGGTGGCCCAGACTGACTCCCAGTCCCTCAGGGCACAGCTCGAGGGGGAGGTTGCGTTGACTGGTCGGCTGAGGACCACTATCAACGACCTCTCGACCTCTTGGAGCTCGAGCCTGCAAACGAGGTAGGGGAGATGGCTTGAGGTGATGCTTTGGTTGACCATTTGTACTACTTGGGTGCTGCCATGAGGGACTGGGTGCAGGACGCGCTCCATACTGGGGTGATGTGAGCTATGGTGGTCGTCTGCTTGGGCTTCTCCTATGATATGGAGGTGGTATCCCATGGCTTCATCACCAACATCACCAAGACCGACGCGGAAAACGAGTAGAGGCTTCACGCCTTGATCGACGAAGCTGAGGGTCCTGGCGAGAGGCTGGAGAAGGTGTTCGAGCTAGAGGTGCTTCCCCCAGAGGCTGGCGCGGGTGAAGAAGAAGGGGATGCAGGTGGTGATGATGACCAGGGCCAGTGAGACTAAGCTGGGTACCTAAACCTAGTGTAATAGATTAGTAGTTATCTTTGTACAACATTGTGTCCCGAGTGGCCTTAACACACGTATTTTCTGTAAATATTTGTTTACTTTTATGCTCGAGTTTCTTTCATTTCTTTGTTGCCTAAGTTTATGTTCGTCGATCGGCTTTCTGAAACGACCTCAATTTCCTCGAGTATGAGGGAGTGAGTAGAGTTACCCTATCTCAGAGGCGTAGGGATTCTCACGCTCAACGTCCCCCGGCCCTTAAGGGGTCGAGGTCTTCTGCTATTTGATCGTGTGAATTTTCCTTAGGGCTTAAGAAGGAAAAGATAACGCTGAGCTCTTTTGGAAAAAACTTTTGACTTTTTGGGAGCCTATGGGGTTCCCCCCTGTTAGCCCTCGAGACTTCCTCCTAGTGTCAAAATTTAGAGGTATATGCATCATTTTGAAAATCATACTTTCATTCATTCATTCATTCAAAGTGCCTCGACGGTACAAAATGTATGTAGGAAATACAAAGCTTTGAAGCTCTAGGGGTAGAAGCGACGTAGCTGTTCGATGTTCCACACGTTGGTGAAGACTGCGCCCTTCCCATCTACAAGCTTGTACGTTCCCGACTTTAGGACTTCGGTCACCACATAAGGACCCTCCCAAGGTGCGGTCAGCTTGTGGCGCCATTGATTGCTTTGCTGTCAACGTAAGACGAGGCCGCCCACGTTCAGGTCCCTTTTACGTACGTGCTTATCGTGGTAGCGTCGAAGCTTCTGCTGGTATCTGGCCAAGTTGATGAGAGCCATGTATCGAGCTTCTTCGAGCTGATCAACTGCATTCTCTCGAGGCTCCCTATTTGTTTGCTTGTTGTATGCCTTGAGTCAAGGTAACCCATACTCAAGGTCCATCGGAAGCACGGCCTCGGAGCCATAGACCATGAAAAATGGAGTGAACTTCGTGGCTCTACTAGGTGTCATTATTAAGCTCCATAGGACTGAAGAGAGTTCCTCAATCCACTTCTTGCCAAATTTTTTCAACCGGTTATAGATTCTAGGCTCCAGTCCTTGCAAGATCATGTCGTTAGCATGTTCGACCTGGCCGTTAGTTTGAGAATGAGCGACTGCAGACAAGTTCACGTGGATGTGATGCCGATCACAGAAGTCCAAGAACTTTTAGCTAGTGAACTGCGTGCCGTTGTCAGTGATGATGACGTTGGGTATCCCAAACAAGTGGATTATGTTGGTGAAGAAGAGGACAGCTTGCTCAGAGGAAATGTTTGTGATGGGTCGAGCCTCGATCCATTTAGAGAACTTGTTGACGGCCACCAGCAGATGGGTATATCCACCTACCATCCTTTGGAGGGGCCCTACGAGGTCGAGGCCCCATACCACGAATGGCCAAGTGATGGGAATCATCAGTAGAGCATGAGCCAGTAGGTGGGTCTGTTTGGCATAAAACTGACATCCACGGCATGAACGTACGAGTTTGATGGCGTCGGCGATGGCCGGTGACTAGTAAAAGCCTTGTCGAAAGGCATTGCCGGTGAGGGTTCTGGGTGCCGTGTGTTGACCGCATGGCCCTGAGTGTAGATCCTCAAGGAGCTTTCGCCCCTCCTCCATGGTGATGTAGCGCTGAAGGATCGCTGTTGGGCTTCGACGGTACAACTCTTTGTCTTCACCGTAGATTGCATATGACTTAGCCCGTCGAGCGATACGACGAGCCTTGGCTCGATCCTCTGGTAGCTTGCCCCAGACTAGGCAATTGAGGTAGGGCGTGCGCCAATCGAATGGCCGGCTTGGTTGTCGAGGAGACTGCTCGACCTCCATCACTTATGCGGCTGCCAGGAGAGCCTCGACCGTGTCAATGGGCTTGGGTGTTGGTGCTTTGACGCCAGCCCCTATGCCGAGATCGACAGATGGCTTGAGCAGATCCCTCAAAAATGCGTCTGGGGCACAGTGCCTTGAGTGGACACAACCTTGGGAAGCTCGTTGGCTGCTTCATTTTAACGTCGGGTGACATGATTGAGCTCGAGGCCATGGAACTTGTCCTCTAGCTTGCGTACTTCTTTGCAGTAGGCCTCCATCTTTGGGTCGTGGCAACTTGAAGGTTTGATAACTTGGTCGATGACCAGCTGTGAGTCGCCCCGGACGTTGAGGCGTTGGACTCTGAGCATGATGGCAATCCTCAACCCGTTGACAAGTGCCTCATATTCAGAAATATTATTAGAGGTTGCAAAATGTATTCAGATCACGTACCTCATATGAACGCCAAGAGGCGAAATGAACAACAAGCCTGCCCTAGCCCCCATCTTCATGAGTGACCTGTCGAAGTACATCATCTAGAGTTCCGCCTGGACTTGAGCTGGGGGAGCTGGGTGTCTGTCCATTCTGCAATGAAGTCCGCTAGTGCTTGAGACTTGATGGCCTTGCGGGGTGCGTACGTGATAGCCTCCTCCATGAGCCCGACAGACCATTTGGCGATTCTCGTGATGGCCTCTCGATTTTGGATGATCTCACCCAGCAGAAAGGATGAGACTATCATGATCGGATGGCCGAGGAAGAAGTGCTGCATCTTGCATCGTGTGAGAATCACCGTAGATTAGTTTTTGAATTTGGGGTTATCGTACATTCATTTTTGAAAGCACCTCACTAATGAAGTAGACTGTCAGCTGTACCGAAAGCGTGTGTCCTTCTTCAGGCCTCTCGACCACCATGACCGCGCTGATGACCCGAGACATTGTTGCAACATAGAGGAGTAGGGGCTCTTCGGGTCGAGGAGGCACCAGAACTAGGGCGGTGGACAGCATCCTCTTGAGCTTGTCGAGAGCTTCCTCAGCCTCGATGGTCCACGCGAAGCACTCGGCCTTATTTGGGAGTCAGTACAATGGCAGCGCTTTTTCTCCCAGTCGTGAGATGAAACGACTGAGTGCCGCTAGACAGCCCGTCACCTTTTGTACACCCTTGATGTCTCAAATCGGCCCAATCATGGTGATGGCTGAGACTTTCTCAGGGTTGGCCTTGATGCCGTGTTGGGAGACTATTGTTGATATTTGAGAACGCAATAAGGAATTGATCCACAAGCGCACGGATATCGGTGAGCACTTCACTCGGGATGTTATCCAGAGTATCGTATTTATATTTTTACCACTAGGAGAAAGAGTGCATCTGACTAACCCGGTCTATACTACTAACCTTTAGGCTACAAAGAATGTTTCTCGATGTGAGTGATATATAGAGAAGACTACAACCGTAATCTCTTTCTAACCTTGGTAAGGATAATCTACTGTTCTATTAGGGAGGCTCACAGAATCTAGACACCACAGAGGATGTTCCACCCGCACCTATAAACCCTATCGATCATACTAACGGGTTATGGGCTGTAAAGGTAACTCAGAAATGTCACGTTCCTCGCTACAACAACAGTCCAGCTAGTCAGGGGATATCTATGAGTATCCTAGCCCACCACGTCTATGCTAGAGACTATTACTCTAAACTCTATGCGAAGAGATTAAAGTAAACTCATAAACCAAAGAATAATAAAACAAGAACTTACTAGTATTTAGAAGTCGAAATACTGAAGAATCCTAGGAACAAGCTTCGGGTTAGGAGAACTTGATCCCGCAGGTACAACCTCGGAGTAGACACGGACAGGTCGAGCTTCCTCCGATCTACACCTCCACTCTATCTCTCTCAATCTAGTAGATCTAGTCTACTCTCACATTAGATGCTAAGCCCTAAGTCTATTTAGAGAAAAGGTTATCCTTCGAGGGCACCTCTCAACTCTATGATGAACTTGTTCTCCTCCAGGGGCCAGGGGTCTGCTTATATAGTCTCCTCAGGTGAACGTGGGCCGTTGGATCAAATCGACATTGATTGAACGGTTATCCTTGATCCTTTAGGTCGGTGGAGCGTGATTCGCGCTGCAGAAACAGATAAACAACAAAACCCGTGGAATTCTGTCAGATCAAACCCTAATTCTAGGTGTTGTTTGTATATTGGTCCTTTCCCTTGTTTATTTGATAATTAAAATTGATACTTAAGAACCGTCAACAAATACCCCCATACTTAGGCTTTTACTCGTCCTCGAGAAAAGGATGGTTAAGAAAAATATCTGGGGTTAAAACATTGTAAAGCATTCTCTTCATACCTGCAGGGTGCTGTAAAAATTCACTGTGTACCGTAGTCAGGGAAATATATGGTTAAGAGTAGAGGTCCTTTCTTCTCAATCCTGTCACTTTTAGTTTTTGTATATTTTTGAAAAAAATTAGCATACCTTTATCCTCATAGGTTCTCTCAGGTCACTCATTATCTTTTATATATCTCATTGAGGCTATTTTAATTTGCAAAAATTCTCAATCATACTTACCTTGCATTTATTGCCTGATCAAAATGGGATCCGAGGAGAAGAATGCCATACTCTTAGATCAAAGAGTTATGAAATTAAAAACTTGTCAACTCTTACTAGCATATTGCTTATTAGAGGGACCATGGGCTATCATTTTCCTTCTTCTTTTTTCTAGGTGGATACCGAGGTACCCCTAATTCTACTGCCGGACACTTGTCCATTTTTTTCTGCGAGGTTTTCGAGCACTTGCTCCTTTTTATTTCCTCGAAATATCCTTTTTTTTTGCATAGCCCATGCCTCTAGTGCAATAATACTTCGGAAGAGTGAATCTTTCTGAATAAATATCTTGATCTTAGGAGTATGATAAATCTCTCAACAAGGGTCTAACTCATTTTGAACAAACTCAATACAGAGCAGATAGCTTTTATAATTATTATATTTTTAGGTTTATCAAGCATATAAAACATTGAGGATGGTAGCTAGAATTTTTGAAGATTTTGAAATAAATTCTCCAAGCAACATTGATATCAAGAATAAGGTACTCATACTCTACCATCTCATATTCCATAATGACTTAAGTAGCACAGGGTTTTAAAATGATTTTCAATAATTTCCAGGTTTTTAGTAAATATCATAGAGTGAGATTAATCATGATTAGAAACATTTTAATCTTTTTAATTTATCATGTCAGAAACAATATTTTGCATAATCCAAGATAAAGTGTGTGTGTAAAGTGTGTAGAGTATGTACCTGAATCGTGGAGTGGTGTAGTTGAAGTACGTTTGGCATGTCGAGGGATCTCCCCCATAGTTTTTTCTGCTTTCTTGTATAAAAATAAAGTAGAGACACACAAAACATAATAATAATACTCTTTATTAATCTTGAGGCATTTATTACAAATGACTAGAACTGAAGCTAATAATAGATCTAAACCGAATTTAAAGATAAATAACTAAGATGCATTGCCTCAAGATCTAATCTAGATAACTTAGCGGCGCTCTAACTCCATGATCTTCTTATTGGCACTAGCAAGATCATGCCTAAGACCTAGTATAATGGTGTTCTGGTTAGAGAGCTGCCTAGTGATAGAGTTAACCGAGGACTGGAGGTCTATGATGACCCTGTCTAGCCCGTGAACATCCTCATCAATATCTACTATAGTCTTGCAACGCTTAGGAGGTGTCTCAAGAGTGTTAAGAGCGTGCTTCAGGGCTGCCTTTGGAGGGATGAAACGGACTTTGGCTGCTCCAATCCCCTCAAAGTAAGGCCTCTCCTCCTTCGTAGTGTAGCGGATGCTGCTGATCTCAACGCTCCGGTTGGTCTTGACTCCAACGACCCTCTTATTGGGTCTGGGTGGAAGGATCCTCGTGCCGGCTGGCACCTTGACGGTGGCCTCATTCTTGGCTGACGGTCCCATTAGAAGTAGGGTTTGTGGTGGTGCGGTGAGAACTGGTTGAGCATGGTAGGATTGGGTGGAGCTGCGTGGCCTAATGGCATGGCTTCTAGCTGTCGCTCTGTGTTGGCCGGGACGAGAGCGCGGGCGTCGGGGTCTTCCTTGGGCTTCTTGTTCAGGTCGTAGTGGACGAGTTCCCAATCATCGTGGAACTCTTCGGCCATTGGAGCAGCGAGAAACTAAGCAAGCTCTAACTGAAGAAGAAGAGAAGGCTTGAATAGATTGGTGTTTGAAAACTGACGTCAGGGGTCTGTTTATATAGGGGTCAAAAAGTGTCTCTAGGGTTTGCTCGGGCTACTCCCGCCGCCGTGCGTGCGAAACTTTCCATCTGTATGATTATTTGGTTTACCATAAATGTGTTTAGCACGACGGAGGAAATCGGGACTGAGAGGGGGTAGGGGTTGGGCACCCGCCCTCATCATCAGGGCGCCCGCCCTATGCCTGGCCCCTCTGTGGGCCCGCTTCCTCGAGCGTGCTTCTAGATGCAAAACTTATTACGAAAATATATGTGTGGCCCAAAAACGTTAGATTGAAAATGTCGGGCTCCAAATCTCCATGGGAAGGTAAAAATGGATCACGTCTATCTCTTCGAATTCTTTATTGAGTTCTAAAAGTAATTTAAGACGTTGACCATTTACCTTGAATA